>NC_059386.1:20105191-20715191 GCF_019703515.2 Myxocyprinus asiaticus
TATATTTGTTAGACAAATTACCCCATCATGATGTATGTAATGAGTTACATAAAAGGTTTTACGTTGTAAGAACACATCCTAATATCTAAATAGCTCAGATTACAATAGGTGCTATGCAACTTTTAAGTACGTGTGGCGAGTTTTTGGCAACAAAGTTGGTCAGATATCCTGTGAGGAATATCCTTATATTCATACTAAAATTAATCTCTACATAATTAAAAGTGAGTCCTAAAGCTGTGTGCCATTCATGTTACATTGTTGTCATTTTATAAACAATTTTCATTGTCTTTTATATTACATTATTTAAATGTTTTACTTTCATTACAAAAATATGTTGGCTAAGTGATGAGGATAGATACTGGTTTTTACATGTCCACTGGAATAAGCACAAAGAATCAGTCACGGTCTTGCACCTTTTGACTGGAGCTCAGATGTGTTGTTTTTCATGGCACGTTAATATTTAAAGAACTACTGCTATAATTATTTGATGGACCAAAATGTTTATGAGAAGAACACCAGAAGAGACTCCTAGATATAATGATTTTATGTACATATCTTACAACCATTTGCTCTACAATGATCAGTTTTCCAGCTCTGATACACTCACAATACAATCTGTGATGTTCACTTTCTTTTGTCTAACTCTATGGTGATTTCTATGATCTAAGCTTTAACTTTTAGAGTACTTTTATTAATCATTGTCTGCTTTCTAATGTGTTCAACTGGAAAACATTGCGTAATCTCTGTATGTGTAATGTGATTTTACTTTTTATCACTGATGCAAGAACGGTTACATCACCATTGAACTTAACTGCTGGATGCCACCATGTGTACATTTTATTTGTGTTTGACTTGTTTAAACCACTGCAATATGTATGTTTTTTTTCCTCCGCAGTAATAAAGACGTTTGGAAAATAAAATCTGAAATATTAAAATATGATTTTTTTTTTTTTTTTTATATTTCAATGTCACAAACAGGAAGCATAGTATTTGTATTTGAAAAGATGAAGAGTGTAATTATGTGCCACTTGTCACCAAACAGAATCGCAAAAAATGAGCTACTGTTACCTAGAGCATTTTCTTTTTTTTTAAAGTGTGTTTGCGCTTCAAAAATGTTAGCCAATTGTAACACAGTGGCCGTGAATATTGAAGTCTTAAAGGGGCTGCACAGAAAACTGAGCATTTCAAACAGAGGGACAGAGACAGTGTGAAAAAACATCTCCGGTTACACGTGTAACCTTGGTTCCCTGAGATAAAGGGAATGAGACATTGCGGTAAACGCTTTTGGGGAATTCCTTCAACGACCTAATTGAAGCCCTTGTGTAATAACACCAATCCTATGATTGGCAATGGTGTTTGAGCCCTGCCTATATAAGTGGGTGCTCAATCACCATTTCTTCAGAGTTTTCTGACTGAAGGACAAGAGCGCATCACTCATACCTCGAAACTCTGAAGTAGTAGTGTGGCCAGCCTTCGCAATGTCTCGTTCCCTTTATCTCAGGGAACCACAGTTACATGTGTCACCAAAGACATTCCCTTTCGATTATGGTTTACTCGACATTGCAGTAACGCTTTTGGGGAATGGAGTCCCGTCATGCTACACTACATGAGGTCAGAGATACACCAGGGTATAAAAACTTTAAAAGAATATGTATATGAGGTCACGGGCCCGCCTGGCGGTTCCACTATTTTAAATTCTGTTGCTCCGTTAAAAGTAAAGTGTGTTAAACCCAAATCTGAGCCCTGGTTAAATTGTTACCCGTGCTTGCAGACAGGCTTGCAGGAGAGCCGAGTGCAAGTGGAAGAAGGACAAGCTCCATGTGTCTTGCGAAATTTTAAGAGATTATCTGCGTATCTATCAGAACCCAAAGAAGATAAGAAAAAATATTTTTTGAACAAAATTGATAAAAACTGTCATAGGCCCAGAGTCTTGTTTAACACCATAAATTCTGTTATTAACCCTATTAACACTGCCTGTATTGATGTGTCTTTAGATATATGTGAAAATTATCTCTGATTTTTTGTTATTAGTATTGCTGATATTAGATCTCTTATCTTGTCTTCCACTTATGACCCTTCTGTCTCTTTTAAAAGTCCTGCTGTTTTTAATCATTTTGAGTCTATTTCTTTTCTGGCAGAAATAATAGACCACTTGAAGCCTTCCAATGGTCCATTTGACATTATTCCATACAAGTGTCTAAAATAAGTTTTTGATACTATTGGACCTAGTATCCTGAATATAATTAACAGTAGTCTTGTAACGGAGTCTGTTACGGCATATTTTAAACATGCTGTAGTGCAGCCTCTTCTTAAAAAGCCTAACCTGGACTAAACTGCCTTTTCTTTCAAAGGTTCTGGAAAAGGTTGCTCTTAGCCAATTGCAGAGTTACTTGGATAAATATTCTGTTTTTGAGGTCTTTCAGTCTGGGTTTTGATCACGCCATAGCACAGAAACTGCTCTTTTAAAAGTTCTTAATGATATTTTGCTATCGGTATCAGGTGCATCCTGTTTCCACTGATCATCCTTGAGATGTTTCTACAACTTGATTACCTCCTGTGGTAAATTCAGTTGATTGGACATGATTTGGAAAGGCACACACCTGTCTATATAAGGTCCCACAGTTATCAGCGCATGCCAGAGCACAAACCAAGCCACGAAGTCCAAGGAATTGTCTGTAGACCTCCGAGACAGGATTGTATCGAGGCACAGATCTGGGAAAGGGTACAGAAAAATTTCTGCAGCATTGAAGGTCCCAATGAGCACAGTGGCCTCCATCATCTGTAAATGGAAGAAGTTTGGAACCACCGGGACTCTTCCTAGAGCTGGCCGCCTGGCCAAACTGAGTGATCGGGGGAGAAGGGCCTTAGTCAGGGAGGTGACCAAGAACCCGATGGTCACTCTGACAGAGCTCCAGCATTTCTCTGTGGAGAGAGCAGAACCTTCCAGAAGAACAACCATCTCTGCAGCACTCCACCAATCAGGCCTGTATGGTAGAGTGGCCAGACGGAAGCCACTCCTCAGTAAAAGGCACATGACAGCCTGCCTGGAGTTTGCCAAAAGGCACCTGAAGGACTCTCAGACCATGAGAAACAAAGATTGAACTCTTTGGCCTGAATGGCAAGCGTCATGTATGGAGGAAACCAGGCACCGCTCATCACCTGGCCAATACCATCCCTACAGTGAAGCATGGTGGTGGCAGCATCATGCTGTGGGGATGTTTTTCAGCGGCAGGAACTGGGAGACTAGTCAGGATCGAGGGAAAGATGAATGCAGCAATGTACAGAGACATCCTTGATGAAAACCTGCTCCAGAGCGCTGTGGACCTCAGATTGGGGCAAAGGTTCATCTTCCAACAGGACAACGACCCTAAGCACACAGCCAAGATAACAAAGGAGTGGCTCCAGGACAACTCTGTGAATGTCATTGAGTGGCCCAGCCAGAGCCCAGACTTTAATCCGATTGAACATCTCTGGAGAGATCTGAAAATGGCTGTGCACCGACGCTCCCCATCCAACCTGATGGAGCTTGAGAGGTCCTGCAAAGAAGAATGGGAGAAACTGCCCAAAAATAGGTGTGCCAAGCTTGTAGCATCAATCTCAAAAAGACTTGAGGCTGTAATTGGTGCCAAAGGTGCTTCAACAAAGTATTGAGCGAAGGCTGTGAACACTTATGTACATGTGATTTTCTTTTGGTTTTTTATTTGTAATAATTTTGCAAAGATTTCAGACAAACTTCTGTCACATTGTCATTATGGGGTATTGTTTGTAGAATTTTGAGGAAAATAATGAATTTAATCCATTTTGGAATAAGGCTGTAACATAACATAAATTGTGGAAAAAGTGAAGCGCTGTGAATACTTTCCAGATGCACTGTAATCTTCTGACTTCAACTGTATATAAAAAATTGCTCTGGTAATCTGTAATCAAAATGTAATAACTCAGGCATCAGAGAAACTAGCTTGCAGCCATCTTGAGGTTTTGTCTCAGAACTTCTGGTCTAGCAGTTGCTATATAGATATGGGCTGAGTTCGAAACTGCATACTACCATACTACTCATACTATTTCTGCCATATGGCAGAAGTAGTAATAGTAGTATGGTTAATATGCCATTCCAATCTCAGCCATGGTGTTGATGTCAAAGTTAATTAACTAGCAAAGTGGATTTACAGTTTACAATGTTGTCAAAAGTTATCATGAGTATTTTAAAGTGTTCAGGGAATGTCATAACAACTGGAAGCAGAGCGGGAGATGTAAAAACAAGAATACTTCATTCATTTATCTACAAGATCCTACTTGCTGTGGACATAATGATATGCCTCTGTGCTCCTGAAACTCCAAGAGACAACACATTAGTCATTAAAAATATCTCTGTATGACACCTATGACCAACTTTTCATGTCATTCACCCTTTGTGTTATAGTTAAGGTAAGCAGATTTTTGGAGTGTTCAACTGGAACAGGGAAATTCCTAATACACAAACATATACATGTGAAAGTGTGTTTTATTTTATATTCTGTTTACAACAATTTTATTCACATTTAAGCCTCATAAAAATGTAGGGTGACAAATTAATTTTAAAAAGTACAATTGTAATTTTCTTTAATGTTTTGAACTTGCATGATTAATAATACAAGTTCTCACTGTTGGAAATTTCATTTCAACTATGCATTTTAACACAAATTAACAAGTTGAAACCTACAAATTAAGCAGAATCACACATATAACAATTAACTGCTATTCATTAAAAAGTGCAGTGTGACATACCTGTCCAGGTCCATTTTACCTCGGTGAGTGTCAAAAAATGACAACTTTAAATCAATTTATGAACAAACCCATGATAATAAATGCTATGTTTAGATTTGTCCTTATTGCTGTAACTCCAGATGGGCAATTCCAGCTTTATGGATGTGACATTTTCAGTGAAAATATGAAATATAACCATATATATCTCTAAAACAGGTAAGAGTGGAAAATGATTAGCAAAGAATCATTTCATATCTCTTTTTATATCATTCGGACATAAGTAAAACATATCAAAGGAATTGTTTTGATGTACTGTAGTTTGGATTTTATGAGTTGTATCTCCCAGGATATGTTGCCCTATTAAGGTACAAGAAGTCAAAGTAATCAATATTTCTGTTTTATTTGATGAAAACAATTTAGTTTCTGACTTCCCCTCTTATTTTAAAACATACAGGTGCATCTCAATAAATTAGAATGTCGTGGAAAAGTTCATTTATTTCAGTATTTCAACTCAAATTGTGAAACTCGTGTATTAAATAAATTCAATGCACACAGACTGAAGTAGTTTAAGTCTTTGGTTCTTTTAATTGTGATGATTTTGGCTCATTTAACAAAAACCCACCAATTCACTATCTCAAAAAATTAGAATACATCAGAAGACCAATAAAAAAAAAACATTTTTAGTGAATTGTTGGCCTTCTGGAAAGTATGTTCATACACTGTGTATGTACTCAATACTTGGTAGGGGCTCCTTTTGCTTTAATTACTGCCTCAATTCGGCGTGGCATGGAGGTGATCAGTTTGTGGCACTGCTGAGGTGGTATGGAAGCCCAGGTTTCTTTGACAGTGGCCTTCAGCTCATCTGCATTTTTTGGTCTCTTGTTTCTCATTTTCCTCTTGACAATACCCCATAGATTCTCTATGGGGTTCAGGTCTGGTGAGTTTGCTGGCCAGTCAAGCACACCAACACCATGGTCATTTAACCAACTTTTGGTGCTTTTGGCAGTGTGGGCAGGTGCCAAATCCTGCTGGAAAATGAAAGCAGCATCTTTAAAAAGCTGGTCAGCAGAAGGAAGCATGAAGTGCTCCAAAATTTCTTGGTAAACGGGTGCAGTGACTTTGGTTTTCAAAAAACACAATGGACCAACACCAGCAGATGACATTGTACCCCAAATCATCACAGACTGTGGAAACTTAACACTGGACTTCAAGCAACTTGGGCTATGAGCTTCTCCACCCTTCCTCCAGACTCTAGGGCCTTGGTTTCCAAATGAAATACAAAACTTGCTCTCATCTGAAAAGAGGACATTGGACCACTGGGCAACAGTCCAGTTCTTCTTCTCCTTAGCCCAGGTAAGACGCCTCTGACGTTGTCTGTGGTTCAGGAGTGGCTTAACAAGAGGAATACAACAACTGTAGCCAAATTCCTTGACACGTCTGTGTGTGGTGGCTCTTGATACCTTGACCCCAACCTCAGTCCATTCCTTGTGAAGTTCACCCAAATTCTTGAATCGATTTTGCTTGACAATCCTCATAAGGCTGCGGTTCTCTCGGTTGGTTGTGCATCTTTTTCTTTCACACTTTTTCCTTCCACTCAACTTTCTGTTAACATGCTTGGATACAGCACTCTGTGAACAGCCAGCTTCTTTGGCAATGAATGTTTGTGGCTTACCCTCCTTGTGAAGGGTGTCAATGATTGTCTTCTGGACAACTGTCAGATCAGCAGTCTTCCCCATGATTGTGTAGCCTAGTGAACCAAACTGAGAGACCATTTTGAAGACTCAGGAAACCTTTGTGTGGTGTTTTGAGTTGATTAGCTGATTGGCATGTCACCATATTCTAATTTTTTGAGATAGTGAATTGGTGGGTTTTTGTTAAATGTGAGCCAAAATCATCACAATTAAAAGAACCAAAGACTTAAACTACTTCAGTCTGTGTGCATTGAATTTATTTAATACACGAGTTTCACAATTTGAGTCGAATTACTGAAATAAATGAACTTTTCCACGACATTCTAATTTATTGAGATGCACCTGTATACGTGTGGGGGTGTTAGTGTGTGTAATCAGTGCTGGGCAGATTACTTGTGAATTGTAATCAGATACTGATTACAAATTCCATGACAAAAAATGCAATCAGTAATGTAATCTTGTAGATTACATTGGGGGTAATCTGATTACTTTTGGATTATTTCCAACCTGAGTAGGATAACCTTGTATCATTTTAGCATAAAAGTACAATAAGAAAGAACATTATTCCATTCTTTATTACAAACAAAAAGAGCTATATTAAATATTCCATTAACGAACATGCAATAAACATGAAATCTAACAGCAATGACAGTGCATGGCCAAAGTTTATAATTCAAAATACTGAGACAATTTCATTTTAAGCACATAAAACAATAGAAACATTACAATCATTTAGTCATAAAATCAACATAAAATGATTATAAAATGAACAACAATTAATGACCATAAAGTCAACAGCAATGATGTTGCAAGGTACAGTTTTGCTCAAACATTTGCATACCCTGGCAGAAATTGTGAAATTTTGGCATTACTTTTGAAAATATGACTGATCATGCAAAAAACTGTCTTTTATTTAAGGATAGTGATCATATGAAGCCATTTATTATCACATAGTTGTTTAGCTCCTTTTTAAATCATAATGATAACGGAAATCCCCCAAATGGCCCTGATCAAAAGTTTACATAACCTTGAATGTTAGGCCTTGTTACAGACACACAAGGTGACACACACAGGTTTAAATGACATTTAAAGGTTAATTTCCCACACCTGTGGCTTTTTAAATTGCAATTAGTGCCTGTGTATAAATAGTCAATGAGTTCGTTAGCTCTCACATGGATGCACTGAGCAGGCTAGATACTGAGCCATGAGAAGCAGAAAAGAACTGTCAAAAGACCTGCGTAACAAGGTAATGGAACTTTATAAAGATGGAAAAGGATATAAAAAGATATCCGAAGCCTTGAAAATGCCAGTCAGTACTGTTCAATCACTTATTAAGAAGTGGAAAATTTGGGGATCTCTTGATACTAAGCCAAGGTCAGGTAGACCAAGAAAGATTTCAGCCACAACTGCCAGAAGAATTGTTCGGGATACAAAGAAAAACCCACAGGTAACCTCAGGAGAAATACAGGCTGCTCTGGAAAAAGACTGCGTGGTTGTTTCAAGGAGCACAATACGACGATACTTGAACAAAAATGAGCTGCATGGTCGAGTTGCCAGAAAGAAGCCTTTACTTTATCACTCTGGACTCCACTCACCCTGCCCACTACCTTTTTGAACTGTTGCCTTCTGGCCGATGCTTCAGATCCATCAGGCACAGGAACAGTTTTTTCCCTCAGGCTATCCATCTCATGAACAGTTAAATTGACCCATTGAGCAATAACTATGTGCAATACACAGTTTAGTCTTTGTTATATTTATCCAACACATCCAACCTCTTCTGTCATTTCATTCCTCTGAACCCCCCCCCCCCAAAAAAACATTTGCACTGTACATAGCAGATTTGTATTTGCACTGTACATAACAGATTGTATTAGATTTGCATTACGTATGTGTGTCTGTACGTATAATTAGTTTTATTTTTTATTATTATCTATGTCTTGCTGCTGTTTTTGTATTGTTTTTGTATTGTTGTACACTGGAAGCTCCTGTCACCAAGACAAATTCCTTGTATGTGTAAGCATACTTGGCATAAACCTCATTCTGATTCTGATTCTAATTACTGCGCCAATGCCACAAAAAAGCCCGGTTACAATATGCCTGACAACACCTTGACATACCTCACAGCTTCTGGCACACTGTAATTTGGAGTGACGAGACCAAAATAGAGCTTTATGGTCACAACCATAAGCGCTATGTTTGAAGAGGGGTCAACAAGGCCTATAGAGAAAAGAATACCATCCCCACTGTGAAGCATGGTGGTGGCTCACTGATGTTTTGGGGGTGTGTGAGCTCTAAAGGCACAGGGAATCTTGTGAAAATTGATGGCAAGATGAATGCAGCATGTTATCAGAAAATACTGGCAGACAATTTGCATTCTTCTGCACGAAAGCTGCGCATGGGATGCTCTTGGACATTCCAGCATGACAATGACCCTAAGCACAAGGCCAAGTTGACCCTCCAGTGGTGCAGCAGAAAAAGGTGAAGGTTCTGGAGTGGCCATCACAGTCTCCTGACCTTAATATCATCAAGCCACTCTGGGGAGATCTCAAACGTGCGGTTCATGCAAGACGACCAAAGACTCTGCATGACCTGGAGGCATTTTGCCAAGACGAATGGGCCGCTATACCACCTGCAAGAATTTGGGGCCTCATAAACAACTATTACAAAAGACTGCACGCTCTCATTGATGCTAAAGGGGGCAATACACAGTATTAAGAACTAAGGGTATGCAGACTTTTGAACAGGGGTCATTTAATTTTTTTCTTTGTTGCCATGTTTTGTTTTATGATTGTGCCATTCTGTTATAACATACAGTTGAATATGAATCCCATAAGAAATAAAATAAATGTGTTTTGCCTGCTCACTCATGTTTTCTTTAAAAATGGTACATATATTTCCAATTCTCCAAGGGTATGCAAACTTTTGAGCACAAGTGTATCTCAGTGATATACTGATTTAGAATAAAAAACGCAAAAGATTGAAAAAAGAATGATTAGAGTTATCAATAAATTAACAATTTACTGCCGTTGCCTTCCTTATATGTAATCATGTAATCCATAAAAAAGTGTCTGTAGTCCGATTACGAATATTTTACAATTGAATTTAATCCAATTACAAGTATTTGATTTTTGTAATCTGATTACATAATCCAGATTACATGTAATATGTTACTACCCAGCACTGTGTAACAAAACTGAGAAAAGTTAATCTTTAAGGTTGCATGTATGACATGTGTAAATTTAATAAATGTGTATGTGTAATATTGTGGATTAACCCTTTTTCTTCCCTTAATCTGGCAACGTATCTCAGGGGATACGCACACTTCAAAATGTGCTAAATAACAGCATGAACAACATAGGATTTCATTTTCTTCTTCTGCATCTTAAGACAATGTTCACAATTAATATTAGTAGTTTTATTTGTTTTTTATTTTGTTTTTACTGAAGAAAAGTAAGATTAATATACAATTAATTATCACAAGTCAGGTGACCCACATACTCAAAACAGATCCAATTATGATAAATGATAAGATTGGGTGAGAAACTCTCACTAAAGAGTATGCATCTTGTGGTGCATGTTGCCTGTTTTAGGGATAAAGTTCTCATTACCAGTATATAAAACAAACAATTTTATGTATAATCATAGACCCCTGCAGATAGAGTCCAGACATCAGAAAAGTTTCAGTCTGGACAAGTTTTTTTCCAGTTTAGATCGGGAAATTGGCTTGCGTTATGGATGTGACAAAAATAGACACGAGTTTATGGGAAAACTTTGTAAAAACTCTGTGAAGTGAAATGCACAATCCAGATATAGTAATAGACACAGAATGTAGAAGAATAGGCACTCCTAACAACATGTAAAATGTATTTTTTTATTCATTGTCATTTTCACATAAATGGGGAAAAACCAGCGTTACAGATGTGACATCTCTTCGTTACGGACGTGACAGTTTTGAAAGCAGCACTTACATCATGAGGGGAAACCATTCAAAACGCTTTGAAATCTGCAGACTTCGACCTCTGTGATATATAATACTCATCAAGGCTGCATGATGAATTGAAATAAGTTTGAAAACGCCATTTTTCCATGGTATGGTTGACATTTTTGGGGAATTGCCCAGATGCCGTTTGTTTATTTGTCATTACCTCAACCAAGAACTGTTCGCTGAGTGGTGCAAGTGCAACCATTTACTAATACTAATTTTTGTCATGTTGAAGCTAATGATATGCATTAGTTTTCATGAATAAATGTAACTAAATAATAATATCACTAGTAAAAAAAAACTTTATGCAAGGATCGATATTCTCGATACAACATCAGAAGTATCGATACTTTAGGATCAATCCGCCCATCCCTATCTGCATCTGTAGATTGAATATTTGCATTTAACGTATCATCCATCCAACAGCCGCTGACACAAGATGTAGGCTTCCAGTGTCCTGCTTATAAGACTCCAAGTAGGAGCGTTTCGGTTCAAGCATCGTGCTCAACTCCAAAGCCGAACAACGAAGTAAAGGTAAAGTTATAGGTTCTTAATGGTCTTTTGCTATGCTGCATTCATTACGAATAAAGTTTGGTTGTGTTTCATGATTTTATTCATGTGTGTGTGGTGAAATATCAGCAATAAAACCTTCAGGGCACTCTGTTGACGTCTCACAGAATTTTGGCACCAACATCGAACCTCATGGTTTTACATCAACACCGATTAAAATAGAAGAAAGCATAGTTGAGATCAACGAGAACAATAAAACAAGAATCAACAGATTTCTCCAACATGCCTGAAATCACTCAGGAGGTCTATGAGAAGTCAATCAATCTTGGTGGTAGGCAGTAAGCCATTGATAGCATGTTTGCAATTGAATGGTGACCAGAATTCCAAAAGCTCCAAAAAGGAGATAAATCTTGACATCTGCGGTCTTCTTGGCAATCATGATTTCAAGCTCGGTTACACTCCCCACGGCACCATCTAGCACTCTGCGCATGTGTCAAGCACTAGGAAGTGTAATCGAGTTTAAAAAACAAAAAAATGATAATCACCAAGGAGACTGCTGGTGTCAAGATGTACAGCGAAAAAGGAGTTCTATTTCGGTCTGTTCTCACCCAAAACCAACTGGATCGCTTCAGAAGACACTGATTAAACAACGAGTCTGATGGATTACTTTTATGCTGTAGTGGACCTACAGAGCTGAAATATTCTTCTAAAAATCTTTGTGTTCTGCTGAAGAAAAAGTAATACATATCCGCAGGGGCATAGCAATCATTTCAAAAGTGAGGGGGACAGAACGATTAGTAAGATGAACATAAATATATAAGATATATTTTTAAGGCTCTCAATCGAATAAACATTTTTATTTAATTAATTACATGATTGACCAGTGAATTTTAACTTTTGCATTTAGACATTTAGACATTTGCTGTATGAAAGACACAGCGTAAACACATTTGCCCTGTGAAAAAGTGAGGGACATGTCCCCCGCATATTCTATGCCCATGCGTATCTGGGATGGCATGAAAGTGAGTAAATGATGATAGAATTTAAATTTTTGGGTGAACTATCCATTTAAAATATATCACGTGATCACATTCCAAAGGTTGTCGTAGGCTCCCAGTGGGTAGACTGACTTACTACAGCGGAGATGCTGAGATTTTGCCAACAGGCCACCTTTTAATAATATAGTAATGAACAAAACACTAAACAATGCCACAAAATATATGGTATACTTTCCAACATCCAATCAACTACCAATGGATAAAATAAGTCTGGCCCTAATTTTTTTTGTCATTTCATTCGGAAATGCGTCAGTGTGGAAGTAGGTTGCAATTTCCATTTCATGTTGACTTGAAACAAAAAGAGGAATGTTTTGATAGTGCCAGTATGTACACTTCCCGGAGACATCGTCCTAAGAATGGTTTACCTATATTTGTCCCTCCATATTGAACTGGGATAAGAGAAAGTATTTTGAAACAATGAAAAAAAATTACCTCCATTTTATATCCAGATGATGCGTAGTTTGATTAGATGTTCCAAAAAATGTTTGCACAAAAAAAAAAAAAAAAACTGGTGTAGGTTTGTGTATAAGTGAATAGTTTTGAGCCTTGGTTTTCTTTAAAAAATAAAATAAAAATAATAAAAAGATTCTGAGTGACTTGTACTTACAGTTTCAAACTGCAATAACTGACCAGTAAATTGAACACACTTGATTCTTCATGTGTTATACAAGATCTTTATACGCTGTTACCCATGAAGCACAGAAAATAAACCATCTATCCAAGCACTAGATCATGCATTGGAATTACTGATGATGGTTCTTCAACACAACCCTGTGTAAACGGAAGCAACTAATTATATCAACCTGCAATTCGCATATATTATGCACCAATATATAGAATATTTTTTGATTATTACATTTTTAAATTGCCAGCCTGGCAATAGGAATTATTCCATTCTTCTATTCTTCAGCCAGTTTACTCTATCACTTATGACCGCCAAACACTTCTGAAAACAGGTGAAACGGTCTGACTAGATGCAGTTTTTGGCATTTGAGAGCTGGAGATGCTACCTTCGCTCTCCCGTGAACAACATGGCCGACGAATCTCACCTGGGACCACCCAAAAGATGCAAGCTCAGAAATGGGGCTGCAGGGCCGGTGTACAGCTGAGAATGAAACGCTGCGGGCTACGACCTCCGATGCCCAGAATTTTCTCGTCCAATGTTCAGTCTCTGGACAACATACTGGGAGATCTCAGAGGACTACTTAAATTCCAAAGAGATCTACGGAATTGCTGTTTTCTGCTTTACGGAGACGTGGCTCACCGCCAGCATGCTGGACCAGATGGTCCAGCCCGAGGGCTTCTCAATCTACTGCGCAGATTGGACTGATTCATCGAGGGGGAAAAAAGAAGTGGTGGCATATGCTTTCTAATAAACAACGCATGGTGTACGAATGTGGAAGTAATTTTACAGAATTGCACTCTGGACCTTGAGTACCTTCTGATCAAATGCCAACCGTTCTACCTGCCCAGGGAGTTCTCGGATGTGCTTATGGCTGCAGTTTACATCTCACCCCAATGGAACACACACAGCGCTTTGAACGAACTGTATCACGTCGTCACTAAATACGAGAACAAGCAGTCCAATGGACTGTTCATCATCTCGGGTGACATTAACCAAGCCAACTTCAGGAATATCTACCCAAAATACCACCAGCATGTCTCCTGCCCCACCAGAGGCCCAAACACCCTCTATCACTGCTACACCTCACATAAAAGGAGCATACCGTTCCCTACTGCGTCAGATCACGCCTCAATTATGCTGCTCCCAGTCTACAAACAGAAACTCGAGCGAGAGGATCCTGTGATGCATACGGTGCAGTGTTGGACACCAGAAGCAGAGGAAAAGCTTCATGACTGCTTTGCCTCGGTGGACTGGGACATGTTCAGAAACTCATCTTCTGATCTGGACGAGTATGCCACAGTGGTCACGGACTTCATTCGTTACTGTGTAAGTGACTGCATCCCCAATAAAACAGTTCACTCATTTCCTAACCAGAAACCTTGGATTATCCCCAAAATCCGAAATAAGATCTGTGCACGCACCTGCGTGTTTCAGTCCGGAGACATGGATGTGTACAAGAAATGTAAGTACGATCTCTGGAAAGCCATCACCAGTGTGAAACGGGACAGCAGGAAAGTGGAATTACAGTTTAACTGCATTCAAGATGCATGTCGGATGTGGCAAGGAATCCAAACTTTAATGGATTATAAAACCACAGACACAGCTGCTGGTGCATCTCTCCATGACAAACTGAATGCGTTTTACGCGTGTTTCGAGCTCGCAAACAAAGATCTTCCAGTGCGAGCTCCCGCAGTGCTGCATAACTACAATTTTACCATCTCTGTGGCAGATGTGAGAAAAACTTTTAACAGAGTTGCAAAGCTGCTGGTCCGGATGGAATTTCAGGACGCATTTTAAAAACATGCAGTGAGCAACTGGCTGTTGTCTTTACGGAAATATTTAACACCTCCTTAAAAAGCTCAACTGTACCTACCTGCTTCAAAAACACTACCATTATCCCTGTTCCAATGTTCCAAAGAAAAACAAAGTTAGCTGTTAGCTGCCAGTGGAACTAACCCCCCATTGCAATGAAATGCATTGAGAGGCTGGTTCTGGAACACATTAAGAACACCATCTCAGACACTTTGGACCCACTGCAGTTTGCCTACCGCCACAACAGATCCACTGAGGATGCCATATCACACACACTTCATACCACTCTAGCTCACCTGGACAATAAAAACTGTTATGTGAGGCTATTATTTGTGGATTATAGTTCGGCATTTAACTCTGTCATCCCAACCAAGCTGATCCATAAACTACTAGATCTGGGACTGAATGTGGCATTGTACAGTTGGATCCTGGATTTCCTCACCAACAGACCCCAGCGTGTGCGGATTGGCAGAAACACCTCCTCCCCACTGATCCTCAACACTGGCACTCGTCAGGGAAGCGTCCTGAGCCCGGTGCTGTATTCCTTGTTCACACATGACTGTGTGGCCAGTCATAGCTCCAACACTATCATAAAATTTGCTGATGATACCATCATTGTGGGTCTGATCACCAACAATGACAAAACTGCCTACAGAGAGGAGGTGAGGTTCCTAGCAGAGTGGTGCCAGGACAACAACCTGTCTCTCAATGTCAGTAAAACTAAGGAGCTGGTGATCGACTTCAGGAAACAGAATACGGTTCATGCACCCATCTACATCAGAAGGGACATTGTAGAGAGGGTCGATAAGATTCCTAAGGGTCACCCTCACTGCTAAACTCACATGGACTAAGCACACAGCATCTATCATCAAAAAGGCCCACCAACGCCTTCATTTCCTCAGGCGTCTGAAGAAAGCCAGGATGTCCACTACAGTCCTCACCACTTTCTAAAGGTGTGCTGTGGAGTCCATCCTCATATGGTGTATTACATCCTGGTGTGGCAGCTGCTCCATACAGGGCAAGAAAGCCCTACAGAGGGTGGTTAAAACACCCCTGAAAATCATCGGCATACAGCTACCAGCAGTAAAAGATATCTACACCACACGCTGCCTCAGAAAGGCCATCATGGAAGATCACAGTCACTGCATGGGCACTTTCCTCTTTTCTGCCTTCTGATAAGCGACTCAGGACTATTTGAACTCGCACCACTAGATTCAAAGATAGCTTTTACCCTGTTGTGAGAATGTTCAACACACACTAATATGCAATATCAATAACGATACTGGACTCTACATGGTCACTTTTGCAACTTGACTTTGCACTGATCTCTCCAAACTCATCACTTGCACCGTTACTTTATTGTTTGGTAATTATTAGGGTTTATTGTTATCTTTGTATACGTGTATATTTTGTGCTTAGTGGTACGATCTATTGTATCCTGTCTTGTCTGTAGTCTGTGGAGAAGTATTTAAGCAAGAATTTCATTGTACCTTGTACACGGTACTTGTACATGATAATAAATGTTGAACTTAAAATCATATTTAACTGCTGCTGAAACCATATTTAGACTGCTAGTAAAATATTTGTTAACATGTCAAAAAATAAAAGGTCTCTGCACAGATATTACGATATACGTTCACCATTTCAACTGTAATCCACCTTTCCTAAACAGTATTATATAGAAAATATTTTAAGAGAACAGTTTACAAAAAACAAAAACAAACCAAAAAAAAAAACAAACAAACATTATTTACTCACCATCATATTGTTCCAAATTCAAACCTGTATGTCTTTCTATCTTATGCAGAAAACAAATAGAAATATTTTTATGACTATCCCGGTTCATCTTTTCAATACAATGGCAGTGGATAGTGACTCACTTAAAGCTTGAAAAAGGACCCCAAAGTCTCAAAAGTAATTCATGCAACTCATGCGTAATATTCCAAGTCTTCTAAAGACATACCGTTTTAGTGATTAAAAACCACAAAATTTTACAGTGAAAATCTTGACGTCCATTGCTTATTCACAGTGGCTTGTGTGTTCACCTGAGAACTTACATTGTTTTTTTTAGCACTAAATAATACAAGTTCTCAAGTGAGTCATCAAAAAAGTCATATGGGTTTGGAATTATGAGGGTGAGTAACTGACAGAATTTTCTTTTTTGGGTGAACTATCCCTTTAAGGAGATATGGCATCAGTCTTCAAATAGACAAAGGAATTATTCACAAAATTAAAAGGAGGTATAAATTTTGATATCTTTAGCTATTGATGTGGGACATGAAAACAAATTGAGAATTTTTTTATTTTTTTTTATAAAACATTAAATAAATAAAAACTATAATACTGACTAAAGACAACACTTGGTTGCTACACTGAGAACAGAACGATAAATGCATTTGAATGATTATTTACAGAGATATATAATTCCTTATAGGTAAGAATCTTTATAGAACATTAGAAATCAGAAGCAATATACTTGAAATAGTTGGGTTGGCCCATTTCTTTTGGTTTACCCTAGCTGGGGGGGGGGGTGGGGGGGGGAGTGACTCCTTGTAAAGTAGCCTTGTGCTTTAGAAAAACAAAAAATTTGGAATGAAAGAAAAATAAATGTCATTTTTGGCTCCTATTGGTTTGAGTACACAGGAGGGATGCGCTTCACTTCCAGTGCTGTCGATATCTGCCATGAGTGCAGCGGTACAGGCTGCAGTATGCATGTTTTGAACACCAGGCTGACTAAAAGTGCTCACTGTGATCGGCTCAGGTATAATGAAATCTTAGTGGTAAATGCTGTCATAGTTAGGACAATACAAGAAGCCAGTGTCATTTACAGGTTACAACACCAAATACAATATGTACACAAATTAGTATTTACAAAATGCAAAACATAACAGCAATAACAAAATTCACAATTGCTCTTGCAGTTGTTGGGTATAGAATGCAAAAGTAATTTAAATCAGTGTGTGTGTTGTTTTCCAGTAAAAATATCTAAACTTTAAAACAAGATGAAACTATTTGACAGTGACTTTACCTCACTGTCAAATAGTTTTTTTTCTAGTGTGATGCATATAACTAGCAGTTTTTTTTTTTGTTCTTGTTTTTTTTTTTACAATTTAAGAATTATTTTAGGAAACGTATTTAATACTTTAAGTGTAACATTTAAAATATTTAAAATAACATTAAACAAATATATAAAGATAATTCTCTGAAAACATGTCTTATTATCTTAAAGTTTTTCTTAAATCTCTTGCTAAGGATGTTTAGGTATTTTTACTGGAAAACAAGACAAATATACAGATTTTTTTCTTTTTTTTTTTTTTTTTTGCAGTGTAGTGATCACTACAGGAAGGGATAGGAACTGATACGATGCTAGTAAAATATTTTATTAGCAAGCAAATATTTTACTAGCAAGTTCATAATCTTGGAAATACATTTTTTGGAAGGGTTAAAGAAGGTGGATAAAATGTTTTGCTAAATATTCAATTTTATTTATACACAACTTTAAATTACATGTAGATGTCCAGTAAGAATCTGTGCTTATTGATATGTTTCTGTTATTTACAATCAACATTCTTGGTTTAGTAGAGAAGCAGTCCTTTTTGGAACATGAAAATTAGAAGAGTAAAGAAAGTGTTTGTTCATTCAATTAATCCTCTCTGGTTTAGATGAGGACTTAGCTGATACGAGTATGCAAACGTTGATGAAGTTGCTGGAGAGGTTTTGGCTTCCTGTGGCAGGACCTGAGGTGGAGAAGGCCTTGTGCATTACTGCAGGTAACGGTACACTTTGAAGCAGTGGTTACCAGAGTCGGCTACCACAACATGGCCATCAGAAGTTAAAGCCAGACCCTGCGGCCCATACAGGGGATCAGCACTTGTGTTGATGTAGGAGAGAAATGAGCCTGAGCAGTCAAACACCTGAGGGGGAAAAAAACTACTAAATAAATAGTGGCTACTTTTAAGTGATTTTAGGCAGCCAGTTTTTAGTGCTACAGAAAAATTTTTTTCCTTACGCAGTGTTGTAAAGATTGTGCTCTAATAACTTGCTTTTAAAATGACTCCTGACATGTTCTGTAGAGCTTGTAAATAAGAAATGTGTTTAGAGAATTCCCTACCTGTATTCTGCTGTTGCCCCAGTCTGCTACGATGATGTTGCCATTAACATCAACAGCTACCCCTGTGGGAGCATTAAACTGGCCATTTCCCTCTCCATGGGAGCCAAATTTAAACAAAAACTCCCCATCCGCACTGTAGACCTGAGACGATACAAATGGTAAAATGATTGCAAAATGAATACATCGTCATTTATTAATACCCATTTCAGTTTAACCTTTATTTTTCCAATGGGGAAATTCATATACAGAATATGCCATAGACAGTTACCACAAATTAAAGGTGATGCATGTCTTGATGTGTTGACTTTCAGTTAAAATAATTTATCCTATCCCAGCTAAATATGCAGCGACACAACTATACAGAATTGTTCATACAGTGCATTTTTGAACACCATTATTTATATTTTATACCAATTTTGTAGTGCTTTTCTGACACTACTAGTGAACTGGGAAGTCTTCACCACCAGTGTGCAAAGCTGCGGTTGCAACCTGAACTTATACAAAATGTTGAAATCTTTGTGACACCTGCCCTAAAAAAAAAAAAAAAAAAAAAAAGCTGTGTCAAGATGAATCTATACATTTTGAAGTTCTTTTTAACTTGGAACGTCGTCTAAAAAAAATGCAGTGGTCCTGCGCAACAGTTAAAGACGTCAGACCCGTGCTTGTTTAAATAAAAAAATAAAAAATTTAAAAGAAATGGAAAAACAGCAGAGACGTGTGAACAGCCCCTTACTTGACCTATACTTGGAAAAACTGACCCGTACTGTCAGGCTCGGATCGGAGACCTCATTGCACATGTAGAATAACCGAATAGTGATTTCGAGATTTGAATACAGGCGTGTTGAATGGTTCACCGAATAACGACTATCCGTGCACATCCCTAGTATAATGATATAACGGATTCACACGATGGGCAAGGAGGAGGCAGGAACCACCTGAGCAGTCAATGTAAATTTTTAATAAACAAATGAACAAAACAACATTGAGCCCCCCAGGGTTGTGTTCTAAGCCCCCTGCTGTACTCATTGTACACTTATGACTGTGTGGCCACTTCCAACTCCACCACCATGGTCAAGTCTGCTGACGACACTGTTGTGGTGGGCCTGATCTCTGATAACGACGAGATGGCCTATCTGAGGGAGATCAAAAGGCCTGGAGGACTGGTGCCAGAAGAACAGCCTCCTTTTGAATGTCAGCAAGACAAAGGAGCTGATAGTGGACTTCAGCATAAAGCAAGCAAGGAACCATTATGATCAACGGGGCCACAGTGGAGAGAGTGGACAGTTTCTGATATCTTGGTATACACATCTCACATGGACCTGCCACATTAACACCCTGGTGAAGAAGGCCCGTCAGTGTCTTTACCACCTCAGGCGCTTAAAGGACTTTAAACTGCCCTCTATGGTGCTAAAAAACTTTTACACCTGCACCATTGAGAGCATCCTGACAGGAAACATCACAGCCTGGTTTGGAAACTGCACAAAACAAGATAGACTGGCTCTACAAAGAGTGGTGCGATCAGCTGAGCGCATCACCCACATCAAACTCCCTGACCTGCAGTCAATCTACAGCAAAGGATGCTGGACCAAAGCCAGGAAGATCATGAAAGCCATCCTAATAATGGACTCTTCTCTTTGTTGCGGTCAGGGAAACGCTTCCGCTCCCTGATGGCCAAAACAGAGAGAATGAGAAGGAGCTTCTTTCCCCTGCCCATCCGTGTCCTGAACCAAGGACAACACCAGGACTAGTTTCACTATTCAACAACACACACTTGAAGCAATATTACACTCTGCATTATCATATATTACACCTACAACATCACCTCTATAACATCAGCCTGTTGCAGATCAACATTACTGCACAATTGCACTTTACCTTGCACAATGAACATATTGCCAGTCAAACTGTTACTGCTACCAACTCTACATCTGTCATTATGCACTATTTCATATGCATACTTTGTACATACAGTATATATTTCTTCTTTCTCCTATTTTATTGTATGATAGATATATATATATATATATCTATCTATTTTATTTTTTTTATCGTAAACTGTGGGGAGAAAAGTCGTACCAAGAATTTCTCTACATGTCGTACTGTGTATGGTTATGTGACCAATAAAACTTGAAACTAAAACTGTTTTCCAGCATAACACAAAACACACACACAAGACTGCTGCGTGTCTCTCTCTCTCTCGAACTGGCATCCCCGGCTCCACTTTATCCCTCTCCCGGCTGATTGGGCTGATTCAGCGGCAGGCGTCCATAGTTACGGCCCGGCCTCCTCGCCGTCACATACCCCCAACGCCCGATTCAGGACGGGGAAAACTCCAGTCTGACTTACTCCACTCCCCCCCCTTCCTGGAGGGGAGGTGTTGCCCTTTCGGCCGTCCTTCCGCTGGCTGGTCTTCCCCGCCTCCTGGGAATCTGAGTAGGATGAGGGGAGGGAGAGAGGAAACTGGCTCGCCGTAAATGAACACGCTGTCGGCTGGTCCTCTCCGCCCCCTGGCGGTTGGCAGCAGCTCCTCCGCCCCCTGGCAGACAGCTCCAGTACCACCGGACCATACCTCCTCTGCGCCGTGCCCTTCCATCAGCGGCGAGGGCTCTCCGACAGCACATCCCTCCTCTTTCCTGGGTTTCGGCACCAGTGTAACAAGGTTCTTAAGATGGGCAAGGAGGAGGCAGGAACCAGCTGAACAGTCAATGTAAAACTTTAATAACAAACTGAACTCAAAACATAAACTGAAAAACAAACAAAGATGCACACACAAAACACTGCTGCGTGCGTCTCTCTCTCTCTCTTACTGGCATCTCCGGCCACCCTTATCTCTCTCCTGCTGATTAGTCAACTCAGCGCCAGGCATGCGTCATCACAGCCCAGCCATGCCCTCCTCCTAGTCACAAATGACTTGTACCGTTTACAGATTTTTGGAATTGTGCGAATACATGAACCAGCAACAATTAGATTTCTCAATGCACACGAACAGCTCTGAGATGCTGATACAGGTGATTCTAGGTGCAAGTGCAGCTTATGAAACTAATCGGACAAATAGAAAAATGTATCGGCTAATAATTTAAAAATACCAAACCTTGCCCCCGGCAAAATATCAGTTGACTGCTAGTGCACATAAGGTTCACACTGAAAGTGCAACAAAAAGATGTATTACTATAAATGATAAAACGGAGTGTGAAATGTTGTATACTTCGTGCACTGGGCATAGCAGAGGGGTGGGGTTACCTGGCTGCAACGCTGGTCTAACAAAACAATTGTATTAAGTCGTGCGCGTGGCAACTAGCAAAACCTCCGTGTTCCCACGCTGTTTGAATATATACATTATTTGAGACAGAAGTGTTAAACTAAAGCTATCGGCAACACATTGTGTGTGTTTGAAAAGTCACTTCTGACAGCTAAAAAAAAGAAAAAAAAGTTAGTTTTCCACTTAGGAGAGTACTATTTCTTTAAAAATTCATACACTACATGTGTATAAAATGTAAGTGCATAATTTGGTGCAGCATAGCTTTTTTTTTTTTTGTTTTTTTTTTTAAGCGCAAGAATGCTTTCGGTTGGAACGGTCCTTAAGCCAATGGTAGGTTCATTTCCCTGAAAAAGTGTAAGCATCATTGTGCAAAAAAAAAAAAAAAAAAAACTGCCAGTTTGTTTGAGCATCAATTATTTTTGTAATTACGTTTGGCCCAGATATTACACACTTCGTCTTTAACTACTAACTGGATTTTTAATCATATCACATTCAATGAATACCTTATAATATCATAATAAATGTATATTTTGACAATAATACTGAACATGTATCTATATAAAATGAGACACGCTCACCTTAACAGAGTGGTTATGGAAGTCTGTCACAACAATTTCATTTTTATTGTTAACAGCAACAAAGTGTGGACCTGATTGGGAGAAAACAAGAGATCAAGAAAACAGATGGAATTGAGAGTTGAGAGACAATAGAGTAAGGAGAAGGGAAAAGGGATGTCATGTGATCTAGATAGAAGATCCCACAGGTGATAAAATGTGTATTGGAAGACTTCAACTATCCATTATCTCTGGATTGGATTTCTTTATTAATTTGAATCATATTCTTTTGAATTCAGTTCTTGAATGAAACTTGACAAGTAAAGTAAAGCTCCCATGGAGTTTAATCATTGTACATACAGTATTTTGTCCCAGATTAATAAGAAAACAATAAACGTCTACCAATTTAGGTATCCAGAATATTCATTAGAAAATTCACCAGATTTCAGGGATGAGAATTCACTCAATACTTACTGAAAACAGGACCAGATTTACTAAACTTTTGCTCCAGTGCAAACTTTGCAACACTTTTTTCTACAAAGGAATGGGAAAAACACAAACAAGGGTAAGCTGAAACAAATAAATGAGAGCAGAGGGGGTTTACACAAAGGAGCACAAGCTACTTCAAAAACATTTCAAGTGATGCAGGGATGCAAAACCATCTTTAAAATGCCTTGAGAAATGTAGACATCACATTTCAAATCCAAGACAGGTAACTTAGAGACCACATGCAAAAAATAGGGGTTAGTAAAAGTGTTGCCATATTCGAACAGTTTAAATAAGCAGGAAAGGAGAAAGCATGATTAATGCGAGTGCATCTATCAGTAAAAGTCTCCATGAACTGTCAATCTCCGAAAGAGCATACAGGTTCATACATACTGTATATGCATGAACTGGCCTTCATTATTTACCATAAAGGCATATAATGCAACTGAAATTTAAGACTAAGTGGAAAACACAGGAACAGAACTGAGGCAAGGGAGATATACGTGTTCACATCTCTTTAAACACTGGAACTGAAGCCTGGGTAAATCTGGCCATTTTTGTGTTATGAAACACTCCACTCTGCAGACAGCATTTTTGTTTTCCCAGAATGGTTCTCTCAGTTGTTGCAAACAGCAATACTTTTTTTCCTGTGTAGTGAAACACTCTTTATATCCTGTTTCATGCCGTTTGTTCAACGCTGACATTTTAGGCCACAACCAGAGTATGATGAGTATAAGGAGGGGGTCAAACCACACGACGTGGGGTGTTTGATTTGGAAAAGGCTTCATACTGTTTAAGTACAAACATTAATGCAGCGGTGCATCACAACCATCCACATTTAAAGACCAAACTTTGTTCAAACCCAGACAGGTTATACACCACAATATAAGAGCTGCATTACATAAATGTCTGATCTATTGACATTTAATGCGATTTCACCTGCAAACTGTCTGTCTGATGTGCCTCTGGCTCCAAACTTGGTCACTAGTTTGCCATTGGATTGAAAGATGAAAACACAGCAGGCTTTGTTATCTACTGCAATGATATGACCGTTCCTGTCCACAGCCACACCCTTAGGTCCCATCAAACGGCCAGCCCCGATCTTATTCTGCATGGGACACGGACAAAAAAAGGGAGGGTTATAAGACCATATACACTCACTGCCCAATTTATTAGGAACACCTGTACACTTACTTATTCATGCGATTATCTAATCAGCCAATCATGTAGCAGAAGTGCAATGCATAAAATCAGGCAGATACGGGTCAGGAGCTTCAGTTAATGTTTAAATCCACCATCAGAATGGGGAAAAAAACGTGATCTCAGTGATTTCGACCATGGCATGATTTTTGGTGATAGACGGGCTGGTTTGAGTATTTCTGTAACTGCTGATCTCCTGGGATATTCACACACAGTCTCTAGAGTTTATTCAGAATGTTGCCAAAAACAAAAAACATCCAGTGAGCAGAAGTTCTGTGGTCAGAAACACCTTGTTGATGAGAGAGGTCAACGGAGAATGGCCAGATTGGTTCGAGCTGACAGAAAGGCTACAATAACTCAGATAACCACTCTGTACAATTGTAGTGAGCAGAATAACATCTCAGAATGCACAACACGTCAAACCTTAAGGCAATAGGCTACAACAGCATAAGACCATGTCAGGTACTATATTAGGACCATAGTGTTCCTAATAAAGTGCTCAGTGAGTGTATATATACACACTATATTTATCAGTGAAATATTTCTGAATAATGACAATCATCCTTTGCATTAGCAACACTGTATACCTGATCACTCATCCAGGAAACCCAGCTGAGATAGTCCACGTGACACTTAGTTTTTTTGTCTGGATCTATTAAGTTGAATATTACTTGAATACACCTCTACAGTTGTAACCAGTGTTGGGGGTAACACAATAAAAGTAATGTGTTACATAATCAGATTACTTTTTTAGAGTAACGAGTAAAGTAACGCAATATTTGTTTTATTTTAGACCATAAGAGTGTTATTCTTTAAAATAAGTAATGCATTGCTTTTGTACTCCTCTCCTTTCCCCGTATTGTGTTAAATCAGGAGTAAAAGTGTGCAAACTTCGAGGAGGGGCATGATGGGCATTGTAGTTCTAGAGAGTGGGAGACTTACTAGAGATGTTCAATGAAGTTGTAGTATGTGTGTGTATGATAGGCACTGTAAGTGTGCGCATGATGGCTATTGTAGTTCTAGAGAGTATGAGCCATGCTTATCAGCGATGGGTAGAGCACAACAAGTCCACCCTGAGACTTATGTTTTAAAAAAGGCAAAACATTGCTGGTAAAGGAATGTCAATCTGAACACTTCAGTGGAATCCAGTTGTATTCATCATTTGCAGCGGTGGAGAAGTCTTCTCATGGCCACGGCATGATTATACAGATACATTCAACGTGGAATGATGCTGACTGTTTGTGCATCCAAATTGCTTTGTTTTAAAGCTGCCTGTAACTACTTCTCTAGGATCAGTTTGCATCCAAACTGCTCTGTGCTTAAGCATTTAACATTCAACATTTGGTTGAGTGAAACATGATTGATTCATGTGTAAATACACACTGCATATAAAAATATATTTACAATTATAATAATCTGTAAACGCGTTTAGGCAGAGGGATTATGAGACTAGTCTTCCACTTGCCACGGCGTGATATACAGGGTGAAATACTCACTCAATTCACTGACTTATGCAGCTGAACTGCTCCGTGTTACAGCTCCCTGTAACTGGGAGAATGGGATGAGAAAAGCTGTCTCTGGATCAGCATCTGCAAGCAATGTTCTACATCGATTGTGTACACAGAGAAAATTTAACTTTTTATAAATTGTGTTATGTAGCTTTTCAAGGACAGTACTTCATAAAAAAAAAAAAAATAATCTTTTATCTCTTATAGGCTATTTGTACACATTCTGAAAGGGTTGTGGAAACTACTGTATAGGTTATATAGATTGTGAAAATGTTTCTTTTTAGATTTAGTTTTTTCCACGATTTAAACACATTTTAGCTTTTTTTAATGTACAAATTCCATGTAGCCTTCCATTCTATCCATATGATGTCATATTGCATGTGTAATTATGAAATGACTTATGTCAGGTACACATTTTAACACAAAATTCACAACATTGTAACCTAAAATTCAAAATACAACCCCAACATCTCAACATATAAGAGCTTGTACTACGTAAAAATTTCAGTGTAGCTGTCTGAATGTGACACTGTCTGATTTACCTCTGTGCTCGTGGGGAAATGAACATTAACAGTGACAGAAAAATACTCGCTTACATATTAAATTGTTACACGAAGTATTGGATCGGCTTCTTTTAGCTCGTTGTTGAAAACTAATTTTTATTGGTGCATTTCTACTTGCGCTGACCGTCAGGACGACAAAGAACGCGCGCCAAGCGCATGACGTCATTGCCATGGTAACCAGATACATTTCAGTGGATTTGCTGAAAGACTAGAATGAAAGTATCGTCAAGTATCATCAACGATACCAAAGACAATAGCGAGAAGAAAAGGAGTATATTAAATGTAATAATAAAATAAAAATAAAAATCGGTGAGCCTACCAGCTGAAACTGGGACAAAATTACATTGTTTAGAGAAATGTCGGGACACACCTCTTAAAATGGGATGTCTGGTCACCCTACTTAAACGCAATGAGAAAACAATCCCTCATAACATTTAATGCCATAACCTTATGAATTTAAGACTCACTGCTCCGATTTAAGACCTTTTTAAGGTCTTAGTTTACGGAAGGGCAAATTAAGACTTTTTAAGATCCGCGGGAACCCTGCCTCAACATGATGCGCAGCACACAGTGGATGGAAACGCGCAACAATTCGTATTTTCTTAAGTTGAATTTTTAGAAATGCACTTAAAAATAAGTTATAAGCTATAAGCTATTGACTGGATTAATATTTTATTTCTTTAACAAAAAAAAAAAAACACAAAAATAAGCAGTGAAACAATTGTTTTAATTTATTATTTGAAAAACTTTTGTTCACCAAATCAAGTTCAGGTGGTGTAACCATCATGCAGGTAGCAACCCCCTCCGAACAACAAAAGAAAAAAAAAGATGACCCCTCATGACTATGTGACTTTTTTTACTCTGACACATTTTTACTGAAAAGTCACATTTTGTTCAGGTCAAATGTAGTAACCCTAAGAAAATGTTTTGAGATTTTGTGGATGATCCACATTCTGTATAACTGATTGTAAACATTACCTTGAATTTTCCATCAGGAGAGAAGATGCTGATCCATCTGTTATCATAATCAGCTACAATAATGTCTCCATTTGTGTCAACTGCCACTCCTGTTGGCCTCTGCAGTTGTCCCGGTGAGCGACCTCTGACCCCAAAGCGTGCTTTGAACAGGCCATCATTTGTAAACACCTTCATAAAAACAGATGATCAGATTTTACAATCAAGCTTTACAAAAGATATTTCTGTATTGATGCAAGACAAATTACAGTGACTGACATACTAGTTCATTACTTTAATGTCTGCTAAATTGGTATAGATAAAATCTTTTTTTACAATATTGCCATGCATTGCCAGATGACTAACCTGTATACACTGGTTGTTGCTGTCTGCTACAATGACCCTCCCACTGGTGGAGGCAGAGATGCCTTGTAGATTAGTGAACTCTCCCTTCTCCCTACCCCGAGAGCCTGAGGGGGTCAGACAAAGATTTGGAGTAAATCTACTACTAAAATACTTGCATAATTCCTGTGACTTGCCTACAGTAGTTACTTGTTTTGGGACTTTTTGCCATTTTTTTTTTTCATTGATAGTCAAAGTGGAGAGATAACAGGACATGGATAGAAGGTAACTGGACCGGGACTAGACGTGAACCAGATTCAAACCTGCATTTCCAACATGAGAACCATAGCTCAATATTATAATTGAACTCAATATATATTTTTTATACATCTGTTTGATAAACAAGAATTTAATATTGAGTAACTTACACTTTAGATACGATCTGGCCAGTTTTTGTTTACAAATGTTCCTTATTTTTCAATGTATATCAATGTTAAATCAGATTACACGACCAAAACTAACTGTTGTATAATAACAGCTAGGCCATGGCACAGATGAAAGAAGTGTACACTTTCATTCATATTAATCATTTACAAATTGTATACAAAAAATAAATAAAAATAATAATCTGATCAATTGCACACTGTCAAGACTTGATCTGATTTGTTTGTAATGAGCGTTTTGTTTTTTCAAACGTAGATTTTTATAAGATTTCTCCATCTTGGCTCTGCTTTTACATACCTACTCTGTAAATCAGCTCATCTTCAATAGGATTTTCCTTCTTCTTAGTTGTGCTGTACATGCTGTTGGGTCTCCGCACTGCTTTCTGCCTGATGTGCCCACCTGTCCCGCTGGGTGATTTTACCCTCCTCTTCACATCGTCCGGAGACTGGGGCACATCGGACGGCTTTATCGCCCGTAACCTGAATGGGCTGCCCCTCACGGGCTGTCCGTATAGCGTCAGAGAAAACAAAAACTCTCCTTCACTTTTAAGTGTGTACCCTACCTCATAAGTTCCATTTTTATTGTCCACAACTTCTACTTCGGTCACCCTTGCTCCCTCCTGCCCAGTTATCTCCCCTCGGAGCACTGCATTACCAGTTCGCACAAGTTCGCTGTCCTTATCCTTAGTGGTAACAGTTACGGTCACGTGCTGACCCACCAGGGCGTGTCTGAGCCCTTCGCCCGTGGCTACACTCATGTGTCCCACAGCACCCGTCGTCAGCAGCACACCCAGGTTCTGAATGGAGCGCCGTAGGCCTTCCGTTTCTATCTGGCAGTCCAAGTGGGAGTTCTCATGGGGCTGCTCAGGGAAGTCGTGGCAGGCGAGGGCGCCAACACGCTCGCTCATCTGTTTTTGTACCAGTAGGACTTCAGTGGCGCTGCCATGGTTCAGGGCTTGCTCGGTGAAACTGCAGCTGCTCTGGATGTGCTCCTTTCCCTGCAGAAGGGAGGATAACTGTGCCTGCAAAACCTGCAGAGAACGCAGCAGAAAAGCGAGTGAGATAGATCCGTGACAATTTGTGAATTTATTAGGGCTGTCAATCGATTCAACTATTTAATCAAATTAATTCATCAGTTGAATCTCATATTGATATTGCACCCAATTGACAAGTAAATAAACAGTACAAAAAGTGGCTGTAGAAGTCAATATATTGTTTGCATATAATTGAACATAAGCCGGTCACTGGGCTACAGTCCACAGCAATCCATTTTGCATTCGATATGTCCATCTACCACGGGTGAGTTTTCCAAGGGGTGTTCACACAAGGCAAATACTTGCGTTATGTCTGCACTGGTTATATTTGCTGGTCTGTATAAATGTCAGACATCTACCAACATTTTATTGAGTGTCGCATTTTTTAAAACAGCATGTCTAATTAAAATACAATGTCAAGAAAAAAAGTATGTGAACCCTTTAGATTTAGCAGATTTTCTGCATTAATTGGTCATAAAATGTGATCTCATCTTTATCAAAGTCACAAGTATACAGTTGGGTTGAAGTCATTAAAACTCATGTTTCTTTTTTTTCTTTCTCCTTTTTCCTCCCAATTTGGAATGCCCAATTCCCAGTGCACTTTTAAGTCCTTGTGGTTGCATAGTGATTCGCCTCAATCAGGGTGGCGGAGGATGAATCCCAGTTGCCTCCGCGTCTGAGACCATCAACCCATGCATCTTATCACGTGGCTTGTGGAGCGCGTTGCCACGCCATCCACGCTCAACTCACCACGCACCCCACCGAGAACGAACCACATTATAGCGAGGAGGTTACCCCATGTGACTCTACCCTCCCAAGCAACCGGGCCAATTTGGTTGCTTAGGAGACCTGGCTGGAGTCACTCAGCACGCCCTGGGATTCGAACTAGCGAACTCCAGGGGTGGTAGCCAGCGTATTTTACCACTGAGCTACCCAGGCCCCCCAGAGCTCATTTTTTAACCGTTCCACAGAATATTAGCAAACTATAGCTTTGGCAAGTGGTTTAGGACATCTACTTTGTGCATGACACAAGTAATTTTTCCAACAACTGTTTACAGACAGATTGTTTCACTTTTCATTGACTATATCACAGTTCCAGTGGGTCAGAAGTTCACATACATTAAGTTAACTGTGCCTTTAAGTAGCTTGGAAAATTCCAGAAAATGATGTCAAGCCTTTAGACAATTAGCTTCTGATAGGAGGTGCACTGAATTGGAGGTGTACCTGTGGATGTATTTTAAGGCCTATCTTCAAACTCAGTGCCTCTTTGCTTGACATCATGGGAAAATTAAAAGAAATCAGCCAAGACCTCAGAAAAAAAAAATTGTGGGCATTCACAAGTCTGGTTCATCCTTGGAAGTAATTTCCAAATGATATAAACAAACGCCTGATAGTACGCAAGTATAAACACCATGGGACCACGCAGTCATCATACCGCTCAGGAAGGAGACGCATTCTGTCTCCTAGAGATGAATGTAGTTTGGTGTGAAAAGTGCAAATCAATCCCAGAACAACAGCAAAGGACCTTGTGAAGATGCTGGAGGAAACAGGTAGACAAGTATCTATATCCACAGTAAATCGAGTCCTATGTCGTCAGCAAGGAAGCCACTGCTCCAAAAGTGCCATAAAAAAGCCAGACTACAGTTTGCAAGTGCACGTGGGGATAAAGATCTTACTTTTTGGAGAAATGTCCTCTGGTCTGATGAAACAAAAATCTAATTGTTTGGCCATAATGACTATCGTTATGTTTGGAGGAAAAATGGTGAGGCTTTCAAGCCAAAGAACACCATCCCAACTGTGAAGCATGGGGGTGACAGCATCATGTTGTGGGGGTGATTTGTTACAGGAGGGACTGGTGCACTTCACAAAATAGATTGCATCATGAGGAAGGAAAAGTATGTGGATATATTGAAGCAACATCTCAAGACGTCAGCCAGGAAGTTAAAGCTCGGTCGCAAATGGGTCTTCCAAATGGACAATGGCCCCAAGCATACCTCCAAAGTTGTGGCAAAATGGCTTAAGGACAACAAAGCTGAGGTACTGGAGTGGCCATCACAAAGCCCTGACCTCAATCCTCAAATTTGCGGGCAGAACTGAAAAAGCGTGTGCGAGCAAGGAGGTCTACAAACCTGACTCAGTTACACCAGTTCTGTCTGGAGGAATGGTCCAAAATTCCAGCACCTTATTGTGAGAAGCTTGTGGAAGTCTACCCAAAACGTTTGACCCAAGTTAAACAATTTAAAGGCAATGCTACCAAATACTAACAAAGTGTATGTAAACTTCTGACCCACTGGGAATGTGATGAAAGAAATAAAAGCTGAAATAAATAATTCTCTCTACTATTATCCTGACATTTCACATTCTTAAACTAGTGATCCTAACTGACCTAAGACAGGGAATGTTTTCCATGATTAAATGTCAGGAATTGTGAAAAACTGAGTTTAAATGTATTTGGTTAAGGTTAAAGACAAACACAATGTGCTTAAGCTAACAAACAAACAAACAATTATAATCTTTAATGTCTTTAATGAAGACAACTCATTAAACATTCACAGTGCTGTGGAAAAAGTAAGTGAACTCTAGGATTTAATAACTGGTCGATCCTCCTTTGGCAGCAATAACCTCACCCAAGCATTTCCAGTAGCTGCAGATTAGACCTGCACAACGTTCAGAAGGAATTTTGGACCATTATTTTTATTTTTTTATATGCCTAAAGTTATGACAAAATGACCAAAGTTTTTATTCTGCTAAGCTGGTTTGGACGTGACAGTCTTTATTCTCCTCAACTAATCATTTTAAAACGATGGCCCTTTGTTGATTAAATCGGGTTTCATTTGCCTAGGGTTGCTTTAGTTCATTCAGGTAACAAAAAAAATGGACTCCTTCCATTATATAAATTAGGCTCAAGTGTGGTTCAGTGTTTGACTCACAAAAAATATGATTTAGGTGGTACTTCAAGCTTGAATTGCATATGTATGGTCAGGGTATTATTGAATGTATTAATTCTTTAACACGTTATTTTTTTTGTTTAATGAATTAACTGGATTAACACATTACATTGACAGCCCTAGAATTGATCCTACTGTGTGATTTCTGACCTTCTGCTTGGTGCTGCAGATGTTCTCCAGGTCTGTGATGAGCGCAGCTTTGCGTTGGTGCAGTGCTCTCTCCAGCTCCTCAAAGGTCAAATTGATCTCACTGACAGCTTCGCTCTTCCTCTCTATCAGCTGTTTAGAGATCTCATTCACCAGCTCGATGGCCGCTGTTAGCTGGGGCAACCTGACCAGGGAAAAATAGGACAAATGCAGGTTTGATTGTAGGTCCCATGTAGAAGAACATCTTTAATAAGAATGATTAATGGATAAAAAGCGACTAAGAAAAAAATGAAATGCTGGTCAGCAATATTATTCTGTTATACACATATTCACAATGATATTGTGCTATCAAGGATCTTTAATGATTAAGTGTGTAATTGCAGCACCACTAAAGTCATTATGTTCTGTATTTAGATTAATTTGAACTTTTTTTGCAGCCACAGAGCAATATGTAATGAGTTATTACATCAGTGATGAATGGTATATAGCAGGTGACTGTTATGCACTGAGCATGTGTACCTGTTGCGTATGGCATCCAGCTGGTTCTTTAGCGCTGCTTTGTGCTGTTCCAGAACATCCCGCAGTGGAACGGTCACATGCTCCCGGTGTTCTCCCTCAGTGCAGTCCAGACACATGGCCGTCTCACAAGACTCGCAGTAAAACTCCATCACCTACAGAGGGCACCAGTGAGTAACTTATTCATTCAGCATCCTGATGTATCATCAAAGGCTACTAATGTACGCTAACAGACTTGAACTGAATACACAAACATTTTGACTTTGAAGGTACATAAAAGAATGAAACACACTAAAAGCTGCCAGATTCTGAGTAAAGATAGGAAATAATGCAAAGCTACACAGCCTTTGCCAAAGAAAAACTGCCTCAAATGCAGAGAAATCAGGGGTGGTATTGCCATGGTTTTCCTCATCATTGGAACAGTACAAAAGCACAATGTTTGGGTTTTAGTCATTTATGCCCATATCTAACATCTCTGGCCAAAGCTTTAACAACATTATGATGCCCTGAAGTGTTTTTGTGATATTTGCTGGACTTGGGGTTTTTACAAGCCCTGATACCTAGAGTTAAGGGTAGAAGTGTCCTTCTAGTGCCTATAAGGTTAATATGAACAGTATGTGAATAAAAGACACTCTATACCTACCTAAGGATCTACCGGATACCAATTGTGCAATCAGTTAAAGGAACAGTTCACTCAAATTAAAATTCTGTCTTAATTTACCCACTCTCATGTCATTCCAAACCAGTAAAATTTATCTTATGCGGAACACAAAAGATATTTTAATGAAGATTGTGTCAGTCTTCTAAATACAATGGCAGTTGATAGTGACCCACTTTAAAGCTTAAAAAAAGCAGCCCAAAGTATCAAAAGTAATCCATGCAACTCATGTGTCTTATTCCAAATCTTCTGAAAACCTACGGTTTTGATGAGAAACAAGCCGTCATTTTTGAGTGAAAATCTTAATGTCAGCTCATGAGTTCATGCGTTAACCTCATGCGACCCCATGTACATGTGTGGACGTTGTATTTTGGCTTTGCTATACGCAATGCATAATTTCAATTAATTTAAACCAACTGATCTCCGTTCAGGACACTCTGTGCTGTCAGTAATGGGTTAAACTTTTGAGTCATGTGACAAACAACATGGCGTCGACCACAGCAGAGTTTGTCTTTGGGAGAAATAGCAACAAAAATACATCTAGTAAGAAACCTAATCTCTAGTTTCTAAGTCTCTAGTTTCATCCGATATGCCATTTTTTATTTGAGCGATTTATCGTGAAAAGCCACACTGCTAAACACAATGTACACTAATGTGTACTTCAGCGCATCGTCTCCTTAATCCTACATATATTTACTGTGCATTTTCACAGTAAGAATCAATGGGTTCATCCAAAAACTGACAAATCTTGCTTTCAGAGGCTTTATATGGAGGGAGGATGAAAATAAGGTGAATTTTTTAACTGTTTTGAGACCATTGCAGACAGACAGTACACTGGAGGTTAAGTAATTCACTAAATAGGAGCAAGGGAGCATCCTATAGCTCTCTGTGCAGCTAAGTGCACTCACTCCTAAAATCCGACCAAAAATTCAGTTTCAGGCTGCAGATGATGTTTGGATCACTCAATAAGTTTGGCTGCCATGGGACAATGATAATCAGTAAACAGATTCAGAATTTATTATGTATACATTTTATTTTAACATGGTTGACAGTGATTGGATGATGCTAGCCATTACTTTTAATCATAATTAATTATGCTAATTTTTGATGTAATGTCTGTAACATCTCAAAAACATGAATAATCAACTTGTTGCTTTTGTGTATTAGGTGCTACTAGTTACAAATCAAAAAGAGAAATGGAAAATGCACACAGCAGTCACACTCAGGTCTCAGGAGATTAAATAACCCAAGTTCACGCAAGCCATTGTGAACAAACGTCTCTCATACACTCATGAACGCACAATGTACGTCAAGAAATGTACATCTTTTGCCTTCAGAAGACTTGGAACACAAGTTGCAAAGACAACTTCATGATACTTTTAGGTCCTTTTTAAGCTGTGAGTCACTATTAACCGCCATTGAATTTAAAAGATGGACCGCAATATTCATTAAAACATCTCCTTTTGTGTTCTGCATAAAAAAGAAAGCTATACAGCTTTGAAACCACATGAGTGCGATGAAATGACAAAATTTGCATTTTTGGGTTAACTATCCTTTTAATCGTCACTTTAATCGAATTAATGCAAATACCACGTTGGCACCCACGGCAAAGAGTTTTTTGCATTTAAGTGTTGCCAAATATTGTTTTACATGATCAGGTGATAAGAGGCTTACCTTGCCCTCGTGATTGGGGCAGGTGAGTGGTATCCCAGCGGCCGCAACACTGACGGACTCCAGCACACTGCAAGCCTCTGGCTGAGAACATTCTGGATCTCTCTGCAGCACCTCCATGAGGTTTGTAATGAAGAAGTTATTCTGCAGTGCTGCCACACCTTTCTCCGGCAAGATGGAGGTCTGTCTGCACACCGGGCAGGACAGTGTCAGGGACTGAGGAGGAATGTAGTTCTGTAAGCACCTGTGAAGCAAAGAAAGAAAGGATATGATTAAAGAGAAAGGAGACATAAGCAAAACTGAAAGTGAGAGAGAGAAAGAAACTAGGGATGTTTGTCTAAAACTTATGACTGGAGATAAATCAAGTAGGCTTTAAAGCTACTTGTAAGTGTTTTTTTTTTCTCTGTGCCACTAGCGTGAGTTTGAGTGGGACTACCTTTTTACCAAACAATAGCAATGGGTGGGAATGTTTTGGAAACTTGTTTGGACACAGTTATTAATTTTCAATTCCATTTGGTGCTGCTAGTGTCGAAGAAATCACTAGCTTTAAGCTAACAGTAGCTTTAAAAAAAATTTTCAGGGCTCAATACAAGATCAATTTACAGCATTTGTGGCAACCATAAAAAGTCATTTTGACTAGTAACTCATTTATAAAAATAAAAAGCAATAATCTGGATTACAGTGATGCACTTACAATGGAAGTGAATGGGGCCAGTCCATAAACATTAAAATACATACTGTTTAAAAAGTATAGACCATTTCAAGAATGTAAACAAAAACAAATGAATTAGAATGGTCCAAACATATTTCCGGATCCTTTCAACAGTCTCTTTTTCAAGGTAAGTCAGTACACTCAGCGGCCGTCTTTGGAATGCTCTTGGGCAGTTTGGGCAGCTATTTTTCTATGTAAACAAGCGTCATGAAAGTGCAGCTCCTATCTACTTGAAGGGGGAAAAGACCGAAATCTCCAAAATGGTTGGTTAAGATTACGATAAAAGAACATATTTCAAATGAGCAGTAAAATCTGACAACACTGTTAGGCGGGGTGAGCAAGACTGTGTGGCGTCAGGCCTCGGAGAGGCATTTATTTAAAATGAGCGGCCCAGCTTCCCTGGGCCTCGGCGCTTGAGGGGAATAGTGAACCCGGCATCCGGATCCTTCGGCCGCGGCACATGCTCCAATCCTCATGATCCACAGGAGGGGCGTCACTCAGTCACAACTGATATAATAAATTGCGCGTCTTTAACTCAGATTATGCTCAGATCCGTTGTCCACTGGGCATTCCAATTTCTCCCATTCATTTGTATAGAAGTGGCCCGTCTCTGTTAAATAGTCTCCATATTGACAAGCAAGAAATGTACATGGAACAAAGACGTAACTTGACGTCACCAACGAACAGTCCTTGAAAAGGTCTATAGCCACAAGACATTTTATATATATATATATATATATATATATATATATATATATATGTGTGTGTGTGTGTGTGTGTGTGTGTGTGTGTTAACATGACTTTAGTGTGATAAAACCACTTATCTGTGTAAAGTTATATCAAATGCAAGAGAGGGCCAAAAGGGTTGCCGAAATTGTAGTCACAACATGAACAATCATTGTGCAACCACTCTTGCTGACTACAAAAACAGGGTACAAAATATTCAAAGGGACATTCAGAGTCCCATTGTCATACTACACTTTGTCAGCTTCTGGCAAAGACACAGAATATCCATGCCAATAATTGTCAGTGATAAGTAAACCAAATTCAAAACATTTTCAACTAAAGCATGTTTCGATCATTGAGCATGCTATAAAAACAGTGTGCAATAAATATAACATGCTGGGGTCAAAGCCACGGCCTTTTTCCGGCACACATTGTCCAAAACATTGAGCCGTGGTGCTCATGTGAGCAATGCGAGTTTGAGTCTGGCTTGCATCGTTTTTCCGATGTAGTTATCCTCTCTTCTTCCCATCACTTCCTGTCTTATGTCTACTACAACTATGAATAGTTGTCAAAAAGGCTGTAAATAAAATGTAACATGTTCAGAATACTTCAGTACAGACCTTTCACAGAAGGTGTGCAGGCAGGGCAGGACTTTGGGGTTGTGGTAGTGTTCCAGACAGATACTGCACACCAGGAACTGCTTGTCTATTTGCCGGACCACTGGGCTTGTGCGGCCTGTTTCAAACTTTGCCATGGTGACAGACATCCACAGAGGGGGCGCGGGGCCAGGACACACCTTACCCTGAAATGAAGAAAAAAAAAAAAAAAGGGCCAAGTCATTAAAATGAGATCTGAAATGAAGGGAGTTGTTTGTCTTAAAGAGAGAATGAGATGGTTAGAGTTATTGTATTTTGTAAGTACACATTTCCTTACCCTCTTTATTATAAATTATAATAATTGTTGTTTATGGTTTCTCCTGAAATTCCACATCTTCATTCTGCTCAGGGCTTTTTTTGTTCAATAAACACAAAAGCAGCACATAAGCTTGGTTTAAGGGGATAGTTCATCCAAAAATGAAAATTCTGTAATCATTTACACACCCTCATGGTTTTTCAAACCCATATGACTTTCTCGTGTGGAACACAAAAGGAGATGTTCCGCATAATTATAGTCTCAGTCACCATTCACTTCAATTGCACCTTTTTTTCCATACAATGAAAATGAATGGTGACTGAGGTTAGACGTTCTGCCTAACATCTCCTTTTGTGTTTTACGGAGGGAACAAAGAAAGTCATAGTGGTTTTGAACAACATGAGGGAGAGTAAATGAAGGAATTTTTATTTCTGGGTGAACTCTCTCTTACAATGGAGAATAGATTTGGGCTTAGATGGCACAGCCATCTCAAGGCCCTGATATACTTCATACGAAATCAAAGAACAAATGGGTGTGTCATCATTAAGAACAAAATCTGGTCAAAAAGTTTTTTTTTTTTTCGTTTCAGTGGTTTGTAACAACTCGCCTGGGCAAACTTTTAGGAAAGCTTCTTACCGGCTGCTAAACACCTTACTGCCATTGGTCCATGTCATCATTAGGTGTGACTTGAAGCTCCACCTACCGTTCAGTCATCATAAATTACAATAGCAGTGTTGCCTAATTGGTGCATATTATGGCCGTGATTGCATTCGTTAGCGCATTAGCGTCATTAATTCAGAATGTAAACGAGACAAATTGTGCATTTTCAACTGCATATACACTCACTGAGCACTTTCTTAGGAACACCACACTAATACTGGGTAGGGCCTCCTTTTGCTCTAAAAACAGCCTCAATTTTTTGTGCCATGGATTTCACAAGCTGTTGGAAACATTCGTTTGAGATTCTGGTCCATGTTGACATGATTGCATAATGCAATTTCTGCAGATTTGTCTATTGCACATTCATGCTGCGAATCTCCCATTCTACCACATCCCAAAGGTGTTATATTGGATTCAGATTCGGTGACTGGAAAGGCCACTGAAGAACAGTTAACTCATTGTCATGTTCATGAAACCGGTTTGAGACAACTTTTGGTTTGTAACATGGTGCACTGTCATGCTTGAAGTAGCCATCAGAAGATGGGTCAATTGTGTCCATGAATGGATGCACATGGTCAGTAACAATACTCAAATAGGCTGTGGCATTCAAAAAATGATTGACTGTAGTGGTGCACCGATCAGGAAATTTGAGGCCGATACCGATCTCCATTTAACACTAAGATCGGCCGATACCTTTTTTTTTTTTTTTTAGTGCCCTTTGCCACACTTTTGAAAGTTATATTGTGCAGTTATATGTTAAATAGAAGAAAAATATCCATTACAAGCTCTAAAACTGCTCCAGTGAAAAATCATTAATATCTATGATTTGTTTACTGTCTTTGGCGTCTTGTTGTAGCACAAATCACTAATTATTAAGCAAACGCGTGAAGACACAGTGCCGACATTGAAGGTTAAACAGTTATATCTGTCATTAGTGGTATTGTGACCAACATTAATCTGATCCTCACAGAATAGCGCTGAGATGAGTTACTGATGAGATACTGTGAGCACCTGGAGAGCGCGCATGTTTGATTGACTCCGAGAGCGCTCATGTTAAAGCTAAAAGCGCTCATGATCGTTCAAACAGTCTCTATCGCTCCACACAGTGTCTGATTGTCACGACTCATTTTACATTACGTGTACTCAGATTTGTATTCGCATGTTTATTTGTTGTTTTTAATTCGTTTTTATACCTGTTAGCAGCTTTTTTTATCCTCTTCCTGCTCACTGTGCTACGAGTCAGAATAACTACCGTAATTACTCTAGAAAATGGGCAACTTAATATTCATACACATGTAATTCCTACACATTTTTAAAAACAAAACGGCATGTGAATTATATAATGTCTGAAAGTTTAAATTTGTGAATGCTCAGAATTGCCAGCCACTCTGTCATGCCTCAAGGGCCGAGCAAACACTCATTCACTAGAGTAGCAGTTTGTATGTGTGATTCACTGCGTGCTGCAAAAAAGATCGGCCCTAAATCTAGGCGTGATCGGCCGGTCGCCGATCAGAGATATAAGATGAAGATCGGCCGATTTCGATTGGTGCACCCCTAATTGAGTGGTATTAACAGTCCCAAAGTAAGCCAAGAAAATATTCCCCACAGTATTACACCACTGCCACCAGCCTGGACTGTTGACACAAGACAGATTGTGTCCATGGATTCATGCTGTTGGTGCCAAATTCTGACCATACCATCTGTGTGCTTCAGCAGAAATTGAGATTCATCAGACCAGGCTACTTTTTTCCAGTCTTAAACTGTCCAGATTTGGTGAGCCTGTGCCCACTACAGCCTCAGCTTTCTGTTCTTGGCTGACAAAAGTGGAACCCGACGTGGTCTTCTGCTGTTGTAGCCCATCCACCTCAAGGTTCGACAAGTTGTGCATTCTGAGATGTTATTCTGCTCGCCTCAATTGTACAGAGTGGTTATCTGAGTTACCATAGCCTTTGTCGGCTCGAACAAGTCTGCCGATTCTCCATTGACCTCTCTCATCAACAAGGTGTTTCCGTTGCAGAACTGCCGCTCACTGGATGTTTTTTGGTTTTGGCACCATTCTGAGTCAACTCTAGAGACTGTTGTGTGTGAAAATCCCAGGAGATCAGCAGTTACAGAAATACTCAAACAAGCCCATCTGGCACAATCAATCATGCCACAGTCGAAATCACTGAGATCACATTTTTTCCCAATTCTGATGGTTGATATGAACATTAACTGAAGCTCCTGACCCATATCTGCATGATTTTAAGCACTGCTGCCACATGATTGGTTTATTAGATAATTACATGAGTAAGTAGGTGTACAGATGTGCCTAATAAAGTGATCAGTGGGTGTATATTACTTTAAATCATCGATTTGAAACGATTAGTCGACGTTATCGACAACGTCGACAATAAAAAATTGTCGACATGAGAGGGTAGTCGTCGCCCCATTATACACTGCAACAAAATAAGTTTTTGATTTCGAATATTAACATATAAAACTCCTTTAAAACAATGTACATTTACTTTTGCAGCTATACTGCAGAAGAAAAAAATTGTTATCTGAGAATGTTGAATATAATATTAAAAACACAAATATTTGGGGGGCCTGGGTAGCTCAGCGAGTATTGACGCTGACTACCACACCTGGAGTCGCGAGTTTGAATCCAGGGCGTGCTGAGTGACACCAGCCAGGTCTCCAAAGCAACCAAATTGGCCCGGTTGCTAGGGAGGGTAGAGTCACATGGGGTAACCTCCTTGTGGTTGCTATAATGTGGTTCTTGTTCTCGGTGGGGCGTGTGGCGAGTTGTGCGTGGATGCCGTGGAGAATAGCGTGTAGTCTCCACACGCGCCATGTCTCCGCGGAAACGCGCTCAACAAGCCACGTGATAAGATGCACGGACTGACGTCTCAGACATGGAGGCAACTGAGATTCGTCCTCTGCCACCCGGATTGAGGCGAGTCACTACGCCACCACGAGGATTTAGAGCGCATTGGGAATTGGGCATTCCAAATTGGGGAGAAAAGGGGTGAAAATAAGATTAAAAAAATATACATATAATAATACAAATATTTTAAAATATTTTATAAAAAAAGATGCATTCACCTGGGAGGCAACATATACAATATTTAGACTTGCTTTTAGAGAATAAATCTTGAAAAGTATTTTGTCTTTACTGCACTCACAGAAGTATAACCAAGTGAAAAAATACGCTCAAGTAAATGTATCTTGTTTTAAGGATTTTTTGCATTGAATTTCTTTACTGAATTAAACTTAAAAGTATTTTTTCCTTTAATTCAGTGAATGTCCTCTAGAGGTATTTTTAAAAGATGATTTTGTCCTCTTTATTGTTAGTGAGCATGTTTAATACAACCTTTTAAGTCGTGGCACAAGCTGAATAGTCAGTTAAGAGCTAATTATTAATCATTGCAATAATCGCCGAATAATCGTTCTAATAATCGATTATCAAAATAATCGTTAGTTGCAGCCCTAATTTAAATGTACTTCTAAATGCCTCCCACAGCGGCATGGCGGGTGAACTGAATGTTCACAAACAGTATACTGCTGCTCGCCGTTTCAAATTTCTTTTTACCCCAATGAAAAAGAACTTCTACTGATTTATATCTAGCCCTTTAATGAGGGACAAAAACACAAGATCAAACCTCTCTAGCTCCTCGCACTGAGATTTTTCGATGTACTTTTCCTTTCCGCCTATACTCAAACAGCAAAGCTAAACCCTATATAATCTGATTTATTGTTGCCTAAAAGGAACAACATTCCAAAGAAATTTGACCAAAGTGGTCTTGTTTATATGATGGTATGCTGTCATATATACACACTCATACACTTTCCTGTAGTTTGGACTTAATCTAATTTCACCAGCCCCTCATAAAGGGCCCTTCACTCTCCCTCCAGGCATAATGCTTAACACTAGCATGATGTAAGACAACCTCCTATCAAAAAGAGAACGTGACGGTGAATGTAAGGCAGCAGGTGTCTTCTGAGAAACCACAAAACACAAGGAGATGTTAGGTAGAATGTTAGCCTTAGTCACCATTCACTTTCATTGTGTCTATTTTTCCATATAATGAAAGTAAATGGTGACTGAGGCTCTCAATCCCCAAACATTTTTTTTTCTCCACTGTTGAGAGAAAGTCATACAGGTTTGCAGCAACATGAGGGTGAGTAAATGACAACAGTATTTTCAATTTTTGGGTGAACTATTCCTTTAAATTATGGTCTCTTCCACACAAAAAAGCATGTTTCATGTAGAGCACAAATCATACAGACAACTTTTTAGGGTCATTTTTGAAATACTTATACTTTCATTATAAGGAAAAAAGCAGCATGGACATTCTTCAAAATGACTTCTTTTGTGGAAAAACAAGTCTTACTGGTTTGGAACGACATGAGGTTGGGTAAACGATGACAACTGCCATTTTTGTGTGAACGGTCTATTTAATCAAGAACCTAAAAAAATCTGTCTTTCATAAAGTTCCAGTCTCTCATTTAATAGCTCACTTTCTGCCATATTTAGACAGCGAATGTCATTCTCTTACTGTTTACTCAAGTGCCTCTGGTCTCAGTGCTGTTTTAATAACAGTTCATGTGAGCCCTGATACTTCTGCACGCCCTGCATGTGCTCTCACAAACAGTCTGAGTGATGGAAATAGGAGAATTTCAAACAGGACTGATACCAGTTACCTTCACCCGCGCTCTCTAAACCTCTTCTCTCACTTTCTCTCGCCCAAACCCCCCTCACCGATTTGATGTGCTGATGTATACAGGCTATATTTAGACTTATGTCTCACTAGGGTAAGCTAAATAGGGGTAACGTCCAGCAACGGATGGCTAAGATTCTTGTGGCACAGCACAGAAAAAGGAGCCAGACATGGTGAGAGCAGGTATCTGGATTGGGCTGCATCTCAAACACACCAGTAAACACTGACATGTCGAATTTATGCACGTCGTGCAACTAATAATATTAGCAAAGCATATTTATAAACCGAGGCTTGACTAGTCTGAAATGAGTAACATCTGAAAATAAGTGCACAAACTTTTTCTGCTGTTGTTGCATACATGCATTGCATATGCCAGGGTTCTCAGTTTTTGAATTTCCAAGAACTTTCAAGTCATTTGTGATTACTGGATAAACCTTTTTTGTATAATTTAAAATTCAGACCGATTCACTTACGAATCATTCAGGAGAATTTGTGAATCAGTTCAACTGATTTATTGACAAGAACTGATTAAAAAGAACGATTCGCTCACAAACCTGACATCACTATGGTTTGCGAGCAAGTGGATCAATGGAGTGACGCTTATTTATTTGTCTGGATCTATTACATTATTCAAAAATACAATTCACACAAAACAATTTCTTTAATACACTTCCACTACGATGAACATGTTTTCATTTACAGAGTTAATTTTGATATTTTTTATGTCAAGCGGTGTAACTGTCCTTAGACTCACCGTCAAAAACAGTCAATCTCATTAAACGCTGAAATTAAATAAATGTTGGCATGAGTAGTGCAGAATAATCTTTTATTAGCCTATTGTTTCAAAATAATAATAAGTCAAACAATTTTGTTTTAAAAGATTACATATGAAACAGTTTTGTACATTAAGTCAAATATGGTGTTACCAACATTTAGGTTGCCATTTTGTTTTTTTGTGCTGACAAAAAACAAAACAGAGAGGGCCCCTTTAGAGCCTCATGACTGTGTGAAGTTTTGTTTAAAATATCAGCTATTTTGACATAATGAAAAGGTATTTTGTTAAGGTCAAATGGAGTAACGCTACGAAAACTTCTTGCTATTCTTGACTCATTCATGATATTTGTAAAAAAAGAAAAATTATATATATATTTTTTTACCTTGTAAAAAGTGTTTGATAACTTTGTGTACACTCATGTATTCAAGGTGCAAGGAAAGTATTTTAATACCTTTTACTTGATGGTAACACCACAAAGAATTTAAGAAAATTTATGAAACCAAATTGGACAAAGACTACATTTCTTCTAACATGACACGTGTATTTTAAACTAGATTTTTAAAAGGTTTCTCATTTTTATCACAAAGTTTTACTGTACACAAAAGCGATTGGAAATTTGTACATATATATATATATATATATATATATATATATCCCCTTTTCTCCCAATTTGGAATGCCCAATTTCCACTACTTAGTATGTCCTCGAGGTGGCATGGTTACTCACCTCAATCCGGGTGGCGGAGGACAAGTCTCAGTTGCCTCCGCTTCTGAGACAGTCAATCCGTGCATCTTATCACGTGGCTCATTGTGCATGACACCACGGAGACTCACAGCATGTGGAGGCTCATGCTACTCTTTGCGATCCACGCACGACTTCTCACACCCCATTGAGAGCGAGAACCACTAATCACAACCACGAGGAGGTTACAATATGTGACTCTACCCTCCTTTGCAACCGGGCCAATTTGGTTGCTCAGGAGACCTGGCTTAAGTCACTCAGTACACCCTGGATTCAAACTCACAACTCCAGGGGTGGTAGTCAGCGTCTTTACTGCTGAGCTACCCAGGCCCCCCAAAGACTACATTTCTACGAACATGACACGTGTATTTTAAAAGATTTCTCATTTTTATCACAAAGTTTTACTGTACACAAAAGCGATTGTAAATTTTGGACTGAACTTAGTTTTATTTATTTTACATTGAAAGACATTTATGAAAAAATAGAAAATAAGGGTCTTTAATTTATTGTCAGCCTTTTACTCTGTTAGATAAATGCAAAATAATAATAATAAATTTAAAAAAAAAATACTTTCCAGGTTTTCCTTTTAGAATTAATTTATTTTTAGTTTCTAGACTTTTAAATAATAATAATAATAATTCTATAATGCAACGTTGTTCAATACGAAGTGGGGAAAAAACAAAAAACAAAAACACACACACACGCAAAATCTAGCAAAAGGTATGCTATATAACTTTCCAGACTTCCCCATGATTTTTAAAGATCTTATTAATTTCTATGACATTTCCAGAGCTGGAAATTTCCTCATCCCTGACATTTCCAGGATTTCATGACCGTGAGAACCCTGACATACATGCAACACACATTAGAAACTACACGAATTGGTCTAAACGTAAAAGGTTGACCTAAATCCACCTGTTCCCCTTAAAAAGTGCATAGCGAGATTTTACAGGTCACGCCACCGGTCAGCAACCCTGACCCAGACAGAGTCACAATTGAGAAACCAAGCACGTGTTTCATTGTTCAAAAAAAAACACCAACAACGAGCAATTGTTTCAGGCAGCCTCTTTTACAACATTACCCCACAATACACTCCCACCCGTTACTGTGTGCATGAAACATGTGTATACACACACAAACAGACCTTTCAATACACACTCGGAGCACATAAACCTGCTTCAGACATCCCTTACATCAGAACAACATCCAGAACTATAATGCAACTTCTCAAAAAAAGCTCAACCAACATGATTTCCCTCACAGCATATTCTGACGGCAAATGGAGGGGTGAGTGCTTATTTTCAGCCTACAACATGCAGCTCTCCTAAAACTATTAATAAATCAGATTCAACCACTCCTATACCTCAGACCAACTCTGACTAGCTGTCGTACGAAGGAAAAAGCAGACCGCAACAAAAGCATTCATCTATTCTTAAGTCGCAGTTCAAAAACATGCAAACACGTTCATTCACGTGTGCACAACAAAACGGCACAGAAAGGGAACACACTTACACACGCGCAAAGTGGGCTTTCTCAGGCAGGTTCCATTGTTGTTTTTGAGATTTCAGCTGGGCCTGGTATCTGAAAAGCCCAACATACCCCTTTTCCACTGTCTTTTGCCCACCTCCCCCAGATAAAAGCACTGCTAATCGTCCCAACGCCTACCGCTCTCTCTTCGTCTCTCTCTGCTCGAGCAACGATTGTGACATCACAAATAGGCGGAGTGCTAAATCCAAACCACGCCCACTACAATATGCCATTGGTTGGTGCTGAATGCACACCCTCAGCTCCTCCCACAACCTCTGCTGGCATTGGCTGTCGCATGTTACCTATTCAAAGACATGGATTGCCTCAGAGATTAACAATTCCTATTGAAAGATTGGGTGTGTTTGGACAGGGAAAAGAGAGAGGAAGGATTTGAGTTGCATGTCAGCTTTTTATTCTTAGTGTGTGCGAGGGTTTATGAATCACAATAAACAATAATCGTAATATAAAATGGCTCTTGTTTGGCTAGAAAACACCTTTGAATTGCAGTATGCCACAAAAACAACTGTGTATTTCGGTATAAAGTAATCTTTAAATTATTAAATCTATTATTATAAATTAAGCATAAATGTGATGTTTAAATCCTTTTTTCACATTATGCTTAATTCATAACATGTATATTTTGGTTACATATTATTCATTTCAGTTTGATTGAAATTTGAACAATGCACAAATCTTAATAATAGACTGAATATAGTGTATACTTTCACTGCAAAGTCAGTGTGCCAGTCCACTACACTTGTCCTACCTTAAACAATAGACTTTGCACCTAAATAAAAGTACCCAAGTAAATAAATGTACCTATCTGTGACGAGGAGGAGGGCATGGCCGGGCATGCATCCTCTCGGCCCGGCCACGGCCTCCTCCTCGTCACTATTATAAAATGCACTTTTTAAAGTGAGGACTTTAAAGTGAGTAAAAATTAAGAATTTTGAGTTTGAGGTTATTTCACAAAAAATAACTTCTTTTCTGTCACAATGAGATGTTACGTTGAAACATCTATCATTAATATGCCTTTTATTTACTATCATTCAATGTTAATCTTGTTTTAGCTCTGGAAATTGCTCTGCTTTTGCTTTTCACAGTTCCTGACATTTAATCATAGAAAACCTTCCCTGTCTTTGGTCAGTTAGGATCACTACTTTATTTTAAGAATGTGAAATATCAGAATAATAGTAGAGAGAATGATTTATTTCAGCTTTTATTTCTTTCATCACATTCCCAATGGGACAGAAGTTTACATACACTTTGTTAGTATTTGGTAGCATTGTCTTAAATTGTTTAACTTGGGTCAAACATTTTGGGTAGCCTTCCACAAGCTTCTCACAATAAGTTGCTGGAATTTTGGCCCATTCCTCCAGACAGAATTGGTGTAACTGAGTCAGGTTTGTAGGCCTCCTTGCTCGCACATGCTTTTTCAGTTCTGCCCACAAATGTTCTATCAGATTGAGGTCAGAGCTTTGTGATGGCCACTCCAATACCTTGACTTTGTTGTCCTTAAGCCATTTTACCACAACTTTGGAGGTATGCTTGGGGTCGTTGTCCATTTGGAAAACCCATTTGTGACGAGCTTTAACTTCCTGGCTGATGTCTTGAGATGTTGCTTCAATATATCCACATCATTTTTCTTCCTCATGATGACAAATATTTTGTGAAGTGTACCAGTCCCTCCTGCAGCAAAGCACCCTCACAACATGATGCTGCCACCCCCATGCTTCAGGGTTGGGATGGTGTTTTTCGGCTTGCAAGCCTCACCCTTTTTCCTCCAAACATAATGATAGTCATTATGGCCAAACAGTTAAATATTTGTTTCATCAGACTAGAGGACATTTCTCCAGAAATTAAGATCTTTGTCCCCATGTGCACTTGCAAACTGTAGTCTGGCTTTTTTTATGGCGGTTTTGGAGCCGGTTTCCTCCAGCATCTTCACAAGGTCCTTTGCTGTTGTTCTGGGATTGATTTGCCCTTTTCGCACCAAACTACGTTCATCTCTAGGAGATAGAATGCGTCTCCTTCCTGAGCGGTATGATGACTGCATGGTCCCATGGTGTTTATGCTTGCATAGTATTAATTGTACAGATGAACGTGGTACCTTCAGGCATTTGGAAATTGCTCCCAAGAATGAACCAGACTTGTGGAGGTTCACAAATTTTTGGAGGGCACTGATTTTGAAGGTAGGCCTTAAAATACATCCACAGGTACACCTCCAATCAGAAGCTAATTGGCTAATTGTCTAAAGGCTTGAAATCATTTTCTGGAATTTTCCAAGCTGCTTAAAGGCACAGTTAACTTAGAGAATGTAAATTTCTGACCCACTGGAATTGTGATACAGTCAATTAAAAGTGAAACAATCTATCTGTAAACAATTGTTTGAAAAATTACTTGTGTCATGCTCAAAGTAGATGTCCTAAACGACTTGCCAAAACTATAGTTTGCTAATATTAAATCTGTGGAGTGGTTAAAAATTAGTTTTAATGACTTCAACTAAGTGTAAGTAAACTTCTGACTTCAACTGTAACAGATGATGTCATCACTTTTGGGTGTGACTCCAGATTGTTGGATTATGAATTTCAGTGACTGTTTTCAGGAAAAAATGACAATCTATATATGATTTGGTAAGCAATATTTTCATGTACGCATGAAAATATACAGGCACACATGCTTCTATGTTTATGCTTCATTAATTTCATAGATTTAAAGAAAAATAAGTCCTAAATGGACAGCATTTTCAATCCATCAGTGAAAATGGTAGAGATTAGACAGAAAACATCAGTCTGCCATTAATCTAGGAGGATTGACTTTGATTTGCGTTCGGACTTTAGATGACACCCACACCTTTCACTGACGCCAGAGCCCCAAAAATCTTGCAAAAACACCAGACAGATGTCCACAGACAAGCACATCATTGATGTTTTACACAATTAGATTGTGACTTTACATTCATGGATTTTTTTGATATGGGGGAAAGTGTGCAGTCACTTAAAAGTGATATGATAGGCGTGTGTGAGTAGCAGATCAATATTTAATCCCTTTTTTACTATAAATCTCCACTTTCACTTATTCACATTTTGAACATAAAAGTAAAAGTGGAGAGTCATGGTAAAAAGGGACTTAAATATTGATTTGTTACTAACCAAGACCTATCATATTGCTTCTGAATATATCGATTAAACCACTGGAGTCATATGGATTACTTTTATGTTTCCTTTATGTGATTTTTGGAGCTTTAAAGGTCTTGTTACCATTCACTTGCATTGTAAGGACCTATAGAGCTGAGATATTATTCTAAAAAAAAACTTTGTGTTCAGCAGAAGAAAGAAAGTCATACACATCTGGGATGGCATGAGGGAGAGTAAATGATGAAATAATTTTCATTTTTGGGTGAACTATCCCTTTAATTCCATCTGTCTGTAGTTTTGCAATTATGTCTATATCTAATTCAGAGCTTGTAGACCAGTAACTGGCTGCACTTACTCCAAAAGCAAGGAAGTGTGGGATAGTGCAATGGGAAAGTGACAGCGCTGTCCCAAAGCAGGATTAATGCCATTCTGAAATGTCAATCATTCAAGAAAATGCAGAAAAAAATATTTGACCTTAGAAGGCAAAATAAAATATAGTAATATTTTAATTGCAGAAGATGAATTTCAAACTATCTTTATTTGGACACTATGATTAACAATAATTAATTAACCAAAATGTATTTCAAACATCCTTTTATTCTCAAAAATTAAGAATGTACTTGCTTTTGTTAGTGCAGTGAGTCGATAGAGCTGTGCAAGAAAATAATGAGTGCTCCCATTTAAAATGCAGCACAAACAGTGAAGCGTAATAAAGGTTTCCTGATGCCTCCATTAATTATTCTTTACATTAAGTGTAATAAGATGGTATGTCTGGTCCATTCTGCTCAGATGGAGCCCTCAGGCATCATCCTCTATCTGTGTCCAGTTATGTAAAACAGAATTTCACTGCAATTGCAGAGGGGGAGAGGTACTCTTGCCACAGGAAACATGACTCAACGGAATGCTCTCAGGATACCACAGGGCATGGAAGAGAAAGGGATTGGAGAGACAGCTAAACATAGGATGATGGAGAAAAAGATGTGGACAGAGAGATTTTGCTCTACTTGTTTCATGGTCTTGTACAGGTCATTACAAAGATTTTGCAGTTTAAAAGAGCTCCACCATGTTCAAGGGTTCATATCACATTTTTTTCCTTGAGGTCCACTTATCATGTCAGTCAAGAATTTAAAATGCCAAAAATGGGCATAATGTAGTTTTTCATGACAATTTTCCACCCTCTCTCTAACCCTTACAATAAAATAGGCTGTTTTAAGCTGCCGTGCCTTTATGAACTCTTTATAAATGGCCCTCTTTGCATGCAAAATGAGTAAGTATATATACACCGATGAGCCAAAACATTATGACCATTCACAGGTGAAGCGAATAACGTTGATCATCTCCTAACAAGGCCACATGTCAAGGTCTGGGTTGATTAGATGGTAAGCAAAAAATCAGTTCTCGTACTCAACGTGTTGAATGCAGGAGAAATGGGCAGGAGTAAAAACCTGAGCAACTTTGACAAGGGCCAAATTGTTATGGTCAGATGACTGGGTCAGAGCATCTCTAAAAACGGCAAGGCTTGTGGGGTGTACCCGGTCAGCAGTGGTGAGTACCTACCGACAGTTTTTCGAGGAGGGACAAACCATAAATCGGCGACAGATCCCGTCTGGTGGAAGTAGGTCACCTGGTTCAATGAGTCCTGTTTTCTTTATATCACATGGACGGCCGTGTACGTGTGTGCCATTTACCTGGGGAAGTGATGGCACCAGGATGCACTGGGGGAAGACGACAAGCCGGTGGAGCGAGTGTGATGCTCTGGGCATTGTTCTGCTGGGAAACCCTGGGTCCGGCCATTCATGTGGACATCAATTATACACATGCCACCTACTTAAATATCGCTGCAGACAAGGTACACCCCTTCATGGCAATCGTATTCCCTGATAGCAGTGGCCTCTTTCAGCAGGACAATGCGCCCTGCCACACTGCACACATTGTTCGGAAATGGTTCGAGGAACATGATGAAGAGTTCAAGGTGTTGCCCTGGCCTCCAAATTCCCCAGACCTCAATCCGACTGAGCATCTTTGGGATGTGCTGGACCAACAAGTCTGATCCACGGCGGCTCCACTTCGCAACTGAGAGGACTTGAATGATCTGCTGCTAATGTCTTGGTGCCAGATACCACAGGACACCTTCAGTGGTCTTGTAGAGTCCATGCCTTGGCGGATCGGCATTGTTTTGGTGACATGCGGATATAATTTGTACTGATCCATGTTTCAATCCACAGTTTCCTGACTAACCATGATCACGAATGTTAAAATTAAACTTCAATCACTCTCTCCTAACATTGAGATCCTTTGGAAGAATATGCAAAGCTGCGGGTGCTACACACAGCCAGGAAGAGCACAAGGTTTTACTCGTATTAGTTCTTCTGGTGTTGAATAATGAAATAATAATATTTATGATATAATATTATCATATTTATTACCTCACCTCACCTTGACTGGATGGGCAGGGGTGGGGCGTTAGCTACAGTGAACTGGTGAGACGCAATGTGCACGTAACTATAGCGTGTGAGTGGGGCTCCTAACTGGGCCTGGTTCAGACCATGAATAGTGTGGCTTATCCGTTTGCCATAATATTTCTTAATTTCTTTCTCTCTCTTTCTCCACTGTGGGAATATTCCTGAAGGGAATGCATGCATTACTAGGTAAATGAGATGGCCAGAATTAACAACCTGAACCTTTAAATAACTACTCTTTGTGGGTGTTTTAAGAGCAAATAATGCCTTAAACATATAAACAGAATACCAACTAATAGACTCAGGACTTCTGAGTTCAATAAAGCTCTTAAAAAAGTGATATGGTCCAAAAGTCCATGTAGGTATAGAGCTGTTCAGCCATGACATCAATTTGTTGGCGAACCCAGAAGTATAAATCGCCATAGGTTCCCTCGGGATTTTCCTATGGGCTTTTATAGTGGGGTTTTTGAGCTTATGAGTAAATTAAGATCTGTGGAAAACCTTACTTGACGAAACCTGGACATTTTGTTCTACAACATAAATTACACACAGTCATCCCTCAAACGTGAATTTTGAAGCCACCGTGCGTTTAAAAAAAAAAAAGTTTATAATTGATTACGCCTTTAAAATTCACGCTCGAGGTATGACTGTGTGTAATTTATGTTGTAGAACAAAATGTCAATGTTTCACAGACCTTATTTTTCTCATAAACCCATTATTAAAACCCACAGAAAAATCCCGAGGGAACCCATGGCGAATTAGACTTCCGGGTTTTGGACTACAACCTGAACAGCTCTATTGCTGCAGCCCAGAGATCTCCAAACCAGGTGGAAACTTCTAAAAAGGGCAGGGTAACTCCTCAAGGGGGCGCGGTAACTCCAGAAGGGGGTTGAGCCAAGGGGGCGACGCTTCCACACACGGTTCAAGAAGGAAATTGCTGCCGGCAGAGCTCCAAAAAGGGGTGGGAGCTCCAAACCATCAGCAAAGACATAGGGATTCCTAACCTCTTCTCCAAAAGTCTGAAACTACACTGAAATATGGGATTTAAAATCTCATTTAAACCTAAAAATAAAGTTTAAGGCTTTTGAAAAATGTAAAATAAAGAAAACATTACATAAAATGAAGAATAACTATTTAAGATTCTGCACTATTTCTAGGTCAGATTTCCTCAGTTCCCTTAAAGAGCACAAGATGGACTTTGGAACATGGATCATCATGTTTTGCACAAACTTGTGGAGTTCAAGCCAGCTCAAGTGTATGTTGTAAAAGCAAAAGGATATAACAAATACCAAGATATTCTGAAATACATTGTTTCAATTCAACTTTTCACTCAAATTGTTATGCTGATAATATACACTCACTGAGCACTTTATTAGGAACACCTGTACACCTACTTATTCATGCAATTATCTAATCAGCCAATCGTGTTGCAGCAGTCCAATGCATAAAATCATGCAGATATGTGTCAAGAGCTTCAGTTAATGTTCACATCAACCATCAGAATGGGGGGAAAAAATTGATTTCAGTGATTTTGACCGTGACATGATTGTTGGTGCCAGACATGCTGGTTGGAGTATTTCTGTAACTGTTGATCTCCTGGGATTTTCACACACAACAGTCTCTAGAGTTTACTCAGAATGGTGCCAAAAACAAAAAACATCCAGTGAGTGGCAGTTCTGCAGACGGAAATGCCTTGTTGATGAGAGAGGTCAACAGAGAATGGCCAGACTGGTTCAAGCTGACAGAAAGGCTACGGTAACTCAAATAACCACTCTGTACAATTGAGGTGAGCAGAGTAACATCTCAGAATGCACAACATGAATCTTGAGGTGGATGGGCTACAACAGCAGAAGACTATGCCGGGCACTTTATTATGACCATAGTGTTCCTAAAAAAGTGCTCAGTGAGTGTAATTTGTAATGGAGAATAATGTATTAAAGATTTCCACTAATAGTCCCGCTTATACCGCTTATAGCTAGAAACGGCCCTGGCACAATTCATCAGTCAACATTATTCCAAAGAAAAAAATGCTTTGTAATCTTTCATAAAAATAATATATTTACTACCTCTGAAATGGCTTTTCTTTTCCGCCAATGTCACCTAGGCTGTTCACCCTATTGGCATAATGTTAACCAATGGCCAAATAGGTTTTAAAGCTTTGTTTTAGCAAACTCACATTCAGGTCTGGCTTCATTCTGCTAAAGAACGCTAATCTTTTTACAATCCAATAAATTCCCAATGGATAAAATCAAGTTCCACCCTACATATTTTCTTGTTGAATATCTTGTTTTATCCAGAAAACAAAGTCACATTTTGGAAGTAAAATGGGTTGTAAATGCCATTTTCCAAAATCAGTTTCTATTAAATCCAAACATTACATGGAAGGATAATTAAGTTTCAGTGTAGTTTATCAGTATGCACATGCATGTATGAAGCAGCACTATTTCAATCTCTCCTGACCATTCATTAATTCCTCCTCTCTCTCTCTCTCTCTCTCTCTCTCTCTCTCTCTCTCTCTCTCAGCAGCTTCATAATCCACAAACAATAGTCAATAGTGTCTGTAACCAGACCAAGAAAGACACAGACAGAAATTACAACACTCTGATCTATGGAGAATAATTTAGATTCAAAACATACCTCCTACAGCCCAGTTGGAAGACATCAAAGTATGGTGACTTGAGAATGCATTACAAATGATTGTTTTGCAGAGGATGTGCATGTCATGCTTGTGTTATCCCATTACAGCATGTTTGATCACATCAAACCCACACACACATATTCATGCATGTGAACACAACACACACACACACACACACACTCAGAAGCACTGGGGATCTTTTATGCAGCAGTGGCTTGGTGTCTTGCATTCCTGTTTCAAGTGAACAATGACATTCACTGTCAGCTGTTTCAAATAGACAGGTCTCTCGGGTCCTTTTAAAACTAGTGGGCCACGATCCAAAATGGGTCGCAGGTCTGTTCTGATATGGACAGTAGAGCAAAAAACAATGATAAATGCAAATATTAAAAAGCAACTAACCATATAATGATAAATAGCCAGGATAAAGGTTTAGTTGAAACCTTTATAAACTTTTTAAAGGGAGGAGAAAATGCTTTCCTTATCTTCAGTTTGTTGTTGACATTGAGCATCAAACTAAACTGTACTTTGACGTAAATTAATTTGTTAGGTCGCCACTTGTTATCCAAATGTAAAATCTGGGTCCTAAAGCAAAACTATTTGACAGCCACTGCTTAAAGCGTGTCTACGTTTTTTGTTTAAAAAGCATCGATTTGACTATGTTTACGCGTCTCATCCACCACCGAAAACTGAGAATTTGAAAACGCTCTCCATTATCGCATACTATGACTTAAGGAAACTGAAAACAGATTAGTGTGGATGTGGCCTTAGAAAGTAGTTCTACCAACAGTTAAATATGACAGTACGTTTAACATTTTACAAGTAACTGTTCTGTTTATAAGTGTATAAATGTACCCACAAACTGCCCTCATTTAATTTTCCTTACAAATGGGAGGCAGATTTACTTAACTGTGTTGGCAAAATGACAAAATAGGCATACAAACAAACATACAAATCAAAACTAACAGAACGCCACAGAATTCACAGTGTTGTAAACAGCATATATCCTTCCATCGTCAGGCTAAAGAGGTCAGATATTTAGCTAACAAGTTCAGACAGTGATCTTTTTACTCTCTGTCAATCAAACTGCTAGCTCTGGAGGACAACTTCTGCTCACTAAACTGTGTTACATATTTTTGTTCAAAGCCAGTGTGATTACACAGCCATAAGGCATATCAGCGATATTTCATTATAGGCTTGAGAATCTTTATTTTATTGTTGACAGCTGGGTGATAACACTGATAACAACCATTAAAAACCATTAAAAAAACCCATTAAAACAAGCTAATAAAACAACTGCCATTTGTGTCAATGCAACCCTGGATCAGAAGATTTTTCTTTGCATTAGAACAAAGATTGTGCTTTGTGAGTATTATAGATTGTGAGGATTATAGAGCTGCAACCTGCAAAGGCTTTTAAACAGAAACTGGTTATAGTGTTTGAATTATGATCATGAATGTCACATCAGAACGGTTCACGTTTGTTTGTGAGTAGGTGTGGTTACATCTGTTTGAATGACTTCAACTTGAATGACTGCTTACGTCTTTATAAATGGGGCGAAAGGTTCTATTGACTGACCGTAGTAACTGTGACATCAAAGTTACAATACTTATCATGTGATTTCATGCACACACACACAAACAAAAACCACCCAGGCAGCCATAACTATCACAATAACAGTTGTATGTTACTGGCGATGGCCTTAATGTAATCCGTTGAGCAAGAGCACACACACACACGCACATACGCACACACATGAATACATACACAAACAATGCCTATATACAGCAATTCACGTCACTACACTAAAGCAGAAACATCTGTCAGCTGAGTTCGATCTCAATGCCTTTCCATACATCATAATCTCCATAAAACTCCAACTCAAGGAAGGACATCAAATGCCATTTGTGACCATGAAATCCCTGTTTGACCTTTCAGTATAAATCAAGATTATAAATCAAACCTGTAAAAAATATTTTGGAAACACTTTACAATAAGGTTGTATTCGTTAACTACATTAAAGTGATAGTTCACCCAAAAATGAAAATTCAGTCGTTGTTTACTCAATCCTGTGTTGTTATAACCCTATATGACTTTCTCTCTTTTTCTTAACACAAAGGGAGAAATTGTGAAAACATTTTGTGCTCAGTGACATCATACAATGGCAATTGATGGTGACCACCTCTTCAAGCTTGTTTGTTTATCTAAAAACAGGTCTGTCACAGCGCTAGCGACAACAGAACACAACACAGTTGTTCACAAAACAGAGAACAGAACTTACTAAACATGTCTGAAGAGTTTGTAGTAAAGAATTTATGGATTTCTATGGCCAGTCTTATTTTATAAATTTTATTTAGTTTTTGGACTGGTGCTAGTTCACAGTGGATGGAGTTACCCGTGCGATGCCGAAAATAGAAAACAAGCGATCAATAGAATGTACCATCGCTTGTCACGGCTGGTTTAGTTAAAAACTCTGATTAACATAGCAAAGATAGCTTTTATCGCGTGTCGTTTGCTGTCAGGTTTGGACACGGTGTGACTGTGGTTTGATTTCCGAGTACTCCTTTCAAACAAATAAGGCTGGGCATAGAAATGCATCTATTCTTTGACTACAAACTCTTCAGACATGTTTAGTAAGTTCAGTTCTCTGTTTTGTGTGCAGCTGTGTTGTGTTCTGTTGTCACTATCACTGTGGAGGACCTGTATTTAGATAAACGAAACGAGTTTTCGCTTGAACGTCCCAATGTAGCGAGGGCGCCACGTGAACTGTTGCTCTCGTGCCCTATCCAAAGTGATCTCATGAGAATGCATATGTATCTTACGTAAAGTTTGGTACTAACAAACGTACACTGTCTTACGTTTGCACAGACACCGAAACGTACAATACTGACGTATTTACAACCTCTAAACGTCATCATTTTACGTATTAACACCCTTAGAAATGTACAAATGTTTACGTATACTGTTTGAATCATTTAATATTTAATTCATGGAATTTGTCAGTTAATTCCATTGCGTTTATAATCAGTTAGATTAGTTAACATTTATTTAACGCAGTTGACATTATAATATGACATTTTAACATAGTTTCATTCAGTTCGGTATGATTTCTGCTGCCCTATAGGCTACAACGTTTTAAAAGATTATATCACTTTAACCAAGACTAAACCTTAAAATGTTACAATAAAATATCTGTACTCGTTTAATCATTCATTAAGCATTTAATTTTAATTTTGTATGCCAGGGTCACAAAAGGATTTTTCAGAATATGCCAAAAAAAAAAAAAAAACACATAAGCGCCATAAAACAATAATAAAAGTAATCCATTTTATTTGTTTGCTATTATCCAAATCTTCAGATAGAATTTCAAATTCAAGCCTTTTATTCAACGATCTCCATCTCCATCCGCCGTAGCACCCCTGCCGTAACAGTCAACCCACGTTGCTTTCGTTTTTATAATTCAAAAATTGTGGTCGTGTCCAGAAGGGATCCCTCTCTCGTCAAGTTCTCGCATGTGCGCATTCTGTTATAATGCTTTCATCTGTGATTTTTAAGCTCGCATATCAGTGTATTAATGATGGAGAGCATTAAAAACTTCAATAACATCAGTAATATAACATTATTATTATTATCACAGAGTGGCTATTTTCACTAGGTGAAAACACCTGCCACACAGTGCGACTATTTGCACTGAAATAGTCTGGTGGAAACAAATAAATTAAAGACAAACTGCCTCTTGAGTGTTATTCCAATGGCTTAGTGTGATAAAATGGTGTGGATGTGATATTTCTATGTGGATGACCTGAGTTCTAGTCTTCCTTTTGACCCAGTTTTCCCTATCCTGTTTCCTGTCTCAACTCTTAATATTTTTCTTTAATATTACTTATAATCATAAATAAAAATGTATATAAAGGTTGATTTCCTTGCAGTGATTTGGTCACTATGAAGGTCAGAGAGTTGAGAGAAATGTTTGATCTGGGTAAAATTAACATGTGTTTTGGTGGAAACCATAGTTTTAATGTAAGTAACCATGGTGTTACAGTAATGTGGTGTTAAATAAAACCAAATCAAATCCCTTTATTGTCACTCAACCATATACACAAGTGCAACAGTAGGTGAAAGTCTTGGGTGCGGTTCCAAGCAACATAGCAGTATGACAATTACAATAAACATCTGATTTACACATAACACAGTTTACACATCTGTTACACAACACAATATACAATATACACCTAATAATATACAATATACAGTATACAGAAAATAAGAAGACTCTATACAATAAAAATACACTGTAATCAGCGGAATATGAATATGAAGTGTTGTGTTGACATTCAGCTGTCTGTTGATAGTCAGTTGCCAGTGTGTTATTAAGAGAAGTATAAAATGTGAGTCCAGTCCGAGGCTAATAAAGTGCGGTGCTGATATACACTACCGGTCAAAAGTTTTGAAAGACTCATTCTTTATTATAATTTTTTTTTTTTTTGTTTGTTTGTTTTTTTTTTACATTTTAGAATAATAGTAAAGTCATCAAAACTATTGAATAACATAAATGGAACTATGGGAATTATGTTGTGACTAAACAAAATCCAAAATAAATCAAAACTATGTTATATTTTAGCATCTTCAAGGTAGTCACCCTTTGCCTAGAATTTGCAGAAATGTACTCTTGACATTTTCTCAACCAACTTCTTGAGGTATCACCCTGGGCTGCTTTTTAAACAGTATTGATGGAGTTCCCATCTATGTTGGGCACTTATTGGCTGCTTTTCTTTATTATTTGGTCCAAGTCATCAATTAAATATATATATTTTTTTTATAAAATTTTAGATTTATAATGAAATAAATTAATATGGTGGCACAATTATATTTTTGTCTACAAAACTAATTTCAAACATTTAAGCATACGCCTTCAGATCAAAAGATTTTTAAGATCATGAGAAACATTTCAGTCAAGTGTTTCAAAACTTTTGAATTCATGTCAAAAGTGTATGTATCGTGAGCGATCAAGAGTTCAAAAGTCTGATTGCTTGGGGGAAGAAGCTGTCATGAAGTCGGTTGGTGCAGGTCCTGATGCTGCGATACCACCTGCCTGATGGTAGCAGTGAGAGCAGCCCATGGCTCGGGTGGCTGGAGTCTCTGATGATCCTCCGAGCTTTTTTCACACACCGCCTGGTATATATGTCCTGGAGGGAGGGAAGCTCACATCCAGTGATGTGTCTGGCAGTTTGCACCACCCTTTGCAGTTGAGGGTGGTGCTGTTGCCATACCAGGCAGTGACGCAGCCAGTCAGGATGCTCTCTACAGTGCTGGTGTAGAACCGTGTGAGGATGTGGTGGTTCATTCCAAACTTCCTCAGCCATCTCAGGAAGAAGAGGCGCTGGTGAGCCTTCTTCACAACGGCCTCAGTGTGGATGGACCATGTGAGTTCCTCAGTGATGTGGACACCAAGGAACTTGAAGCTGCTGACTCTCTCCACCGGTGCTCCATTGATGGTGATGGGGCTGTGTTCTCTGTCTTTTCTTCTGAAGTCCACCACAAGCTCCTTGGTCTTACTGACATTGAGCGAGAGGTTGTGCCCCTGACACCAGCGTGTCAGAGTGTGCACCTCCTCTCTGTAGGCTGTTTCATAATTGTCAGTGATCAGACCTACCACCGTCGTATCATCAGCAAACTTAATGAAGGCATTGGAGCTATGTGTTGCCACACAGTCATGTGTGTACAGGGAATACAAGAGTGGGCTAAGAACACAGCCCTGCGGGGCTCCAGTGTTGAGAGTCAGTGATGAGAAGATGTTGCTGCCCATTCTAACCACCTGGCATCTGCTTGACAGGAAGTCCAGGATCCAGCTGCACAGAGAGCTGTTTAAGCTCAGAGCCCAGAGTTTCTCATCAAACTTGGAAGGCACTATGGTGTTGAATGCTGAGTTGTAGTCTACAAACAGCATTCTCACATATGTGTTCCTTTTTTCCAGATGGGAGAGAGCAGTGTGTATTGTAAGTGCAATGGCATCATCAGTGGAGTGGTTGTTGCGGTAAGCAAACTGCAATGGGTCCAGTGAGGCGGGCAGCACAGAGCAGATGTAATCTCTCATTAGCCTCTCAAAGCATTTGCTGATGATGGGAGTCAGAGCAACAGGATGCCAGTCATTTAAGTAAGTGATTTTTGGATTGCTTTGGTACAGGCACAATGGTGGACGTTTTAAAGCAGAGGGAAAGGTTGGAAATGTCTGTAAAAACACCAGCCGGTTGGTTCGCGCATGCTCTGATGACGCGAACCGGAATGCCATCTGGACCTGCGGCTTTACGGATATTCACCCATCGGAAGGATCAGGTTACATCCACTACAGAGACAGAGAGTGAACTAACCTCTGTAGCTTCGGCCGCAAGAGCTCTCTCTGCGAGGGTGGTGTTATTTCCCTCGAAACGAGCATAAAAAGTATTTAGCTCATCCGGGAGAGAGGCAGCGGTGTTCACGGCAGAGTTTTTATTCCCTTTGAAGTCTGTGATAATATGAATTCCCTGCAACATGTTAACATAATAACCATGTTTTAGTGGTTATTATAAAATACCATGGTGATACTATGGTTACTGTATTAAAACCATGTTTAATTTTTGAAAGTGAAGGTTAAGATTAGGTTTAGGGGTAGAGGTTGGTGTAGGTTGTCTGTGGGACTATAAATAAACACACAGCAGTGATGCACTGTTAATTAGGGGTGCAAATAGTATCTGTCTAACACTATTTGCACTAAGTGCAAAGATGTTGCTATTTACACTTAGTGCAAATAGCCTCTGCCTTATTATTATTAAGAAATCCTGTTGTCTTCTTGAAATCTCATATAGCATCCCATGTTTCTAGGATACAGTAATATTTTAACAGAAGTTCATGTTATTAAGGCACATATTACTTTAAATCTTATTATGTTGTATTAGTTATTATGACTTAATTATTTGACATGAATAGTAATTTATGAAAAAAAAAAAAAAAAAAAAAAACTAGCTGCAGTTGAATTGCAAAAAAACAAAAAACAAAAATTCCAAACAAATGTGTCCCCACTTAAGATATACTTCCACTGAAGTGCGGATGCAATCTTTGTTTATTAAAATATAAAGTTGCATTCAGGCGGATTAGACCCTTGAGCTCTTATACAAAGGGTGAAATATGTTACCACTAGACCACCAATCAAAGAGCTGATTGATCTACTGACCGAAAGTAGCAGACGTAGCGCTAATCAAATTTACTATGTGAAATATTAAATTTTGAGCTTAAATTGATCATAAAAACTGACTGTTCATCAAAACAGACAATTTAAAATAATTTTTTAAGAGCGCTCTCCGTTGCTGTGCGACTTCAAATTAACGCTGTGTAAGAATCTCGTGAGATTGATGAGAGAGGGATCCTTTCTAGACACGATCAAAAATTGCCGCTTCAAGAAGCACGAACACAGGTTTTATGACAGTGATGTCAAATGCTCATTGGTTGTGTCTCATTTGGAAGGATGCGTCCTCCAGAGGTCGCATTTGTCGGCCGCATACGTCATCGAGGCTGTCTCATTTCATAAAAGCAAGTAGGATACTTCGAATGCAGCCTTCAAATACGACCTTCTTTCATGGGAATTCGGAGGATGCATGAGGTGTATCCTTCGTGGGCACTCACAACCCACAATTCTTTGCTTCAACGGAAATGTCGCCAATTTGAAGGTAAATATGATGTTCAAACGCAAGTAATGTGAATTCCCAAGTTGAAGTACCTCAGTAGATGGGTACGGAGTATATAATATTTATAATTATATTATTATATAATTAAAATAAAGTATTAGACTAAAAGTACACCTGTAATATCTCATTTCTTTTCTCTTTACATCTTCATAACTCTCCTAAAATGTACCTCATACATTCCCTTCTAAAGGGACTTTGTTCCTTTCTCACTCGAAGCGCTCACGCTTGTTAAAGCGTGGCGTGCTGTCATAGCAACTATGTTACGTTCCATTTCCGTTTGTCCTATGAAGGCCGTCTTGTTTAAACGAGATTTGTTTAAAGGAGGACGCTCGGTATACTGCAGTCTTCAAAGGACGCATCCTACCTAGCATGCAGCCTTCGAAACGAGACACAGCCGTTGGATCTCAAGTGTCTCGTGACCGTTTAGGACTGCCATATTCTGTGAAGTATATGTTTAAATGATATGAATGATTGACAGTGCCGTTACGGAGTTACCTTACACTCTCTACCTCACACAAAGCTATTGTGTGCCATCAGGGAGCACATCGGATGGCGTGCATCACCCTAGTTTTGTACTGATTGTTGCATTTTTTCAGAATAAATTATTGTGATTAATGCATCTGCCTATTACGTGTTTTATATGCTTACTAAATAATTATGGTTAGGTTTAGGAGTAGGTGTGGGATAAGCGGCTGTAAAATATATATAAATGTATATATTGTAACAAAAATTATTGTCACTACATTAATCTACTTATTACATATTTTTATGTTATGTTTAGGGTTGGTGTAGGGTTAAGGGATCTAAAATATCTATAAAACAGTAAAAATGCATTTATAAATATATTTATAATAGATTAGTGTATTCAAATAACATTTGTCATGGATTTTTCAATATTTTACGTTAAAATTTTACGTAAAATTATTTACGTTTTAGATGCTTTCAAACGTCCATATTGAATGTTTTAGTATCTAATCAAGCGTGCAAACATTTACATTTAAATGTTACAAATACTAACGTACAAATGGCTACATATATTAAATGTGCTGTAAGCGATTTTTTTCAAAAAATGTCCTATTCCCTGAAAGATATCACTGAAATAAGTGTCCTGAGATATCTCACCAGTCTCTGTGACAGCACTAGACTTTGTAAACAGCAAATAAAAATGTGACCACGGACAATGCTTTCTGCCTGTCAATCATTTTGCGCGTTCTCATAGTGTTGTAGTTGCAGCGAATTAACGAGACTTACTGCCATTTTTACGCAGTGTTATTCATAACAGTTGTCAGTTGAGGCTGCTGTTTTACTACTGTTGTTTTTAACAACCGTTTCTGCTCTCAATAAAGCTCATTTTGGTATCTTTGGAGTTCGGGGTTTTGGAAAGAGGGGTGTGTCTTATCCTACGGCTCAATCTCATGGAAGTAGAACGGCTGAAACCGCTTACAGCACCTTTAATGAGATCAGGCTGGCCCTATCATGAACGTGCACAGGAGACCAACGGTCAGTGAACATTTTCACTAAATACATACATTAGATTTTGGTTAGTTTCTAACCAAACCTTATCGTATGCTTTCATAACAATCATGGAATTATTTATTAGACTTCTGAATTATACTTTTGTGTCCTTTTGACGCTTGAAGAGGTGATCACCATAAACTGAAATTGTATGACATCACTGATCACAACATTTTTTCACAATTTCTCCCTTTGTGTTAAAAAAAAAGAGAGAAAGTCATATAGGGGTAAAACAACACAGGGGTGAGTAAACAATGACTGAATTTTCATTTTTGGGTAAACTAATCCTTTAACAACTAACAATGAACAATACATTTACAGCACTTATTAATCTTGGTTAATGTTAATTTCAACATATAATAAAACATTTTTAAAATTAGAAGTTGCATATGTTAACAGTTAATGCATTAACATGAACTAACAATGAACAATTGTATTTTTATAAATTAACATTAACAAAGATTAATAAATTCTGTAAATATATTCATTGTTAGTTCATGATATGTAATGCATTTACTATGTTAACAGTTACAATCTTATTGTAAAGTGTTATTGATATTTTAAAACATTAGTTAAATTAACTAACCATGAACAATACATTTACAACATATGTTAAATTGGTTAATATTTATTTATAAACATTTTGAACATTGATAGTTGTATACATAAACATCATCATGATGCTTTAAGCATTGTGAACTAACATTGAATAGTATGATCTATTTATTAATTAGCATTAAATCAAATTAATAGGATATATGTAAAAAAAAACAAAAAACATATATATATATATATCGTTATTAAGGTGTCATTTAAAGGCCTTAAAAGGAATATTCCGGTTTCAATATAAGTTAAGCTCAATTGTCGCATAATGTTGATTACCACAAATAAATAAATAAATAAATACAAGTCATCTCTTCTTTTCTTTAAAAAAAGCAAGAATCAAGGTTACAGTCAGACACACAATGGAAGTGAATGGGTGAAGCTTATAATTTTATAAAAGCATTTACATTAATTATTCTGTTAAAACTTGTACTATTTGAGCTGTAAAGTTGTTTAAATTGTCATTCTAGGGTTTGTTGATATTACATCGTCATGGCAACGAAGTTATAAAATTGGCTATAACTTTACACAGAAAAGGTTAGTAAGTGATTTTATCACACTAAAATCATGTTAACATGCATATTGTTTACATCTTGTGCTACACTTTTGAAACAGTGAGTATTTTAACGTTTACGAATTGGACCAGTTCACATCCATTGTAAGTGCCTCACTGGAACCCAAATTTTAGATTTTGTTTTTTAAAGAAAAGGAGGGGCAAGTAAAAATGTATTTTTGTGGTAATTAATATTATGCAACAAATGTTGTTGATTGAGCTTAACTTGTATTGAAACCGGAATATTCCTTTAAATACGGTTCATTGTTAGTTCATGATTCCCAATCCATTTACTAATAGAACCTATTAACCTACTAATCTATAGAACCTTATTGTAAAGTTTTTCTAAAATATCATTCTATTCTATTCTGTTCTATTCAATGAGTAGGACAAGAGAACATTGGAAAAAATGTCAAAAGTCAATTAAATATGAAAGTATTATTTGAATTTGAATAGTTTCAATACAAACTCAAACATTTCCCATAAAATTCTTCAAAAACCAAATAATATGAGCTATGCTATGCTATACACATTCATGTTATAGCATACTCTAATTGACTGAATGTCAGCAATTGTCTCATGTGTGTCTATTTTTATTTCTCCTTTAAGGAATTGTAAAAGAAACATTTGAGACAAATATGATAAATATAAGACATCTGTTAACTCCATTAAGTCTCTTGAGTTATAACAGAGCAAACTCTGAGCAATAAACATTTCCTCTGGAGATCCATAAGCCCAATCAAGTACAGTATATACACATTTGTAAGTATACTGTATAAATGTAGCCCATCAACAACTGTATTTTAGTAATGTTAAAGAAAGATTTTACATGAAAGATTGTACACATAACTTCACCATAACAGAGAGTGCAATATATAAAAAAACAATAACTGATTTGTTCTTGAATACCTCCCTTAGGAGATGTTTCTAAGGGATTTCATAGAACTCACTGTGATCAATGCTGCATCATTAAGATGTATCTCACATCGTCTGTCTACAGACAGTTCATACCATTGCTAAGAGACAGGAAGCCACAGTGATATCATTCCAAACAAAACCCAGCTATTAACGGCACATTCTCCTAATATAGTACACTTTTCATGAATGTGCACTGTTTTATCAAGATAACGCACAGAAAACACTTCAGAGAATCTTAATCTCTGTTTTTTTTTCTTAGTTCATGTTTGACAAATACAATCCTGATACAATGATTAACGTGCAAATATACCAGTAGAAGCAGTCCAATTCAGTTTACACCATCCAAATGTAATCTTCCTGCATGACACGCACAGATTATTACAAATTACAGACAGCAAAGCTGGTGATATCAGGGAGAGACACAGAAAAACACTGATTCCACATGCCTCTGAATTGAGACAGCTAACATTCTTGTGTTTACACACACACACACACACACACACACAAAAACACACACTCACTCCACATGATATACATTTCTCTTATGTTCACGCGCTGTTGTTTTACATAAGTGGTAAAAGGCAAGCATGGTGATAAGATATTTGTTATTATCTATCTGCATGGCTTTCGTTTCACTCATGTGTGCTCGTGCATGCGTGTGTGTGTATCAGAGAAACCCAGCTGACTGAAAGGGAGAGGCCAGACACTGCAGTAAATTATTAATCACAGTCCTTCTTAAAGCTAATGAAATGAGTGCATGATAAAATCCACAACAGAGAGCAAGAAAGATAGATGGATAGAGAGGTTATTGAAGAAAAGATTGCAGACTGCAGTAAAGGAGTGGAAAGGGGGGAGCTCCCCATTGCCGTACTCACGTGAGTTCTTCAGCTGACAGAGAGAGGGATATAAGGGAAAGAGAACGAGACAGACAGATCTCAGTGAAGCATCCAAGTCTCAGCGAAGCATCCAAGCACATCCAACATTACAGCCCCTCATCTCAATGAAGAAACAGCGAGTTAAAATGAGCAATCCAGAAAGCAGGCAAGAAAAAGCAGAGAAGATTCAAGCGGAAGGCGTGAGCAAGCGAGGGCATATAATGAGTGTGTGAGAGAGAGGCAGAGCGACTTATATAAGGGAGGGGAAGGGGAGATAGTGGAAGGGGTATTGGCTGAAAGGAAGAGAGGTGGGGATGAGGTTGGCCAATGCTCTGAGTGAAGATGCAAGGCAACAGGAAAATGGAAGAGAGATGGACAGGACACATCCTTTAGATACAGAAGAATCTCTACTTTTTCTCTGTAAGAGTTGGCATTGAAACATAGGCCCTGAATACCCCTACAAATAAAAAATAAAGAAAAGGAAGCATCACACTAGAAGCAATACTTCCTTTTGCTTTGGTCTGGGACTATCTATTGAAAATGTCCTAAGGAATTTAAATCAGAGACAGGGTTTCAGTCAACAGTCTGATGACAACTTGTACGAGATGGAGAAATCGTAAGATATCCAATGACTTGGCTCATAAGAAAAGGTAAGACTTTTAATAACTTACAGACCAATCAGTCAACAAACAGAAATTCATATTGATATGATACAGGCATACAATTTTAGCTTGCCTACTATCCAACACTTTATTTAGGGTTTGGGTAAGGTGATAGAGTTTATAATTGGGTTTGGGGTTAAACTTAGGAAAAATCATAAAAACATGGCTCATTGGGTTGTTGTTTTGTTTTTTTCTCTATGGGAGTAAAAGTCATACGTTTTTGTACAAGCCAACTCGTTTGATTTCACCATCTCATACTATAATTACGACTTGTCATGAGACTGGGTTGGTTCCCACAGCTTTTGATTGATGAATTTCCATCGGATAAGACTGATGATTTAGCTGAGCATAACTAGAAAAATGTATATTTACTATAAAAAATTGTTTTTGGCTCTTTAAGATTTTATACATTTCCAAGTCTTTTCCATTTATTTTAAAATCCTGTGATATTACCAGGTTTTTCCTGACTGTGGAAACCGGAATATTGCTTCTGAATGTTCCAGTACCCTGACATTGACCACATTATGCCGAGTTATTGACAAGCACCATCTCCATCAGACATTTTAGCATCGGTTCCAGCATTTTAAGAAGTGTATTGTGTCAGGATAAGAGACCCAAGTTCTTATCCTGCGTATAAACCAGGAAGTAACCGTGTTTGTATACTCAGTGACTAGCGCAATTCTGAGGTTCCATTTTCCTAGGTTCTCATCCTGCGTAGGAACCAGGAAGTAATCGCGTTTGTATACTCAGTGACTAGCATGATTCTAAGAGTCCATTTACCCTCTAAAAAAATTTTTCCGCTACTGACAGTTAGGTTTATGGTTGGGGTGTAGAGTTAATAAAATACGCATTCCTCTTCACTGTATTACATCATTTACAGCTAAAAACAACTCGCTTCACAACTTGCTTCTGGTGCCCCTCAGCGGGTATTTTACCTGGAAACTGGAGCTCACATATGCCATACATTCAAAAACACTTCCTGTTTCGGCCACTGGGGGCAGTGATTCAAATTTAGGTCTGCACAGACAGACTTTAGCTAAAGAAAAGTCAATATCCTGTTTCAGAATTTCACTCTGAGATCAACACTGTGATGTCTGGTCCTGCAGAGAGTTGAATCTGCAAGTAAATAAATGACTGCTCCTCAGCTGGGTCTCCAATCCTAGTAAGCTGCACTACCTAGACAGCATTTTTGAGGATTATAGGCAAGTTTAAAATCCAAAAATTCTGTCTAGGTAGGCAGTTCACTAGTTTTAGAGGCACAGCCCCATGTCATGTGTGTTCAAACTGGTTTATGGAAGCTTTACTGTGTGCACATATAAGGATTTTAAATTTAAATTAGAATATTAGTTGATTTTAAGATAAAAATGCACAATCGACACTTAAATGAGTATTCGAATTTTGGATGTTTGCCAAGCACTGATGATGACTTATGGGCCATTCAGACTGATTGCATTGTTGGGTTAAAACAGACACAGTGCAACTAATAAATCACAACGTGAGTACCTCGAGATGCATTTTAAAGGCCGAATTTCCTTTTAAATTGGCACAGCATGTAAAAAATTATGCTGAAAAAACTGCGAAACACGGTGCAATGGTCAGGGATGTCAAGCACATGCTTTCATTGAAAAAGATGTATGTGTTTGGAGTGAACAGCCCCTTAGGTGGAAGTCTTTGATGGTTGTGTCTCGTCTATCCCTTGGCTTGCTCTTATGAGCGTCTCACTGCATAAGCATACGTACGTACATAGCCTACAAAAACAGGGTTAAATTGGCATTTTTGAGGAGGGGGAACTCTAACACCTTTTTCTTTTTTGAATTGGAGGTGCTGGAATGCTGTTCCGCCCCAATTTAACTCTAAATGTATGAAAATGAATTTAATGAAAAAAAAAAAAAAACACTGTGGTACCGCCAGAGTTATGAAGCTTGAGTCTGTGATAGTACTATGGCACTGGTATATATGATACAGTGCAACACTAAGTTAACATAGAATCGTCTATTGAAGTGTTTCTTTTCTTGTTTTACTTTAAGATTAGAGACGATGAATGGGCTTAATCTTTTGATCATTTTACGCACTTTTGTTAACAGAAAGATACTGTTGTTCTTTGCAAAAAACAATAGCTATAACCCAGTACTCATTGGTTTATACTGATTCGTTGTGTCTTCTTTTGGACGTATGAGACAAAGTTGATTTAAAAATCAGAGTTCTTGTAAATTATCCCCCCTTACTGAAATAATGTCTTTAAAATTTGAATATAATTAGAATTTTGGTAATATTTCAGTGAAAAATGTCACTGGAGGGCTTATTTGCATTCAGAAGTGGGAGAAATAGATTCCTAGAAGAAGTGATAGGAGGAAACACAATAATAGGAGAAAGATCAGGGAAAACAAGATAATTAATTACAAAGTAATTGCATGAGAGCTACTGAAGATAATTGACTAAGGCAGCATAAAAAGTGAGACCAGCCACAACTGTGGAAGCACAAAATAAACTTATCACAAGACCAAACAGAGCAGAATTGAACAATAATAATCCAGCTTGCAGGAGACGGGTGGCAGGGGTCACTTAAATTACATCAGCCTTACAAGACAAGATAAAAATAGCCGTTCTGTCAACTGAAGGGGAAACACTGCTGGAGATCTTGTACAAGAAGCTCACAGTCATTTGAACCAGTATCCCCAACCTAAATGCCAACCTACGTGTCAGAATGGGTGGAGAGAAAAATAATATGGGGGGGGGGGGGGTCTATTTTAAAGGGGCGTGGCTTAGCTAATAAAAGCAACAACTGCATACACATTGAGGGGGGTGGGCAGGGCCCAATCAGATCCCTTGATTGGATTTCACGAGAGAGCGATGTTGCCATGGAGACTGCATCCAGTGCAGCAGAACCCAGATGGCAGACTGCCCCCCTCCTCCCCCCCCCCTCCTCCCCCTCTCTTTCTCTTGCTCTCAGCAGCCTGGAGTGGACTCATAAAGGAAGAGCACAGACCTACAGGACCCTTACTGCACCCTAAATTGCATGTGACTGCAACAAACGCTATGCACAACACTGCAGCCTGCAGTATGAGATGATATACAGTACAGTACTCTACAGTGTGATTAAATCACTCACATATGCAACCACATTTAATGCTAGGCAATTAAAAATGTCTGTTATTAGCCACTGGCTAGAAAATGTTCAGATTTCACTCACCAGTGATTGAGTTGTGAAGTGGTGAATAAGTTTAGCATTGAGATCCTTTCACGGCGTGTTGTTTTGCATGAGAGCTTTTACTATAAAGGAAATTGATCTTATTTGGCTGCAGTGGGTCATGGAGTAATCACGGAAGTCATCGTCGCTTTAGTTGAGCCGTGACATGCCATAGTTCCATTTACATTGCATTTTATGAGGTCAACTCTAATTTCAGGGTAAACTTTTCCACCAACTGTTTTCACAACATTCTCCGTTTTACCTCATGGCTTTACAAACCTGTGTAAAGCATCTGTTGGAATTCTATGAATTAAATGTGTTGCAAAACTCGAGAGCTTGCAGATTTCAATGTGAGAACTTGTACGATAAATATTAGTGCAGGCAATTAATATGAGAGTAAAAGTTTGGTTTGACTTGTTCCATGTAATGTGCGTCCAAAGATGCTATCCACGCAATCTAGTTTCATTGAATTATGACTCTTTAAATACCCTTTCGGTTATTTATAAGTTGTTGGTGAAAAAGTAGAAAGAAAAAATTATTCTAATCACACATAGCTGAGTGGTAAAAATTCGCTCAACCGAAACTTCTTTGAGATGCTTGCTGAACTGCCGCTTTTCTTAAAGAGACAGTACCACTGATATGCGCTTGTTCCTCATATCAATATAAACTCGATGTAAATACTTGTAAGTAGTACAAATTATGCATAATTATGCAAAAAAAAAAAAAACATTTTTTTATTTTAATTTTTTACATTTTTTTTAGGGTTTATATATTTTTGTCCTGTGGTATCTGGTACCAAGACATTAGCTGCAGATCCTTCAAGTCCTGTAATTTGCGAGGTGGAGCTGCCTTGGATCGGACTAGTTGGTCCAGCACATCCCACAGATGCTCAATTGGATTAAGATCTTGATGTCTCGGATTGAGACACCTTGAACTCTTTATCATGTTCCTCAAATCATTCTCAAACAATGTGTGCAATGTGGCAGGGTGCAATATCCTGCTGAAAGAGGCCACTGCCATCAGGAAATACCACTGATGGCAGTGGCCTGTCTGTCTGTCTGTACCTGGTCTGCAACGATGTTTAGATAGGTGGCACATGTCAAATTGACATCCACCTGAACGACACGTTGACTACGAGAACTGATTGTTCGCTTACCATCTAATCTACCCAGACCTTGACATGTGGCCTTGTTAGGAGATGATCAACATTATGTGCTTCACCTGTGAGTGGTCATAATGTTTTGGCTCATCAGTGTATAATTATATATATATATATATATATATATATATATATTACTTTTAACAAAGTAGCACTTAAATGTTAGATGTGGAATTCTATTTTTATTGTTAGGTTCCAGTCTTGGGAATATTTAGTTATAAATGTGTAGATGACATGAAATTTCAAAAAGTGACAGCTCATATCATTATTATACACTTATTGTCAAAAGTCTGGCAAGAAATTTAAAAATGTACTAGCCAGTGTCTGTATGCACTTTTTTTTGGACCCTTATTGTCTATTAATGTGACAATCGATCAACATACACTGCAAAAAGTTTTTGTTTTCCTGGAAAAAATATATATAATAAATCCTTTAAACAATGGAATGAGAAGCAACAGAATCTGCCAGTACAGTAAGACAAAATACAGTTATTTTAAAGATACATTCTCTGAAAACAAGTCTAGCTAATGCAGTGTTGCTTTACGGGTAAATGTATCTTGTTCTAAAGATTTTAAAATATTTTTACTGGAAAACAAGACAAAAATATATGCTAGGACTATAATTTTTGCGGTATACATATATTTGTTTTCTTTTTGAGCATCTCGCCTAATGCATGAACAGTCCACTTCTTGCATCTCTGTGCAAAGCAATTAGTTCCACAAAATGGCTGTAATATACAGGTGCATCTCAATAAATTAGAATGTCGTGGAAAAGTTCATTTATTTCAGTAATTCAACTCAAATTGTGAAACTCGTGTATTAAATAAATTCAATGCACACAGACTGAAGTAGTTTAAGTCTTTGGTTCTTTTAATTGTGATGATTTTGGCTCACATTTAACAAAAACCCACCAATTCAAAAAATTAGAATACATCATAAGACCAATAAAAAAAACATTTTTAGTGAATTGTTGGCCTTCTGGAAAGTATGTTCATTTACTGTATATGTACTCAATACTTGGTAGGGGCTCCTTTTGCTTTAATTACTGCCTCAATTCGGCGTGGCATGGAGGTGATCAGTTTGTGGCACTGCTGAGGTGGTATGGAAGCCCAGGTTTCTTTGACAGTGGCCTTCAGCTCATCTGCATTTTTTGGTCTCTTGTTTCTCATTTTCCTCTTGACAATACCCCATAGATTCTCTATGGGGTTCAGGTCTGGTGAGTTTGCTGGCCAGTCAAGCACACCAACACCATGGTCATTTAACCAACTTTTGGTGCTTTTGGCAGTGTGGGCAGGTGCCAAATCCTGCTGGAAAATGAAATCAGCATCTTTAAAAAGCTGGTCAGCAGAAGGAAGCATGAAGTGCTCCAAAATTTCTTGGTAAACGGGTGCAGTGACTTTGGTTTTCAAAAAACACAATGGACCAACACCAGCAGATGACATTGCACCCCAAATCATCACAGACTGTGGAAACTTAACACTGGACTTCAAGCAACTTGGGCTATGAGCTTCTCCACCCTTTCTCCAGACTCTAGGACCTTGGTTTCCAAATGAAATACAAAACTTGCTCTCATCTGAAAAGAGGACTTTGGACCACTGGGCAACAGTCCAGTTCTTCTTCTCCTTAGCCCAGGTAAGACGCCTCTGACGTTGTCTGTGGTTCAGGAGTGGCTTAACAAGAGGAATACGACAACTGTAGCCAAATTCCTTGACATGTCTGTGTGTGGTGGCTCTTGATGCCTTGACCCCAGCCTCAGTCCATTCCTTGTGAAGTTCACCCAAATTCTTGAATCGATTTTGCTTGACAATCATAAGGCTGCGGTTCTCTCGGTTGGTTGTGCATCTTTTTCTTTCACACTTTTGCCTTCCACTCAACTTTCCGTTAACATGCTTGGATACAGCACTCTGTGAACAGCCAGCTTCTTTGGCAATGAATGTTTGTGGCTTACCCTCCTTGTGAAGGGTGTCAATGATTGTCTTCTGGACAACTGTCAGATCAGCAGTCTTCCCCATGATTGTGTAGCCTAGTGAACCAAACTGAGAGACCGTTTTGAAGGCTCAGGAAACCTTTGCAGGTGTTTTGAGTTGATTAGCTGATTGGCATGTCAAAATATTCTAATTTTTTGAGATAGTGAATTGGTGGGTTTTTGTTAAATGTGAGCCAAAATCATCACAATTAAAAGAACCAAAGACTTAAACTACTTCAGTCTGTGTGCACTGAATTTATTTAATACACGAGTTTCACAATTTGAGTTGAATTACTGAAATAAATGAACTTTTCCACGACATTCTAATTTATTGAGATGCACCTGTACAACTTGTCCTGAGATAATGCATCAGCATTTATCCAGAGATCCTTTATTGTATTCAATATCCTCATGTATGCAAACAGGGAATGCATGTGCTTAATTACTTAATAACAGCCTGGTATGAAAAGCTTAAATATTCACTTGAGTTAAAGAGGTTTAACTCCCTGTTGCCACCGTCTGCACTAATGAGAGTATTGTATTAGGAATGAACCGGAGGGATTTAAAACAACTTTAAAGCTCATTCTTTCTTAATCATTTAAGGAACAAAGTTCACCTACAACAGAACAGCTGCACTAAAAGCTTCTCTTACACAACTACTGTATGTTTGTTGTTACTATGTATAGCACAAAACTGGTGTCAGTACAGAATGTGCAGAAGGAATTTGTGACAACAAGCAATGGGCATTCTAAGTGCATAAAATACCTGTTCTTTATTACACAGGATGAAAGCAAGTAATTCTATTTTTTTTCTATTTCAGATCCTACATACTAAATGTGAATCATTCAATCACCATTGTTAGTTAGAGAATGAGTAAGTCTCTGTATTTAACTGTCTGGGAGGTCAAATACAGGTGATATCCAGTGTTACCTGTGACTTTGCTGAGTAACGACTGATGAAATGTGTCAGTAAGCTTCAAAGGGTTATGTCCACTTATTACACTTTCCCGGCAAATGTGAACCTGGAATTGACTCAGTTCTATGTGGCCAAATGCATATCAACTATTGTCCTGCTATCAAATGCAAGCAAACTCATGGATGTCTATTGGATGACATTGTTTGTACTGAGTCACATTATATTTAATAGTGCTATTTAGAAAAAGATATTGATAAAGCTGGTGATCAATTATAATGCATCACAATTACAGATTTTAGTACTAAAATGCAAGATCTACTATGCAAAAATATACTCTTTCATAACTGTTTTTTTATTTTTTAGCTGTAAATGTCTACATTTTGGGAGTGATTATAATGATTTCATAATGGAATTAACAACTTACCTCAACATTTTGTTGTTGATTTCAAAAATCATGCTGAATTAGAGTTCTTCAAACTCTGTGATCTATAAAGAAAGGGTGGAAATGTAGCTGTTAGAAATTAAGTTCTTAGACAGCATTGTGACTCTTCACTAGGGTTTCAAATAGAGCATAAATCAAGTGGTCTTATACATCTAAATATGGACATGTGGGGTGATTCTCAAGAAATCTGTCAGGAAAATGTCCTGGTCTTTTTTATTACAATATCAAAATAAACAAAATAAATATTATATATAGAAAATGAAGCCTAAGTCATTTTTTTATTTTTTATTTGTGTAACATTTTCATGACAGTTACGCACATTTGCCCCCAATTCTCATTATCGCAGTGCTTAAAAAAGATGATCATCAGGGGCGTTACTTTGTTTTAAAAAGTGGTGGGGACAAACGTATGAATATTAATTAGATTATGTGCAGATAATGTCAAAAAATCTTTACTGTTTTGATAAAGAGTAATTCTTGATGACCAATTTGAGCACTCCAATAAATATTTCACATAATTAATTTGATAACTTGATCCATATGTCAGTACTGGGATTTTCTTAGTTAGTGGATAAATACATAGATCAGAATGAAATTTCCGACTCCAGTACAAAGAGTTCCAGGTTCTTGCCCGCACTAATATAACTTTATTATCACAGCACCATTTTTAACAGCTGCAACGAGCTCTCATGATAACTCCAGTGCTGGATTGGCACTTATTATAACACACATGAACAAAATGGACATTCCTGCTCAAGAAATGGAGGTTTATTTTGCATTAAACACTTACCTGTTGGGACAAAACTGGCTAAAGGGGCGGTCACACTAGACTTTGAGCACGCAGGATATTATGAGACTTCTGGTGTAAGTAAATAATACATCACAAAAACAAATAATATTTTATTAAAAATGTATTAGAAATATATTGTCTACTCACATTACTGTAACAATAAATCTCACAGCTTTGAAATATGTATTCTTTGAATTGAGCCAATAGGTTAGCATGTGGTCGCGTGTCCTCTTGTCGCACAAAGTCATGGTTCAGAGTTCACCAAGCTTGAACTTTGGTATGCAGAGTCCCATACAAAAATTCTAAACTAGCTGCAAACTGCCCCAAATTTGCTGCTTGTTATTTTCACATGCAAATGAGCTTTTGATTCACCATAAATGTTTGCCAGAAGTTTGCAGCTCTTCAATGGTAGTGGTGAACCTCCGGCAAACCTTTGACAAAAATGGACAATTTGCCACAAAGTTAATTTGCATATGAAAAATATCAGTGGCAAATTTGCTGCAAGTTTGTCGTAAGGAGTAGTACGAAATTTCTTTGCATGAGCTTGCGTTTCCAGTCTGCTGCAGTCAGATGCGTTTGAATGGGTGTGAATGGAGCGCGAAGTGTAGTGTGACCGCCCCTTAAGGCAAAAAGTGGCAGGGACATCCCGTAAATGATGCCTTTGATCATCATGATAATCTCATTACCATTACAGTTTTTATACTGTACATCATAGTAGAACTCACTTGGTACTATTCATTTTCACAGAAAATTTAAGAAAAATGTGAATCATCATCGAAAATAATGGAATAGTAAAACACCGGGGGTGTTATGGAAATGAGCACCGGTAATAAATAAGATAAAAGTGCTTCTAGAAGGTGTCCTAAAAAAGTCACAATGTAAAAAATCTTAATGGTCCCTAAATGTAGGCTTCATTCTCTTAATGCAATATACTGTATATTTCATGCAATATGCAATGCAATATATATATATATATATATATATATATATATATATATATATATATATATATATATATATATATATATATATATATATATATATATATATATATATATATATATACATATACACACACACACACACACACACACAGGGTTGGGAGGATTACTTTTGAATTGTATTCCACTACAGATTACAGAATACATGCTGCAAAATGTAATTGGTAATGTATTCCGTTAGATTACTCAAGGTCAGTAACGTATTCTAAATACTTTGGATTACTTCTTCAGCACTGGTGGATTTTTTCACTTGTTTTGACTATAAAAACTCTGCCAGTACAGTAAGACAAAATACACGTTAAAAATACATTCTCTGAAAAACCTAAATATCTTATGCAGTGTTGTTTCTAAAACAAGATAAATCAAATTGATCTTGTTTTAAGGATTTTTAGATATTTTTACAGGAAAACAATAAAAAAATTATCATCAAGAATATGATTTTTGCCCTAATATCAAAGGTCTTACTAGAAAAAAAGAAATTATGATCCAACGTAAATTTTCTTGATAAAAAAATATGAATGTGCCTGGTAACGTGTATGTAAAATGGCTAGAAATAGCATTTTAGCTTAGCGTAAAGCTGACAATTTACACAAGGTTTATTTCTATTTCTTCTGCTCCAAACTTACTTTAAATTTACTTCTCTGTCTGCTCGTATGAATGTAACACATCATAAGAAAGTGTTTCACCACTGTTCAAATGCACTTTGGATCGCATCATTTATATGTAAAAATGTTTTCCATCTGAAAGGACTAAATATGAAATGAAACAAACGACAATAAAATGCAAAGTAATCTCTTCAGTAATCAAAATACTTTTTGAATGTAACTGTATTTTAATTACCAATGATTTAAAATGTAACTGTAGTGGAATACAGTTACTTATATTTTGTATTTTAAATACGTAATCCTGTTACATGTATTCCATTATTCCCCAACCCTGTGTATGTATGTATGTATATACACACACACACACATGCAATATGTGGCAATGTCAGTATTACGTTTGCATGTTGAAAGTCGTACCGTTTGACTTGGAACGCAAATCTCGCACGTTTTTTATTTCCCACGTCTAGAAAAACACAACCAGTGTCTATTACTAAACATATAGTGACATCTAGTGGACACTTTTGTTAACACAATAAAGTACTTTGTATGGGGAAAGCCTAGCAGAGCCAACACTTAATTTTAAACTTATACAGAATGATATTTAATTGTTTAACAGCGCCACAAAGACAGTTCCCTGTAAAACTCTCTCCAGTGCTTCAGCTGCTTAGCTATGGATGTTGCCATGTCAAAACGATGTTTATCCCCCATTGAGTCAATATATCATATCTATTTCTGAATAATCTGAAAGCTATCCGTATAATATTACTAGGCACCGGCAGTAGTAAATGTACAGCCCTTCCTAACCCCAACGATATTTACACAGCAAATGCACACTGTTATAAGCAATATAACATTTCCGGTAACAATTTACAACAAGGTTGCATTTGTTAATATATGTATACATTAACATTAAGATAAATATATGTATATGTATACATTCATATATGTATATATTAACATTAAGATAAATAAATGCTGTAAATAAGTGTTGTTCATTGTTAGTTCATGTTAACTAATGCATTAACTAATGTTAACAAATGCAACCTTATTGTAAAGTGTTACCAAATTTCCTAAATGTAACAACTGGCTGAATATCTCCATTAAAAGCATTAATGTAAAAAAAAAAAAAAAAGAAAAAGAAAAATAGGTACATAGATATTCAGCATACTTACTTTACATAAAAATATTTTCCAAGAAGCTTTGTACTGTTCGGTCTGCACGTGTGTAGAAGGATTAGTCCCTCTAACCACAAGTGATCCTGTCCTCCTCCTTTCCTTCTCTTCAGCTCTAGTTTCTCTCTCTCTAACAAACACTCACACATCAAGCTTTTTCAACACAGACAATTTGTTTTTGGAAGCCCTTTTTGTATTTTTTTTGTGCTCAATTTATGTGCACAAAGTGACTGGAAGAGCTGGTGAACAAAAAAAATTATTGCACAGAAAAGCTGCCAAAAGACACCAAGCTTTTTTCTTTACAGCTCACATGAGAGTGGTCTAAATGGTGAGATGGGAATCAGAGTCATTAGTCTAAAACCTTTTTTAAAGTTCTGGCTTAGCTTCTTTTTCAAACTATGTTTCAGGAACAAAATTAGCCTTCATTGTGGGAGAGCAGAGGACTCTGGTACAGTATGAAAGAAGAATCTGTACTCTGCTGTTTTTTCCAGGGGGTATTAATTCACTGTGACACAAGCCAAAGGAGATCAGACTGTAAACAAACACCATCACCTAGACAACATGGAAATTCACCTCATTTCGCTTTTCAAGTCTAAGATCAAGAGCAGAAATAGAGCGAGAACGTTTTGAAGTTCAGACTTCAGCAGAAGCATGTAGGGGAAGGAAAGCACACAATATACACTGTCTGGCCCCCCAAAAAAGTCGCATAGTCTAATATTTCGTTGAACCGCCTTTAGCTTTGATTACAGCGCGCATTCGTCGTGGTATTGTTTTGACAACCTTGTGCAATGTCACAACATTTATTTCCATCCAGAGTTGCATTATTTTTGGCCGAGATCTTGTATCGATGACGAGAGAGTCGAACCACACCGTAAAGTCTTCTCCAGCACATCTCAAAGACTTTCAATGGGGTTAAGATCAGGACTCTGTGGTGGCCAATTCATGTGTGAAAATTAATCCTCATGCTCCATGAACCACTCTGTCACATTTTGAGCATGATGAATCTTGGCATTGTCATCCTGGAATATGCCCGTGCCGTCAGGGAAGAAAACTCCATTATGGGATAACCTGGTCATTCAGTACATTCAGGTAGTCAGCTGACTTCATTTAATCACCGCATAATGTTGCTGAGCCTAGACCTGACCAACTGAAGCAACAACCCCAGATCATAACACTGCCTCCAGAGGCTTGTACAGTGGGCACTATGCATGACAGGTGCATCACTTCATGCACTTCCCTTCTTACCCTAATGTGCCCATTGCTTTGGCATAGGGTAAATCTGGACTCATCAGACCACATGATCTTTTTCCATTGCTCCACAGTCCAATCTTTATGCTCCCTTGCAAACTGAAGTCATTTTAGCCTAACTAACAAGTGGCTTTTTTGTGGCCACACAGCAGTTTAGTCCCAATCCTGTAAGTTCTTGTCGCATTGTGCATGTGGAAATGCTCTTACTTTCACTATTGAACATTGCTGTGAGTTCTACTGTCTATTTTTAACAATATGACTTCAAGCGTTTTAGTGATGTCCGATCGCGATCATTCAAGATTTTTTTCCAACCACATTTCTTCCACAAAGCTGATGGTTCACCACTATCCTTACAGGTTTTAATAATAAGTTGGACATTTCTTAACCCAATTCCAGTGATTTCAGCAGTCTCCTTAGTTGTTTTCTTTGCTTGATGCAGGCCAATAACTTGCCTCTTCTGAAACACAGTAACCTCTTTTCAACGACCACGGGATACGTCTTTCGACATGGTTGTTTAAGAAATGAGAAGCTACACACTGCATCAGTTAGGGTTAAAAGAATTGTTGCCAGCTGAAACATATTAATCACTGCAATAATGATCCAATCATAGGCTCTTAAGTATCTCATTTAAATCCAAATGGTGACTTTTATTTGTTGCCAGGCAGTGAACAAGATATGGCTAAATGGTGACATCAACATTATTCTGTCAAGGGCAGCTTTGCTTGGCCAGATAAACAGAGGAAAGGTGCTTTATCATTCATTGCTAACCTCATATCAGCCAAAAAGAATAAATGGAACAAAAACAAAAGGTATTCAAGTTTGGTAACAATATATTGGGAGTAGATAAACAGGGGTTTTAAGGTGGAATCCACACTTTATTATTTCATAAAAATATAAGACAGACTTTAAAGACAAGGAACAAAAATAAAATGTGAATATTGTAAACCAATAAAATCTGCTTGTTAGGAAAAAAAAAATCACTTTTTAAGTAAAAAATACAATAAAATGATGACATCTGCCTGCAATTATCATGTAACTTTGCATATGAACCCAAAAGATATCAAGAGTGTTACGAGACAAGTTCCCATTTGTCAGCATTCATCATATCCTTTAAGAGGAAATCAAAAGAAGTCTTTGCAATGGCAGAGCAGAGTATAAATAAAAGAGCATTCCCTAAATCTGTTAAAGTATGAAACAAATACATTTCCTTAAAAGGAAATGTTGCTTCTTCTTAACCAACAGTTCCGGCCCTGTTTCGATCCCCGAAGCGTTGAAAGAAAGATACAAGTGCAGAGGTTTCCGGAGGTCGTTTATGCAGAGGAAGATCCTCTCCTGTACGTCTCTGAAAGAGCTGTCCCAACTTGAAGTTGGCTGGTGGTTCTTTTTCATCAGTAAGTGAGACAGACCTCACAAATGTCCCCTGAGCTGGGGTTCGCTTTGATGAACAGTCTGGTAGCGAGGAAGAAGTCCCCACTCCTGCCTTCTGTTTTACCAGAGAAGAGGACAGGTTTTCTGAAGTGTTCATCTTGTCAACATGTGCCAAATGTGGGGTCTTACTGCATACAGGAGTGTGAGGTAAAGTCCAAACCCCATCATCAAGGATATCAACCCTTGAGAATGAGAAGGAGTGTCTGCGGTTGGGTGTGTTGTGGGGAGAAATTTGGGAGCTGAGAATGGTCCATGGTGATCCCAGACCTCCAAGTCCGTTCTGCAAGGCCAGATCCACATCTCTAACATCCCTCTTTTGAGGAGTGGAGATGCAGACACCAGAAAATCTGGAACAATCAGGTGTAGCATTTCCATTCAGGCCTCCACAGCAGTCCTTGAAGCGGAAGACCATCCTGGAGAGCTCGGGCATTTTGTCTCCCCCCTCTCTTTTCTCCACTTCTTCCTCATCAACTTTTTTATTCACCGCTCCTTTAACCATGTCTTCAATCTCCTTCACCTCTCCCTTATCCTCAGAATTCACAAAAATTTGTCTGATTGAGGTTTTTGTGCACCTACCTTCCTTGCAGTCACTGCTTTCAAGAATTAGATTGTCATCAACGCACTGTCCTCTCTTAGATGCAGCACGTGCCCGCTGAACATCACTGACGTCACAAAGTGCAACCTCCTCTGTCTTGCAGCCATCCTCTAATTCTCGTACCCTTGAACTTCCTGAATCACAGATATTGGTTTGCACCTCCTTAGGTTCTGCAGGGCTGTCCAGATCCACCCTCACCTTATGCTCCTCAACCTTAGGACTGTTGTTCTTGGTGAACTCTAAGGGGCAGTTCAGTACTGGTGTGAAACCACCAGGTCTCCTGCGAGGACGAAGTTGGCTAAGGAAGCTTGTCAGGACAGATTCTAGAGCAGAAGTATCATCAGTCACATTCTGATCAGAGATAGTGCCGGTGGATCGACGTTTAACTGATCTGGTAAGCTTCTCCCTGTCTTGCTGTAGTCGCTTGCGCTTCTCAGCAGCCTCTCGCTCCTGATTCTCCTGCAGGACATAGAAAAAGTATGTATGCAATAACACTCAAGCAGATATATACAGTAGTTATACTAGCTATGCTAGTAGTATTACACCAAATGCACATGACACAAGCCTGTCACTTTTGATGTTTTCATATGGTGACTAGTCTGCAACTAGAAGTCTCAGATCATAGTAAGCGTCTGTTGTTGACAATCTAGTAATCTGCGCAATTCCGAGACTCACTCCATCTGGTCGCAGACGCTAATGATGGAATTTCAAACCTGTTTAAAATCTGGCTGATGAGTCATCAGGTGTGCGCACTGTCCCGACGAGCAAGAGACTGGCAATGAGAAACACCCAATGAAATATAGACAGAGTGCAAGAGAAGAGCAATGCATTGGTAAAGGTGATGTTACATTAACCTTCGTACAGCAAAATTCCATGGGCGAAATAGTCATCTCAATGGGAATCCACCTAATTATTATTTTTGCGAGATGGACTTCTGGTGGCGAATAATTTCCCCTCACGGATTTTGCATGGAGTTCATGTTTGGAGAACTTTGACAGGCAAATTCGCCGCAAATAAAAAAAAACATCAAACTGGTGCCCATGTCTCCTGACACGCAGTCTCATCAGTTTTTTCAGTTCTTTTTCATAGTATTTCCCATGTTCAGTGAAAATAAATACAAAAATAGCCAAAAGTCCTTCTTTCATGTTTATTGACATGTTATAATGAATACTCTCTCCTGTTGCTATGTGCGTGAATTTGTGTGAGAATTACTTTTAGGAGTTTAGCTTCAGTCAGGGATGAATGGTCTTACATGACCAAAAACAAAAATATCTTCAAGGTGTGTAGGGCACCAACTGTGTAGTGTTTGCAGTGTGCGCTAGGCTTTATCCAACAGAACAGCAACTGAAACCACTGAGAAAGCACATGGCCCAGATGGTTTCACCCACTTGTCTAAAAGCCTGTGCTAACCAGCTGGACCCCATCTTCACACAGATCTTCAACACATCACTGGAGTACTGTGAAGTTCCCAGCTGCTTCAAACGCTCCACCATCATCCCTGTCCCAAAGAAACCCAAGATTGCTGGACTTAATGACTACAGAACTGTCACCCTGACATCTGTGGTCATGAAGTAATTTAAGAGACTGGTGTTGGCCCACCTGAAGGACATTAATGGACCTTTCTGGATCCCCTGCAGTTTGCCTATCAAGCTAACAGGTCTGTGGATGATGCAGTCAATATGGGACTGCATTACATACTGCACCATCTAGACAAACCAGGGACTTATGCAAGGATCCTATTTGTGGACTTCAGTTCGGCTTTCAACACCATCATCCCTGCTCTCCTATGGAATAAATTAACCCAGCTCTCGGTTCCCTCATCTATCTGTCAGTGGATCACCAGCTTTCTGACAGATAGGCAGCAGTTAGCGAGACTGGGGAAATTCACTTACAGCACATGTACAATCAGTACTGGTGCCCCACAGGGATGTGTGCTCTCCCCTCTACTCTTATCCCTGTACACAAATGACTGCACCACCAAGGACCCCTCTGTCAAGCTCCTGAAGTTTGCAGAGGACACTACAGTCATCGGCCTCATTCAAGATGACGACGAGTCTGCATACAGAAGGGAGGTTGAACGGCTGACTCACTGGTGCAGTCAAAACAACCTGGAGCTGAACACGCTCAAAACAGTGGAGATGATAGTGGACTTTAGGAGGAACACCCAGCATCGACCCCGCTCACCATTCTAAACAGCACTGTGGCAGCAGTGGAGTCATTCAGGTTCCTGGGCACTACCATCTCACAGGACCTGAAGTGGGAGACCCACATTGACTCCACTGTGAAAAAGGACCAGCAGAGGTTGTACTTCCTATGCCAGCTGAGGAAGTTCAATCTGCCACAGGTGCTGCTGATCCACTGAGCTCTACTCAACAGTCACTGAGTCTGTCCTCTGCTCTTCAATAACTGTCTGGTTTGATTCAGCTACCAAGTCAGACATATATATGTTATATGTATATTTAAAATGTTTGATTGTACATGTTGTATATGTATATTTTTTTGTATTCTCTTTGCACTGGAAGCTTCTGTCACCATGACAAATTCCTTGTGTCTAAGCATACCTGGCAATAAAGCTCATTCTGATTCTGATAAAGTGTCTTGTTAAGCTTCAGAAGGTTTAAATTTCTTGACATTTACCTGTACAGCTCTTTCAAACCTCTCACAGAAGGAATGAAAGATTGAGCAGCACTCCTCTAGTTTAAATGTGGCAGGGTCTTCACAGAAGTAGTCTGCTACAGAGTTACCAATGACATCAAGTTCCTGAAGGGAGGCTTCCACATCCGAAAGCCGCATGTCTGCCATCTGTGCAAGAGCAGATATCAATTATTGTCAAAATCCTTGTATTCCATTTCATGGATTTCACAGGTAGTATTTTGTGTACCTTGTAAGGAAACTGAGATAACCAAGCAAATATTAAGTAACGTGCTTATTTTTTGGTAGAAATTTAGTCACACGCACAAAAAAAAAATTAAAAACTGGACATTTATAAACTAATTTACTGCATTTTTAAGTTTATTTTATTCATTCAACCAACCACCAAACCACCCAAACAGGATTGTGGGCATCAAAGGCAATAAAGGACACATGTATGCTGGCTTCATAAAACAAGCAGATAAAGGTATCTCAGTAGACCGGGATGTTATGCAAATATTGGATTTGGACATACCTTGATGCCGGAGGCAGCATTTTTCAGCTTTCGAAAACATATCCTAATTGTCATTGCATTTTCTTGTAGTCTACATGAAAAACTAAAATATCTCACACAAAGAAATGCTTCCATCTGATGTTGTAGAGCTAGCTGTTTACTGGCATCCATCTTTGCTTCCCTAATTTTGTCAAATTCCCTTTGAAGGTCCATCTCCACCTCCTGTTTTTGGATCCTGTGATGCATTTATGAACAGAATGGAATTTTAACTCTTGAATCACAATATTATAACAAAACTATTGAATGAGTCAGGCATGTACTATATCTACCTTGCAGCAATCCCAATGTGTTGAAGCTGTTCAGGGAACCGCAGCAAAGCTTCATCAATCTGTTGGGCTTGCTGTGTGATGGATAGAACATTTTATACAACTTTAAAATGTAAATATGTTAAAAAATCAGATAAATGCAAAGATCTTCTGATTGCTTAGCTCACCATAGCTACATAATGCATAAGGTTCATTCCAGGTTTATTTGCTTTGGTGTCCACCAGTTTGAGCAATGATGCCATCCTGAAGCCGATAGCACTGCCTGCGTAGCCACCCTACAAAAGATTCAGTCACAGTCACTATTTATCTGCTCCAGTTGTAGTTCACACTCAGGATTATTGTATTTATAGTAAACAATACAGTTGACACTCACAGCATTCATGTAGTTACCAGCCTTTAGCACCAGTCTGATGATTGAATGCAAGCCATCACATGCCAGCAACTCTGGTAGGAGGTGATAAGATAAAAAAAATACATTACTGTTAATAAGTTTCTTCTGGCCCTGGTTGTTTGACAATACAGTTTTGTAAAACTTTGCAAAAGAAGGCTATATAGTATCTATAGGTTAATCTATAAAAACACAAAGTTAGAAGGTTTTACAGTCCATATAAAGTACTATACAAAAGACTGACAGATAGATGGAGAAAAGTACCATTAGCAGCTGTTGTCATGACAGCGATGGAGTGTTTGATTTCCTCTATAAAGGGGAAAAATTCCTCTCTGAGAAGTAGGCTATTTAATCTCAATTTATACCTGAAAATGATAAAGTCAGAATTAATCGACATTAGATTTAGCAGTTTCAGCTCAGCCAATAAACATGATGATATAAATTTCAGAAGAAAGTTCGGTTTGTCACTTCAAGGAATAGTTCACCCAAAAATGAAAATTATGTCATAATTTACCCACCCTCATATTTTTTTTAAACCTGTATGACTTTTTCATGGAACACAAAAAAAAGAGATGTAAGGCACAACGTTCACTCGAGTCATTTTTTCCCATACAATGAAAGTGAAGATTCTGCCTAACATCTCCTTTCGTGCTCCACAGAGGAAAGAAAGTCATATGGGGTTGGAACAAGATAAGGTGAGTAAATGATGACAGAATTGTCATTTTTGAGTAACCTATTACTTTAAGAAGTTTTGTAATACTGTGGCGGCGGAGGCATGGTCGAGCTTTCGTCCGGAGAGAGAGAATGCGTTAAGGGTGCACACACCTGAGTGCTACAATGTCTAACACCTGTTTCTGATTGCAGTAAGCACTGGGGAGAGCGATAAAAAGGGACCATGCCAGAGACGAGGGGAGAGAGAGACTGTGTTGAACTATGATCTAAAGAGTGTTGTGCTGAAAAGCTATTTTTAGTTTGTTTATTAAAGTCATACCTTTGAGTTGAGTAAATGTTTTTGTTTACAAAACCACTTGGGAAAAACTCACCCTGGCACTTGAACCAGCATCACCATGAAACGGTCAGCATCATTTAACTGTGATAAATCCCCATTGAATGACATCAGCTTCTTTGACTGGAAAGTGTCAATACAAGAGCAGTGTTGAAAACAGCACTGCTTATCAGTTGATAATAGCACAGCAAACATGGCCAGAGAGAGAAACAGTTTACCTCCATGTCATCAGGCAGCAGTTTACTGAGCTCCCTCAGTTTCCCAGAGGCAAAGCACAGGTTACCATGCTTGATGGCTTCCACAATGTCCTTTGTCGGCCTGAAAAGTGCACCAAACCACAGACAAGATGTTAGGACAGACAAGGTCCAACTTGGAGATCTTTTGTGAGCTCACAGTAATTTATTATAATCACATAAAATGGATGTAACTCAGTTGTAATATTCTTCTAGATTCTTATGACGAAAACATTTAAGGGATAGTTCACCCAAAAATGAAAATGATCTCATCATTTACTCACCCTCATGCCATCCCAGATGTGTATGACTTTCTTTCCTCTGCTTAACACAAAGATTTTTAAAATAATATTTCAGCTCTGTATGTCCTTACAATGCAAGTGAATGGTGACCAGAGATTTGAAGAAAAAAAAAAAAAAAAACACAGGAAGGCAACATAAAAGTAATCTATACGACTCCAGTGGTTAAATCCATGCCTTCAGAAGTGATATGATAGGTGTAGGTGAAAAACAGATCAATATTTGTTCTTTTTTACTATAAATCTCCACTTTCAGATGTGAAAGTGAAACTAAACAGGCACCACATGAGACTTTCAGATGTGAAAGCGAAAGTGGAGATTTAGAGTAAAAAGGACTTCAATATGATCAGTTTCTCACCCATACCTATCGTATAAAGTAAGATGGTGCTGCAGATGGCTGCTTCGGCGCGGAGCTCTCTATCGTTTATGTTACTTTTGTTTGTTTGTCAAGTTTTTGTCACTCTTTCCTGATCAGTTTCACCAGGGATGAACTGCTGAATATTAGGCAGAGCATACCTGATAATTTTTTGCCTGTGTTTGTTCATTTGGACATTTTATTAGACATCTTAGTGGAGTCGCAGCGGTGTTCTACAAGTGCTCCAAGAGACGCAAGTGAGGGAAGCGCGCTGGTGCGCTTGTGAAGCTTCGGCAACACGGCTTTAGGACTGCTCCCTCGCCAACAAAATAGATGAACTGCTTCTTCTCACTCAAACAAATAGGGACTTTTCTAACTCCGCTGTTCTGTGTTTCACAGAAACCTGGCTGAATGAAGCCATCCCAGACAGTGCGTTACATCTGCCAGACTTCCAGCTGTTCAGAACGGATTGCGTTGCGTAATCATCGGGGAAAACAAGAGGCGGGGCATGCTTTTACATTAATGAAAGTTGGTGTACAGATGTAACAGTGTTGAAGAAGATTTGCTGTCCTAATTTAGAAGCACTCTTTATCAACTGTAAAGGCCCAAACATACTCTATGCAAGTACCTGAATGCAGAAGCACCTTGCTACGCAAACTCGATTTCATGCATCGTTGCGTTGTGAAATGTATCAGCACTCAATTCATAACACAACGCAAGTACATGCTGCATTCTCAGCGTTGCCGCAAGGGGCGCTAGAGCAGATTTTCTTCTTTCAATCAACAACTGTCATGGCAGACTCTGGCAGCAATTTGAGTTGAATCTTTTTGAAAAATATATACGACTTTTTGTCCCCAGTTCATTCAAACAAACTTATTTTTTCTCCATGTCTCTCCCCACTCCTCAACTATCGACTCATCTTCCACATCCGGGCTGCATCCGAAAACGTAGGCAGCTGACTTGCTGCCTAATCAGTTAATGGCTGAACTGACAGCTGTTTTGAATGAATGGAACTCTTAAGGAAACTGGTCTCCGAACAGTTTGAAAAGCACCTTATTTTCATCCTGCCTCCATATACAGTCTCCGAAGGCAGAATTATCCTGTTTCGAACAGAGCACCGGTTTCATGGTCACGCCTAAAAAAATCTACTGCCCTCTTGTGGTCTGAGGTTTGTAACCGCCAGAGCAACGGAAGAGTGCACGTAATGTACAACGGGACCACGCATTGGCCATGCATTGGCCAAGTGCTCGCATCTGCATTTGCGAACTTGCATGAAGTATGTTTCAGCGTTAAGCCTTTATACTCACCGCGGGAGTTTTCCTCGTTTATTCTGGTGAGTGTATGCATCCCGCCACAAGCATGCGTGAACGCAGCATTGCAACAGATAGCTGATCACATCACAGACATGGAGCAACAACACTCGGACTCTCTTATCATTATTCTGGGAGATTTTAATAAAGCTAACCTCACCCATGAACTGCCAAAATACAACCAATACATCACATGCCCCACCAGAGAAAGAAATATACTGGATCATTGCAACACCACTGTAAAGGATGCAAATCGCTCTATCCCTCGAGTAGCTTTGGGACTCTCTGATCACTGTCTGGTTCATCTTCTGCCGACCTACAAGCAGAAACCAAAATCATCTAAGCCTGTAGTAAGGACTGTAAAGAGATGGACCAATGAAGCAGAGCTGGAACTACAAGACTGCTTTGACTACACTGATTGGAGTGTTTTTGAAGCTGCAGTCACAGACCTGGACGATCCTGTGACATCATATATCAGTTTCTATGAGAATATGTGCATCACTACTAAGACATTTTTATCATTCAATAACGATAAACCATGGTTTACAGGAAAACTCAGACAGAGGATGCTTACAGAAGTGTGGATAAAATATTGTACAACCAGGCCAGAAACACACTGACTAAGGAAATCACAGTGGCTAAAACAAAGCTACCCTGAAAAGCTGAAAACCAGTTTTCAGCCAGCGATTCGGTAGAGAATCAACAAATGGCTGATGACCTGAATGTGTTTTACTGCAGGTTTGAAAAGCCCAGTCTCACACCCCTCCCCTCCCCCGCTCTGATCTTCACTTCACACACACACACACACACACACCAACACCTACTGGAACCCCCCTCCTCCCCCTCCTGCTACTCAACCTGCACTTATGGTCTGTGAGTAGGACATGTGCTGGGTATTCAAGAAACAGAAGACTAGGAAATCTTCAGGCCCAGATGGTGTTTCACCTGCCTGTCAAAAAGTCTGCACTGACCAACTGGCCCCCATCTTCACACAGATATTCAATAGATCACTGGAGCAGTGTGAAGTTTCCTACTGCTTAAAACGCTTCACCATCATTCCGGTCCCCATAAAACCCCAAATCACAGGACTTAATGACTATAGACCGGTCACTCTCACGGCTGTGGCCCCTCTTAGACCACCTTCAGTTTGCCTACCGAGCAAACAGGTCTGTGGATGATGCTGTAAACATGGGACTGCGTTATATCCTGCAACACCTCGACAGACCTGGGACTTATGCAAGAATCCTATTTGTGGACTTCAGTTCAGCCTTCAATACCATCACGCATGATCTTCTCTCAACCAAACTGACCCAGCTCTCCGTGCCCACCCCAATCTGTTGATGTTGATGTTCTGACAGATAGGCAGCAGCTAGTGAGACTAGGGAAACTCACATCCGAGACCCTCACTATTAGCACTGGTGCTCCTCAGGGATGCATTCTCTCTCCACTGCTCTTCTCCCTGTACATGAATGAGTACACTGTCAAAATCCTAAAGTTTGCAGATGACACCACGGTCATCTGCCTCATCCGCGATGATGACGAGTCTGCAAACAGACATGAGGTTGAACAGCTGGCTGCCTGGTGCGGTCACAACCTTGAGCTGAACACACTCAAACAGTGAAGATGATAGCAGACTTCAGCAGAAATCACTCTGGACCCCACACACCCTGTCCACTCCCTCTTTGAACTGTTGCCCTCTGGCTGGCGCTACAGAGTACCAAGCACCATGACATCCAGGGACAAGAACAGTTTTTACCCTCAGGCCATTTTCCTCATGAACAATTTAACTCCCCCATAGTGTAATAATGTAAATAAATATCTCATGTACATACAGTTGTGCTCAAAAATTTGCATACCCTTGGAGAATTGGTAATATATGTACCATTTTTAAAGAAAACGTGAGTGAGCAGGCAAAACACATTTATTTTTTTTTCTTATGGGATTTATATTCAACTGTAGGTTATAACAGAATAGCACAATCATAAAAGAAAACATGGCAACAAAGAAAAAATGAAATGACCCGTTCAAATGTCTGCATACCCTTAATTCTTAATACTGTTTATTGCCCCCTTTAGCATCAATGACAGCGTGCAGTCTTTTGAAATAGTTGTCTATGAGGCCCCAAATTCTTGCAGGTGGTATAGCTGCCCATTCGTCTTGGCAAAATGCCTCCAGGTCATGCAAAATCTTTGGTCGTCTTGCATAAACCGCACATTTGAGATCTCCCCAGAGTGGCTCGATGATATTAAGGTCAGGAGACTGTGATGGCCACTCCAGAACCTTCACCTTTTTCTGCTGTAACCACTGGAGGGTCAACTTGGCCTTGTGCTTAGGGTCATTGTCATGCTGGAAAGTCCAAGAGTGTCCCATGCGCAGCTTTTGTGCAGAAGAATGCAAATTGTCTGCAAGTATTTTCTGATAACATGCTGCATTCATCTTGCCATCAGTTTTCACAAGATTCCCCATGCCTTTAGAGCCTTAAGGCTTTGGATATCTTTTTATATCCTTTTCCATCTTTATAAAGTTCCATTACCTTGTTACGCTGGTCTTTTGACAGTTCTTTTCTGCTCCCCATGGCTCAGTATCTAGCCTGCTCAGTGCATCCACGTGAGAGCTAACAAACTCATTGACTATTTATATACAGACACTAATTGCAATTTAAAGCCACAGGTGTGGGAAATTAACCTTTAATTGCCATTTAAACCTGTATGTGTCACCTTGTGTGTCTGTAACAAGGCCAAACATTCAAGGATATGTAAACTTTTGATCAGGGCCATTTGGGTGATTTCTGTTATCATTATGATTTAAAAAGGAGCCAAACAACTATGTGATAATAAATGGCTTCATATGATCACTATCCTTAAATAAAAGACAGTTTTTTTTGCATGATCAGTCATATTTTCAAAATCAATGCCAAAATTTCAAAATTTCTGCCAGGGTATGCAAACTTTTGAGCACAACTGTATTTAAATTCACATATTTAATTCAATAACTGTACATACCCCTACCTTGCACATTACCACTTGCTCATGTACATATGCCATTCTATGTTATATGTCCTATTATTTGAATGTCTATTTATACTCTTACCTTGTTTAATATTCTGCATGTCACTGTAATGTTCTGTGTGCACTTGTTTCTTCTATCACCCCAAAAAATTCCTTGTGTTCACAAGAACACATGGCACTAAAGCTCATTCTGATTCTGATATTGCTTCTGAAGATATGGATTTAACCGCTGGAGTCGTGTGGATTACTTTTTCCTTTATGTGATTTTTGGAGCTTCGAATATCTGGTCACCATTCACTTGCATTGTAATAACCTACAGAGCTGAAATATTCTTCTAAAAATCTTCATTTGTGTTCAGTAGAAGAAAGTAAGTCATACACATCTGGGATGGCATTAGGGTGAATAAGTTATGAGAGAAATTTCATATTTGGTTGAACTCTCTCTTTAAGACCTTGATGCTTTCAATGACATATAAACTTCTATTGTAGTTCATCACCTCATGTACTGACAAAACTACACATAACAATATTGTGTGCCCATTGCACATTTTCTTATGACACACTTTACGTCTTTTTAAATGAAAGTACCAGCCAAGAATGTTTGTTTGTTTGTTAGTGATTTAACACCAGGCCAGCTTCCATGGGTATTTTCATGGCAAATAAACAAGTTAAAATACAATAAAAATTATAGCAATTAAAAACCTTAAAAAAAGATTCAAGATCTAAGTTTGCAAAAAATTCTAAAATTGAATCAGGCCTGCCAATCAAGAATGTAAATGATTAAAAGATAATAATAATTAGAAAAATTAAAAAAAAGATTTTTTTTTTCCTCCCCAATTTGGAATGCCAAATTCCCAATGTCCTCTAAGTCCTGGTGGTGGCGTAGTGACTCGCCTCAATCCGGGTGGCAGAGGACGAATCACAGTTGCCTCCACGTCTGAGACCATCAATCCGCGCATCTTGTAGTAGTGGTGGTGTAGTGGGCTAAAGCACATAACTGGTAATCAGAAGGATGGTTCGATCCCCACAGCCACCACCATTGTGTCCTTGAGCAAGGCACTTAACTCAAGGTTGCTCAGGGGGGATTGTCTCTGTAATAAGTGTACTGTAAGTCACTTTGGATAAAAGCATCTGCCAAATGCATAAATGTAAATCTTATCACGTGGCTTGTTGAGCACGTTACTGCGGAGACCTAGCGTGTGTGGAGGTTTCACGCTATTCTCTGCGGCATCCACGCACAACTAACCACGTGCCCCATGGAGAGCGAGAACCACATTATGGCGACCACGAGGAGATTAACCCAACGTGAATCTACCCACCCTAGCAACCGGGCCAATTTGGTTGCTTAGGAAGCCTGCCTGGAGTCACTAGGCAGAAGATTCTTAAATGTTTCTCATTCATAAAAAACTGGTTGATCGGATAGGAAACGTACAGGCTTAAAAATTCAGGCAAATTTTTAGAACAGACAATATTGTCCTACTGAGCATTTAAACAGTTAGGTAACATTAAACAGACCGTTGCAACTACCAGAGAAATCTCGTATGTGTCTGCCATTTTTATTGTAATACTGCTTATTAAAAAAATTATTTGATTAAGTTATCATACGTCATAAGGTTTATGCAAAAAGCTACTAATTTGCTGGATGTGATCATCCAGGATTCTAATGCTAATAAGATAACCTCATTGTGAGGCAAATATGTTTCATAATTTCCATTCTACTTCATGGCCTTACCTTTTAAACTGCTTTAGCAAAATCCCAATATTCATACTTTTCTTTGAGTTGAGGATTGGGACCTAAAAAAAGACATAAATACACAGCATATTTATATTCAGTGACAGCACCTCCAAGAAAAAAAAAACTATGAATCAAAATATTCAACATGCATCAGTCGTTGCATGAGAGAAGATGAAAGTGGTATCATAGAGCTGACCAGCACATAATCTTCGAGTCAGACCTAAATTAAGTTAGTATCTGCAAATAATAAAATATAAAGATAAGGTACCTCTGAAGTGTTTCATAGAGTTTAAATATTTGCTAATGCTCTCTCTCTGCATAACATTGTGCTTACCAGAAAATTAAACTGGTCAAAACATTTCCTTTTATAATAAATGATAACCAAATACTTCCAAATGCTCAGCTTTTCCCTGCAAACAAGAATGCACTAGAAAACATGCAAAGCTAGAGATCAAGACAAGATAAATGAAGTTGAACTTTCTTCTCTGTGGGACTCAGATTAAAGGAATAGTTCACCCAAAAACTGATAATTCTCTCATCATTTACTCACCCTTATGTTCTCTTAAACTCGTTTGACTTTCTTCCTTCTACTGAACACAAACTGAGATATTTTGATTGAGATATGATGAGAATATATCCATACAATGCAAGAGAATGGTGACCAAATTTTCAAGCTCCAAAAAGCACATAAAGGCAGCATAAAGGTAATCCAAAAGACTCCAGTGATTTAATCAGTGTCTTCTGAAGTGATCAAATTGATTTTGGGTGAGAACAGACAAAAATATAACTCCTTTTTCACTATAAATCATGACATCAGCAGTCTCCTTGGCAATCATGATTTCAAACTCAACTACACTTTCTATGGCTCCATCTAGCGCTCTGTGCATGCATCAAGCACTAGGAAGTGTAATCGAGCTTGAAATCATGATTGTGCCTAGAGACTACATTGACAAGATGTACAGTGAAAAAGGAGTTACATTTTGGTCTGTTCTCACCCAAAACCAATTGGATCACTTCAGAAGACACAGATTAAACCTCTAGAGTCGTTTGGATTATCTTTATGCTGCATTTATGTGCTTTTTGGAGCATGAAAGTTTGGACCCCATTCACTTGAATTGTATGGTCAAACAGACATAACATCTCCATTAAAATATCTTTGTTAGTGTTCCGGAGTTCTGATGTTTGATATGACATAAGGGTGAGTAAATGATGGGAGAATTATAATTTTTGGGTGAACTATACCTTTAAGACAGTATGTTTGGAGTCATCTCTCCAATTTTTTTTAACCTGAACATTTGAAAGATGAGAGACTCAACTGAGCTATAGATTGGGTTCATGTTGGCCACTAATGAGTATGAGATGTCATGTTTAATTCACCCACTTGCCCCTGTCCTGCACTTTGAATCGAGAGATGACATCTGAGCTGCCTTTCAATGCTGCAGGACATGTACCATCCCAGCAAAAGGGCCTCACTGGAAAGTACAGCTATAGGTATTCATGACTAGGTTTTCCATGACAATGCCTTCATCTTAACAATACAAGTTTAGCTCAGTTGCCAAAAATGAAAATGTGGTATTCGTTTACTCACCCTCATGTCTTTCCAAACCAGTAAAGTTTTCTTTCTTTTGTGGAACACAAAAGGAGAAGTTTAGTAGATTTCTGATGCTGCCCTTTTCCAAACATTGAAAGTGAATGGTGACAAAGGACTGTCAAGCTCCAAAAATGTCAAAAACATCATTAAATTGGTCCTTAAGATTTGTGTGCTACATTCCTGTGGCAGGGTGGAGGGCAGGGCCGGGTCGTGATTCCGCACACCCGGCCCCTAATTTGGCTGATTAGCCTGAGAGGGATAAGGGCTGACTAGAGACGGCAGCGCGACAGAGAGAGAGTTACGGACAGCTGTCTGACACCTGTGGGTGTGTTCGTCTTTTGATTCAGTTTATTATTAAAATATTATTTATATTGTTAAGCCGGTTCTCGCCTCCTCCTTTCCTTCTACCCTGTTACACTGGTGCCGAAACCCGGGAAGGAGGGGGGATGCACCGTAGTAGAGTTCTCGCCGCTATCAACCCCAAAGGAGCAGCCGTGGCCATCCGCCGGAGGACGGAGGAGCCCGGCCACCTGGAAGTGGAGGAACGGCCGCCGACCGCGAGGGGAGGAGGGGCCCCCAACCAACCGCCTGGAGCGGTTACCGTCCACCAAAAACACGGCAGTGTGTTCCATCTGCCAGGGACTGGAGGACTGCCTCCGATCCACCCGGGGAGGCGCGGCTGTCGTCCACTAGAGGGTGGAGGAGTGGCCGAGGAGCGGACTACGGCATATTGGAGAATTGGCAAGTAAATTAATATTTTTTTCTCTCTCTCTCCTCACTCTCACTCACGCTGCCGCTCCGTGATGGCCTTTTCCCTTTCTTTTTAAATGTTTTGTTAATTTGGCACGAATGCCGTTACGGCGTGTAGGTGCCAACCTTTTTTTTTTGTTTCCCTCCCCTTGTCCCCTCCCCTTTTCCAGGTAGACGGGGATGACCTGCCGGCAGACGGGGCGCAAGGCACATCCCCCCCCAGGAAAAGAGGGGGGGGATGTACATCATACCGGGCTCCCCGGCCTGAGAGAACGGGGGAGGAACGTGGCAGGGCGGAGGGCGGGGCCGGGTTGTGATTCTGCACACCCAGCCCCTAATTTGGCTGATTAGCCCGAGAGGAATAAGGGCCGACTGGAGACGGCAGTGCGACAGAGAGACAGCTTTACGGACAGCTGTCCGACACCTGTGTGTGTGTTCGTCTTTTGATTCAGTTTATTATTAAAATATTATTTATATTGTTAAGCCGGTTCTCGTCTCCTCCTTTCCTTCTACCCTGTTACAATTCCATTTCTGAACTTTGTGAAAGTCAAGGATCAAAACTGAAGTAGTTATTCACTCAAAATAATCTCCTCATTCACAGTTGTGTACATTTAAATATGGTGTGTCAAGATTTGTCTTTTTTGGTACTTGCCAGCCCCTGGTCACCATTTACTTTAAATGTATAGAAAAGAGTTGTGTGAAATTCTGCTTCACTTCTCCTCTAACAGGTTTGGAACAACATGGTGATGAGTAAATAATGACAGAATTTTCATAATTTTGGGTGAAATATCCCTTTAACTTAAGCAATACTACTTACATTCTCTGATACTTTGATGGTTTGCGAAATTCCCCACACACTTTTTCTGACTGTCCCACCCTTCCGGACGATACCGTGGTGCTCGTTGCGGCTGAAAAGCTCCTCCATGCGCTTAGTGTCCAGCTCAAAGTTCTCGAGGTTGCGCTGGGCCGTCCACACATTGCGCTTACCCAACACGCTGTGCCTGGGGATGGCTTCCCAGTTGAAGTTGCGCATTTTGGAGCGCCGGTGGACAGTCCTTGTGAAGGGGTCCTCCATAGGTGAGGGTGGTGGGGGTGGTGGAGGTGGTAAGGGTGGCGGAGGAGGTGGGGTAGGGCCCAGGGTTGGGGGATGTATAGTACGTCTGAAGGGTGAGGTCTCATTTTGAAAGCAGCTGGATGGATCCTGAGGTAGAGGTTTTGTTCTTACAACTGAAGCTTTATCCATTGGCAGTTCAGAGTGGGCGTCCAATGGCCTCGAATCCAGTTCACTGGCTGGAAGGATCTGATAAAAGAAGTTTCAGACAAAACTTTACACAAAAAAAGTCAAAAGGTTCACAAAAGAAGAAGAGACAAATGACAATAATCACAGTAGACCGAGAAGCGGGTGTCCATCTCCAAAGTCAATGTTACAGTGACCCAGCATTTGTAAACAAGCAAGAACATTTAAAATTTACAATGTGGGCTTCATATGTCTAGAAATTGGACTTATAAACCGATTGAGCTTGTGTCAGTGTTGGGGAACATTTTCTGCTAATCAACTATCAACAACGATCAATGGCAAAAGATAAAATAAAAGGTATGATATGAAAAGCAACTAAAATTCAGAAGCTCAGAATGCATTACAGCAAACATATGCATTTCCAATGCCAACACAGTGACTGGAAGAGCAAGTTGCCTATTTGAATGCGATAGCTGTGAAAGCCAACCACAATGTCATATAATGCTTTACAAGACCTTGTATAAGCATTTGCCTTGGCACTTCAACAGGTAGAGCCAAAAATAATATTTATTTAAGGTTATCATGCATAAAGGCTACTTTGCATTTCATACTGCATACTTTGGTCTACATGAACAGAAGGACTTTACAGGCTACTCTATTTACTTTTCATATGTAAACAATCTTAACATTTAAAGTAATGCTTTTGATGTGGCAATTTCTAATATATATATATATATATATATATATATATATATATATATATATATATATATATATATATATACATATACATACACACATATATATACATATACACACACACACATACACTGCCTGGCAAAAAAAAAAAAAAAAAAGTCACTGTTTGGATTTAAGGAAATGTTATGATCTGGGGTTGCTTCAAGTGGTCAGGTCTAGGCTCAGCAACGTTATGCGGCAATAAAATGAAGTCAGCTGACTACCTGAATGTACTGAATGACCAGGTTATCCCATCAATGATTTTTTTTCTTTCCTGATGGCACGAGCATATTCCAGTATGTCAATGCCAAGTTTCATCGGGATCAAACTGTGAAAGTGGTTGAGGGAGCATGAGGAATCATTTTCACAAATGAATTGGCCACCACAGAGTCCTGACCTTAACCCTATTGAAAGTCTTTGGGATGTGCTGGAGAATACTTTACAGAGTGGTTCGACACTCCCGTCATCAATACAAGATATCGGGTGCAACTCTGGACAGATATAAATGTTGTGACATTGCATAAGGTTGTCGAAACTATGCCATGACGAATGTGTGCCGCAATAAAAGCTAAAATGCGGTATTGACGACAGGAGAGATGAACCACTACGTAAAGTCTTCTCCAGCATATCCCAAAGACTTTCAATGGAGTAAAAGTCAGGACTCAGTGGATTCCAATTCATGTGTGAAAATGATTCCTCATGCTCCCTGAACCACTCCTTAAATCCAAATGCCGATTTTGTTTATTTTTATTTTTATTTTTTTGGCCAGGCAGATATATATATATATATATATATATATATATATATATATATATATATATATATTATAAGCAATATCCATATCAGGAATCCCTACAAATAGTTTTTACTTTGCTTACAATAAAATATTAAATGATACTGAAACCATTTTCTTAACTTAAGTTAATGAATTAAATACATTTGAGCATTTTTCTGGCTAAAATTACATGCACTTTGAAAAGCCTGTGTACACAACTGTTCCTCAAGTATGTTTACAAAAGCGACTGTGTAAACATACAGTAATAATCGAGATCACATCAACGTACGAGCTTCATTGACTTCTAAATTTATGGTGAATACATTTCGACGGAGTTCCAAGAAAGATATCAGTCTATGAAATGCGAAACTGTCAAACCGAGTCACAAAACTTAGACAACAGTAAATTATAAAATAATATAAAATTCAAACCAAAAGGTAAAAGCACGTATTTGTGTGTGTGTACGTACCAGTAAATAAATAAGTCCAGGTTGTTTCACAAGAACTCAATCAACTGATGCCCATTGCTGGAGAAAGTTATTAGACAACCTACATGTCAAACGCCATCAACTCCAGCACGAACACTTTAATTAATGGATGACTAAAGCCACACCCCGTTACACGCGCTCGGGACAGGAGGAGCAGCTTCATCTTCTCACCTGAGCTCTCACCTGCACCTCTCAGCGGACTTAAAATACTCTTGCTTCTTCAGAAAGAACACTATACACAATTAATTAAGAAAGCAAAACAACTAGGTTACACATTTATTTATTAGAGCCCAGCAAGTTGGGTCAAATAAGGCCTTTCTACAACATTATTAAATTGTAACGGTCGTAACTGACAGAAGCTGGGACTTCATTGTATTCAGGTAAGTCATATATTCTTATAACTTGTATAATTAAAGTGAAGTTATAATGATCTTTGTCGGCTTGTTCAATAATATGCTACATAAAAAGTCTACATGAATTTTTCTTTGAATCCTTTCACAAAGTTGTTTCCGTGTTTCATTGAATTGCCGGTATATATTCCTGAATCCGTTGTACAAAAGAAAAGTCATGCACCATTTGTTGAGAGATTTAAAGGTGTTTGGTAAGAAATTAAAGGGATAGTTCACCCAAAAATGAAACTTCTCTCATCATTTACTCACCCTCATGCCATCCTAGATGTGTATGGCTGAGTTCGGAATTGCATACTACCATACTACTCTTACTATTTCTGCCATAGACAGATATGGATGAAGTAGAACTAGCAGTATGTGTAATATGCAATTTCGAACTCAGCCTATGACTTTCTTTCTTTTGCAGAACACAAATATGTTTAGAAGAATATCTCAGCTCTGTAGGTCAATTCAATGCAAGTGAATGGTGAGCAAAAAATTCAGAAGCTCCAAAAAGTGCATAAAGGCAACATAAAAGTAATCCATAAGACATTAGTGGTTTAATCCATGTCTTCTGAAGCGATCCAATCAGTGAGAACAGACCCCAAAACAACTCCTTTTCATATAAATCTTGACATCAGCAGCGTCATCTGTGCATGCGCTAGGGAGTGTAATCGAGCTTGAAATCATGATCGTGCCTAGAGACTGCAATGACAAGATGTACAGTGAAAAAGAAGTTATATTTTTGGTGAGAACTGGTCTATTCTCACCGAAATCCAACTGGATCACTACAGAAGACTGTGGCTGTTTCTCAATGTGCGTTCTTTTGTGTTCTTACGTTCTCGTGGATCCAAAGCCAAAGTTAAATTCCAATACTCAAGATCGCAAGAACAGCGATTGCATAAAATTACCTGGATGTGTTCTTGATAAGGCCGAATATCAAGGATGCATCAGATGGTGACTTGTGGGGAAGAAGCCGGTACTATGGTGGCTGACGAAGGACATATATCAGAGGTTTTACCTCAAGAGTTTCCCGCTGTAAGATAGCGAAAGTGTGACGGCTTTTGAGAGTCAGTATACTCCGTCAACATTTGTTATTTTGTTTGGCATCATTTTAACATAGTAATAAACACATGAAGGAAACAAGTGTTTACACACTTTATTCATTTAACATGTCACTAGTCATGAAAAACCTCACTGGTGTGATGAAAATTATGCTGCTACTGGTGTGATAATGCCAGTAATTCTCTCACTGCCTTTGTTGTGCCTAATTCCGATTGCCTGGCTGGAGCCTACCCCTCTTCGCGTGCACGCGCACAGTAATGCTGTGTTTGTTCTAGATGGCAGTAAAAATTCGGAAAATTCGTTCAAAGGCTTCACCCTGTTCAGTTGAGTGGGAAAGTCACTTTGTTTTACCTGTAGATGGCACCATAGACTCAGAAATTAAAGTCAATGGCTTTCAAAAACCTCCTCATTTCAAACGTCTTTGCCAAACGTGCATATGGCCACAGTTATATTAGTGTTTCTACACAACTCGTGTCATTTAACACATTGATGAGTCATTTGAGGTCGTTTTCTTGGTCTGCTTGAAAGTAAAATCAGTATGAGTAGACTTTTACACTGCAGTGTCAGCAGCTCACGAAATAATTACATATTTTAAAAAAATATTTTCTTTGTCATTATTACACGTTACTAACTCTTGCAATGAAACGATATTGTTCAAATTCACAAATTTGTGTTTAACATGCATGATTATTTTTGTATTAGTATTTTTTATCATAAACCTGTTAGTTTTAAATGATACATGCAGTAGTCACATGAAATGTGCTGTAATTGCCTATCTTTCAACATTGGCAGAAAAAAAAACCATTGTCATATACCAGAATAATATCTGTTTATTATGAGCGGAGTCATTTTCAGAACCTATCTAGATTCTAACTCCCTCATTCTTCTGCCTGGATGCTCAGATAGTCATAAAAAATAGGTTTGGTGAGTTAAGACAGGCAACATTATAAGTCAAATGAAGAATTAGTCTCTTTTGACATAAACAGCTTCATTATTCCGGGAGGTAATAACTGGGCAGAGTCATTTTTACCCACCAGCCTGGATTCTACCTCTGTCATTCTTCTGGCTGGATGCTCAGATAGTCATAAAAATAGGTTTTGTATATTAACACCAGCTACACTGAATGTCACATAAAGCACTTGATTGTACTGAAATAGACAGTCTTATTATTCAGGGGGGTAATATCTGGGCGGGATCATTTTTACCAACCTGCCTGGATTCTACCTCCATCATTCTTCTGGCTGGATGATAAAATAGTCATAAAAATAGGTTTGGTGGATTAATAAATGCAACACTGTGTGTCACATAAAGCACTTGTTTGTTCTGAAATAGACAGTCTTATTATTCAGAGGGGTAATTACTGGGCAGAGTCATTTTTACCAACCTGCCTGGATTCTACCTCCCTCATTCTTATGTCTGGATGCTCAGATAGTCATAAAAATAGGTTTGGTATATTAACACAAGCTACACTGAATGTCAAATAAAGCACTTGATTGTACTGAAATAAATAGTCTTATTATTCAGGGGGGTAATAACTGGGCGGGATCATTTTTACCCACCTGCCTGGATCCTACCTCATTCTTCTGTCTGGATGCTCAAATAGTTATAAAAATAGGTTTGGTTGATTAATAAATGCAACACTGAATGTCACATAAAGCACTTGATTGTACTGAAATAATCGTATTATTCAGTAATAACTGGGCAGGATCATTTTTACCCACCTGCCTGCATTCTGCCTCCCTCATTCTTCTGTCTGGGTGCTCAAACAGTCTTCAAAATGGTTGGTGGATTGTCACAAGCAACCTTGTATGTCCCATAACACATTTGATTCTATTGACATAGACTGTCTTATTGTTCAGGGGGTTAAAAACTGGGTGGGGTCATTTTTACCCACCTGCCTGGATTCTTCCTCCCTCATTCCTCTGGCTGGATGCTCAAATAGTCATAAAATAGGTTTGGATGATTGAAACAAGCAACACTGTATGTCACATTAAGCATCTGATTGTACTGAAATAGACAGTCTTATTATTCAGGGGGGTAATAACTGGGTGGAGTCATTTTTACCCACTTGCCTGGATTCTACCTCCCTCATTCTTATGGCTGGTGGCTCAAATAGTCATAAAAATAGGTTTGGATGATTAAAACAAGCTACTCTGTATGTCCCATAAAACATTTGACTCTTTTGACATAGAAAGTCTTATTATTTAGGGGGGGTACAAACTGGGTAAGGTCATTTTTTCCCACCTGCCTGGATTCTACCTCCCTCATTCTTGTAGCTGGATGCTCAGATAGTCATAAAAACAGGTTTGGATGATTAAAACAAGCAACACTATTTGTCCCATAAAGCATTTGACTCTTCTGACATAAAAAGTCTTATTATACAGTGGGGTAAAAACTGGGCAGGGTCACCTACCTGCCTGGATTCTACCTCCCTCATTCTTCTGCCTTGATGCTCAGATAGTCATAAAATAGGTTTGGTCTATTAACAAAATGAACACTATAATGTATGTCCTATACCAAATTTGATTCAAATGATCATTAAGCCTGTTTGAATGTGTCCTTCATTTCTTCATAATTGTAACAAGCAGGACACAGAAAATGCTATTTTGATGTCCCTGAACACATGATTGGTGGTGGTACCACTGATTGCAGCAGTCACAGGCAATCTGAAATTAGGCAAAAATGTATGATCTTTCAGCAATGTTACGCACAGACACTGTAACTGTTGGTGGACTGTTGGTGGACTGGGTACTTACCCAGTTATTATCACCACTTTCCTCCCCATAGGCATGGCACAGCTGGCTCAGGTCATCTAAAAATAACCAATTAAAGTGAGGAGGATAACATGAATGCTCTAACTCCATCAATGTACACTATGCATATTAAAAGAAATTGTGCACGCTTTTAAATCTAAATGGCACAGGTGAAATTCTGCTAACAAATCTAAGCACAGTGGAAAATCAAAATTGTCTCTAAAATACATTGCAATTACATTAAACATACCGCTGTTTTGGAAAAGAGTGACAGCTATTTCCTTCCTTAATTCTTCCACTCCCTTTGCCGTATTAAGGAAAACACTTAGCTCCTCTCTGAGTACACATTCAGAAAAACTAAAAAAGAAGAAAAGAAGCTATTTGATCATATAGAGAAATCAAACATAAATTAGACATCAGCAGACAATATACACCATAATTATTCTACATTGTGTTTCCCAAGACCATGCTTTAGGGGATTGACAGTTTAGGAGGATAGCATACATGAGCTATTTTGCATCACTTACTTTCAAAGCAAAGACACCATAGGATGTGCCATCTTGTTGTTATGAGCGAGGCGGTGTATTAATTGACCACCTTGAAACATTGCATCCCTTGTGTCACAAAAAAGCCCTAAACATATGAAAATCATCTTTATTGTAACACTGAAACAAAACTGATTTTATTTAGCAAGAAATTATCGATTTAGCACATGAAAAGCACATTCCGTAGATTAACTTCAACTACCTTGTTACATCCTGGCATCGTTTAAGATTTGACAAACTGTCTCCCATGGGGTCAAGTAACAACCTTTTAAGTTTTTTAATCATTACAAATTTTAATAGTTAGAAGATAAGGACAAATGTATACACATGTTTACGCATTAAATTATATCATGTTAAATCAACAATTTCTATTCAAATGAAGTCATTTCAGTGTACTAAAAAAGGTTGAAAAAAAAAAACATCACTATAAAAGGTTATACAGTCTTATTAATAGTTCAGTATCTACTATGTACAGACCTGTAAATAATAGAAGCCCACAATATTAATTGAAGGGATGTTACAATAGCAATACTATGAAATCATTTAACCTGTAGGTTATACTGAACATGTTTGAAATGTACATCTAATGCACAGAATTAATAAACAATAATTCCATGAATTACAATAAATATTAAATTAAATAATAATAACACCACCAACTGGCAACCACTGAGGTCTTCAGCCCCAGTTCTGAGGGGGGCATACATTATTACCCTATGAGTTTAACTTTACATTTTCACTTCAAACAAAAAGTAATATCCTTCGCTGTCATAGGTCATAAAGAGCTAACAAAACTTATCGAAACATCAAAAGCCACAACATGTATGTTAGATCCAATACCAACTAAGCTCTTAAAAGAGGTATTCTCTGTAATCTTAGAACCTCTTCTTAATATTATTAACTCCTCGCTATCCTTAGGAAACTTTAAAATGGCAATTATCAAACCGCTTATTAAGAAGCCACAACTTGATCCTGGAGAACTGGCTAATTATAGATCGATTTCAAATCTCCCGTTTATGTTGAAAATACTAGAAAAGATAGTATCCTCCCAACTATGTTCATTTCTGCAGAGAAGTAGTTTATATGAACAATTTCAGTCAGGATTTAGGCCCCATCACAATACAGAGACTGCATGTATCAGAGTTACAAATGGCTTGCTCTTATCATCTGATCGCGGCTGCATTTCACTTCTAGTGCTTTTAGATCTTAGTGCTGCATTCGACACGATAGATCATGACATTCTCTTGAATAGCCTAGAGAATTATGTTGGCATTTGTGGACTTGCATTAGCATGGTTTAGGTCCTATTTAGCAGACCGCTACCACTTTGTCTATGCGAAAGTTATACCAAACAAAAGTAAAGTATGGAGTGCAACAGGGATCAGTTTTAGGGCCTCTGCTTTTCTCCTTGTATATGCTTTCTCTGGGAGATATTATCAGGAAACCTGCAGTAAGTTTCCACTGTTATGCCGACGATACCCAACTTTATATTTCTTCAAAACCTGACAAAATTTCACAATTCTCCAAATTAGCAGAGTGTATCAATGAAATAAAAGATTGGATGGCCAGAAATTTCCTTCTACTCAATTCCGACAAAACAGATCTACTAATGACTGGACCAAAAACCTCTAAAAAGAAGCCGCTAAAATATAATTTGACTCTCAATGAATGTGATGTTACATTGTTTTCAACAGTGAAAAACGTAGGTGTTATATTTGATACCAATCTGTCCTTTGAAAATCAAATTACCAATGTTTGTAGACCAGCATTCTTCCTCCTAAGAAATATTGCTAAATTATGACACATGCTCTCTCTGTTGCTGATGCTGAAAAAACTAATTAATGTGTTCATGACCAAGACTAGATTATTGTATTGCATTACTGGGAGGATGTCCAGCAAGATCAATAAATAAACTTCAATTGGTTCAAAATGCAGCAGCCAGATTGCTGACTAGAATGAAGAAATATGATCATATTAGCCCCATTTAATTGTCGTTACATTGGCTACCAGTTAAATTTTGTATTAATTTAAAAATTCTGTTAACTACGTACAAAGCTTTGAATGGTCTAGCTCCGCAGTACTTAAGTGATCTTCTACCATGCTATATTCCATCATGTTCATTACGATCGCAAAATTCTGGCCTGTTAATAGTTCCTTGAATATCAAAATCCACAAAAAAAGGTAGATCCTTTTCATATTTGGCTGCTAAACTATGGAATAGTCTCCCTAACACTTTTCGAGATGCAGACACACTCACTCAGTTTAAGTCTGGACAAAAGACTCATCTATTTAGCCAGGCATACACCTAATTTATCCTTCAACTCACAATTAGGCTGCTTTAATTAGGTATGCCGGAACCAGAAACCAGAAACATTGATCATGATCTATAACTCTGCAATAAATTGAATGGCATCCATGCTAATATTATTCTATTTGTTTCCCTGTCTCAACCTCGGTACTCCTATCCTGGATCCAGCTCCTTTCCTGCTTCTTGTTGGACACGTGTCTCTGAGTGATGACGACTAATAGCAGCCGGTGCCAGCCAAACATCACCAGTCTATTATGATGGACTTCAGAAGATGAACTGATGCCAGCTCCAACCACAAGACATGGAATACATCATATGCCATTGCCTGAACCTTGGACTTAGGTTAGACCTCACTGAAATTACCGGCCGGTTGAACTGCGATGCACCTCACTGATCTCTGCCTGCATCACCTCAGTCTAATGATGGACTACACTCTTATAATGGAATTGAATCTATCAATTAATTGCCAGCAAAACCCTTCATCAGCCAACTAACAAGGACAATGCATCTATGTGAACTTCTGCAGTTAATCCAGGATGGACTTCAAAGACATTAGTCATTAATGTTACAGTTCATACTAAATCTTTGTTTTAAACACTGACCCTTAACACTTACTTAGTTTAATAATTTTAAACCATGACTTGCACTATACATAAGTAATATTGGCATTATATTCATGATGTTAGCCAGAGGGGAACTGGCCCCCACAGTGAGCCTGGTTTCTCCCAAGGTTATTTTTCTCCATTAACCAACATCTTATGGAGTTTTGTGTTCCTTGCCACAGTCGCCTTCGGCTTGCTCACTGGGTTTCTAAATACAATTATTATTTAATTACTTATTTTTAAACACAATTCACAATCGTATTTTATCAAATTACACAATGATGACTCTAAGACATTATAGATATTACAGTTTCATTTTCTGTTAATGCATGATTTTCTGTAAAGCTGCTTTGAAACGATGTGTGTGCGTTATACAAATAAAAATGACTTGACTTGACTTAATATTTTTTGGTCCACAAATCAACATACATTTCTGTGTCCACAAAACGTTTAATAGCCAGCATGACAGAATGTTACATTAATCTCTTTACCCATCTTTCCCTACATTTTTAGGAAGGGTAAAGCAATGTTTTACTTGCATAATTGTGTATCTGGACAGAAAGTTATCTATGGACTGATTATGACTGAAAATAAATATCTGAAAGACAGTTAAATTTTTTAATTACTTTGCTACTGTAAAAGAGGAGTGTATTTTCAAAACATTTCTATTAAACTCATCTAATTATTAAAACTCTTTCTATATTGTATTAATGTATACCAAAAAACAGTGCTGTGTTGTGTGGTCCAGTTAAACATGAATGACCCTATGGAGACCATGGATATACACCTAACTGGATACATTTCTGTGTCTTCCTCCTGGTCTTCCTTATCCTCTCTTTGTTAATTCAAGTTCTACTTTTGGTTTACAATGAAAAAATGTGTGCCATTTATATATTTGAGACAATGATGAATTGCGATTGTGTGATTTTGGTAAATGTTTGGTTGAGTTTGCACTGGTGCAACATGTTTTCTTTACAGAAAACATTTCTGTATAAGCTTATTTAGTGATATGATTTTAGATTTGAGTGTGTTTACCATGCTAAATATTCTAGACAACACTTCTTTGAGAGGGACTATTATGACCTTTTTGACCTCTCTAATGGACCTCCTCTACACAAAGTCATAGATTGTGTTATCTCTCTTGCAGTCTATGAAGACAAACTGCAAAGGCTCACACACAAGTTAAATGTTTATGATAATGTAAACAATTGTGGCTACTGGCTACCATAACCTGGCAATACACTAAAAATAATTAACTTATTTTAAAAACTATTTAAGCACCCAGACAGTAGAATGAGGGAGATAGATTCCAGGCAGGTGGGAAAATATGACTCCGCCCATTTGTGAGCCCACAGAATAATAAGACTGTTTATGTTAAAAGAATCAAATGCAGTATAGGACATGAAATGTTGCTTCTGTTAATATACCAAACCTATTTTTATGACTATCTGAGCATCCAGACAGAAATGAGGGAGGTAGAATCCAGGCAAGTGGGTAAAAATGACCCCGCTTGGTTATTACCCCCCTTAATATTAACACATTCTATGTCAAAAGAGTCAAATGCTCTATAGGACATACAGTGTTATACTTATTAATCCACTAAACCTATTTTTATGACTTTCTGAGCATCTACACAGAAGAATGAGGGAGGTAGAATCCAGGCAGATGGATAAAAATGATTCAACCTAATAATGAACCCCCTCAAAAATAATCCAGGCAGGTGTGAAAATATGACCTTGCCCAGTTTTTACCCCCCTGAATATTAAGACTTTATATGTCAAAAAAGTCAAATGCTTTATGGGACTTACAGTGTTGCTTGTTTTAATCATCCAAACCTATTTTATGACTATCTGAGCAACCAGCCAGAAGAATGAGGGAGGTAGACTCCAGGCAGGTGGGTAAAAATGGCCCCGCCCAGTTTTTACCCTCCTGAACAATAAGACTGTCTATGTCAATAGAATCAAATGTGTTATGGGAAATACAGTGTTGCTTGTGTCAATCCGCCAAATCCGCATTTTGATGACTGTTTGAGCACCCAGATAGAAGAATAAGGGAGGTAGGATCCAGGCAGATAGTTTAAAATTACCCCACCCAGTTATTACCCCCTGAATAATGAGGCTATTTATGTCAAAATATACAAATGCTCAATAGGACATACAGTGTTGCATATATTAATGCACCAAACCTATTTTTATGACTATCTGAGCATCCAGCTAGAAGATTGAGGGAAGTAAAATCTAGGCAGGTGAGTAAAAATGACTCCGCCCAATTATTACCCCTCTGAATAATAAGACTGTTTGTCAAAATAGTCAAATGCTCAATAGGACATACAGTGTTGCATTAATCAATCCACCAAACTTATTTTTATGACTATTTGAACATCCAGCCAGAAGAATGAGGGAGGTAGAATTCAGGCAGGTAGGTTAAAATTACCCTGCCCAGTTATTACCCCCTGAATAATGAGGCTTTTTATGTCAAAAAAGTCAAATTCTTCATGTTGCCTCTGTTAATCCACAAAACCTATTTTTATGACTATCTGAGCATCCAGGCAGAAGAATGAGGGAGTTAGAGTCTAGACAGATTCTGAAAATGACTCCGCTCATAATAAACAGATATTATTTTGGTATATGACAATGTTTTTTTTCCACCAATGCTGCAAGATAGGCAATTACAGCACATATCCTGTAACTACTGCATGTATAATTTAGAATTAACAGGTGTATTTATTAAAATACTACTAAAAAAATTAATCATGCATGTTAAACACACAAATTTGTGAATTTGTACAATATCGTTTCATTGCATGAGTTAGTAGCGTGTAATAATGTCAAAGAAAATATTTTTCTCACATTAGACGAGTTCTACGTCCTCCTGTCCTTCCGAACTTGTTCTTCCAAGGTGGCTCGACAAGACTGGTCTCCGCAAGAATGCATGTCCATTCTTTGCATTCTTAGAATTGAGAAACACCCATTGATTAAACCACTGGAGTTTTATGGATTATTTTTTATGCTTCAAAATTTTGGTCACCATTCACTTGCTTCGTATGGACCTACAGAGCTGAAATATTCTTCTAAAAATCTTCATTTGCATTCTGCGGAAGAGAGACTGTCATACACATCTGGGATGGCATAAGGTTGAGTAAATTAAGAGAACATTTTAATTTTTAGGCGAACTATCCCTTTTTAGCTACTTTGGATTTTATTTATTTATTTTTTTGCACTTGAGGGATTGGTTGGGTCTCAATCTCAATTGAACTATCAAAATTTATGTCAAATTGATATTCAATAGAGATTTTGTAGAGCTTAATGACCGACAATGCCCTTTACTTATTACCTGTTTTACATGAAATATTTGAGAGATTATCCCACTGGCCCTACCATACACTTGAGATGTCTGAGAGTAGGTATAGCATCATATTTCAACATTGCCATCTAGTGATCAGCATTATATTGCATGCCTGACTTTAGTTCCTCTGCTGGAAATGTGTTTGGACAGAGGGTCAAAGTGGCACAGTAAAAAAAGGGCATTAACGAAGGACAAATTAAATGAAGACAATATTTCTTTGCAAACTTTTCAAGTTTTATCATGTGGGTTATTGTACATCAGTGTTGTATTCCAGAAGGTTTGGTCAAAGCCAGGAACAAAGGCTAGCATCATGGGTTTCCAGTTTCAAAATCTGTCTTAATTATCTTTACATATATACAGTCATTCATATACAACAATACCACAAAGCAGCCTAAAATATTGATTGTATATATAAATATGGCAATCTAACCCTTTCATTCTGCTATGCTCTAAAATTAAGCCCACTGATGGAGTAAGCATTCCATTCCAAACACTTCTGTAACAGTAATCAAAACTATAACAATGATAATCTTTATGGATGCATTTAAAGTAATAGAAATCTATGGGGGAAATGTATCTGGATTCATTTTGGAGGAGGTCTGGAACAAATGTCAATCACTTCATGGAATGCTTCAGTCTCTGGTGTACGAGTATCCATTTCTCCAGCTTTCTCCATGAACATAATCACACACGCCACTCTGCTGCTTAACAAAAGTTTCAGTATGGAAAAACAAAATACTTCGTATAAAGAATTCTGACAAAAAGTCCCATTGTTTTCTTTTCTTGGATCCCTTTTCTAGGGTAAGCAACTCGTCTTCACAGAAAAAAAACTGAAGGCAAAAGAGAAGAGACTTCCAGGGAGCATGCCAGTACACTACTTACTCTTCAACAGGTGACATTCAAGCCAAATCTAATGGTTTCAAGCATCCTCTGACATTCAAAGAAACCCTTCTTCTTTTATAGAAACACTGCTACCCATTTTGTGTTTTACTGAAGCATTGAATACAATAGGACTGAATCACAATGCATGGAAAAGTACAACTACAGTAATATCATCAGACCTGCTGTGCAAAAACACACAAGGGAACAGCCAATACAGGCATACATGAAAATACACTTTTTAAGAAACATCTTCAGTATTGCTTCATCTCAAACTTAGAAAGATTTAGTGCAGTGTTCAAAAGTTCTGAACATTAGGTCATAGTTATTATTTCGGTCTATTACATAATGTGATTTTCTTTTTTTTTCTTCTTCTTTTTTTTTTTTTTTTTTACAAGACCGACATGAATCTGACAGTCTGAACTTTAACCCCAGAGTCACTGCATCATCTCAAGTCTGTTTAGGACAAAAGCAACAAATGCCAAAGGGTATTTGGAGCCCACTTTAAAAATAAAAATCCATAATAATTTGGCCGCAAGTTACTGCAGTGAACATAAATGTTTGACATTTTATGTGAAAATTGTTTTTATGTTATATACCCAGTAATACTCATTTGATTATCCCAATTTGAATATACATACATGTGATATTTCATCACTTAATCAAATGCATTCAATTAAAAAAATATGTGAATTATTTTGTTTAGATTTTTAAATAGTTACTATGAAATCCTTCTGATTTTGTACTACATTTTCAGTGACACTTTTGAGGGTTGAGTCTCAACAAATGTACAAATTCATAAGTCATCCTACACCACAGAATAAAAAAAATAAATAAAAAAATGTAATTGTGATATTAATCAGTGTATAAAGATTTCATTGAGGGAAATTGTTTTTTTTTTTTCAACAAAGACACAAAGAAGCACTAAACACAATGCACAGTATAACACAGGGCAAATGTGGCTTTTGAATGGAGATCGGAAGGTAATTAGTTCACTGCTGATAACAAAAGTCAGTACACAACCTCTAGTGCACATTTTGGTAGATAAAGAGGCAGATAATGGTGGGCCTTAATCACTGGCCTGTGTTAAACAAAACAACCAAAAATAGAACTCATACATACACTATCCTTGATCAATATCTGATTATTAACTTAAAATAGTTATATAAAACTGAGCACTCTACAGCATTATGCATTACTACATAAAACTACAATAATAAACAATAATGGTCCAAATAAAACAAAACTACACTCTTCTCCCTTAGAGAAAAAATAATAATGTTTTATGTGTTCAAGGCTGAAATGCAAACTCCTGAAAATTGACTGAATAACGACTAGAGAGTGTGATTTGGGGCAAGAGACGATGATGTCTGGGACTTTGCACAGACAGCTATGCATTCGTGACAAGGAAAATTCATGACCATAGCATCAGTCTGTTCCAGCATTATTAATTTGATGTTAAAAACTTGAGATGAGAGACTCAGTAATACACTGATAGCCTACTAAACGTTCAAGGATGCGATACCAATATCTTCAATATCAGACAGACATTTATCTGAATTTTTCAAAATAAACAACCAACATTGAATTCTAAGAGCTCTGTGATTGGAATGCTCATTTTTTCCCCCTCAAACTCTTCACTTACAAGATCAAATATACAGTACAATACAGAAAAAAGATAATAGTAAAATAAAACCATTTTCAGTGGGAAACAGAGTAAAAAAAAGTTCCTCATAACGTGGTCACTGAGAAAGAGGGGTAAAGAGTGTGTGAAAGATTGGGAAAAAATAATCTGTCTGACTCCCATATCAGATGTATTGTTTCAGTTGGTTTAATGATGATTATAGGGATGAAGCTGAAAACTTTGACATTGATTGGAGCTTTTGGGACTGGTTACACACCAGAGGCGACACTTAAACAGTCTCAGAGCAAAAATAGGAGGAAAATCATTGAAGAGAAGTATGGGTTAAGGGAGAGCTAGAGAGTAAGTGAGAAAGAGGCTTTGTTGTAGCCTCCGTCTCTGCTAGCATCTTAGACCCAAGTCTCTTGTGGTCCTACTGCATTGCTCTATCTGGCTAAAATATCAGGGGTGGGCACTTTCACTGTTCCTCCAGCCAAGAGGGCTTGTCAGCCCCTGGTGGTTTGAGTTTAATGTTGAACTGCTTGAGGGTTTGTTCCAGCTGCTGCTGGTTTCCGGCAAAGTAGGCAGAGATGGCATTATGGAACAGCAGGAGTTGTTTGTGCATTACTTTGACCTGTGAGAAAGAGACACAAACACACACTGTGTCAGATGTGCCACTGATCAAACACTTACTAGCTACAGACAGAACAAAGATAAGCAAGAATACATTTTCACTGTCCCCACAAACAAAATTCACTTATTCATACTCAAAACCATGTAACCATAATATTGCACATACAGTGGCAAGAAAAAGTATGTGAACCCTTTGGAATTAGCAAGTTTTCTGCATTAATTGGTCATAAAATGCGATCTCATCTTCAAAGTCACAAGTATAGACAAAACACAATGTGCTTAAGCTAACAACACACAAACAATTATAATCTTACATGTCTGTACTGAACACATCCCATTAAACATTCACAGTGCTGTGGAAAAAGTATGTGAAGCCTTGAATTTAATAACTGGTCGATCCTCCTTTGGCAGCAATAACCTCAACCAAGTGTTTCCGGTAGCTGCGGATTAGACCTGCACAACGTATAGAAGGAATTTTGGACCATTCTTTCAGAACTGCTTCAGCTCAACCATATTCTTAGGATGTCTGGTGTGAACAGCTCTCTTGAGGTCATTCTACAGCATCTCTATTGGGTTAAGGTCTGGACCCTGACTGGGGCCACTCCAAAAGGTGGATTTTTTTTTTTGAAGCTATTCTGTAGTGGATTTACTTCAATGTTTAGGGTCATTGTCCTGCTGCATCACCCAACTTCTTCTGAGCTTCAGCTGGTGCACAGCCACCCTGACATTATCCTGTAGGATATCTTGATAAACTTGGGAAATAAGTTTTCCGCATGTGGTCCAGACCCCGAAGCAGCAAAGCAGCCCCAAATCATGATGCTCCCTCCACCATACTTCACCATGAGTGTCAAGGTGGTCTTTGGCAAACTTCAGGCGTGCAGCAAAGTTTTTGTTGGAAAGCAGCAGCTTCCTTCATGGTGTCCTGCTATGGACACCATGCCTGTTTAATGTTTTTTGTATAGTAGACTCATGAACAGAGATGTTAACCAGTTCCAATGATTCCTTCAAGTCTTAAGCTGTCACTATGAGATTCTTTTTTTTTTACCTCGTTGAGCATTCTGTGATATGATTTTTGAGTCATCTTGACTGGATGGCCACTTCTAGGGAGAGTAGCCACAGTACTAAATCGTCTCTATTTATAGACAAACTGTGGACAGATGAATATCTAAGCTCTTCAAGATAACTATGTAACCCTTTCCAACTTTATGGAAAGCAACAATTCTTGATCATAGGTTTTCTGAGATCTAATTTTTTTTGCAAAGCATGGTCCACATCAGCAAACTCAAAATTTGTAAGTGATTTTTATAAGTCAAAGTAGCTCTAACCCACACCTCAAATCTCGTTTCATTATTTAGATGCCAGGTTTGCCAACTCCTGACTCTAATTAGCTTTTGTTGATGTCATTAGTCTAAGGGTTCACATACTTTTTCCAACCTACACTGTGAATTTTTAAATGATGCATTCAGTATGTACAAGAACAACACAATCATTTGTGTTTTATTAGTTAAAACAGATTGTGTTTGTTCATTATTGTAACTTAGATGAAGATCAAACCAGATTTTAAGACAAAGTTAAACATAAAGGTAGGTAATTCCAAAGGGTTCACATACTTTTTCTTGCCACTGTAAATAAACAACAATAAAGTTCTTATGTTTCTAAACTAGAATACAAAATGGCAGGTTAGCAACTATTCCTTTTGTAGAGCAGTCTTAACACCAGAAAGAACAGTCCAATACCCTTGGCTGATATAAAGAAGGAAATGAAGGTGGTTCGAGCACCTTATTTTCTTCCAGGAACTTGAGCTTGATGGTGACATCACTACGGAGCCGTTCATATTTGTCCTTCTGGATCTGGTACTGCTGCTGAGCAGCCTCAATACGAGCCATAGTAACAGCATCCCGCGGGCCCATGTTCAACTCCTCTAGATCTGCCCTGTACGCATCATACTCTAGCCTACAGGACATCAGGGAAAAATAATTCGTAATAAATTCTCCACTGCATTTCCATAAAATTTCCACACAAGGAATGATACTGCTCAAAGCAAAATGACTAAAAAAAACTAACATTAACTTTTTATAGATTGTGATGCCAAAAATTACTTATGCAAGTTATTATTGGTTAAATCTGTCTTTGATCTTTGAGGATGGAGATAAATACAGGATACAAGGATAAAACAGCACAAGGGGACAAACCTTCTTAGTGTACCACATGAAATAATTAACTGTGATAGAGGATATGCTACTGCCTTTCTTTTCTGTCTAAGGACTGAGCAAGTGGGCCAGCCAGTGTCAATCGGACCTGTTGGTGCCCCACTTTCAGTTCATTCAATACCATCTTGTCTGCACGTGCAGTAATATTCAATACTAAGCCAGACAACAGTAATGTTTAATGACCCTCTCAAACGTCCAGTAGCATTACAGGCTAATTAACCTAGAACAATTGAGGTGAATTTCCAGTCCAGCACTTTTTTAAACACTTTTTATAACACTTGGAGCACCTTTGAAAATCACAATCAAGATCAAAGGTGTAAAACAACAGGCTTCAGCTTTTACCTGGCATTCTCATACATCTTGATGGTCATCAGTGTGTCTTCCATTGTCTTGTTCACCAGTGTGTTGATGCTGGACACGAAGAAGTTGATAGCACCAAGTAGAGTCTCTCCATTCTTGCACAACAGCTTCTGTGTTTCTGCATTGTAGCCAAACTCATCCTTTTTGTAAATATTACCAAAAACATTGTTAAATATTGTACACTCTTATGACAAGTTAAAAAGACTACAATAACAATCACAATCTGCTTTTATGTTTAAATAGATTAAGACAAATAATCTACAATGCTAGAAAGATTCCTGATGGATCTTGAGTCTCAAAAGCAACATATATCCATATTGCACAATACATGAGCCAAGTTTATACCAGTCCCATAGTTTTGCACATCAATCACATCAAATCTCATAAATCTTAAGATGGCTGTGACGGCTTACCCGAAGCTCTGGAGACTTCTGACTGAGGTCGGCAAAAGTGTCCCCAAGGGCGTTCTGCGTCTGCACCATGCTGTAAAAGTGGTTGGTTAGTGCTCGTGCTAAACGCAGCACATTCTCATACTTTCGTCTGGTTTCCCGCAGAACATCGATCTGAGCCTCCAGCTCCAAGTCCACCGTACGTGAGCCACGACCAAACCTCTCAGAGATCATCTGCTTGGTACACTAGAGGAGAGACAGATAACAAACACAAATGGCTTTAAAATAACAGATAACAGCACATGGACTCTAACAAAAAAAGAATAAACTAAGAGTAAAGGAAGCTGTTAAACAATGTAAAATGCTCCACACTAAATTTAAATTAGTAAAAATGGTACAGATTCAGTTTGTTGACAAACCTTGTAAGTGTTCAGACCCCACTTCTTCATTATGTCAAACTTTTCCACAGCAATACCTCTTGAAGCCTCATCTGCTGTCATGGAGGAACTGCTATTGGTGTGATGCATGTTGGATCCTGATATACAGAAAAAAACTCACAGTAAGTCTCTTATTAAAGTTTCCAACAGACAAATCAAGTTTTTTTATTATACAAATATCTATTCATCCTCAAGAACCTACACATTTTCATCTTATTGTGGCAATCAGCTTCTGTATGTGAGACAGATGATGATAGTAAATGAGTAAATAAATTAGTGTAAATGAGTGGGGGAATGTTGTCCAAGAGCACTTAAATGAAGGGATCTTCCAGCACTCTTTGGGATAGCTGGGATGTCTTCTGATTGGCTGGCTATTCGGCTGGCTGCAGTCTGGCTTGGGGCAAAGCTAACACCCCTGGACCTCATTCGAATGTCTGGAGGGGGTCACAGCCAGGGATAGTAGTTGTTGTTGGGGAAATGGGGAGTAAGTGGTGGATAGGTTAGTGGCTGGAAAAATGGGGAATATGTTGTACAACACACGAAGTTAAGTGTATGGAAAAATGTCAGTGAAAGGCAGTGCGTATGTGTGTGAATATAGTATAGGCAAAGCAGGATAAGCAGAGGGAGAGGAAAAGGAAAAAAGAGATGGTGAGAGAAAGAAGGTAATTATGTAGTGAGATTAAAAAACATGAAAGCACATGATGAATATGTTAAATCTGCTGCATGATGACAAACAGATGGAGACTCACTTTACAGTTCACTTAGCATCAGTTTCATTTATTTTTACAACTAAAAGTAATTTCTACAGAAACAGTGACTGGGAGTACCATACAGTATTGGTCTAAAAAAAAAAAGAAAAAAAAAAAGAAAGAAAATCAGTTTTCTTGTCTTGATCTGATCTTTGATCACCAGAAATGCATAAGCCCAGCCATTCTGCAGCAGATTTTTCTAAACATTGCCTAAACAAAGTCAGCAAGGATAAAAGCAGATTCAATTTTCAAACTGATTTCTGTAACAAAAAGAAGACAAAAGGCTCCTCATCACAGGCAGAATTTCTGCTAGTAGAAATGCAAAACTTAACCCTGGAAGAAAGATGAGAAATGAAACCCGTTCCAATCTGCTAAAAGAGAAAATGAAAGCCAGGAAACAAGAGTTGGAGATGTGATTAAATTTGCTCCAGTAGAATGGCATCCCTTGCCCTGGGAAAGGAGAAAACAGCTTTGAAAAGGCAATAATTTAAGGCACCATAAGAAGGTGGAGAAAGATAAAGAAGAGAGATGGGGTGTGAATGATGGATGAATGACCTTGTCCTTCATTTGGAATGCATCTGTTGCCCAGAAAGTTAGTGTTAAGACGAATGGCAGGGCCTGAGGAGGAGCAAAAAGAGACAGAAAGCCCTCAATGAATCAGCCACCAGAGAAGGAAAGGAATATATTTACACATTTTTATTCAGATCAGATTACACTTCAGATTCAGATGTTAGATATACAGTATGGAGCTAAATTAAAATCAAAAGCAGAGTCTATTTTGGTTGGGTTACATTGCAAAACTTGGCCTCATATTTTGTATTTATTTAGATTTCAATTACAGGGTATATTAAAAAAGCCCTGAAACTCATTTGTATTTCAGCATCTGTGCCCCTTTTCACTCTAGTTAATGTCAAACTTTAAAGCCATTAAGCATGATTCACACACTGCATATAGCCTACACAGTGCTGAGCGGCCGATGCCTCTGGAGGCCCAGGCACCTTTTGTATTGCACCATAGGAAGGAGAAGGAGTGGAAAACAATACTAAAGTCACTGAGGAAATTATGCAAATCTTAATGTACAATTCTAACTGCACCCCCCCCCCCCAAAATTGGGTCTGTTTGTTTGTGTGTGTTGTATTTCCCAGGTCTTTCCTTATTATACCTGACACCAAGCCAGTTCTCTTTGACTGATGCAAAATAAAAATGACAAGGAAGTAGTCATCCAATCATTTTCCATCATGGTAAGTAACATCAATAGTATGATGTTATGTGTAAGTGTATGGGCAAAAGTGTATAAAACGGGTAAAGAATAAGGAAAACCAGTACAAGTATGTGGTGAAAAATTGATTTCAGATAGATATGAGTAATATTTTAAAATCCCAAATGCTTTCCTTGAAATTAAAATTAAGCAGGATGGCAGTTTACTTGCACAGTGTGATACAGAAGTATCACAATATGTTAAGAGCACAAAAGAGTTTAAGAGAGCTGACCTTTAATGGAGCTGGTTGGAATGATGCCTTCTGTTGTGCCTCCATAACCACCTGATACAATGCTGGTCTCATTTAGGTTGGGTCCCGACACCATAACCTGCTGCAAATCCTACAGACACAGAATCAGAAGGAAGAAAGTGTCTTACTTCATTACAACCAGGACATTATTATTCATGTAGTGAGGTAATTCTGTAAGTCCTACACAAACATACACACATCTGCAAATATTGTACATGATTAGAGGACAGCGTTTTGGGTTAGAATCACTTTAGTCCCAGAATTAAACAAGAATCACGGATGTGAGACATTAACATTTTTACCTTTGTAACATCGGTATTTTTACATAAAGTACTGTGCAAAAGTTTTAGGTTATTGTGAAATTTGAAACATCCTGTAAAGTGAGTATATTTTCAAATATAATGCCATGAGCAAATTCTATGTATCAGTTAATTTCATACAAAGTGCAGTAAACACTAAAAAACTAAATTAATATTTGGTGTGATCACCCTATGTGAGCACCAATTCTCCTAGGTGCACTTGTTTGCAGTTTGTTAAGGTTGTTCTAAGCATCTTGGAAAACTTGCCACAATTCTGTTTATTTAGGCTTTCTTAATAGTTTCTGTCTCTTCATGTAATCCCAGACTGACTCAATGATGTTGAGATCCAGGCTCTGTTGGGGCAATACCATCTGTTGCAGGACTCCTCGTTCTTCTTCAATTCTGTTCTGTTTGCAAAAGGAATGTGTGTGAATCTAAAATGTATATTTCCTACTGACACACTAAAGCAGAAGACATAAAATAACCATCTAAAGTTGTTAAACATCTAATGTGCCCAAGACTTTTACACAGTACTTGTTTCCTTCATAGTGTAAATGAATTTGACACCAAAGCTTACCAGGCAATTACAGCAGAAGCAAATAGTCTATTATTCAAACCAAGCCACATTAGTGACTAAACAGTCAACAACACCTACCAGGGCTGTAAATGTTATCCGAGACCACACAAGTAAACAAACAAACAATACAACGCCTGTAATCAAACTAAACGGATTAAGGTTTTTACATTAGAGATACGGAGTTAACTGGTGCTAAAAAGTCTCTAGTTGTTGGTTAATAATACAGAAGGTTTTTTCTTTTTTAAACAGGATGTTTTTCAGAGCAAACAAACTAAATCTGTATTAACTGGGTTTGTTTCTGACCTCAAACACTGATTTTGTAATGAGGAGTGACAGAGAAAACATCCTGTTCATTGTGACAAGGTTATGGGGAGGACTAAAACCATTTTATGCAATAAGACAATCACATGCATGCACGCACACAAAAAGCCATGTCCCCTCTTCCCAGTGCTCCTTCTCACCCTGTGGCCTGAGGGACTCCCTACCTTCTCTTTTAAGCTCCACTGATTCTTTGCAGCCTGCACAGACATCAAGGGAGAACATGGCAACAAAAAGAAAGATAATAAACAAAAAATGAAGCAGCACAATGTACAAAAGTATCAGACATGAAAATGACGATGGAGTAGTCTGTTCAAATGCAATGGAAATTCATATTTTAGGGTGTATTAGCACCTTCTAATAGAATAATGTGACACTGACACACATAAATAAGATTTTAACAAACTTGGATGGTGCATCAAACAAGGGGGAAAAAATGGTTTGTAACAAAAACGTCAAGGCTATATTCTGGAAACTTCCATTTAATTTTCTAAGAAAATTAAGAAATGTATCTGAGCTACATTATTCTGTTTAATTTCAGCCATCATTAAGCAACCAATAAGCCTCCTTTATGAATTTTATGAGTCATAACAGATCCCCTGTCACTTCAATCATCTCTCATCTCTGTCAACAGAGAGGGAGAAAAAATACTTTTCAATCTCTCTTTGGGTAAGGAAAGACAAGAAGACCTAGAATGCATTACAAGTCTGTTCTCACATTCTGGGCTCAATGTTCCCGATCTTTTTAAAGTGTAATCTGCCTTTTGCTAAACCATTACTGCATATTTGAATATTATCAATTGGAATGCTCCAAGGATACGCTTTCTAAATGGACATTACATGCGAATGACACAAGAAAAAAAGTTACACCAATCTGAATAATAAAATAGAACAAAGAATCTTTAGTTCCTTGTAGGAGCCACCCAAGGAACTAAATCATTTAACTTGTGTTTGCCTTAACACGTCTTCTCCCGGATCCAGTGCAACAGTTTAGTTGTCTTAGAGAGGTGTGGCTTATGACAACATTACCACTTAACCTTTTATGTACAATGGTTTGAAGAATGGCGAAAGATTTGAACACTTTCCTTTTGGCCGAATTAGCCTGCTACATATAAAACACACAAAGACCTTGAAATCAAGAAACATGCAAGATTTTCAGTATGTTATCACCACAAGCCATTCCTATGAAACAAATATTTAACTAGTCTTGACAACTCTCATGGGAGATTTTGTGAAACTCTTTAGGTGACAACACCAAACAAAGTGGGTGGTCCCCTAGATAGATGTACTAAAACTGAACTCCAAAACTTTGCTGCAAACCCACAACTTTCCACATTTTGATACTTATATAATTTTTATATATAACTGGTTAATTTAATTCCTGATTATTTGATATGATATGAATTAAGATTGCTAAAGGAAAACCTCAACCAGTAGGGTGAATTCAGGTAAAAAAAAAAAAAAAAAAAATTAAGGCCACCTATTGACACTTCTCAATGTCTCAAATTCAAAATAGGGGTAATGGGGCAAAAATCTCCCAGTGCCAATTGTTTTTTGCTGAAACCGTTTATGGCCTTATAAATGAAAACCGCTCAAGGTCTTTACATGACCTTACATGTTGTCAGCTTACTAACTATAACTGGTGTAAGATTGTGCATGCAAACACGTCCAGTATCAAAAAAGTGTCTCAATTCACCTGACTCACCCTACTTCCATATATCTCTCACCTGCTCCAGGCTGTCATCTTCTGCCAGGGTCCTGGAGTCCCCATTACTGTTAATGGGAATCTCCATTGTGGCTGCTTTACTCATCATACTGTCCGCCATACTGGAGTGTTACTGAAAGAGAGAATGAGATTTAAAAATAACACAGACAAAAGAAGAATAAGAAAAGAAAAGTGAGTTCCTAATATTATAAAAGGTTGTTAGGTCTGTGACATTACTGCATAATTTATTCACAGACAAAGAGCTAATAGTTAACAATGTAGGCTTTAGACCACAAGATCATGATTGTTACTGGCTGATAAATAACATTATCAATGCAAAGCACAAGGTCTGGTCTTGAATTTGAAGGGTTTCTATTTAATGCTGCAACCTCTACATGACATTTTGTCTTTAGAGACAATAACAATTAAAATTCACAAGTTATTATGTACTCCACATCCATTTGCTAACTGTAGATGGAAAAGAGTTCACTCTGGAATGTCCTGTTCAGAAGCAATCATTATCAGATCTGAGAGCGCCCAACCCCGTTTTTACCATGAAAGGAACGGCTACAGAGTTCAAGTAGAAGATCTTTCACTCCAAAGCAATTAACCTAGTCGGAAACCCCTCCTAAACCCTGAGTTTCTATATATTTCAATGTATATTTTTGAACGGAAACATTCAAAGACCCAAGCTCAAAGAGGACCAGGTGCTTCAGTTATAGGCCTACCCTTAGAGCCAAATCATCTCACATCTGTGAGGGGGGCTTCACAAGCACGACTAAGCAACATGTCCTGAAGTGGGCTTTCATTGTTAGCTCTCATAAAGCTCTCTGGCTCAGCCTTTTCAATGGGCAGAATAAATACAGGAATGCTGAGAACTATGTAAAAATCATGTGACTCAAGCATGTGGGTATAAGCTACAGCTAGACAGGCGCTCAGAGAGGAAGGCTCATTGCTCAGAGGACTGATCTGAGTGGAGTGGCATCATAGCCTGCATTCACATAAGAGCCATTTAATTCTGCAGAGTGCTAGAGCATGAAATTTAGGCAGGAGATAATCTAATGATTCAGGTCTTATCTGTGAACCACAATAATGGAATACCGGCATTAATAAATTTGCACTCAGTGTATAGTGGTGATAGTGGCTAGCAGCCAGAGCAAGTGCTCCTTTGCTGTGATGATGGAATGAAGATGGAATGAAGGGGAAAGGAAGGGTCACGGCTTGTGGGATGCTGTTACCTAATTCAAGGCATTAAAATTAAAATGAACAGCATTTACATTGCTTAACTACACTGTGGCAAAGTCCTTGATGAGAGCAAACAATGTTTCTACAAGGCAATTCACAATGGCTGGTGTTGGCCTGCAATATCACCTTTAATTTATCAGCCACTTGTGGATGGGAATGACAAACTGGATTTCCTACTTTGAGTGTATATAATGTGGTGGTCAATATCTACAAAACAACATCTACAATAAGATGCAAGTAATGGAGGGTTGTTAAGAAGGATTGATGGAAACTCTATCCATAGGAATGCAATTATTCAGAAGGATTCTGGGATTTTATTATTAACTTGATCCATTTTTGATCAGTTGTCATCATATATGCTAATCCTTGGTTACATCCCATCTGATGACTGGGTAGATGGACAGACAACTTAGCCTCTGGGTCAACCCAGAGATGAAATTATATTTAGCTACATTAAAGGAATATTCCTGGTTCAATATAATTTAAGCTCAATCAACATGCATTTGAGGCATAATGTTGATTATAACACATTTATTTTGACTTATGCCTCCTTTAAAAAAAGTTAAAATCTGGGTTACAGTGAGGCACTTACAATGGAAGTGAACGTTTACAAGATGTAAACAATATGAGTGTCAACATGATTTTAGAGGTTTTTTTTTTTCTCCCCAATTTGGAATGCCCAATTCCCAATGTGCTCTAAGTCCTCGTGGTGGCGTAGTGACTCGCCTTAATTCGGGTGGAGGAGGACGAATCTCAGTTGCCTCCACGTCTGAGAGAGTCAATCCGCGCATCTTATCACGTGGCTTGTTGAGAGCGTTACCGTGGAGACATAGCACATGTGGAGGCTTCACACTATTTTTCGCGGCATCCACGCACAACTCACCATGCGCCTCACCGAGAGCGAGAACCACATTATAGTGGCCACGAGGAGGTTAACCCATGTGACTCTATCCACCCTAGCAACCGGGCCAATTTGGTTGCTTAGGAGACCTGGCTGGAGTCACTCAGCACACCCTGGATTCGAACTCGTGACTCCAGGGGTGGTAGTCAGCGTCTTTACTCCCTGATTTTAGAGTTATAAAAATCACTTACTAACCTTTCCTGTGTAAAGATATACCCAATTTTACAATTTCGTTACCATGACAATGCAACTCCGTAAACCCTATAATCCAGGTAATTTAGTAGTTTGCCACAAAACAATGATTAAACAATTTAACGGCTCAACTAATACATGATTTTTAACAGAAGAAACAATGCAACAGCTTTTGTAAAATTATAAGCTTCACATTTCTGCCCCATTCACTTCCATTGTAAGTGCCTTGCTGTAACCTTGTTATTTGTATTTTTTTTAAAGGGGGGGGGGGGGGGGGTGACTCAAAATAAATTTCTGAAGTAATCAACAAAATGCCACAAATGCAGTTGACTGAGCTCAACTTGTATTGAACTGGGAATATTGCTTTAAACATCTTGACATATGGAACTCTTTGCAAGTTGAATTTACTACTTATTTTATGAAAGATTTTAAGAAGTCACCTGAAAGATAAAAACAGATAGGACAGCAACTTGACAGTCACAGTCAAACCAAACGTGCATAAGTAATCTTGGCCTTTTATTCCCTGATTTTCCACTGGATTTGAAGAGGCAGCATGTAATTTAACCAGTGCTGCTTCTATGACAACCACTACAGCAAAAAGTACACGTCACGAGCTACAGCAGGTAGAATGATGCCTCATTATGCTCCTTCCTAAAGTCTCAAGGGATCGACATGGAACAACAAGCCATTACAACAAAACAGCCACCAAAAGCATATTCAGAATGTAGGGTATATGTGTGTGCACTAGCGGACTGTTGTGTCGCACATTTATCGAGTGACTGCCAACAGGTGCGACAGGTGACGGTGGGTTTGTTCCATTTAACCTACAGCGCCATTTATTTGTGCAACCTCAGGCAAAGACAAAAAACAAAACACATTCAAGCAATCTTTTCTCAAAAGCATAAGATATTTACTCAGTCTATAGACATTCTATTTTTTTTTTATCACATTACCGACCTTATGCACATTAAACTTTGAAAGGCTTATTCTATTTCTCATAATGTCTTACTGTCATAATGTACAGTCGGCTGGCTCGCGCATTAAAGGTCCAAGTAACAGTCCATCTCGCCCTAGGGCCTTACATTAAAACATCGCTTTTCGTGCATCGGGACGCATTTAACACACTTGGCCTGTAAGCTTGTTAGCAAAAGCCACAATTATTTTTTTCCGTTTTGTATTTTGCCATTTTGCACTTTAGAAACGTTTGCTAAGAGCGAGGCGGACTGCATATAAATAAAGATCAAAATTATAAATGGTTATCTTACCTGTGCCGTTTCCTATTCTAGGATTAGCTTTTTGACAAGAGTGCTGGCGATTTTATCCCAGTTCGTGCACATTCAAACATAGACCCTTCGAAACAATCGGAAAAATAATTAAATAATGCATTAACGGAGACTGAATGTATGTTAATTTATAAGCAAGCGGCTTTTCGCTTGCTCAGCCGATGCCACTATGTCCGCCAGCGGCGGCTTGTTTGTATTATTGGGCGAATCAGCCTCCTGTACCATGCGGATCTGACGACAAGCGCCAACCTTCCTCTGTCCAACGTGGAATACACACACAGCTTGCGCGGGGAAGCGGCCATGATGAGAAGGGAAACCTGGAGCCAATATGCACCTGTCACTTTACGATCAGCTAGGAAATGAGAGGAAGACCTATACAGAGAAGTAAATAATAGTCATAATAATTGTAATACTAATATAATGAGGGAAAAGCACTATGAATTTATTAAACACCAAAGGGTAGCTTTCAAGATAAAATGTTGTTATGGGGCCTTTTAATTGTTTTAGTGCTTGCACAAGCACCATGAAAGAGTGGCAAGAACGTGACAGGTGATTCACAGTTTGTATATCTCTTTATTTCTTTTGTTCTTGTTTTTCAATTTATGTAATTAATAGTTAAATATTGTCTGCTACTTTAATAATTTTTGTGTGCATTGTAAATATACCCTGTATTTGTTGAGAGAGAGAGAGAGAGAAAAGGACTAAAATTCAACCAAATTAAGCAACAATAATAACACCCAATCAATAATAATAAAATCAGTACAAATACAATAGACCTTATTTACAGCAGCGCCATCTTTGATTTTTGACCGGAATGACAACGAGGCTGTGAGGGACAGACGTACAGTCTTTCTTAATGGGCTGCACTGCGGACTGCAGACAAAACATTGAAAATACGTCTTTCCAAGAACATTCAGTAGACAAAAAACTCCAGAAAACATAAGTTGTGAAAAAATCTGATGTGATCTACGAGCTTTTTACAGCTTTATACCGTGCGTGCCATTGAAGAGATGGTACGTCTACCCCCCTCACAGCATCTTTGTCATTCCCATTAAAAACCAAAGATGGCTTTAAGAAGGTTAATAAGGTCAATAGGGCTCTAGCACCTTCAGTGCTTAGACCGCTAACAAAAAAGAAAACCACTACAATCTATGGACCTTATTCACAGTAGCAGGGCCATCCTTAATTGTTTTTATTTTTTTTTTACAGTAATGACAACGAGGCTGAGAGGAATAGACTTACAGTTTTTCTAATGGGTTGTTTTGGATCGTTCCGCTGATGAAACATTGAAAAAACAAGAAAATCTCAGTAGACAAAACTCTCCAAACAACATGAGTTGTGGAAAATTAGATGTGACCTAGGGCCTTTATACAGCTTTATACAATGCATGTCACTGAAAAGACTTTAAGGGAACTTAGAGCCTCGTTTTCATTCACGACCTCTTCGTGGTCATGATTAGTGGTTCTCGCTCTCAATGGGGCGTGAGGTAAGTTGTGCGTGAATCGTGGAGAGTAGCATGAGCCTCCACATGCGGAGTCTCTGCTGTGTCATGCACAATGAGCCACGTGATAAGATGCGTGGACTGACTGTCTCAGAAGTGGAGGCAACTGAGACTTGTCCTCCGCCACCCGGATTGAGGTGAGTAACCGCGCCACCACGAGGACCTACTAAGTAGTGGGAATTGGGCATTCCAAATTGGGAGAAAAGGGGATAAAAAACAAAACAATAAAAAACAAAAACAAACAAGGCGCTTCTGTGAGTAATGTCAAGATCAAGTAGCTTAAAGGGATAGTTCACCCAAAAATTAATCTTCTTTCATCATTTACTCAGCCTTATGCCATCCCAGATGTGTATGACTTTCTTCTGCTGAACTCAGACAAAGAAGAATATCTCAGCTCTTTAGGTCCATACAATGCAAGTGAATGGTGACCAGAACTCCAAAAGCTCCAAAAAGGAGATAAAGTCAGCATAAAAGTTATCCATAAGACTCCAGTGGTTTAATCCATGTCTTCTGAATCGATCCAGTTGGTTTTGGGTGAGAACAGACCAAAATATAACTTCCTTTTTCACTGTACATCTTGCCATTGCGGTCTCTATGCACGATCATGATTTCAAGCTGGATTACACTTCCTAGTGCCTAGCACATGTGCAGGGCACTAGATGGCGCTATAGGAAGTGTAATTGAGCTTGAAATCACGTTCGCAATGGAGACTGAAAAAATCTTTGTTTGTGTTTAGTAGAAGAAAGAAAGTCATACACATCTGGGATGGCATGAGGGTGAGTAAATGATGAGAGAATTTTCATATATGGGTGAACTAACCCATTAACAGTCAAACTATCCCTTTGTTGATCAGAGGGTGGCAGTACGAGGTAAGATAAGCCTTGTTATTCTACCCATTCCCAAAAGCAGCAAGTTACATTACACTCTTTATTCATCCAAAACGGAATGGTTCCAGTCTTCAACAATTCTAATGTCTCTTGTCTTGACACATTATTGTCAATGGCTATAAACATTTAGAATGAAGAAAAACACCAAGTCAGATAAATAAGATACAAAAATATAAGTTCTTTATCACAAAGTACTAGACAAAAACAGCCTGACACCTTTGATCTTTATATTACTCACAGACCACTTAAAATGTGCCTTGCCCAAAAGCAGAGTTGCATAATACTGACTGTATTGTTGTAACTAGTCATAGTCAAAGTTTATTTAGTTTACAATATTTATCCTTTTAAGATAAGGCCGACTTGGTAATAAGCATGTTTTGCAATTTGCACACACCAAATTTCAGATACTCATGTCATAAACTCAGTGGATACTGAATAAAATGGGTAAAGAGTCAGTTCAAAGCAAAACAGTAAAAGATGTCAATTTTAGGCTTTGCTGTCTAAACCAAGAGCTCCTTAAAGGGCGTCAACCTTTTAAGTTTTTGTTTATCTTGCCAATAGTTTTGATAGCAACTATGAGGTTAAAATCCTTTTAGTGTCCATTCTTAAACCAAGTAAATTTGTTTGGTATCAGATCAGTCAGTGAGGACAGTAGGGTTCATTTAGATTTTTTGCAGTTAATATTTCATTTGAAATAAACTGCAGTCTCCTTGGTTTGTGGATGAGCCCCTATCTAATTATTATTCAAGTAATCTAATACCATAGAGCATCAGCAAATAGAGACATTTCTTATATCAAAGATGTTTAGATAAAATGGTGTAACAGTATAAGGACAGGCAAGGAGCAGGTGGGAACCGGCTGAACAGTAAACATAAACTTTAATGGGAAACTTAAAACCAACATAAACAAACGTGCAGCGCGGCCGCATGCGTCTCTCTCTCTCGAACCGGGGTCTCCGGCCACCTCAGCTGATTCAGTGCTGGCCGTGCCCCATCACGGCCCGGCCACGCCCTCCTCCTCATCACACTCCACCCCTGCCTGATTCAGGGCGGGGCGCCACTGGTCTGACTAACTCCCCCCCTCCATCTCTGGGGGGGGGGGGGGGGGAGACGCTGCCCTTCCGGCTGTTCTGTCTGCCGGTAGCCCACCCTGCCTCCTGTGAACCTGGGGAGAGAGACGAGGGGAGACACACAGAGAGAGAGAGGAGAGAGAGAAGAACTTGCTCGCCAGCTTTTGGACGCGCTGTCGCCCGGTCCTCAACCACTCCTCCGCCCTCTGGTGGACACCAGCTCACGCCTCCCTCGGTGGACAGCAGCGAGTCCTCCGGCCCTGGCGGATGAAACCGCTCCTCCCTTTCTCGGCAGATGGCCGCAGTTCCTCCGGCTCTCGGCGGCCAGCAGCGACCCCACTGTCCCCTGGCAGACGGCTGTGGCTGCTCCCCTGGGGGATGGCCATGTCCTCCTCCCCGTCACAAACGGCTTTTGATTAATAAAGCACAGTGAGTCTGTTTCTTTGTCAGTACTGATAATATTATGCAATGATACATAGTATTATTCACAAAATTATTTACTTTAGAGAGAATTTATAGGACTTTTATATTGTTTTTGTGGACTTCAACTATCTACACCAACAAAAGCAGTAAAACAAAGCAGGAACATAGCTGCCTACTTTGGGACTGTCATAATTATCCTGGTGCAAGGTGTCAGGCTCTGTTATTTGAGTAATCTTTTCCAGAAAAAGCAGCCAGATTTCTCTTGCTGTAACACCCCTCATGTCCTCTTCTGCCTCCCTTCCTACACTCATGCCTGTCTCTTCTCTCCCTTTCTGACCTCTGCACTGACTTTCTGTTTGACTGCTACAAATTGTTATCTTTTAGAATGGGTGGTATCTTTGCAAAATATTCCTCACATAAATATATTTTGATGATATAAAAATGTATTTGATTTTGCCCTCGCTTAGTCTTTCATTCAGTATGTTAAAACTGTCCTATCCCATTTCATTCCATTTATCTGACACCTACACATGCTCACTCACACACTCTTTCTCACAGCTTCTCACTCAAAGTGCCATGAGACCCTTTGTAGAACAGATCTGATGAGAGAGATTTTCTTATATCCAAACCTCAGGTTAGCAGCATCCTGGTGGTCTGCAGCTGCCTGAGTACCTCAGCAGGAGAGCTCTGCATTTTATATTAACTTTACAGATTAAATCAAAGAAACAGTCATCCAAAACATAAAGGGATATTTATGGTTATTAATGCAGTTGTTGGCCACAACAGCAACATGTAAAGGCATTTCCTAATATGTTTTTTAAAAACAGCTACCTTAAGTTGGCAGGTGAAGGCTGTTAAGAGGACAACCTGCCATTCTTTCGAGGTGTTTTGGAAGTTTCCTTCAGCTGCCAAGTTTGAGATTTTACTGTTTTACTTTTTCCTATTATGTATTTTGTTGGTTTACGTAGGACCACAGTTTAAAAAGGGAGAAACAGCACTGTAATATGGAGCTTGCATGTATTACTTTGTACTTAACAAGTGGTTTGCACGAACAGTGATGTTGTAAACCTTACTCACATGCAACTGACTTACAGTCATGACACACATTAAACACACTCCAAAAGATATCTGTCAAAAGCCACAAGCAATATATTTCAAACCACACTTTAGTTTAGGCAACAAAATTATGAGCAATAGAAAGGAAAATGAGTTATTCATCTATCCGTTTGTAAGGTCTTCCTGAATCTATTAATTTATTTAAAAACCCATGTTAGACACACCAGCTGACCTCTGGGGATCCTCAAGGATCAGTGCTTGGACCCCTCCTCTTCTTGATGTACACAACATCACTCAGGCCGGTCATTGAGGCACATGGCTTTTCCTACCACCACTAAGCAGATGATACTGAGTTCCTAATGCATTACCTAATTCTTACTCATTTAAAAGATGTATTATTATTTATTGGTCAATGTTAATTAACATATACTAATACATATACTAATACATCTTTTAAATGAATAAGAATTAGGTAATGCATTAGGAACTAACATGAACTAACAGTTAACAATTATTCAGTATTTTTTTTAATTAACATTAACCAAGATTAATAAATTCTGTAAAGATATACTGTTCATCACTATTTCATGATACACATTTACTAATTAAACAAATAGAACTTTATTGTCATTTGTTACCAACATTTCTAAGTGGTGTGACCATCCTGAGATAATAACGAAATGATTAAGTCTTATTTTTAAGTCTTATTAAAAGAAATTCTTTAAAATTAAACTTTATTAAAGGGGTCATGAAATGCTAAACATTTTTATGCAATTTTATTCAATAACAGTTCCTTTGCAAAGCTTGAATCGTATAATGACTGGTTCACAAGCAATCCACACTGATCTGAGCTGAAATATTTGCACACACATAGTCCAAAGCACGGTGAAATGATGCACACACTGAGGTGCACACCGCCGGAAACACATCAAAATGGTCAAAGACGTCCATCTAATGCATGTTTACATACAACAACAATTAAAAATAGCACAGATGGGGGCCTGGGTAGCTCAGCAAGTATTGACGCTGACTACCACCCCTGGAGTCGTGAGTTCGAGTGACTCCAGCCAGGTCTCCTAAGCAACCGAATTAGCCCAGTTGCTAGGGAGGGTAGAGCCACATGGGGTAACCTCCTCGTGGTCGTAATTAGTGGTTCTCGCTCACAATGGGGCACGTGGTAAGTTGTGCGTGGATCGAGGAGAGTAGCATGAGCCTCCACATGCGAGTCTCCGCGGTGTCATGCACAACGAGCCATGTGATAAGATGCGTGGATTGACTGTCTCAGAAGCGGAGGCAACTGAGACTTGTCCTCCGCCACCTGGACTGAGGTGAGTAACTGCGCCATCACAAGGACCTACTAAGTAGTGGGAATTGGGCATTCCAAATTGGGAGGGGATAAAATAAATAAATATATAAATTGCACAGATGTGCGAAAGAACGCATCCATGATGAGTTTGTGCTCAAAACAACAACAGGCAGAGCAACTTAATGAAATATAATGGCATATCCTGTACTGAGTTGTAACTTGACACTGTGTCTATTAAAAGTGGCGTGAAATACAGTACACGACAATGGTCAAAGACATCTTTCTAGTGCATGTTTATATGCAAAAATAATTCAAAATAGTCCAAATTGGTCCCTTTTGGTGTTCAGGAATAGTTAAGCCACACTAGGCCTGTCTGTCCTGCTCTGTCTCTGTCTCTCGAACTGAGCGCCAGTGGGCGGGGCCAACAGTGCAATGACGCATGTTGTGGGATGTGTAAATACAATGACGTCTCGAACAGAGAGATTTCAAAATGAGATTTTACATCAGGGTGGTAACTATAAATGCTCTTTTTAGGCTCTTTCTAGGGAGGAAGTTTTGAGTTCTGAAATTTACAGTGTTTTTATTGTACAATTACCTCTTATATGTTTAAATATCAATTTGATTCTCCATTTCATGACCCTTTAAGTAGTTTGGTATAATTTTTTTATTATTTCTTTACAATTACTGATTTTTGTTAATTTATTTTTATACTTTAAAAAAAGTTTGTTGGGGTTCAACCCGATTCAAAAAAGAAAAAAATATTGGCAGTTTTTTCGTCATTTATATCTATTACCTGTAGGTAGGCTCCAGTTCAGTTTTTTTATGCATTCCATTTCCATTTAGCGAGTGTGCTTGCTCAAATTTTTTTTTAAAAAGTTCTTTAAAGTTAATTATGTAAGCATTATGCTTCCATCTAGTCTGTTTCAGAACCTGGTCCGCTATATTTGCCTAGAGCGGACTCTTTTTACACACTCCACTTCTGTTCCAGTTAAATCACAAATTATTATGCAACAAGTGCTCCAAATGGGAAGAAACTTGAGTTCCTCCACCTAAAAAATCCCAATTAAACCCCTGGGTGTTACCAACATTCAGGGAGAAATTAAAACAGGAAATGATATCACAGAGATGACACCTGATATATGAAAAATATTGGCCTATGTATGACACAAAAAGTTGTCAAATGGTGTAACCAAGAAAACTTCATGATTTTATGTTTTTTGTTTTTGTTTTATAATTTCAAACATAGTTATTTGTCATTTACTCTTACATGAACCACTTGGTGGAGCTGTAACCTTCATAGATGAGTCAACAATTATATGAGAATGTACATGTACTGAGCTGTTTTGAAAGCTGTAAGAGGGAAAACTGGACACCACCACTCTGTAACGTCTTTCACTTTTAAGTGGTTACATTTGTCCGTGAGTTTGACTTTTGGTAGTCTACAATCAGATGTATATATGTCACAAGGCAAAAGCTGTCCACTACAGCTGCCACACAAAGTGATAGCCTTTGCACATTCTACTATTCACACTGCCAAATTCTTAACGTCTCTCGTCATTAAACTCTGAATAAAACAGCTTTAACGTAAGCTCTCTAATGAGATCCTGATAAAGCTATAGCTTCTTCACAGGACTGTCCATAATCTGGTTTTGATTAACTTTCTGGTTGTGCTTTAAAGTAAGGTCCCTGATGAGATTGTGAGTCTGTACAGCGACATTCTAACTCTGAATCCTTTCTAATCTGTTGAGATCCTAACCTGAACTTGTTGAACTTTAAGACTTAGCCTACATCTCCTTTTGTTTTCCATCATGGAAGATAGAACATCAAATGTGCTAGGAACAACATGGTGGTAAGTAAATGATGATAGAATTTTCATTTTTAGGTGAACTATCTCTTTAAAATCCTGTAATTTAGCCCCTGGTTCTGATTTTGGCCCTGGCTAACTGTTTGCGATGGACTATTGCGTGAGATGTACAACTCACTTGCCAGCATGGAAAGATTTTGTGTTGACATCAACTGCTTTTCGAAAAAGTATCTTGATTATTAGAGAATAAATAGCATTTTATTTGTATATGTAATAGAAAAACACTGTTTATACATGTACAAAACCTTTATCAGTTCAACACAGAGACAGAGCACAAAAGAATACAAGCAACCTTGTGTACGTGTTGGATCCCCTTTCAGTGTCTAATAGTTCTTGTTTCTTGGGTCGGGACCAAAGCACCGATGACTGATTCTTGGATGCTGAGCACTATAGCAGCCTGTGGGATCAGCTCTGGAATGCTGCCATCACTCGTGGAGAATCCAGAGTCATGTTTATGAGATTAAGTACCAAACTGCACTCCTGGCTCAACAGATGACCCCAACATCCCACCTCCATATCTTTCACAAGGAACCAGATGCCATTTAGAGTGGCTATGTACATATGTGCATTAACACATGTGTGTGTATTTGCACAAAGAATCACAACTAAAAGCAGCTGCAGGAGCCCCTAATCTCGGCCGACTGCTCTCGACCCAAATCACCCTCCAGAGAGCACATAGACATGGTACATCAGAGGCTGCTGACTGATCCAAACCAGTTCCCCCGAGATACACAACTCCAGTTTGTCTTCGTAAGTCAGAGCTGGCCGTTGATGAAGCTCCTGCAGTTAATTTCTATGGCCCACATTAAATCAAAAAGTTCTGAGCTGCTAATATATGCTGATAATTTGAATCAGCTCTGGAAAACATTTGATTAATACATACTATTAATATAATCAGATATACTTTATCACTAAACTCTGTTGGAGATTTTGTGTACAGCATCTAACATCTGCAACATGATAAAGCAGTAGAACAACATGCTGCTTTCGAATGTTCTTGTAACCTAAAATCAAACTAAAATTAAATTCAGCTGAATTACAGGCAAGCGCCATCTTTCATCACCATTTTTACATAAATTCAGATGTGTTCACCTACTAAACCTATGGTTCTACTGATAGCAACCAATGAGACATGATAGAGCAACCTCCAAGACACAGGTTCTGGTCCTGTGGAAAACAAAAAGTAATTGAGTTCACTCTGAGACATGGGTTCTAGTCCTGTGGAAACCAGGAAGTAATTGAGTTCACTCTGAGACACAGGTTCTGGTCCTGTTGAAACCAGAAAGTAATTGAGTTCAATCCGAGACGTGGGTTCTGGTACTGTAGAAACCAGAAGGTAATTGGATTCAAATAAACAGTGATGAAGGCAATTAGAGAATTGCATTTTCTATCTAAAATTACATTTTTTACTCCACTGATGGTTAGGATTAGGGTTGGGGTTTGGGTGTAGGGTTAATAAAGTATGCATTCCTGCTTACTGTAATCACTTTGGTGCCACCCTGCGGACATTTTAGCTGGAAACTGGTCAACAATACTTACATCTTCAGCCACTTGGGACAGTGGTTTGAATTTCGGTAACCATAGTCCAATTTCAGCAGCAGAACTTTTGACCTTTTGTCACCGAATTCACAGTGTGATCAGTCTTTGGCCATTGAGAAACAATGAGTAACTTCCCACAGTTCCCTCTTTGATGTCAACTGTGATGAGGATGGCTTGTGAAATATTCACGTTTACCCATTTAACAGGACATGGTTGCCTAACTGATGCCATAATACTTTAAAAGGCCACTAAAATACTGCCAAGGCATCTTAACCACAAAGCTAAATGAGTAACAGAACTCTTCTATTTTAGAAGCACTGAACTCTTACCGTGTTCCAGCCACCATCGGGTAAATGTCTCTATGGCTTTGCCCTCCTCAGTTTGGAGCTTCTAACTGTGGGCGTAGCTGGAGACAAAGTGTATTTACGCATGTGTGTGTTTGTAAGAGATTTCTCAGTGATTTCTCAAAGTGCTCACACGCAACACAGCGGCCAGCTGCAGTGAGCCTATTTGTTTTCACAACAGAGCTTCTCCTGACCAAGAAATCGAACTGTTTCTCCTAAATCACCATTTACCATATCCAAAGACCAAAATCAAGTCCAAAATGACTTAATTCACCTCAGTCTTTATCGTCAGAGATCCGTAATTCATCTGTTTCAACATACATACACACACACACACACACGCTACAAGGAAGAATACACATGGTTGGTGAGATTTGTTTATACTGTGCGAAGGTTAGTGAGTGAGTGAGAGAGAGAGAGAGAGAAAGAGCAGATTTACAGCTGTGAATACAGGTGTGTCCTGTGAGATCCATCAATTGTCTCTCGATACTCAAGCATGAAAATGTTGAGTAAAAGCAAGATTGGTGTGTTTATGTCTGAATGTCTTGTGACATCACTTTACCATTTCACTTTCAGTGAAGTTTCAATCAAGACCATAAGGTTGAAACCCAAAATTTAAGTCAAATTGGTACGCTTACCTAGAGTTTTATATGTAGAAAGATAATGTACAATCAGCAGGTCAATATTGCAAAATAATGGTCATGTATCATTCTGAAGGGAATTATTTTGTGATGATGACTAGTGAATAAATGACGGTCTATACATTATTTTGCTTATTACATGGCTACTTAAATAAATAAATGGACATGGAATATTGAGTAAGCTGAAATTATTTTATTATGTGAGAAGAAAGTAGCAGAGCTATTTAGGAAATCGGTTGCCTGAAACAAGAGTCAGTTATACGGTTTAGCGGTCATTATACAAAAATGTTTGACCGCAGAATCATGCAGTTGACCAATCAGAACCAAGAGCTGTGCAATAAAGCACTCACTGACAAGCACCACCTCCCATAAGACATTATTGTATCGGCCTGTCCATCAACTTGTGTAGTCTCCTTTTCATCACAATGCCTAACCAGCATTGAACTGACAATCTAAATAATTAGGTCATGGTTTAAAAAAGAAGATTCAGCACAGAGATTTTAAAGAAATAGTTCATCCATATAGATATAGATTTAACCACTAGAGTCATATGGATTACTTTTATGCTGCCTTTATATCCTTTTGGAGCTTTAAAATATTGGTACCCATTCACTTGCATTGTATGGACCTACAGAGCTGAGATATTCTTCTAAAAATCTTCGTTTGTGTTCAGAAGAAGAAAAAAGTCACATCTGGAATGGTGAGATAAATTTCATTTTTGGGTGAACTATCCCTTCAATGTCATTTTGAAAATCAAGTACATAGTGTATAATGTAGATACACAGTGTATTGTCCATAATTCAGCCTGATCTTATGAAAATTGCATGAATGTTTTTGCTAAATTATATTACGTGGTTCATTACACATATTGCGGCAGTTCCGAGATGAAATGTCCACTGTGTGGTACTAAATGCAAGTTACATTTTCTCCCAAACAGATGAGGTTTTCAAGGTTAATGCTCTTATCAAGTTTTAAATCAACAAAACCTACCTCTCTAACCTAAACTTTAAACCAATGCAAATGTGACATGAAAAACACGATTGCTGAAGCAAGCAAGTCATTTTGTGGTGCTTCAATGACACTTTTGACTCATGTGTCGACTTGCATGCTCTGCCGGACCCAGGTCCTTTGAATCACAAGTCGAATGTGGTATCTGTTGAGCTCTGTGCAATTTTAATTGCGAAATGAGTTGTTTATGCAATGCAAATGTTAAAATGACACCTAATAAGTCATACGCTATAGTCAAAATGTTTAGATGTCATAAGATAGCATTATGTGAGGAACAGTGTGAAAAGTAAGTGTTTATGAACTGATAGTTTGCCGTTTTACTCGTGATTTCTGTGAAAGGGAATAAAAGTCGTTGTTGTTTTAGTGCCTCTAGTGTTCATTTCGACAGTAAAACTTAAGGTAAGAGTAAGGCGGCGTTGATCTCGTTGCTATGGATGACGCTTTCTTAAATCGCCCAAAAGTGATTGGTAGACTTGGAACCGCTATTTGTCAGCAAATTCATTATAGACAGACAACGGGAAGTGTATAGTTTAATATTTATTTATTTTTAAACCAACCTTTAAAAAGACTGCAAGCATAAAATAGCAATGGATAATACAGAACCCACACCAAAGAAAAGAAAAAGGAAGGTTGTTACTTCTTTTTCAGCTTATATGGAAACACATGATTAAAGGGAAATTAATACACATAATTAAAGGCGGCATCACCGTTAAAGCATAAAAGGAAGCATGGGAGTCTTCAGTCTCAGTCAAGAGCAGAGATCGCAGACTTAAAGCGACAAACTTCTGCCATAGGTAATTGGTTAATTCGTTCTGTATATTTTTAATCATACACAGCAAATTATTATTTTTCACTATTGTTCGATGTAGCCTCTTTATACAAAATTAATATAGATTTATCCCTCATTGGCTACATGAACTTTATGATACTTCACCCCAAATAGTAGGCTAGGTTCTGTTTATAATATATATATATATTGTAATTGGGTTGTTTCAGTTTGTGGGGAGGTAATTGCATCCCTCACTTAGGTTAGAATAATGACAACACCCTCAAGAGTTTTAAAAGATCAATATCATTATAATATTTGAATACATTCACTTGATTGCTATGTGGATTGACGACGTCAGCCATGCTTCTGATCATTTGTGATTCACTCTTAGGGATTTTAAAGTCCTCAGGAAGACTTCTTCGTTGTTATGGGTTTAGGAGCTACTTTTAACGTTAAAATGCTCCATTAATTACTCTTTGATGAAAAATTTACAAATTCTAAAAATAGGGATGACATGCAATCAATTTTAAGAGTTGCACCTAAATTTCTGAGTTAAAGGGTACATTTAGACTTAAGATTTTTAGTGAATAGGGGCCCGAGTTGACATTATTTAAGACACAACTTTAATGAAAATTCAAAAAAGGTTTTGTATGGCTTAGGTTTAGGCGTAGAGAATATCATTAGCTCTGTATATACACAAATAGAAGTCAAAAGAAAGCCCCCGTCATGATAGAAAAACAAACGTATGTGTATGATGTTGTGACATTTCCTTAGCTTGTCTCCAGCACAGTTCCATGGAAACCGTGTGTATCTGGGAGGCCAGTCACCCCCTGGGGTTCAGGATACACAGAGCAAAAGATGGATAGTCTTTCTCAACAAAGTCATTAAGAGGGTGAGCAAACATTCCCTTAGCCCCTCTTAAAACGACAAAACTCTCTCTCTAAATAAAACATGCACACACACAAAACAAATAACTTTTCCAGAGCTCTCTTCTCCGATGTCATCTGATCTGGAACTGCTTTCTGAAAGATGTACGGATAAATAAATGCAAAGGGGTTGACCTTTGACCCGTGAGGGAGTCCTATAGGTACAGGGGCCCTTAGTGGTTTGGGATTTAAAGGGAGGCACAGCTTGCTGCCCAGAGTGCCTCCGCAAGGTCAGTCAAAGTTCCTCTCTTATAACATGTGAACACCTGTAAGTGAATAACGGCTGGCTTCTTTGGTTATTTGCACCCACAGCTATTCGCCTAAACACAGAGTATATAAATCATCTAGATTTAGCGTACACTTCCCGTTCAGACAGCATTCACCCATCGCCTAAACCCACCTGTTCTTTATGGACAATGATAAAAAGGTCACACTCTGATAAAACTAGCCACTGTTCTGTGAAGCTAAGTTTTATGGGCCCAAACACAAGTTTGTAGAGTATTCATTTATAATGGGCCCCCTGTTTATTCACAGGCCTTTGGAACAGCTTGTAGAGTAGAGTTTTTTTGTATCTATTTCTTCTTGTTTCCTCATCTATTGTTTTTATTTCACTGTTTCTTCTTTAGTGAATACTGTGAATACAATATTTGACCTACTGCACATATTGCTACAAACAGTGGCTTTACATTGAAAACATGAGGGAATGGCCATCTGTGTGAGCTTTCTCTGTTGAATTCACACAAACAGATATGTCTCTCATTATTTTATTTGGCATCTCATCACCATGATTGAGAATAAGATTTTTGTTTTAAGAGATTAAGAGACCAATCCAAATGTTCAGTTTTTCTGGATTTACCATTTCTAGGTATGTATTTGAGTAAAATGAAATGTTTTTCTTTTTTTATTCTATAAAGTACTGAAAACATTTCTCCCAAATTCCAAATAAAAATATAGTCATTTAGAGCATTTATTTGCAGAAAATGACAACTGGTCAAAATAACAAAAAAGATGCAGTGTTTTCAGACCTCGAATAATGCAAAGAAAACAAGTTCATATTCATTATTAAACAACACAATACTAATGTTTTAACTTAGGAAGAGTTCAGAAATCAATATTTGTTGGAATAACCCTGATTTTCAATCACAGCTTTCATACGTCTTTGCACACTTTCCACCAGTCTTTCACATTGCTGCTGGGTGATTTTATGCTACTCCTGGCACAAAGATTCAAGCAGGAATTCAACAGACACTGAAATGGAATGGCTGCCATACATGTAGAGATGCTTATTTAAGAAACATTTGAGTGGTCTCTTAATTTTTTCAGAGCTGTATATATACAGTATTCATGTATGTGATTTTCCGAAGTTTGAGTCCACTTGTGAAAATGTTTCTATTTTTCATTTTTGTAATTTAATCATTTATTTTTCATTACAAATTATATTATCAGCATAACAGTTTGAGTGAAAGATCTGTGCAAAACCCGATGATTATGATATAATTATGATCCTGCATGTAAATTTTCACAGAGCATCTTGTGAAAGTGCTTTAATAAAAGAAAACCTGTCCTTTTGTACAAAATGAGTTAACTCAGTTAATGTCACAAATTTCCTTATTTGATTACTGATCACAAAATTGTGTGTATTTTATTTAGGCTATTTTATTTATATGAAGTTTTTCGCACCTGACCTGCATTCCAATCTACATCTTGATGTAATACTTCCTCATGATCACGCAGCGTGTTTTCATCTGAATGGGAGGCTAAACACTATTAAAGTGTGATGAGACTCGAGCTGCGCATGCAAGCCATTCGCGCACCACAAGCCGATGAACTATTCAGCCCTTTTCGTTGAATCACACCTGCAAAATCCTAAAACTTTATTTCCAGGTTCAATTTATATTTTGAATAGATTTTTTAACCCCACGATGTGGGTTAATGTTTTCTCTTTTAATCGTTAAATGTCATTTTGAGTGTGACTATGGTTTACGGAGGGTGTAAAAAGAAACAAATGATATATGGAATGTAGGCTGTCATCCGCGCAGCCTGACCGAAGGAAACGGGCGCGTTTATTCGAGTGATTATCCGAAAGTGAAGCATGAATGGCTTGCAAACGCTGCACGAGTCTGTTGGATATTCTGCAGTCCTGTCACATTTTAACTTTTTGTTTAGCCTCCCATTCAGCTCATGAAAACATGCTGCGTGTTCATGAGGAAGGATTACATGCTGCACACTGGTGGTGGTTGTGGAGATTCCCCCTATACTATGTAAAGTGCTTTGAGTGCCTAGAAAAGTGCTATATAAATTTAAGGAATTATTATTATTAATAATTATTATTATATCAAGATGCAAACTGGAATGCAGTTGCGGAATTTCATACAAATAAAATGGTCTACTCCTCTCTCGCCATTGCTGGCGTGCCAGTGATTACCCCTCCATATGCCAGTGCTGGTCATAGGTTGCCGACCCCTGAGTTAAATGATCAGCATCGGATAATTAAATGAAAAGAAAATTGGAGATCATTATAGGATGGTGGGTTTGATGTTAAACTCCTGATTGCAGCATCCCTAATTTTCAAGCTGACTTGGTTTCAAATACTAATGATGATGATTAGTGGGTTTGAGACCCTATCACAAAATGGAATAGAATTCCTTTCTACATAAGTTGAGCATTCCAATATCTCCCATTCGTTTTAATAGAAGTGGCCATCTCTGCTAAATAGTCTCTGACAGAACACAGCCACACACAATCCAGATAACAGAACTTACAGTATATAATTGTCACAGAAAAGCAGGAATAAGACAAAATAAAGATTTATTAAATAAACAATACAAACAGGGAAATCAAAACACTCACAAGGGAGAAAACAACGAGAGAAAAACAACAAAGAACGTAAAAACTGAAAGACAAAATGACAAACCATCTGGAGGCTGAGCAAACAAAACACAGACCAAACATGGGAAACAAAACAATTCGACAAACACAAGAGGAAAGGGAGCATAATATATACAGGTAAATGCTGGGAAAACAGACTCAGCCACATGCACATACACACCACAAACACACACAGAAAACAGACAGGGACCAAGGGGCAGATGGAGCAGTATCATGATAATAATAATAATAATGATAATAATAATAATAATAAATATAGTTGCAAGCAGCAATTAACGGGGTTCAAGCATTTAAGGTCTTTTAAGTGCATATGTAACAGATAATAAGTATTAATTAGACAGCCTGTTAGCACCTAAAACAATGATAAAGTGTCTTAATTTTCAGAAACATCAGGTTAGGATGCAAAGAAATACGGTATTTTTTTTACACTCATGACTGTTATAGCGCCACTAAAAGGCATAAGTGCACAATATTTTTATGTGACTCAGACTGACCTCCTATATTAGTGTTTAAAATTTGGTGATAATATCTCATTCCATTTAAAAGTTATAACCATTTGAGTAAATGTGGCCACGGCCACTTTTAACATTTTGCCGTACCATTGCGACAATGAATCGAAAGTTCAAACTTTTTTTGATAATTAATATTGGGAGAATATTCCTCCCTGGTTTGGTTCCGTTTGGGCGAATGGCCTAGGACTAGTTAAAATAGCTACTAAAAGTTGATTGGTCGATAGCAGCCATGTTTTATAAGATATGCAAATGTCCTCATAGACCTTGAGGGCAACATGTACAAAGACTCTGTTTGCAAAATTGCAAGTCGATTGGACTAACGTTTCCATAGTTAGAGACATTTATTTATTTTGAATCATTATAGTGCCACCGAGAGGCAGAGGTGCACGTATTTTTTGTGCGTCCTTAGAATTATGCCGTACATATGTGTACCAGATTTGGTGATAATATCTCATTCCGTTCAAGTGTTATAACCGTTTAAGTAAAAGTGGCCACACCCATTATGCATGTTTTGGCATACCTTTGCAAAGCTGTATTGAAAGTTCAAACTTTTTTTGATAATTATTAATAATGGTAGCTCAGCATGTATTGACGCTGACCACCACCCCTGGAGTCATGAGTTCAAATCCAGGGTGTGCTGAGTGACTTCAGCCAGGTCTCCTAAGCAACCAAATTGGCCTGGTTGCTAGGGAGGGTAGAGTCACATGGGTTAACCTCCTTGTGGTCACGATTAGCTGTTTTCGCTCTCAAAGGGGCACATGGTAAGTTGTGCATGGATCACGGAGAGTAGCATGAGTCTCCACGGTGTCATGCACAACAAGCCACGTGATAAGATGCACGGATTGACTGTCTCAGAAGCGGGGGACCTACTAAATAGTGGGAATTGGGCATTCCAAATTGGGAGAAAAAGGGGATAAAAAAAAATAATAATAAATTAAATTTAATGGGACTCCAGAGAATCTTTCTGCACTGGTTTGGTTCCGATCGGGTGAACGGCCTAGGACTAGTTCACAAAAGTATTTTTGTTAAATAATTTCAAATATTTAACAAACAATTTGATTCACACTAATGATTCTTGAGGCAAAGTTGTTCAGAAAGAGGAGGTCTATCATATGATATGAATAATGTGTTTCTTTGTGAAAGACAGCTTATTATACATCTATTAACCTTGTCAAATAGCTGCTAAAAGCTGATTGGTTGATGGCAGCCATGTTTTTCAAGATGTGCAACTGTCCTTATAGAATTTGATGACAACTTGGACAAAGCCACTGCATGCAAAACTTTCAAGTCGATCGGGGTGAGACTTTGTGCCTGAGTAGCAACAGGGAATACTACCTTCCCACCAAGTTTCATGTCTCTAGGCCTTAGGGTTTGGGCTCCTCAATCAGTTTTAAGACAGAACATTTTTTAAATAATAATAATAATAATAATAAAAATCTGAGCAAAAACAATAGGGTTTCTAGCACTTCATGCTTGAACCCGTGATAATAATGATAATGATAATGATAATAATAATACTTTAGATTTTGGTTTGTTTCTCACCAAACCTTATCGTATACCTTCAGAACAAGGCATGAGTCACATCTAAGACTTTTGTGTCCTTTCAGGGGCAGTGGTGGCTCAGTGGTTAAGGCTCTGGGTTACTGATCAGAAGGTCAGGGGTTCAAGCCCCAGTACCAGCAAGATGCCACTGTTGGGTCCTTGAGCAAGGCCCTTGACCCTGTCTGCTCCAGGGGCACTGTATCATGGCTGACCCTGCACTCTGACCCCAGCCTAGCTGGGATATGTGAAAAAGAAGAATTTCACTGTATATGTGCAAGTGTATAATGTGTGATAAATAAATAAATAAAAATAAAAAAAAGCTTGAAGAAGTGGTCATCACTGAGCAGTTCTTTTTTTCTCCAAAATTTCTCCCTTTGTGTTAAGAAAAAAAGAAAGTTTTAATTTGTTTTAAAAGTTTGAAGGTTTTACAGGCCCTACTGTCAGACAGATAAACCTCACATAAATAGACAAACAGATGATTGATGGATAGATGGAAAGAAAGAAACAAAGAGAGATAGGACTAATTATAGCTGGAGTATGCAATTTCTGGGGCACTAGAACCACAGAACGGAACTGCAAAATAAACAATGTTTTTAAAACAGCCAGAGAGTCCCGCCCCCAACTCATGCCATTGGTTGTGTTGTTGGAGAACTTATGAATGGCTTACTTATAGTTATTTCTGCATGTTAAACTGGGATAGAAGGAAGAAAAAATTGCATTCTTCAGCTTTAAAGCAGTTAAACAGCCTTGTGAGTGCTTGTTTACATTTGAATTTTTGGACAGTTTGAGTTTGACTGTTGGTCCGGTAGAACATTCTGTGAATGTACAGTAAGTCTATGGGATTTTTAATCGCCCGTTACAGGAAAACAGTAAGTCCGATCAGTTAAAAAAAATCAAAGCACACCAAGTCAGAACAGTCTGAATGTCTGTGCCAAGTTTTGTTGATGTAGCTTGGAAGCATTAGGAGGACTTACATTTAATAATTTTGGTCTTTGTTTAGGGATTTATAAAAGCAAACCCTAATAAGTCTAAACTGTAGAACAATATGTTGGTTTTTTCAGGTCAACTTTATAATTGTTTTTCAGGTTTCCCAAAACTCAAAAGATTAGCCCCGGCCCAAACTAACGCCATTGGTTGAGCCAATGTTGCTATGTTGGGCTGGTTGGGAGGCTCAAATATCAATGTCTTGATAGCATCACAGAGCCATATTGTTTACACTTTTTGAGGAAATCAACCAACAAATAGCTTACTTATCGAAAAATTACACACTTCAGTTTTAACATTACTCTAAAAAAAGACACTGTGTTGTAGCTTTCTTACACAAAGTCTCCACACACATGCTGAGCACATGCAGAAATACTTCTCATGTGTGAGATGTGACCGTTCCCAAACAATAAACCACCAGAACGTTCTAGTGTTCACTTTAGATAAACTGTCAAGACACACTCTGTCATTATGCAGGCCTCCACATGAGGTATCCATCCTGAGAAAACCCAGCTCAGTTCATATCTTGAGCGAATGTGTCAGCAAAGCTATAATCACAATGGTATTGCCCTTATAAGGATACTGAGTGTGTTGGGTTTATGCTACTCTCCCAGACCCTGCATCCATGTTATTATTGCATTCCATCTCTTTCTATCCTCTCCTGCCAGCTAGTAATACCTTCAAAAAGAAGGGATCTATACTGGATTAGACCAGAGATTGGGAGAGCCAGTAACAATGCATGTATGACACTTTTAAAAAAATATTTTCCATATTAAATTTCCATACTATGTTACTAAGTTTACTGCCAGAGTAATCAGTACCCCGACGTGAGGTGGAGAGGAATTGAATCATACTGAAGTGGTTTATTTTGTGATAATGACTGGCTAACTGTACATTATCCCACTTCTTACACAACTACTTACTAAACAAGTAAATAAGTTGACATGAACTATTGACCTATAAAATATTGAAATATTTATTGGGATGACTTATTTTAGTAAAGAGACCACAGCATGCTAGGAGAGACATACAAACTGACCAATCAGAATCAAGTATTCTTGTCAACTGTGTTGCAGAAATGACACACTTCAGCTTTAACTTAAAGGGACAGTTCACCCAAAAAGTAAATTCTGTCATTGTTTACGCACTCCCGTGTTATAACACCATAAGACTTTCTTTTTTTCTTAACACAAAGGGAGAAATTTTGGAGAAAAAAAAACTGCTCAGTGATGTAATACAATGACCACTTCTTCAAGCTTTTTTTTTTTTTTTTTTCTTTATTTATCACACATTATACACTTGCACATATACTTGTGTATATGTGTAAAAAAGTCTCCTTTAAGTTACAGATGGCTTGTTGGGCAGGGTATATAAGAGACATGTACATACACATGTAAAAATATATATATATTTGAATAAAGTAATAATTTTAAAATGAATAAATGAATAAATAAATAAATGTTTACTGTCTTTTTTTACTTTTTCTATTCACATTTATATGTTTATATAAAAGAACCTAATATTAGTGCTAATTAATGGTATATACATATTATGTACTATTTCTTCATTCTCCTTTCTTTTTAGAAATGTGATTCAGCAGCTGGAAAAAGCAAGCAAAGTTTATTTTTTTATATTTGGCCTAACTTTCAGAAGTAATATTTTCTGAATGCGTTTTCAACTCTTAAAAAAAAAATATATATATATTCAGTATTAACTGTAACTCAAAGAGGAGTTTTTCTATAACAAACATATCTCAGAAGATCTTTGCCGAAAGCTTACTCTGCTAAACTGATTGAGATCATAACTCATTGTTTTGAAGAAAAGTTGTTTTTGTCTTTGTACAGTCAATTTTTTCTCTATTTTGCCAGATTAGAATCACGTTATTTTTGGGAAGTCAGTAACCCTTTCCTGTGCATCAGCTAAAAAACAAGGGGCTGTTTGGCACGCTGTGGCATGAGAAAATGAAATCAAAGCATGCAACTTCTCAGTGATTCACGCCATCATCTCCGATCCCTATTAACCATATGGACTTTATTTCCCTGGTGCTGAATCATTTCTTTTGCATCAATGACTATTAGTGGATGAAACGCCAAGGTGCGTGACTCGCACTTGAATGAGATTACACAATTTATGCTTAACTAGGTGAAGTCTTTTTAACTCAAATGTTAACTTCTGCTGTTATAAAGAGAAATGGCAAAGCTGTCATAAAATTAGTGCAAGGGACCTCAAAAGTGAGAAGCTCTATTGGCATGCCATATCTCTTTACCTTTACCAGCAACGCATTCAGCAAACTCCTATTTCAACCTTTAAGTCCAGCTTTCTGCAAGAGCCAGTATCGCTCACTCCTGAGCCCCATCACCCCCACCCTATAAACCTCTTGCAGACTTTAGATTAATGAATAGATTAGGTAAAGTGTTGAACTCCCTATCCAGCCTAAAAGAGCACAACACTGAGTCATTTTCCTCCTGTCAAGGTTAATCAGATTTGCGGCTGATCAAGTTGGCAGGAGCTTGGAAGAAAATGGGGCAGGGCTTTGGATAAGCCCTCTTCTGACTCACGAGCACAATGTCTCTCCAGGAACCCGATCTGCCAGTGACAGTGTGGAGGAGGTTTTCTGGAAGCACTTGATAGGTCAAATCCAGCACTCCCCTGGGGGGGATCAATTTCATGAGGGTTCAAACAGACAAATAAATATGTCAATGGTTAAATAAATCATATGCTTCTTAAGAGGAGAGCCATTGGAACCATGAGCTGGAAAAGCATCATCTTCGAAAAAGGAGAGATCTTGAGCTCATCCCTTATTCAAGTTGAGGCCACTTCATCTCTCAATGCTAAGTCCCAGGAAGACCATAATAGGACTGCTTTGGGAGGCAAAGGTGGACCAGGGCAAGGGTTCCTGTGGTAGAATCAGGAAAAAATGATGCCTTCATAATCTTAACTAGATTTCATTTCCTAAGGAATATACCAATGCCAGAAAAGCAGCAAAAGAAAACTGTTAACCTTTAAGGTAAGCTTAGGTTTTAAGTAGGGCTGTCGATTTAACGCATTAATTCAGTGCGATTCATTATATAAAAAATAACGCGTAAAAAAATAATTCAAAGTTGAAATTACCTGCTTTCTGCAGGGGCGGTAATCAAAATTCCAGCTGTATAGGCAGCACGCACCTTATACAGTGAACAAACCACACACACTGACAGCAGACAGCACAACATTTGGGTGGACGCATTCTTGAATTTAAATGCAGCTTTATGGAGGGAAATTCTGAAAGCAGGGATCTCAAGACGTGTTTTTCTAAGTTTCAAACTATGTAAAACTTGACACAGCGACCTAAAATGTATGTTTATGAAGCGACGCACCAGAGACGCTCCAAAAGCATCCATCCGATGCAGGTGTACATCAACAAGCCCAATTCAATTGCAAAATTAATTGCTATGAACTGTAGGCCAATGATAGGCTTATGTTCAGTAATATGGAAATAAACAGAATATTGGATTCTTAAGCCGCTTATTGTATTGACCTTTTGGTAACACTTTGCAATAAGGTTCCATTTGTTAGCATTAGTTAATGCATTAGGTATCATGAATAAACAAGTATCTATATATATTTTATAACATTTATTAATCTTTATTAATGTTAGTTAATTATAATACAATTGTTCATTGTTAGTTCATAGTGCATTAACTTTAATTTAAAAAATGTATTAGTATATGTTAAAATGAACATTAACTAAGATTAATAAATGCTGTAAAAGTATTGCTCATTGATAGGTAATGTTAACTAATGTTAACAAATGGAAATGTATTATATTATTGTATTGTCTGTATATATATATATATATATATATATATATATATATATATATATATATATATATATATATATATATATATATATATATATATATAATTATAACTATTTATACACTGCCTGGCCAAAAATAAATAAATAAATAAATAAAATTTGCCATTTGGATTTAAGTAAGCAGATACTTAAGAGCCTATGATTGGATCATTATTGCAGTGATTAATATGTTTCAGCTGGCAACAATTCTTTTAACCCTAAATGATGCAGTGTGTAGCTTCTCATTTCTTAAACAACCATGTTGGAAAATGTATCCTGTGGTCGTGGAAAAGATGTTACTGTGTTTCAGAAGGGGCAAATTATTGGCCTGCATCAAGCCAAGAAAACAACTTAAGGAGATTGCTGAAATCACTGGAATTGGGTTAAGAACTGTCCAACGCATTATTAAAACCTGGAAGGATAGTGGTGAACTGTCAGCTTCGAGAAAGTAATGTGACTGGAAAAAATCTTGAATAATCGTGATCGGAGTTCTTTATGCAGGTGAAGTTACATCATAAAAAATCGACAGTAGAACTCACGCCGATGTTTAATAGTGAAAGTAAGAGCATTTCCACATGCACAATGTGACAAGAACTTACAGGATTGGGACTAAACAGCTGTGTGGCCACATGAAAGCAACTTGTTAGTGAGGCTAATCGGAAAAAACGACTTCAATTTGCTAGGGAGCATAAAGATTGGACTGTGGAGCAATGGAAAAAGATCATGTGGTCTGATGAGTCCAGATTTACCCTATTTCAAAGCGAACATTTTACTTCAGGGTAAGAAGGGAAGCGCATGAAGTGATGCACCCGTCATGCATAGTGCCCACTGTACAAGCCTCTGGAGACAGTGTTATGATCTGGGGTTGATTCAGTTGGTCAGGTCTAGGCTCAGCAACATTATGCGGTAATAAAATGAAGTCAGCTGACTACCTGAATGTACTGAATGACCAGGTTATCCCATCACTGGAGTGGTTCGACTCTCCTGTCATCGATACAAGATCTTGGCCAAACATTAATGCAACTCTGTAAATCCAACACCAATAAATGTTGTGACATTACATAAGGTTGTTGAAACAATGCCATGAGGAATGCATGCTGTAATCAAAGCTAAAGGCAGTCCAACGAAATATTAGACTATGCAACTTTTTTTTTTTTTTTTTTTGCCAGGCAGTGTAATTATTTAACCATAATATATTGAACTATTGCTATTTGAGGGGCTTTCTCAGCAAATATTTATACCTGTATATGCGATTAATTCTATTAATTAATCGGCATACCATGTAATTAATTTGATGAAAATTTGTAATCAATTGACAGTCCTAGTATTTACACATCATAGTATTACTATCTTGGCACTGCCTTTCATTTTCACCAATTGTAATAAAACATTTTTTTTTAAAAGTACAACAGCATCTTTTACCGTAAAACACGGTTATGTGAATCACCTTTGAAAACAATGATAATAGCAAAAGTAAAACTTCCGGATGCATTGTGGTAATGAGAATTGGGGGGTAAAGTGTCTTGAAAAAAATGTCACTGCCAAAAAATTGTCCTAAATGTAGGCTTTATTTTCGTTATGTAAAATATAATTTCATATTTTTGTATTGATTTGGGGTTAAATATGACCAGGATATTTTCCTGACAGGTTTCGTGAGAATCACCCAGGGTAAAACGTCCTAACCAGTGTGTTTGAGGAAAATCAACAGAGTGCTGCCTTGCAAGCACTGTAATAATGATTTACAGTAACAAGCGTGTTGTGCCCACATATGCATCAGGATTATATTTACAGCTGATTTAGTGCATTCACAGTAACTGAAATTGAAAATCCTTAAGGACAACAATCTACCACAGCTATTCTGAGTTACAGTATATACTGTATGAATCTCAGATGGAAAACAACATTTGGTTAGTTTGACAATGTATTTTCACCATATGTTACATTTTTTCCCATTCTCTGAAGCTCAGGCCATGGGCGACAAATGCAGTCGAATCTTGAGGTCTTAGAATAAAAATAATGTAAGGGCTGGGAACAAGTAAGAACATATGGGAGCACTGGATGCCAGTAGCCTGGGCAGGGAGATACATACCTGATGACAAGAAGACAAGAGGGTGGTAATGTGAATTAAGGTCTTTACTAACACATTCTCATTTGTTGATAAGTTGTTCTCTTTTTTCTCTATGAGGTAGTACATGTCTGATGGGCAATAGGCTTAGGCACCGTTCAGACCGAAAGCATTCTTGTGCTAAAAGAGCAAGACGCAGGCGTCTCATAACATGCTTTTTAATCTGACACTGTGTTTAAAATATGTGGTACTCCTGCATGAGATGATGAAAAAACAGTGAGATACATTGCAGCGGTCAAAGCCGTGCGTCTAGTGCATGTTTACAAAGAAAAACTATGGAAAAACAGCACAGACGGACTCAGAAATGTGTTTTGTGTGAACGGCCCCTTATGGTTAGTACTCTAATAAGTCATATGAGTAATGAAAGTTTGAGTCCAGATCGTGTCATTTCCCAGTCACTTTGCCCTGTCCTTTTCCTATCACAAAAAGTGTAACAGGTTTACAACAACATGAGGGTAAATGATGACAGAATTTTCATTTTTGGGTGAACTATCCCTTTAAGTTGTGACCTGTTAGTGTGTGATAACATGCTGAAACATCATACTTAATTTGAAGAAAGCACAATCTCAGCATTGTTTTTATATTGTTAATATGCATGGAGTTGTATCAACTACGTATAAACAAATTAGCATGAATCAGGAGGGAAAGTGAATCAGTTCAAAGGATTCACACACCAGTCAAAAAAACAAACCTGACTTTTCACAAGAGTATTAAGGTTAACTGGCTCGACACAGGACAGTTATATGAGTGGAAGAGAGGTGCTGCAATATAGCCATTGGTAAAGCAGGAAAAAGAAAGAAAAGAAAGAAACACTGAACAAGAGGGGTTGGAGAGCAATAAAAGTGTACAGGAGGGATCTTTATTTAGGTGTGGAATCAGACTCTAAAGTGAAAGCAGATGGTACAGTCTGGAATACTTTCCACTTGAAGTATGCAGCTCTTGTTTGCTCTACTCTGGGTCAGCTCCAGAGCTCTACAACTCTCAGACAGATTTTGGTGCCTGCATCCAGAACGGTGCATGAAAAGAGGATGGCTTTCAGATCTGTAGGCCTAACTGCAAAACACTTCTATGCCCTATCAAAATTTCAGGTTAAACTTTGTGATCGTATAAGAGATATACAGTCACCATTTCTTATAAGATTTCCCACCATTTTAAGCACATTTGTGCCTTCACCGGTTCATTTTAAATGTTACAGTGTGACAAATTATTAAAAAAAATATTTTGTGTAGTCAATTAATATGTGGTCACAAAACTGCATGCATAATTATTAATTAACTAAAAAACAATTTCATAACAACAGTGCTGCTGTATCAACCTCTACAGTCCCACAAACCAAAAAAAGGAGAGAATAAGATATGGGACACTAAATCCACACGTTCAAATTAAGATGGCACACCTTTTCTCGCCAAAAATGACTCGTTTGGTTTTATCGGTTGTTCACTTTTGAGGGTTTAGAAGGGAGCTTTAAAAAGCAACACTGGAATGCACTTAAAGCTTTGTGTCAGTGTGTATGTGTGCATTAAGAGCTCTGGTTATATTTTCTGGCTATATAATGTATCAATATTTTCATAAAATTACTGCTGCTCTGCACACTAGGACTGTTAGAAAAAAGGTAGTGTAATTTAAATTGTAACGTGTACTAACGTCTGTAACGATGTTGCTGGCACTGGCAATGACAAAGACGATGGAGTAAAGAACTCAAGAGCAAATTTTTTCCAACGTGCAATCCAAAAACCCTAACTATAAACATGAATGAAACAAACATGAACTTGACTTAGACATAAACTTGGCTTGACAAACTAGACTTGACATGAACTTGAACTCACAAACAAAGTTATATCAAACAATACCTGACAATGGACAACAAGAGGGTTAAATACATGAACATGGGAGAACACATGACAAGGATAACCAATAAACACGAAGAACTCTAAACAAGATAACAAGACAATCAACCAATTAAAACAAGACACATGAACATGGAGGGAACCATGAAATCACATGACAAGGGAACCACATGACATGAAACAGGAACTAGATTTTCAAAATAAGACGTGAAAAACATGAACCAACAAAATACACGACATATCCTCCCCACTAAGGGGCGGCTCCCGATGCCCCAACACATGAACAAAACACATTAAACATAGCATAAACCCAAAGTTCTGTAGGGAGCTGGGGGGGGGGGTCTTGAAACGTGGCTTAGCAAGACATAGCATGGGGCGTGGCCTGGCAGAGTCAATGGAAAGTGGGGCCCTGAGAGGCTCGAGGGTCGGAGCCGTGGAAGGCGGGGCCGTGAGAGACTTGAGGGGCAACACCAGGGAACTTGGTGCCTGGAGAGTAGTCGATGACTCGAAGGACCATGGTGCAGCCAGAGGTTCGGAGAACCGAGGTAGCACCCAAAGCTCGGAGGACTGAGGTGGAGCTGTAGGGAAGGAGGTCCCCGGTGAAGCTGCAGGCTCGGATTGACGAAGCGTAGCTGTGGGATTAGAGAGCTCAGGCGGAGCCAGGTGACTGACTGACAAAGGCGGAGCTGGAGGGACCCCAGAGAAGCCGATTGGCCGAAGGACCACAGTGGAGACGAAGGGACATAGAGCCAAAGTGTAACTGAGGGATCGGAGAACCAAGGCGGAGTCCAAGGCTCGGAGGGTCTAGGTGAATTCGGAGGGTCAGAAGTTCCCCTTATCTGATCCTGAGGAAGTGTCCATAGGGTGGGTACAAGGGCGGGAACCATCTCCAGGTCCAATAGCTCAGATGTGGCTATGACATGGCCTGGAACAGACTCAGGCGTGGCTGTGACGTGGCATGGAGCAGGCTCAGGTGTGGCTGTGACATGGCATGGAGCCAGGCGTGGCTGTGACATGGCATGGAGCAGGCTCAGGTGTGGCTGTGACATGGCATGGAGCAGGCTCAGGATCTGGGGCAAAAGGAACTCTGGCTCAATGGCCATGACGTGGAACTCTGGCTTGGCGGCCGTGATGTGGAACTCTGGCTCGGCGGCCATGACGTGGAACTCTGGCTCAGCGGCCATGACGTGGAACTCTGGCAAGACGTGTAATCCAAAAACCCTAACTATAAACATGAATGAAAAATAAACATGAACTTGACTTAGACATAAACTTGGCTTGACATAAACTAGACTTGACATGAACTTGAACTCACAACCAAAGTTACATCAACAAACAAAACCTGACAAGGACAATGGAAAACATTAGGGTTAAATACATGAACATGGGAGAACACATGAAAAACATGAACCATCAAAATACACATGACATGAATGCTTTTAAAGAATTGTCAAAAGATGTGAAAGATTAAAGATGTGTGAACTACTATTAAACATCACTGGTAATTTTGGAGTATACAGTATTTCAGTAATTTTAGTATAAAGCTGTGTTGTTCAACTTTCTGGGCACTTTTAGCACTTCTAGAAAGCAAAGTCTCGTTAAAACATGTTTTTCACACTCTCACTAGTTTGTTAATTGTCAGTTAACAATGTCCAACAGTGTATAAATATACATAAAAAAAAATTCTGAAAATTCTGAAAATTCCCACCACATTGTCATTTCTACCACATTTCAAATTCTGTATTGTTTTTAACCTCCTGAGACGCGAGCGTGACTGCCGTGTGCATTTTCCATTTCACTTTTTGATTTCTAACTAGTGGCATCTAATAAACATAGGTGTGTATATATATATATATATATATATATATATATATACACACAATTCAATATTTTCACTCATCTTGCATAATTTGGCAAAATTACAGCCAAATTGGAAATTATGCCCAATTACTACCACAAAATGTTCTGCTAACAGTTGATATTTTCCTTGGTTTTCTTAAAACATCACTTGCCTCATATTTCATCTCAAGCATGCTGTTTACTGACACTTTTGTTGACTGGTGTTTTTGGTAAACATGTACACTAACTTCTGAAAAAACTTTATTAGGTTACAATTTTTTTTATTTTGGTGGAAATGACGCCACAACTGTGGGACAGTCATCATTTTGGAAAGCAATTATATAAATAATTTTCATACATTAAACATTTGGTCAGGTTTGTTTATTCCACTCTGTGTTTAGATTATCATAGTTTTAAACATAATAATTTGTATTTTTATAAAGGATTTTTACAGTTAAGTATTGAAAGTCTGGGTCTGGGACAATGCTTAAACAGTAAAATCTGTACATAAAAAGCAATTACAGAATATAAAATTGTATAAATTATAAATGATGATGACCTGGTAAAATGTAAATGTGACTTTCACATAACAAAAAGAAAACTGTTGAAATCTGTTAGTTTTTATAAAAATCAGTCCCTGGGACATAAAGTTGCCCTAAAACTTACAATAAAAACTTATCTTGTATTAAGATTTAATATCATCTGTATCAATATCAATGTATTGATGGTATCTGTAGTAAAAAAAAAAAATTTCACTTTCAATTTTATTATTTATTATTATCTACCTAAATAATACAATTGTACTAGCCTACTATTACAGTTTTGTATTCCTGGATTTTATTTGTTGACACTTATTGCTGTCATTTCAATATGGTGAACAAATCTTCAAGATTTAACTCTAAACACTGCACATGTCAAACACTTGCCTTTAAGAAGCTGTCAAGTCTCTGGTTTCACCTCATTTATCTCTTTTAGGGTTAAAATCTCTTGAGCAAGTAGCTTTGTTTTTTACATACTTGTGTTGGCATGATTCTTTCAAATCAACACTCCAGTTTAACTTGCATCGACCGCAGAGATATTTTTCTCAGACACAAAATTTACATGGGCTGTGACACAGACTAAAGTGGGAGCATAATATTGCCATAAAGATATTGCTGACAATCTGTGTGTCTTGCCAAAAAGTCCTCCTAGTATGCTGGGAGAGGAAACAGTGTCGTTTTCTGCTATGTTAAACTTGAGCTCCCCTCCTGTCTGAGAAGGTTATGTCCAAGATATTAAATAATACCGGTAAGTAATATTTAAGGTACATCTTTTCTTTCCCAAGGTCCTTTTCACAAAACTACAGCACAATATAATATTTTTATAGACAGACCTGCTGAAATAAAAAATAGGTTTGACGTGATAGTGGGACGGAGTACGTTTATTTAAAGTGGAACGTACAACAAAACACATTTTTTAACCGGAAACCTTGAGACAACCCATTAAAACCTACTGTATATTAGATCTTTCCAACTAATAATTTAACATTTCCACCTTGATAGTTTGAAGCCAAACACCATACATCTTGACTCCCAATGTCTTACAAACACGTAGTGGTTATGAAGTACGTAAATTTCCTTGTTCGATATTCAAATGCACACTCTCAATCTCAGACACGGAAATGAAATATTTTTTGGTATAGTAAGTCTTGGTTCCCAAATGGTCCTGAACATTTTTGTCTGCTCCCACATTCAGCCAACATACATCATTGGACACATACTTTAAAAGCCCCCTGTCATTCTTTGTATAGGTCATCGACTGAAGTAGCAGTAGCTTTTTCACTGAATTAAGGCTCAGAGTTCAACCAGTTTAAAGTCAAATCATAAATTACCCAACAGCTTCCTGTCTGAATGTAATAACGTGACCTTGGGATATTCAGTCACAACTCTATGAGTTATGAATATTCTAGAGTTTTGAAATTTAAGTTTATTTTAATTTGAATTGATCAAGCCACCATGAGCTTATAATGGAAATGAAGGGGGCCATGTTTTGCAGCTTTTAAGGCAGAATTGTGAAGTATATAATTTTATAAAAGCACTTAAAATTGTAAAGCTGTAAAATTGTTTAAATTGCTGGGGGTTTTTTTGTGGGATTTCAGGGCATATGTCATTGCACTGTCATGGCAACAAAGATGTAATATTGGGTATAACTTCACACAGAAAAGGTTAGTAAGCGGTTTTATCACACAAAAATCATGTTGCATGCTATTGTTTACGTCTTGTGGCCATACTGTTGAAACAGTAACATTTATGGATTGATCCAATTGACCTCCATTGTAAGTGCCACATTGTAATCCAGATTACAGGAGAGATGAGTCAAAATGTATTTTGGTGGCAATCAACACTTTGCCACAAATGCTGTCTATTGAGCTTAACTTGCATTGAACCTGGAACAAATATTAGAAATAAACATCAACAATGGAACTGTGGTCTCTATCACAAAGCAGGATTTAGCGGCTAGCTACGTAGGTAAATTGAAACTTAGTTTGAGTGAACTCTGAATTCGCGGTACCAGTGAGGTGGATAGGTTTTCATCGAGGTTCATCGCCATAGTAACATATGCTAAACGGCTAACCTGTTCCCAATCAGAGATCTCATACAGATACTGGATCAATCAGCTGTGAGCAAAGTGACAATCCATCCACCTGTATCTCTCGCTCCAATTTAAAGCGCACTACAAAGAAACAATTTTAGAAATCCACAAAATCCGCTGTTTATGATAATTATTTATTTGTGAGAAATATATTTTCAGCACACTTATTTAAGCATCAGCATTTTATCTAAAGACACAAATTTTACCCCAAATAATTTTCCCACACTGTGTAACATTGTTGCTGGCACTGGCAATGACAAAAACGATGATAAAGAAATAGTAAAGAGCCCAAGTGCAGATTTATTCCAACAGTGTATCCAAAACCCTAACTACAATCATAAATAAACATAAACATGAACTTGATATAACATAAACATGGCTTGACATAAACTTGAATACACTACCAAAGTAACAAACAATCAATCAATGAAAACAAGACACATGAACATGGAGGGAAACATGAAATCACATGACAAGGGAACCACATAACATGACACAAGAACTAGAAATTTCAAAATAAAAGACATAAAAAACATGAACCAACAAAATACACGACACACTGGTCATAAAAATATTTATGAAAAAATAAACTTAAAATAATTACATAATTACAAGTAAAAAAGATGAATAAAATGCATATCAATAATGATCGATCATCATTTTAAAATTTAAAAAACTTCACAATATTGATAGATCAATAAAAGCACACTGGCACACCAAGTACGTTTATTGTGTGTCATATTGATAGAAAGTAAGAACAAATAAGTGTTATTAGAGCATCTACTCGTTTTCCAATTGCTCACATTTTTATTAGTCAATTGTGTTTTAATTTCTAATAGTATTAAATTATATTAAGCTTATAATTTAGGGGGCCTGGGTAGCTCAGTGGTAAAGACACTGGCTACGACCCCTGGAGTTCGCTAGTTCAAATCCCAGGGCATGCTGATTGATTCCAGCCAGGTCTCCTAAGAAGTGTATTGTGCATCTCGCTCCATGTTGCACGTGATTGGCTGTTCGCTTCATTCATGTGAACGTGCTTGTGAGAGTGAGTCCTCCGCTGGGAGAGGAGAGTGGCTGTGTCTCATTTCGAAGGCTACGTGCTAGGTAGGACGCGTCCTTTGAAGGCTGCAGTATACCGAGCATCCTCCTTTAAGCAAGTCTCCTTTAAACAAGATGGCCTTCGTAGGACGAACGGAAACGGAACGTATCATGGTTGCTATGACAGCACGCCACTCTTTAACAAGTGCGAGCGCTTCGAGTTAGAAGGGAACAAAGTCCCTCTGGAAGGGAATGTATGAGGTACATTTTAGGAGAGTTATAAAGATGTAAAGAGAAAAGAAAATAGATTTTACAATTTTAATTATATATTAATATAATTATACATATTATATACTCTGCACCCATCTACTGAGGTACTTCAACTTGGGAATTAACATTACTTGCGTTTGAACATCATATTTATGGGAAATTGGCAATATTTTTTTAGACATTTCCGTTGAAGCAAAGAACTGTGGGTTGTGAGTGCCCACGAAGGATACACTTCTTGCATCCTCTGAATTCCTGTGAAAGAAGGTCGCATTTGAAGGCTGCATTCGGAGTGTCGTATGAAACGAGACAGCCTCGATGACGTATGTGGCCGACAAATGCAACCACTGGAGGACGCAGCCTTCCAAACGAGACACAGCCAGTGTCGCCGGCTGCGTGAGGAGAGTGAGTCACCGGCTGCATTAGGTGTGTGGGTCACCGGCTGCGTGAGGAGAGTGAGTCCTCCGCTGGGTGAGGAGAGTGAGTACCCTATCCAGATGCACCGCCGGCTTCTCAGTAGTCAGCGCCGTTCTATAAGCGAGTGACTCAATAGCTGAGTGGCTTCCCTCGGCAAGTCATTAGTCTTATTTTTGAACCGTTTGGTGCGCCATACCTGTGAACTAATCATAAGGTGTGTTGGAGTTCGACTGCGGCTTGCCTTACTGATCGGTGAGATTTGCCGTTTGCAGTTGGGGGGAGGAGTTGAAAAGAGAGCAGCCAACCCGGACACTTTGCTTTTCCCGTCATCTGCTGAACCTACACCAGTCATGAAAGATCAATTCGGATAGACAGATCCTTGAATTTTACACATAATAATCAGAAACATTGTTCATTTGAAAGGTTTATGTGGTGCTTAAAACAGTGCCTGCTTTGTGTACAAGAAGAAAATACAATAAAAGAATGTATTATTTTAATACCAATAAAGGAGTCCATTTTTGTAATCATTTTGAACGTTTTTAATGAATAAACATGATATTACTATGACAAACAATATAACATGATATAAACATAATGTACTGTTATACAAATGCAGATTTGTGAGAGTTTTTGCAGAATAAACACCTTGGTAATGGCATTCCACCATACTACTCTTATTTCTGCCATAGACTGACATAGCAGAAGTAGTAAGAGTAGTATGTGAAGTATGCAATTGCGAACGCAGCCCATGAAACACATGTAACCACTGTCACGCTGTGAGTCTGGCCAATCGTGAATGAGCTGTCTCGTCATTCAGAGCTCATACAGCTATACTGGAAAAACTGCACCGGCTGAGCCAGATGGCTGCTCTCAAAACACTCTTGCTGTACTTTAATGGCATACATCATAGTGACATGGCGATGGCACCGTGTTAAGTCGGACAAAAATTCTAACCAACATGCACTGCTTCAGGTCCAGCACCGATCAGTCTGCACAGCGCTGCATGAAGTCGAACACACCTATAAACTCAGGATCAAACTCTCATTATCATCGAAAGTTGATAACGAATGTCTTGATACCACTTAACCCTAATGATGCCTGATTAGATTTGGTGGGTTTTGTCAAACTAAAACCAATCCTGGAATCCTGAATTTGTTAATCTTTCTTTGTGATACATGGTACAGGATACCTGTCATGGTTATGTGTGTTTTGCCTACGTTCTGATTCATGTCTTTTATTTTGAAGTTTAGTTTAGCTTCCTGTTTCATGTCATGTGTTTTGTCATGTGATTTCCTTGTCTTGTCATGTGACCCTCTTGTTTTATGTGTCCTGTTATGATTTGCTTTTTGGTTTATTAGTCGTGTTATCCCCTTATCAGTTCTGTCTATTCTTTGGTTGTTTTGTTACATTGTTACCCTTGTCTGTGTATTTAAAGGTGCTGTAAGTGATTTTTTTCACTGGTGCTAGTTCACTACTGTTGTGTTTGACAACCGTGGAAACATGCTTTGTGTCAGCTTCAGTGGTATCTGTGCTGTGTTTTGGAAAGAGGGGGCGTGGCTAAATCAACGGCTCAATCTCATGGAAGTTAGAACGGCTAAAATCGCTTACAGCACCTTTATGCCTCATGTTTGCCATCGTTCTTGGTCGAGTATCGTGGATTTGTAATTTTGTCCCCTTGGTTGTTCATGGTATCCCTTTCAAAAAATTTAAACTAGCTGCAAATTTGCCGCTTGTTTTTTTCACATGCAAATGAGCTTTTGATTCACTGCAAATGTTTGCCAGAAGTTTGCAGCTCTTCGCCAGTAGTGGTGAACCTCCGGCAAACCTTTGGCAACAATGCATGTGAAAATGATCTGTAGCGAATTTGCGGCAAATTTGCCATGAACTTTTTCGTAAAGAATTTTGACCATAGGTTTAGTCGTAGTTCGTGTTTTGTTTTGCTTTAGTTTGCTAATTTCATGTTTTTGGATTTTTACTTTATGTATATAAACTGCACTTGGGCTCTCTTTATATCATCTTCAGCTGCTCCTGCTTTTGCCTGAATGTTCCAATACCATCCAGTTTGATTTAAACAATAGCCATAACTTGAAAACTGTAGATTTTACCCAGGAACGCCACGGATATTCATCGCATGTTCCCACTGGATTCACAGTCTTCTTTTCCCAAGGTGAAAAATTCACTTCTGTCTCCAATTTTAGTGGCAATTTTATATACAACAAAGAAAGAGCAAGGGAAAATGAACAATCTTATTCCTAACAGATTTTAACACACTAAGTAAACACTATCTTTTGAGGGGGAGTGCTGGATAAAGCTGGATCCTCTGAAAGAGGGAGCAGCTCTTTGCAGAGGTTATAGATGGAGCCTGTTTCCTGCTGTTGATGTAAACCCAGGCCACACAAAAGAAGGGGTGAAGAAGTCTGATTTTCACTGATATACAATGAAATAGACCCCCATTTTAAACGCAATTCATCTTGATCACTCGCACCACATTATGGTGAATTAGCTGAGAACTGGCTCTAACAGTTGAGCTAGGCAGGGATTTGAGAGATCAGTATTTTTCAAGTTTCCATTCTCTATACACATGTCTATTTCTATACACATATAGAAAAATCTGTTTGGTAGGACTGTTGATAGTTTTTACTGGTCTAGTGAGGGCAGACAAATCAGAACCAGGTGGGATGTTGTTATTGTGTTATTTTCACAGTCTAAATGCTTGATTCTAAATGTTGCAATTTATCCACTTGAACGGAAAAAGTCTGTCAGAACTTTGGATGCAATTGCTTCTAAACAGTAAAATTACATCACAAGGTTTTCAGTACATACATTCATCATCTTAATTTCTTACTCAACACCTCTGCATCCAGAACAACAGCTGAGGCTAATATGTTTATTACACTAATACGTTTTTGTTTGAAATCTCTGTTTTCAGTTTCATAACGTCATAGTTTTCTAAAGTATGTGGTTGTGGAGAGCATTTTTGAAAAGCTGTTTTCGGGGGAGGAAAACACCATTCTAGTATGGATGAGAGGCGGAAATGAAAACGTGTTAGGCCACGTCTACACTAATCTGTTTTTTTGTTCGAAAATGCATCGATTTTGCTACGTTTGTGCCTCTCATCCACACTGGAATGGCATTTTCCTCCACCAAAACAGACTCAAAAACCCATAACTGCATACTTTGGAAAATGATGATGCTTGGAACTTGAAAATAGAGGTTTCAATCAATGGATTAGTGTGGATGTGGAAAACTTATAGGCTAATTTAGCAAAGCAGAAACCAAACTTTAAATGGTGACCATTTTTAAAGGTGCACTCAATAACATTTTTGTTTGTGTCATCTTAGACTTACAGATGCCAATGCAGGAATTTGCTATTCAGTCAGTCATGATTAAATTAATCCATAAGTGAAAGTGTCGAATAGTACTGCAGTTACTGAAATAGTGAGTATTCAGCTAGTCATATGATCCTAACCTGAAAGCCACCATGAGGGGACCCTTTCCTTGCAGAATAAAACAGATTTTATAAGGTAACTGATATGACTAGAGTCTTCATCACATGTGAGTGGTCATTATTTTATACATAAGTTTCAAAATTATAATTAATTTCTTTAGGAGTAAAATTTTTTGAGGAACAAAAATACTGAGTACACCTTTAAACATTCTCTAAACAGAATTACATTTGTATGAATTACTATGGTTTCCTTGCCAAGACTATTCCGAAGCCAAACCATAACATCTCATGTTTTTCCCGCGTGTCTCCAGACACCCGAGGAGATGTAAGAGCCCTGGGGAATGGTTGTAATTATATTCTACAGCCGCATGACTATGTGTGACTCAGTCTAATACGGATCTGCAGTGACTCAGCGATCAAGCAGAAAAACAGAAGGCTGTTTTACACTCTCTGAATCTAAACTGTAACTATGATTCAAAAGCTCAGTCTTGCTGCCCTACCCTTTGATTTTAACCAGCACACACGGAAAACTATATTAAAAAAGGGGGACAGGAAAGAGACTCAGCAGAAGCAAAATAAGAAAACTATTTCATGGGTTGCATGAAAAGCTGGGAAATCACCAGCCTTATACTAACAAGACTAAAAATGTTTCAAGTATTTTTTAAAGGATATTAAGTATTTTCTTTATATTCTCCCAACTTGCAACAGCAGGATTTCCATGATGATTTGATGCTGGTCTAGGTCTTGAAATGCGCTTCTCTCTGTTCACTTAAATGAGCTCACGCACCCCATCTCCAGCTTGCACAGTAAGGTCTATTTTAGGCCATGACACATAGAAGTGCGTCTTTTACAAGGTAAGCCTTTGCCAAATCAGGCACACATAGATATTTAGTTAATTAGCGGTATGCCATTTGGACAAGCAGGCCAAGGCAAACCTAGCTAGCACAGACTCGGTGCACATGGCTCTTCAGAGCAGCAGCAGTATGCAAATCTTGCTGATAGATTTGCTTGTTTTGGGGGTTGTGTTTTGTGTTATGCGTTTGTGCAGCTTCCCTGCTTTGTTGAGGGATTGTATTTATGTGTAATTGTGCAGCATCAATTCATGCATGCTTAATGCAGCATGTCTTATGTTTTTCTAAATGTGCAGCAGCATGCCCACATGCTTAACTCAGTATGTCTGTGTATGTTATAGCAGTCATGGATACAAGCGGCATAAAAGTACAGCTTAACTACTTGAATGGGGAAAATCCGAAATCTCCAAAATGGTTGGTCATTATTACAACCAAAGAACATTTTTTAGATCATCAGATAAATCTAACAACAATTGTATTATGAATTTAATAAATGCCAAAAAAACCCTATTCTTCAGGCTAGTTCAGCTAATGCGAATGTGCATTTTCAGGTTGACTGACAGACAATGTCTGTATCTAAGAGGTGATTGGCTCTTTTACCTGTAAATTGAGACTTCCTTTTCTACATCCACCATATTGGGCATTCAGATCTCTCTCTTTCATTGTAATATAAGTGCTCCGGCTAAATAATCTCTGGCTAAATTCAAACTGTACTTCTGCTACTATTTCCTTCTCTCTCTCTCCTTCTCTTTCATTCTCTCTCATATCTGGACAGTCATAAATTGTGAGTTGTTGATGGAATCCTTCAGCTGTGTCTGGTGCAATTTTGTCCACCTCCGCATTCAGCTCCGGTTCATGCACAGACCCTGAGAGCAATCATTTGGTACCAACTCTTTTCAGTTAGCGCCATGGCTCACCATCGCTAAAAGAGAACAAACACATCTTCCTTCTAAATGAGGAAACACTCCTTCTTGTAGCAATGTTATTATAACTATTATGAGACTCAATCTATCATATTCTCCAAATGGAACTTCTCAAGGTCAATGAGATAAGTCATTTCGGCACCTCCATCAGGTTTAACCATGGAAAACATGCACATTTGAGAACCATTTCAGTCACAAATAACATTTATTTTGAGGACTTTCCAGAATGGTGAATAGAGCGACGGAAGGTGACTCTTAATGTTATTCAAGAAAGCAAATACTAACTGGCATATCAGGCATATCAGAAGCATTCAACCAAAGACCTCTAGTAAGTACCTCAATCAGAAAAACAGGAATGGGTAGATTACATGGAAACCATCATTTAAAAGCAAATCTACATTTCTGGTGTTAAACTGAGTGCAAATGTAGTTCAATATATTATGACAGTTTTTGCCGGTGACTTTGTTAAGCTAGAGGAGGTTTTATTTAAGAAAAAGTAGAAAACTCCCCTTACATTACCCAGAGCTGGCCTTCATTAACAGAACCTCTGTATAGGCACTTTTAAAAAACAATATATGGCATCACAGGATAAGATCTAAGAAGCAAAATGATGGTCTTGTAATTTAAAATATATGTTTAGTGTAACTCAGATTTAATTTACCATTTGGTTTTCATTTTACTTTTAAGTAATTTTGACTGTAAGGAGGAAGTCATTATAATCAATGTAAGCAACATTTTACTTTTTCCATGAGGAATGCAGGGATCATTACAATTTACTACTGATCTGATGGGAGTACCAGACTTGTTTTAACAGTAGAGTCTTTTGTTTTTATCTTTATTTTCGTCTTGAATGTTTCTGTGGAGACTTTCTTTATTTTTCAACTGTTGTGTTTAAGAAATTATACATTTCTGAAAAAAATACATAAACGACAGAATTATTTGTACTTATTTTGTGCTATGCGTCAAGAAATTTTTTTAAATATCAAAACCAGAGGCTTTCTCTTGGACTCACTGTCTGTCACAATATGCCTCTCATTGGAATACAGGGTTTGACCCTCACCTGTTGAAAATTCATGCTTATTATTATCTGCTTACTGTAATCTTCAATAGATAGAGCTTGACATATTCCTGACGCTGGAGTCATAAACCCCTTTTAGCTGCAGAAAACACCTGACCAATACACAGCTTTGTGACACGCTTTATTTCTGGTTTTGTGCATGGCATCAAATACTGCTATCTTGTCTGGCTTTTTTAGTTTTAAAGGGGTCATGACATGAAGAATCAAATTTTTCTTGATCTTTTGATATATGAGGTAGTTTTACTATAAAAACATATTGTAAGTTTCAGAACTCAAAACTTCCTTCTCACTGCAAAAAAAGCATTTGTTGAAACCAAGCTGCCAAAACAACTTCCTCCACATTGTGATGTCACACTGTGGTTGACATTTGCATCTGACCACCTCCACAACAACACATCAGTGCCTATTTTACCTTTAACCACTTCCTATAGCAGTGAGATGGCAAAAAAAAAAAAAAAAAAAAAAAGCGGGTTGGTCAAGAGCAGAGAGCCAATCATAGCAGTGGGTGTTTACTTTCCAGTCTTAAAGGAGAAGCAGCACCAAAACTGAATGTTTCTGACAGAGGCTCCGAATAACGGTGGAAAATGGTCATGTTTTATAAATATCTGACTGTTTTTTGTGCAAGCTAATAAGTGAACCTCAAGGAACATATTAAAATAATCAAAAAAGCCGTGGCATGACCCCTTTAAAGTTTTAATTTAATCAATGATTCTAATATGTTAGCCCCTCTTTTTTTACTCTATGTGTATGTATGCATGTTCCTTTTAAAACTGAGTCATTAATGTGACAGTCTTTCTATTTATTTTATTTTAGGATGTTACAGTTAACTATACAGTAGATTTAAAGTTTGGGTTAAGGTTGGGGAAAATAAAAATACATTTGATTATTGTATATCTATATTCCTGATATGTTCTTGTCATTTTGCAGACCTCACCTCATGAACTACAGAAAATAAAAAATAAGTAGTATGCGAGCTGGTTAAAAAAATCATGTATGTATTGCTTGGCGAAAAATGTAGCAAAGCACTGAGAATAAATAATGGTGAGAAACATGGAGGGTAAACATCCCCAAATCCTTCAGCAGCCCTTTACTTATAAATGACTTTAAAAACATTTCCAAAAGAGATTATTCTTACCACAATAGAAAAACAAACTTCAAATCACACACTGTATTCTTACTTACACAGCCCAAAAAGCGATAAAGGGTCTTTCTAGCAAGTCAGTCCACTGACGGCCATCTTGGAACGCTCTCGGGAAGCTATTTCCAGTCATTACAGTGCAGCTCTTATCTACTTGAACGGGAAAGACCAAAATCTCCAAAAGTGTTGGTCAAGATTATGATCAAAGAACATATTTCAAATCAGCAGTAAAATCTGACAACATTGGTATCATAAATTGTGCTTCTTTCCCACAGATTACGCTAAAAAACTAAATCTTCCCGGCTTGTATAGCTTATGCGCATGCACATTCTCGAGATGATTGTCAGGCAATGTCTGTGCAGTATCTAAAAGGAAATTGACTCTTTTAACTGTAAGGCAGGACTTCCTTTTCTACATCCACTGACCGTTCCAATTTCTCCCATTCATTTTAATAGAAGTGGCCCGTCTCTGCTAACGAGTCTCTGGTTCTACTTAGTGAAACAAGACCCACTGTCCAAATGCTGTGTATTATACAGTGTATGACGTGTCCACTCTGGGTTTAAGAAAGACACTAAAAGTTCCCTCCTGTCACAGGAATCTGTATAAGCATATCTGTTTTATTTTTTTTGTAGGTTCAGGAATTTGATTTATCACTGCGACCATAATCTATTTTACCATATGCGTCCTCTTCAGTGGTTTTATACAACCCTTACTGGCATTTTGAAGTTAGTCTTATAGGGAATATCCACAAGAGGAATATAAAGTGGAGTGTAATGAGAGACTCTTTATTTTACTTTGGGGGGTTTTGGACTGTAACGTTTTGATGTAGAGCACAAGAGCAGGTGAACAGGCAGTAAGAGGTTCCTGTAGAGAAATCATACATTACTGATTATCTCCCAAAATGTGGAGGGATGATATACTGTATAATCATTGCTATGGCTCTGCATACTGTACATATTCTGTGATGATGCACAGTCAAAAGACCTCTACCTCCACCAACCAGCAAAGCAAAACAAATTACATTAACAATATTTCCAGATAGCTATACTATTAACTCTGCATTACATGTTGATTGGATCATTTGTGAATCTGTACATTATCTCTTTTTTGTTTTGTTCATATCAACCATCAGAATGGGGAAAAATATATAATCTCAGTGATTTCGACCATGGCATGATTGTTGGTGCCAGTCAGTGGTGTAAAGAAGTACAAATACTTTGTTACTGTACTTAAGTACTTGATTATTTAAATTTGTTGCAAAATGTTTTAGCCAAATAAATACTTTTTACTCTGATTCAAAGCCTCTCATTACTCGTTACCCAGATTTGAAAAAAGTTTGTTTCATTATTTGCAAAAAGAGAGCTCTTAGCAGTTTATAAACAGAGCGCATTGTGAGACATTCAGCACATGCGCTCAAAGAGTCTGTGTCAGACCAGCGAGGCACGCTTTTATGAAGGACTTTAGCAAACGTCTAAACTATAAAAAGCCTAAACGCGCTTCCACACGCACATAATATATATGATGCAATTGACCCTTGCTGTGTACAAACCTTACGGTTTAAATGTATGTATGTATAATGTAATGCAATGTATATAAGCCACAGAATACCAGGAACACAGAAACAATGGAGAACTCTTCTAGGATGCAGTGGACAGTAGGTGCTGATTTCAAACTCTAACTTGATGTTTGCTTATGTCTGCGTCAGCTGTAAATGTCAAGTTGCACCCGTCCATGATTTCCCGGGATTGTCCCGGTTTTTGGCCGTTCAGGACAAATTAAATTTGACGATTTTCCTGTCACTTTTACCAATATAAACACTTTTTGTTTATGTGCACTGTACAGTATTTATTCAAGAAGACTGATCATCAAACGTGCACTGCTAAACTGCTCTCTCATATGAATCTTTAGAAAGTCTGATTCATTTTAGTGAGTCGGTTCGTTTAGACAATTCATGTGTATGAAGCTCCCCAAAACCGTTCTGTCCCTCTCATATGAAGCATTGGGAAGTTCGGTTCATTTTAGTGATTAGGTTTGTTCGGAGGATTAATTTACATTAATCGTATTAAAGGACGATTCATTTGAGTTTCACGCAGAGTAAACTATTTTTACGTCTACTTATTTGATGTTGAATATTTAGTTAAATGCTGCTGTTCAACACTATTTTCGACTAATTTATTTACATGGATGTGTTTACATTAACTCTTCAAATAGTGTTCATTACTGATAGTTAGATATATATATATTGTTTAATAAAGGTAACTACTGTTAATAGCTTGTAGTGTAGTAACTATTTTTTTATAATGTTAGCTTCAACTCAAAATTTCTCAGGGACAGAATAAGTAAATATGTTAAACTTATACATTATAAAAGTATTGATTTTATTATTTTAATAAATTATACGCTGTTCATTTTAATTTCCATGTACTAAAAGCAAATTTTTGGAATAAAATGCTTAGTCCTTATCCACCAGTGACTAAGCTTGACTTGTTATGCTAAACAATCACTTATTGTATTCAATATTACCTGTATGAGACTCAATTATTAAGCTTTAAAAATAACAACATGAACAGGTCACATTATTAAAGATGAATGGATTTGAATTTGCAGTATTTACTTTTACTTTTTAATACTTAAGTATTTTTAAAACCAGGTACTTTTTATTTTTACTTAAGTAGTACTATAAAGAATGACTTTAACTTTTACTTAAGTAATACTTTTTTGTGGTATCTGTACTTTTACTTTAGTATGGAAGTTGAGTACTTTTTCCACCACTGGTGCAGCAGGTTCACAGTCAGACTCAGGTTTTTTTTTTTTCGCCCCTTTTTCTCCCCAATTTGGAATGCCCAATTCCCAGTGCACTCTAAGTCCTCGTGGTGGCGTATTGACACCTCAATCCAGGTGGCGGAGGACAAATCTCAGTTGCCTCTGCGTCTGAGACCGTCAATCTGCGCATCTTAACACGTGGCTTGTTGAGCACGATACTGCGGAGACATGACACACATGGAGGCTTCACGCTACAACTCACCATTTGCCCCACTGAGAGCAACCACAAGGAGGTTACCCAATGTGACTCTACCCTCCCTAGCAACCAGGCCAATTTGGTTGCTTAGGAGACCTGGCTGGAGTCACTCAGCATGCCCTGAATTCGAACTCGTGACTCCAGGGGTGGTAGTCAGTGTCAATAATCGCTGAGCTACCCAGCCCCCCAGACTCAGGTTTGAGTATTTCTGTAACTGCTGATCTCCTGGGATTTTCACACACAACAGTCTCTAGAGTTTACTCAGAATGGTGCCAAAAACAAAACACATCCAGTGAGCGAGCAGTTCTGCAGATGGATACGTCTTGTTGATGAGAGAGGTCAACAGAGAATGGCCAGACTGGTTCGAGCTGACAGAAAGGCTACGGTAAATCAGATAACCACTCCGTACAATTGTAGTGAGCAGAATAGCATCTCAGAATGCACAACTCGTTAAACATTGAGGCGGATGGGCTACAACAGCAGAAGACCACGTTGGGAACTTTATTAGGACCATAGTGTTCAGTGCACAGTGAGTGTACAGTATATAACTGTTACTGCAAATGAGGGATAATCTGATCTATTCTTCAGGTGTTTCCTCAGACTAGGCATATTACAGTTCTTTGGGTCTTTAGATTCAAGTCACCAATCATGTGGCATTTGACAACTTAATAGTTCCCAAAAAAGTTCACAAGCTAGGGCAGGCTTCTCACCTTGATAAATGACTGCAAAATGAAAAATGCAGACTTCTACTTAAAGACAGGCATTTAGAATGTTATAAATTCTGTTTTATGCTCAGCCTACCAAATACTGAGAGCCAGAAAGACTATATGCTTCTTAATTTGTATAAATTGTGACAGTGATTTCAACTGATGTGCTAATGCATAAAAACTGTTTGAGAGACACTATGTCAAATGAATAGTTCACCCAAAAATTTGGTCATAATATACTCACCATCATGTCATTCCAAACTTGTATAACTTTCTGTTATGAGGAAAACAAAGGGGATGTTTTAAATAAAATCTTGATCAGTTTTTTCAATACAATGGCAGTGGGTTGTGCCTCACTTTAAAGCTTAAAAAGGACCCAAAGTATCATAAAAGCAGAAAAAAAAAAAAAAAAAAAATGAAAAGCAATATATTTAAAATGGTTAAAGCACGATGAAAGTGAAAAATAACTGTATAGCAAGTAGACGCTATCTTGACAACACAGACCTGCATGATATACAGATTGCTGAAAAAGTGTAACAGATATTCTAATATCAAACTGGAAAGGTTAGATCTGACCCTGATAATACTGACTATGATAAGGAAAAAATGTTTATACAGTGTTCACATTGCTCATTACAGTGTTTATAAGACACTGACTGTGCAAGCGAGTGAGACTGTTATTTCTGTGTGATATCTGGGATGGTGTAAATCAGTTAGACATGCATAGCAGAGATGGAAGAGAGCTGAATCTTGGCCAACAGCAACCTCGCAGCAGGGGATGAGAAAACTCAGTATGGCATAGATGGAATTTGAGAGAGAGAAAATGCAAAATGGATGTTATTTCACATATGTAAATATCCGATGTACACTGATTTTATGCACCTGTTAGTAATGAGTAAAGCTGAAATAGCAAAACCCCCTTATTAGAAGGGGGTGTCCACATACTTTTGGCCATGTAGTGTTTTACTTATCCATTGCATCTGGAGAGCTACATGTGTTGTGTTAACAGATTGGGTTGATGATGTAAAATAAGCATGTTACTGTATGAATGAGTGATGCATTTCCTGTATGGGATGCCTTGCACATACAGCTATGCCAAATGTAATCAGTCATAGTAGATGTCTGGTATGGTTGGCTCACATGCACAACATGCATGATTATCTATACATTTTTCTTGTGTATGAACTGATTTAATTTAAAGAAATACTTGCTGTTTCTACATGGATGTAATTGATTTGAGAATGGGCACACCCTGTCTTTGGCTATACACAGCCTAAGGGCCGGTTCTTTGGAACATACTGTATTCTTTTAAATGGCTTTTTAATGAAGGACAAATTTGACTCTGACCCCTTCTGTGTTCTTTTTTCCCTAAAAGCCAGATGATTGGCCTTTTGCTTTAGTTCAGTTTCTTTTACACTCTCCAGTCAGGTTTTGATTTTAACTTAAAGGAGGGAAGAGTGAATACTCAGGTTTGACAAAGGAAATCAGTAGGAATTTAATATTTGATTTAAATATATGTACAGATTATTTAAACTGTACTGCTGCCAGAATGTAGGCAGCTGTCTCCAAAACCAATGTTTTCCAGACTGTTTCGACAACAAAATGTCCATTTTCAAAATTGCGTAAGACAGACTTCGAAAATGTTAGGCCCCTCTGGGTGTTAAACAGGGGCCATTTACGCTTGAGCCAGTGGTGGTATCAGGCATGCACCAGAGTTAGCAAAATAGCTCTGAAAAAGGAAGGTCATCCAAATGCTTAAATCTGTATCCACAGAGATGTGAGATAAATATGCAGGGCACTTTAGAGTTTGTCCAAAAAAGGTCAGTTTCCTGGTGAATCACCCTGAAAGTACATATCTGCATCCCAGATGATGGAGTAAGAGTTTTGTCACTAAACTTGCCAAGCGAAGGTCAGTTATGCAGACAATACAAACATGATCTTTCTTACAATCAGAAAAAAGCAGCACAGAAACAGTTTGTCAGAGCTGCTCTGTTTAAGTTGGCATTTAGTTGGAAGAAACCCATTCAGAAAAGAAGAGTCTTATAGGTTTCACCAATTTCTTGACAAGCTATCCGATAAGCCTGAATCAGTCTAGTCTTGTCAGAGCTTCTCTACAATAAGTTAGCTAGGATGATGAAAAGTCTAGTTTAAAGAGGTGACAAAATGAGTTTAAAAGGCCTATAATACAACATTATGTAACATGGAAAGTTTGAACACTTTCAGCCTTTTTCTTCATAAATAATAATATACAACATCTTCCAATCATTCACATTACAAGTGTCAAAAATTTCACAACCGCACAGTATGGTGATCCTAGACACTATACAACGATAATTCATATTATGGCTAGCATACATACAAATATACACATAAAGAAAGTCACTACAATGTAAGAACTTCTTTACTCACTCAAAGCAATGGCATTTCTAAAGTCAGAAGTTAAAACTTCTTAAAAAATATATAAATGAAATGGAGAGTATCACTGCAAAAATAAAAATAATAATAAAAAATAAGGAGGGGTAAAAAACAGAAAACATCTCTTAGTCATAACCAACATGATTTTAGTGATTTGAGTTCCTACAAAGAGTTCTCACAGCAGTCTATAAAGTATGATAGCAGCTATTTTGGACGGACTTAACGCAACACTGGAGGAGTTTCAAAGTTGTTCCGAGTCATCAAATATAAAAAACAAAGGAGCAATTATGTTTTGACTCCCTGGCCAGCCAGTGAGACAACACTAAGCAACACATACACTCTTTACGTCAACACTGCGGTGGCTCTGATGAAGGGTAACGTCATTTCAAAGCCGCATAACGATTTAACCCTGTCAGTGACCAGACACCTGTGTCATCGTCATGGCTGAGCGGCTGATTTTCATGCTGCCTTTTTCTGGTTTGCAACATTACTTAGAGTGAATAATATGTCTTATCAAAAGACAAAAAATGGTCTTCATAAAATCGAGTGCGATGCAGCATTAAATCCTCATCTCTGCATCATCACTGTGCTCTAGTGAGTGCTCTGTGGTGCTGATGATGGAGGTTGAGGGACCTTGAGTGACACCAAATGGGGAGACTGCTGGAGAACGTGCAGCAAGTGGGGACAGGGAAGGGGAGAAGCTAGGTGACATGGCAGCTGAGGAGATAGAGCCCTCATGGCTAATTGGTGAGCGCCTGAGGGTTGCCAAATGGTGGAACGTCCGTGCTATGGCTGGTTTAGGTGGGACGGATTTGGCTCCTGGATGAGCCACTGAGGTAATGAGGGGTGGCGGGTCAATTCTTGGCTTGGGGTCTGTCTTGAGTTTGGGTTGGAAGGGCCGCCGTGGATTGTTGGGGGGTAGGCTCTCATCTTTAAGCCTAGCAATCTCTGTAAAAACACTGGCTAAGGGTTGGAACTGGGGGCACCAGTTGAGAAGGTAGTCCCAGTTGTAGCTGCCTCTTAGTTCCTCGTCACTTGCCACTATGGCTGTGAGGGACCCATCTACCATGGGTTTTCCATCCTCTGGAAATGCGTAATCTTTTGGATGGGAAATGTTCAACCCTCGACCTACTCCAAGGTAGCCCCCGCCTTCGTCTCGATAGACTGGGAGCTGACCAGAGAGCAGGGTACCACTGATGCTCCCCAGTTTTTTAGTTTTGAACCACTGGCTTGCATCAAGTGGCCCAGGTTCGCAAGAAATATCAGAGAGCTGGTCCGCATCCTGTTGGATGCCCGAGTCAGGGCCCCGAGCAGAGATGTGCTCTTGCATGGATGAGGTGATGCTTGCAACTCTCGGGTATTCATTGATCATACGGATTTCGTCATCTTCAGCTGCTTCTGCAGAACCTCGTCCACTGGAGTGAGAGGGATCAAGGGAACCTCCTCGTGTGTAAGACCCTCCACCGGTTCGTTCTTCCTCACCGGTATATCCAGGAAGGGCCTGATGATAGATTCTGTCTCCCCCTGTGGGTTTAGACTCATCTAACTTCTGCAAAGCAGTTCCTGATGACACAGCACTATTTCCATTATCCTGCCCTTTCTTCTTGCGCCTTGATCTTACTACAGAAAGGGCCACAGCAATTATCACTAATAAGATGATTACTCCAAGAGAGGCAGCAATTATGCCCACAAGAAGGATGTTAAGGTCAGTTGCAAGACCAAAGGATGTGTTAGTGATGTCAATGGTGAGCTGAGCAGAAGCAACTCTTGAGGTATCAAGGGGGCTGTGAGCATTGACATCCATTGTCATTAGGCGGGTTTCTCTCTTTGAGCGACTACCACCGCTTGAGCTGCTAGAGCTGTCCAACTTAAGGTAGATCACACCGGTGGTCTTATTCACATCAAAGTATGGAGAGATATTGGGGAAGGAGTAGAGGACAATACCATCCACACCACCATCCTCATCTTTGGCCTGTATTTGCCCAATGCTCTGACCTTTTTTGGCTCCCTCTGGCACTTCAAAGGAGAAGTCTGAAGAGGTGAAAACTGGGTCATACTCATCCTCTCCTGTAACATAGACCTGCACAGTGACAGTGGCTGAATTGTTGCCTGCATCCACAGCCAAAGCGATGAAATTAAATGAGTTCACCTTCTCGAAATCAAACATCTGCTTTGTACGAACTTCCCCTGAGTTCTGATCTACTAAGAAAAGATCTTTTCCCAGACTGGAGTGGTCTATTATGTAATACTTTAGCTGTCCATAAACTCCTGTGTCATAGTCAATAGCATGCAACACAGTCACAGCAGAGTTGGGTGGCTTGTTCTCGCGAATACTGGTGGTTATAGTTGCAATGGGAAAGTAAGGTCTGTTATCATTGACGTCCTTGACCTCAACACTAATAGGGGCCAGTGCAAAATGACTATGGCCGTCTGAGGCTTGTACTATAACCACATGGGAAGTCCGGCTCTCTCTGTCTAGTGGTCTTTGAAGCTTCAGTGCCCCAGTCCACTGATCCACCGAGAACAGTTTCATCTCATCTCCAGAGCTTATGCTGTACTGGATCTCTGCATAGGGAGCAGAATCAGGATCAGTTGCAGTCACACGTAAGATTTCAGTACCTGCTGCGACCCCTTCACTCAGAGCCACTATATACTCAGCTCTGCCAAAGACAGGAGGGTTGTCATTTACATCAGTGACCGTGATGATGGCCAGTACACTGGAACTGCGTTGGGGAACACCACGATCCGAGACTGCAATGGTGAGATTGTAGTGTGACAATGCCTCAAAATCCAGTCGCTCTGCAAGGATCAGGGTTCCTACTGTCTGGAAACCTTGACCCTCTATGAAACGAACGCTACTTTCAATCTGGAAAGCATTTCCAACGTTCCCACTGGTGATTGCAAAATCAAAGCCAGAGTTTTCCTGAGACAGGTCTCCGTCAACTGCCTCTAAGGTCAGGATAGTGGCTCCAGGTAGCTGGTCCTCAGGTACTGTGGCTCTGTACTCCAACTGATGGAATATGGGGGCATTATCATTGACATCTGTCAGCTGAACCTGGACTGTGGCAGAAGAGGACAGAGGTGGAGTCCCTCCATCATGAGCTTCAATGACTATGCTCACAGTGGGTTGCTCAGGGTCAAACTCTGCTTTCTGTCTAATGAAAAGTGTTCCTGTAAAGACATAGGAAGTGATGAACTTTTACACTGTATTGCAGGTGATTTTATCACAGTGCTAATGGTTTAAATATAAACTATATGATAAAACTATATACACATATTTAGTGGAAACATCAGCTTTATACCATTTTTAGGATCAATATAAAACCCCTCCCTCGTTGATGACACCACTCGATAGGTGACCCTTCCATTATCTCCTGAATCCCGATCAGTGGCTGTTACTGTGATAACAGTACTTCCTGTTGGAGAATGTTCTAGAAGTGTTACCTGGAAAACAATAGGAACAACAAAACTATTACTTGGCATTTTGGAGAAACGTTGATCTCAGTCAGCATTCATTTTCTTTGTATGAAAAAATATGCAAAGAAAGTGAATGGTGACAGAGGCTCACATTGTGCCTAAAATCACATAAAAGGCATACGGATTTGGAACAACATAGAGGTGAGTAACTGATGACAGAATTTTATTTTTAGGTAAACTATCCCTTTAACTTTTTTACAGTGTTAATTTAGAATGTTTCACAGCTATGATAGTTACAATGGTAGAAAAGTGATAAAGTCACCTGGTACAGATCTTGTGTAAATGTAGGTGCATTATCATTTATATCCTCCACCAGCACAGTTAGATTGGCTTCACTCTGGTGCTTTGAATCTGAAGCTCGAATAGTCAACGTATACCATGTCCTCTCCTCAAAGTCCAGTGATGCTGTCAGAGACACACGGCCATTGTAGCGGTGGATTCCGAATTTTCCCTGTGATGGGGCATCCAGCTGCAGAGAATAAGAAAGAACTGGGCCAGAATCCACATCATTTCCAGTAACCATAGTGATCTCAGTCCCGATAAGAGAGTCTGGAGGAACAGAGAGGAAGAGAAGAGAGCAGAGACATTGTTTAGGAGGTGTAAGAATAAACATGTACAGTAATAAAAGTTCTTGATAGCTATCACATGTCCTTCAAAAGACAAAGGTTGGGCAATTGAAGGAAGCTACAACATTAATAATCAGGTGATGCTGCTTTTAGCTATTATTCCTTAGAACCTTTAACCAACTGAAATTATTTAAGCTTCCAGCATTCACATTTAAAACAAACAAAAAATAAACAAAAGTCCATTATTGAGTGAGTACATAAAAAAATCTGTGTTCAGTGGGGCCTGGGAAGCTCAGCGAGTAAAGACGCTGACTACCACCCCTGGAGTCGCGAGTTTGAATCCAGGGTGTGCTGAGTGACTCCAGCCAGGTCTCCTAAGCAACCAAATTGGCCTGGTTGCTAGGGAGGGTAGAGTCACATGGGGTAACCTCCTTGGGGTCGCTATAATGTGGTTCTCGCTCTCGGTGGGGTGTGTGGTGAGTTGTGCATGCATGCCGTGGGGAATAGCATGAAGCCTCCACACGTGCTATGTCTCCACGGTAATGCGCTCAACAAGACACGTGATAAGATGCGCGGATTGACGGTCTCAGATGCGGAGGCAACTGAGATTCGTCCTCCACCACCTGGATTGAGGCGAGTCACTACGCCACCACAAGGACTTAGAGCACATTGGGAATTGGGCATTTCAAATTGGGGAGAAAAGGGGAGAAAAAAATCTGTTCAAAACCCTGTCCCTGTCTGTGTCGCGTGTGTGATGCTGGGAAGGCTGGAGTAATTTTAGCAGCAACAGTGCAGCAGTCTGGATGGATGTTAACTGTTTGGCAAAGCAGTTTACTTGCTATGATGCTTGGATATGTTTTCTGGTACGGCTGTTAAAGCTTATATTGTTGTCATGCTTTAATTATTTAAATATTACTTGAGGGATATTGTATTTACCATTCACAAAGTGTTTAAGGGCTACATTTTCCAGTGAAGATACTGTAGCATGTTTACTAATATTCATGACTTCTGACTATTTTATAACATTGCTGTAGTTTTTAATCGAATTACATAATATCAAAGTGAAAATAGCACATTATGACTCTGTAGGTGAATATCACAGATTGATCACAAGCAAAGCAGGTAACCTCAAACCATGAGATTCATCTGTGCAGAAGAGCAGTGCCAAAACACAACTGAAATTAAATGTTCCTCCGCAAGTTACTTGCAATTTTAGGTTTCAACCACAGATATCGATAGAGAGTCCATAGTTCTGTAGTGCAGCTTTAATAAGTCTTTTTAGTAGGTACTTCCCACTTAGTAAGATATTTCCTTTTTTGGTCTCATACCTGTTTTTTTTGTTTTATTTTTTACAGTTTATTTAAAAAATAAAAAAACAGTTTATTTCAAATTTATCATCAAAATGGTGTTTAAATAAATGAATGAATTAAAACTTTAATCAAATGAAAATATAACAATTACATTTCAACAAAATATTGTATTATTTTTTTATCAAATGATGTGCTTTTATACTGAACCTCACAGCACAATCCAAAATAAAACATTGGAGTTATATTTTGTCAAATAAAGTGCTTTATAACAGAGCATCACAGATGTGAGATATTGCTTTAATATAATACAATTACTATTGATTTATTATTATTATTATTAGTAGTAGTAGTAGTAGTAGTAGTAGTAGTAGTATTACTGTGAATATTACATAACTATACAGTAGTGATTTATTTCTCTCATATTTTATTTTATATTTTCCATTTACAGGTAAATTTAGCATTTATTTTGGCTGAGCATTTATTTTGAAGTGTTTCTGTGTTGCTATAGTACAGTAGCTTCTCAGTCTGGAAAAGCTGGTCCATTGTGATTATCAAAATGCAAAAGACTGCTATTTAATTTAAAAAAAATACATGTATGTAGTGTATATGTGCCTCATGCTACAAAGTGAATTAGCGCTCTGCTTGATGTCATCTGCTACAAACAGAACGTGCGATGCTCGTGATGGTGTTTTCCGTGTCTGAGCCAAGGAGCTCTTAAAGGTATGAGCACTTTATATATTTATGTCAGCACAACACCAGCTCCAGACAATCACAAGCACTCACATTTGAAGCGTGTAGCACATGAAAACTATATATTTATCTCATTAAATCACAGCTTTTGCAGTTAAATAATCTCACTAGGACATAATGTGATTTAAATTAGTAAAATGAATGTTTACATAATGACATTTGTACGTCAGATGATATCGGTTTTTTGTATCAAAGCATTTTTACGAGCACGAGTACAATTACATGAGTGGGGTATCAGACCCGATTCCGATACCAGTATCGTTATTGGGACATCCTTACTTTTAAGTCATTATATTACATTTTTATTGTAATTTTTATTGTCATTCTTGTTTTTATACATTGAAAAAACTTTTTTTAGATAAAAAAAAAAAACATTTATACTCCGACCTGTGAAACACTTTGAGCTGCATTTCATTTATGAAAGGTGAGATACATATAAAAAGATGATTTTAATTATTATTGTTATTATACCACAGCTAATAAGAAGTAAAAAGTATGACAACCCTGACTTTAAGCTCTCTTAAATGGATAAGGAAGGGTCATAGGTCACTAGTTAGTTTACTTACTCTCTGGCACGCTAACTTCCCGTGGCACTGGGATGGTGGGACTGTTGTCGTTGAGGTCGACGATAATCACTGTGATGGTGGCAGTGCCTACTAGCTTGGGGCTGCCACGATCTGTGGCCTTTATCACCAGCCTGAAGCAAATTAGATGAATGAATAACGGTCAAGGAGAGTTTAATGTGGAGCTTCTTTAAAGAGATAGTTCACCCAAAAATGAAAATTCTGTTATCATTTACTCCGCCTCATGTCCTTCCAAACCTGTATGACTTTTTTTTTTTTTTGTGTAGAAAAAAAAAAAGGGTTTTCTTGCATTATGTCAAAGCTGTTCTTTTCCATACAATAAATGTGAAAGGTGACCACAGCTGTCCCTGGTCCCTATCCACTTTGATTGTATGGAAAAGAGCAGCTTGGACATTCTGTCAGGTATCTCCTTTAGTGTTTTTAATGTGAGAAAAAAGTCATAAGGGTTTAAAATGACTTGAGGGTGAGTATATGAGAGTGAGAAAATTAATTTTTGGGGAATTATTCCATTAACGGAATAAGTGTTAGAGATTGAGAGAGAAAGAGAGAACAAAAAATGTCTTTTATTTTCGATAAGATAGGGACATTCGTAAAACAATCCAAAAACACTAACAGACCCAAAAATGTGGTAAATTAAAATCACTCAGCATGACAGGGGTCAGGGGAACATTTCAGACACAAAACACATGAGGGCTTGAAAACATCACACACACAAACTAAATAACACAAAGCCCAGAGAGGACAGTTACATTCCACAGAACAGAAGAAATAAAAGACCCGCAGAGCAATGACTTCACGGGCCAAAAAAACACAGCACACACATATGTACACTCACTTGGCCTGCGTCCAGATTTCTCGGTCCATAATAGCCGCTGTAGTGATGCTGCCTGTCAGAGAGTCAATCTTGAAAAGGCCACTTTGCCTGGAAGACTCAATAGAGTAAGTTACCTGACCGTTCTGACCCTGGTCAACATCCTCTGCCACAACCTAATGGATATATAAATCTTACCATACAATTGCAGACTGAACATGAAAAACCTATATTAACTTAAAAGAAAGATGTTTGTAGAATATGAATGTTTTTAATATGCTTCTAGCCTGCTGAAAGACCAACTTAGACCAGTACAAATTTTTTATGCAGCTACAGACTAAAGTGGACCAGCATAGCCATGCCAAAACAGCTGGTGAAGCTGGTTGACCAAGATAAACCAGCTAGTTCAGCTAGTAAAGAGTTCTGGTAGGAACATCAGCACACCAGCATCCAAAACTCAACATACGCTGAATTTTTAGCATGACAATTACCTTTGACCTTTAAAATGTACCAAAAATAAAGAGCCCTTGCCTGAATGATGGGAAAGTCATAGCCCTGTGCTTCATGCATATATGCAACATAGTTTTGTAGCTGGAATCGTGGTAGGTTGTCATTTACATCCTGAAGAATCAGGTTGACAGCCATAAAGGAGCTAGATGATGTAGTTTCAGCCTTCACCACTAGGCGGAGTCTTGGCGTGTCCTCAAAATCCAGGCCATTGGAGCTCTGTACCCAGATTTCACCTGTGAAAGCAGAGATGATGCGCTGAAGTAGGTCAACTGCCTGACATTGCAACAGGTTCTATTCTTCTGTCTTTTTCTTTTTCATTGTGACTAACTTCAAAATTGTATATTCTTCCTAACTTCTTTGATGAGTTGAAAGACCCCAAAAAATCTCTTGATTTTCTGTGCTGTTCCTGTGCTGACGTATTTCCTATTGAAAAAAGTTTGGGTGGAACACATCTATGGGCTCGTGCCTTTTTAGTCGGATGCAGGTTGTATTAGGGAAAGGGATGTTATCATTCAAGAGAGCATGTGACTGCACAAAAATCTGAGTAGTGCAACATGAGTCACCAATATTTTGGTTCATTTTCCTGGAAAAGGTAGATTTTAAATTTTGCATTTTTAATGTTTTAAGAGTACACTAGCATATAGATGGCCTCAAATTGAATAGACATGGACCAAAAGCCATAAAAATCCAATTTCCAGATTGGAGCATCTTGTACAAATTTTAGAGGTGGTCTAACCCATAATTCACAGGGTTTTCTTCTGACCTGTACTGGAGCTGATGCTGAAAGACTTAAATTTGTTCCCACTGAAGATGGTGTAAGTGATGCCATCACGGCTGCCATCGGGGTGCTGAGCCTGAGCCTGTGCAACCGCAGTGCCTGTGGGGGAAAATACACAAAAATGTCAATACTCGCTACATTCACTCAAGATGATGGATTGGCTTTCAGAGCAAACCTGGGAGCTGCACAAAAATGTCTGTGAGTGATAGCTGAAATATAATGCTGCAGTTTTCAACAAACAGTTGCTTGCTAAATTATTCAAGGCCTTAATTGTCTAATTTCAGTTCTTTGAAAAACAGATATTACAAAAGATTCCCTTTCACTGAAGGATTTATTATCCAGTATGATGTGAGAATGTTAACTGAATGTTAAATGTGAGAGTAGGTTACAGTCTGAATCACCAAATCATTATTGTAATTATGTAATTCTCTACCTACCTTTAGCTGCATTCTCCTGGATACTAACATCTCTGGCGGTGCGAGAGAATCGAATGCCCTTGTAGTCTTGCTCCTTCACATAGATGATCACCACCCCTAGAGAAGATTGGGGAGGGCTGCCCTGATCCATAGCCTCCACTATGAGTGTGCGCTGGGTTTGCATCAGGGTCTGCAGCTTCTCTGTGGTCTGGACCTCTCCTGTAAGTGAATTAATAGCAAAACCCTGCACTGGCATCGCAAACCGGTAGAACACAGACCCGTTGGCTCCAAAGTCCTTATCTTCTGCTCTCATGGTGGCCACCACCTGATGCATAGACACACTTCCACTAGACACATTAATGATAAGTGGGTCCTGGATGAAGAATGGTGCATTGTCGTTGACATCCAGGATGGTAACAGTTACCAGGGCTGAGGTGTTGTGGGGTGCGGCAGGTGATAGGTCAACTGCATACACTTGGAAGGTGTAAGAAGCTCTTTTTTCTCTGTCCAGGGGTGATATGGTTGTGATTCGCCCTGTGTCTGGGTCTATTGTGAATGCACCTTTGGCCTCTTGGCTTAGGAAGTATAGGATCTGACCATTCTCACCCTCATCCACATCTGTTGCAGTCACATCCAGCACCACCTTACCTACAGCAGTATCTTCTGAGACATCAATTGTGTAGCTACTGCTGCCAAACTTGGGGCTGTTGTCATTTACATCAAGGACATTGACATCCACAGTGGCGGTGCTGCTCAGGGAGGGACTACCATGATCTTGGACCACCACCTCCAGGGAATAACTGTTCTTCCTTTCCCGGTCCAGAGGTCTGGAGGTCAAGAGAGCTCCAGAGGAACTGTCAAGTTGAAAGTCGCCATCTGGATCTCCAGCTATTGAAGAGCAATACAGAGACATAACATTTGTTAATATTAACCTGCTGGAAAAATAACAGTTTAAACCAGGATAAGATGTTTTTTTGGTCTTAACTGGTCTCCAAGCCTGGTCAGGCTAGTCTGGTTTGCTGATTTTAGAAGGGTTTTGGGCATCTGTCAGCTGGTCAGGCTTGAAAACCAGTTAGCCGATCAGCTAAACTAACTGAACACCATTTTAGCCAGGCTGAAAGATCGGCCAGATCAGATGAAGACCATCTTAGTCAGGCTGCGAGACAAACTAGACCTGCTAAAGACCAGCTAGGCCAGGCTGGGTGACCAGCTAGACCTGATTAAGACCATATTAGTCAGGCTGAAAGACCACCTAGACCTGCTAAAGACCAGCTTGGCAAGGCTGGGAGACAAGCTCAACCAACTGAAAACCATTTTAGCCTGGCTGTGAGACCATCTAGATCTGCTGAAGACCAGATTGTCAGGGCTGGGAGACTAGCTAGACCAGATTAAACAAGCTAAAAGCATCTTAGACTGTTTTAGGGTGTTTTTTCAGGGTAAGTGGCACATCCTTCTTTTTAAACCAGGCTAAAATGGTTTTCTGGTCTTAGCTGGTCTCCAAGCCTGGTCATGCTGGTCTGGTTTGCTGATTTTAGGGGGGTTTTGGGCATTTGTCAGCTGGCCAGGCTTGGAAACCAGTTTGCCGTCCAGCTAAACTAATTGAACACCATCTTAGCCAGGCTGGGAGACCAGCTAGACCAGTTGAAGACCAGCTTGGCAAGGCTGGGAGACCAGTTAGACCAGCTGAAGACCATCTTAGCCAGGCTGGGAGACCAGAGAGACCAGTTGAAGATCATCTTAGCCAGGTTGGGAGACCAGCTAGACCAGCTCAATACCATCATATCCAGGCTGGGTGACCAGCTAGACCTACAGAAGACCAGCTTGGCAAGGCCGGGAGACCAGCTAGGCCAGATGAAGACCATCATAGCCAGGCTGGCAGACCAGCTGAAGACCAGCTTGGCCAGGCTGGGTGACCAGCTAGACCTGCTGAAGACCAGCTTTGTAAGACTGGGAGACCAGCTAAACCAGCTTAAGACCATTTTTGGAAAGACTGGGAGACCAGTTAATCCTGCTAAAGACCAGCTTGGCCAGGCTGGGTTACCAGCTAGACCTGCTGAAGACCAGATTGGCAAGGCTGGGAGACCAGCTGAAGACAAACTTGTCTAGACTGAGAGACCAGCTAGACCAGATTAAACTAGCTAAAACCACCTTAGGCTGTTTTATGGAGTTTTTTCACTTTTTCAAGTGATACATCCTTCTTTTTAGAAAGAAATAATTTAGACTGAAATTTTAACATTAAACAGTAACATATGCCTTTATCACAGATAATTAAAAATGATTTAAAATGTAATATAATTCAAAATGTATATGATGTGTAAATCTACTGGAAAAAGCTCTTCATATTTTTCTTCTTCTTTATGTTGCTCTGTGAAAACAATAAGAATTTATAGTTTTACCACTGATCTTGTATTCCAGTCGGCCACTCTCTCCAGTGTCCTGATCCGTGGCTTTGAGGGCAAATAGCTCCACAGGCTCTAGGTTCTCAGGAACCTCCAGACTGTATTGTTGCCTCCCAAAAGCAGGAGCATTATCATTCTCATCCAGCACAGTGATGTGCACTTTGGCCTTGGCAAAGTTAGGGGGTATGCCACCATCCTTTGCATACACTGACAAACAAAAGACATAAGTATGGTTAGTAAGTTCCTAAGTTAATTATGGGTTATGATTATCAGTTGTAATATTCAATAATAATAATATTTTTAAGTACCCGTTACAGTGTAGTGGTCCTTAAATTCCCTGTCTAGGACCTGGGTGACAGATATTACACCTGTTTCTGGATTAATTATAAATCCATCCTCAGTCACTCCACCATAAGTCACCAGGCCGTTAGTTCCTGCAACACAGTCATTAAAACCAGAAATATATAATCAATAATTCTGTTCAGTATGATGTGCAAAATCGTGATTGGTGACTTAATCGATAGCTATCATTGGAATGGAACACTACCTTAATGTATACTGTGCAGTATACACAGTTTATTGCCAAAAAGTTTTATTTTATTTTTTTATTTTTTATTTTTTTAAGTGAAACTCTCTCATTATGGTACATTCACATCATGTTGTACTGTAATTACGAGATGACAACTCTGAGATTCTACTCAGAGCTGTTCACATCCTCATACTTAGAAATCATTTGAATTAATCACATAAATTCATTAATTCACCTCTATATGTTCTTGCAAAATGTTTATGGACAAATTGAGCACACCAGGGAACACTAACTATAATAAAATGGCATAACAAACATAAAAGCTGTTAAGGCGAGGACGTCACGACTGTCAAGTCGGAGCTTTCATAGAATTCCAAGTTTAAAACTTGTAATTACGAGTTCAATGAAGACATTAACGTTTTTTCTTAATTATGGAAATTTCGACATGATGTGAATACACCATTATTTCACTATAAATGTTTCAAACAGTAGTACGGTATTCTACATTGTTATCATATGCCTCATTAAGTTGCATTTGAGGGGTATTCAATTATGTGGCTTTTTAAATGTTTTTATTAAATTTTATCTAAAGATGTCTAACTTTTGAAAGTCAGATCAAATAATGAGTCAAAAAACAAACAAACAAACAAAAAAAAGAGATGTTATCATCAATCGTAGTTGATATTACTTCCAGGTAATTCATCACACTGGAAATGGAATGTCAAAGTGTGTGTTTTTCATTGTAGGAATACAGAAATTTAATAGGTAAACCAGGTACTCTATGCATGCAGAAATGTTAGATATTGTGTGAAGTATACATACTATATATACCAGAAAAATTAAGAGTAGTTAGTATGCTATTCTGAACATATCCTGTGACTTGTAACAATCTACAAAAATCCTCTCTTATTTCAGAATTAAAAATACATTCTGACTCAGAACTGTACAGGAACTAGTGAATAACCTAATTTGCATTAAAACAGATGTGTACAATGTCATAAAATATTCAGGTTAAAACCTTTTCATCTTGCTTTTAACACATCATACGTTTCATTAGTAGTTCAATTTGCTGATTCAGCAGCCGAGTATTGGTCCACAAAATGAACATAAGCGAAGACCAAAGACATACGGATGCCAGATTGCGTGCAAAGTCAGCTTGCTTTGGCATGAGCACCTGCTTACTCAATTAATAGTTCCTGGAGAATGTCTTTACAATCTCTCTCTTTTATACTCTCTCATTCTGCCCAGGGGGCTTAGAAAGAGTCCCACATATCCTCAACAGGAAACTTAAAAAAACAAAACAACACAACATAACAGCTTTAACCAGATGGCAACATTTTCAGACACAGGTCATGAATATTTGAACAGTCAGAATACCCTAGTAGTAAAGGTACATTTAACACATGGTTTAATGCATAAAGTAATCAAATATCACTCACCGTGATCCCGGTCTGAGGCGGAGACCTTTAGTATGGTTGTTCCTGCTGGCTGGTTCTCTTTGATTTGAGCTTCAAATTCAGTCCTTTCAAACCATGGTGCTTCATCGTTTACATCAATCACCTGGATAAACAGCATCTGAGTGGTGGAGTGATGGGGTATGCCGTGGTCCTCAGCAACAATGGTAAGGTTGTAGCTCTCTTGCTCCTCACGATCCAGAGGTTTCAGGATGGAAAGAGAGCCTGGAGATTAGGAGAAGAGAAAACCCTGCATGAGGGGTTCACAGTATTGCATTGTACTCAGTTGCTCTGTGGTTTAATAGAAAGAAACACTTCTAAAGAGGGGATATCTCTTCAATACAGTGGACCCAATAAGTATTTGGACACTTAAAGGAAAAGTTTACCTATTATTTACTCATCCTCATGTTATTACAAACCTGTATGACTTTCTTTCTTATGCGGAACACAGGAGGAGATGTTTTAACAAATAACGCATCTGTGGTGTGTCTGTCTTTTCAATACATCTGTAGTGGATTGTGGTTAAAAAAACATAAAAAAGGACCCAAAAGTATCATAAAAGTATCCAATGCCACTTTTGCTTCATATTCCAAGTCTTCTGAATACATACGATAGATTTTGGTGAGAAACAACCTGAAATTTAAGCAATTCTTCAGTGAAAATCTTAATATCCGTAGTGCATTTGATTCCTTTTTTTTAAGCTTTAAAGTGAGGCACACTCCACTGCCATTGTATTGAAAAGACAGACCATGATATTCAAGAAAACATCATAATTAAGAAAGTCATACTGATTTGAAACAATATGAGGGTAAATGATGACAGAATTTTAATTTCTGGGTGAACAATCCCTTTAAGCCACAATCAAAACGTCTGAATTTTTATTGTTTTTAAAACAAAAGTGGCATCTGCAAACAACTGATCCCAGACTTTTCCTAAGATATTTTTTTATTTACTTTTAACCAACTGCTCCCAAGGTAATCTTTAGGTGTGGTACTAACACAGAAGTACGGTACTGTTTTGGTACCAAGGCACAGCGATGATATCAGATTGTAATATCATGGTCCTTTCATATACAGTATAGCATGGTACTGAATGAAAGACTACAATGGTATTACCATGATCATGTCCAAAAACAATTTTGTCACTGTTTGGTATGTTTTTGTCAGTGTATGGTTTTAGCATTAAACTTCAAGGGCTTCTTCATCTTTATTACTCCCCTGTTAACATGTACTGTACCTGAGATTCCAAATTTGAAGAATTTGTTCATGCAAAATAAAAGTCAAACACAATATCCAAAGCTCATAATTCATTTTAAGCTTCATTCATTCTGTTTTTCTCCTCAGATTGGCTCCTCCAACTGGAACTTGACAAAGAAGATTTTTGCTGACCAGCTGCTATGAAGAGCAGGGTCTGGAGTTGTTGTTTTGGATCCATTTTTGAACTGTTCCAGCATTACCTCTGTGCAATGCTGTCATCAGCTAAAGCTCGAGCGAGGGTCAGTCAGGATAAAAACACCCCTGCGGTTCATATGGCAACTCGAATGCTTGCTGACTGCGAAATATTATTGTGTGTTTGTGCGAAGTCTATGTGCGGCCTCTTTTCTTATTTATAGTCCACCTACAGTAACACACGGTAGCTTTAAAAACATCATTGAGATGTTAAAGATTGTTTTTGCTTCTGAAAACGGTAGCTCTGGTTTTGTTCTTAACATCAATCTCTTCGCACAGTAAAAATAGTGTTAAGTTCTACTCCCAGCATCTGGCTACTATCAGTTTATTGACATTTGTTGTGACTTTACCTTGCATTTTAACTCAACTTTATTTCTCAGGCGAATTTTGTATGTAGCATGTACCTGATTTAAAGCAGAAATTTAATGAATAAGTTCCCCCCAAAATTAAAATAATATCTTTCAAATCTTTAAAAAAAAGGCCTTATTATAAGCAGAATGTCTGTCCACACAACTCTTTTCCATTCAATGAAAGTGAATGGTGACCATGATAGTTAAGCAATATTGTAAGTGAATAGCGACTTAAATTCCAGTCTATTCCTGACTCTAAGCTATCGTATGGCTTTCACACATTTGGAATAAGTTGAACAGACTACTTATGCTTTTATGGTGCTTTTGTGCCCTTTTTGGAGCTTGACACCCCTTCGTCCCCATCCACTTTCATTATATAGAAGAAATGAAGAAAGTAGCCTCTACATTCTACTAAATTTCTCCTTTGGTGTTCCATGGAAGAAAGAAAGTCATACAGGATCGGAACAAATGAAGGTACATAAATGATGAAAGAATGTTCATTTTTTAGGGTGAACTATCCATTTAAATACTAACCTACATCACAAACCATTTGACTATACTGGAAGGAAAATCATCTACAGCTGGTCAGTCAATTAGGTGTCTTTGTATTTTTAATCGAATTTTGCGTGAGCTGTATATGGTAATTTTCTTGGATGATGGAGAAATTTCTCGCTAATGGATATTTCCAACTCCAAATCAAAGAGATGCGGTTGACAGGGCCAGAATAATGTGCTCCCATGAATAAACCCTTCAAGAAAATTATCCTTTCTTGCTAAATTACTTGGGCTTTGAGGGAATGGCCCATAATGCAGCATGGTGTGAGAAGGAGACATTTTTCAAATAGAGTTAAAGTGATAGTGCATCCTCCAAATGAAAATTCTGTCATCATTTACTTAGCAGAATTGACAGAATTTTCATTATTGGGTTTACTATTCTTTAAGGGTGCTTTCACTCTTGGTCCGATTGCTTGGATCGAACCCAAGTTAGTTTCGCTGGTCTCTGTTCACATCATATTATTCGGATTCTAACCGCGGTCCGAATACGTCATCAGTGTGAGTACAAGCGCCGGCTGTTTTATCACTGTAACCAGGTAACAAGAAGACATCAATTTCACTGTGTAATTAAAGTATTTATCTCTTTGGATTTACCACCAAAAATTTACATGCACAGAACAAAACTTGTGTTTGTCTCCAGCAGATGCAATGATGTGCAATGATGTGATGAATGTGATGTGATTTGTCTGCTGCGAGCCCCCGGATGCATTACAAGAAATGTGAAGAATGTGAGCTGCTCTCTAAACGGGATTTATATGGAGACAAGCAGGTATGAGAAATGCATTATACCATAATAATTGTGATCGGGAGCCTGCAAACATGCAAATTTTGTGTCAATACAAGCGGTTTACAACCATGGTTTGGTACGATTGTGTTCATATCAGCAGCGAACCATAAAGGAGTTCACATGAACTCCTTTTCAAGCAGACTCGGGTGCGGTTTGTTGGTGTGCACCCAAGTTTGGAAAACAGTGTTCATATCATCCAAATAAACCGAACTTTGACATCATTCGAACCCGGGTGCACACCAAAAGTTCTAGTCTAAAAGCACCCTGAAGTAATGATTCTTACCACTGTTGGGGCTGAGACTGAACTGTTCTGCTGTGTTGCCTGACTTGATCCTGTAGGACACTCGTCCATTTTCCCCCTGGTCTGCATCCTGGGCCATGACATAGAGTAGGACAAAGCCAACAGCCTGGTCCTCCATCACACTAACAGCTGTAGGGGAGCTGAAGATCGGTGCATTGTCATTCTCATCAGTCACAAACACTCGTGCTGTTACCGATCCCCAGAGTCTTTGATTGGGATCCATAACTGAATCTGTGGCATGGACCACCAGGAAGAGGCTGGAGGTCTTTTCATGGTCCAGCTCTTGGCCTAGCGTCAGGACTCCCGTGACTGGATCAAGAGTGAAGAGATCTGAGCTATCAGGCCACTGCTGTTGGATAGAATAACGTATCTCACTGTTGGGGCCACTACCATCCTTATCGGTGGCCTGGAAGGTGTAGATCGAAGAACCTGCTTGCATATTCTCAGGAATGACAATAGTGACCGGATCTTCTGGAAACTGTGGTGCATGGTCATTACTATCCTCCACATTGATTTCTAACTGCACCATGTGACTGCTTGGATAGGCCTTTGAAAAGTCATCCACCTCAATCTGTAGAGTATACCGTGATCCCTTTTCATAGTCCAGCTCTCTAGCCAAGTATACATCTCCTGTCAGACGGTCCACCATAAATGTCCCATCATGATCTGTGCCTCCCACTACCAGGTAGGTCACCTGACCATTTGCTATGACTTCAAGCTGGTCATGTGACCTGATTGAACCAATAACAGAGCCTGGTTTAGCCCCCTCCACTGAGTTGAGGGTCATGGATAGGGTGTTGGAATTTGGAGGGGTCCTTGAGGAGCCAATGACCTACAGGTTGAGAACAAGGAAGAGTATTTTCATTTGAAAAATTGTTTAAATTGTGATGCTACAAATTCTGCAATTCTAAAGATAGATATTAAGCAGAACGTCGACATTTTACAATATTTCCCGGGAACTATGAAGCTCCCCAAACAATTTTTAAATAGTTTAAGGGACACAAATGTGATAACGAATCCTGTGAAACTCAACACAAATGCCTCAGTTAATAAAAAAGCAGTTCTGAGTGACAGAACAAAATAGATTCTAAATTCAGCCAGTTTCTGTGCAAGCTTGATAATACTCAGTCTAATTTCACAGACTAAAAATACTTGGTGATTCTCACAAAACCTGTCAAAAAATGTCCTGGTTCTGTTCCACTACAAAAGCAAAAGAAACAAAAAAGAAACTAGATTTTGCATATATAAAAATAAAGCCTATTTTTAGGGCCACAAATGTTTTTACATTGTGACATTATTTTCATGACAGTTAAGCAACGTACAGACCCAGTACAGATTTATAACATAAAAGTGGACTAAACAATCCCATTGATGACCCACAAAACAATATAAATTGAGAAATATGTATATATATATATATATATATATATATATATATATATATATATATATATATATATATATATATATATGTTTTATATACACTGCTGAAAAGACCAGTCCAGCTTGTGTTGTGTTTTGGATGCTGGTCCTAATCATGGGATGCTGGTGTTCTGGTCTGCCCTCCAGGCTTCTTAACTAGAAATAGTTCACCAGCTAGACCATAACCAACCCAGCACTAACAGCATAAATCACACTGGACCAGCATGGAGATCCATGAACTGGTCTTTTCAGAAGGGTATACCCATTAAAGCACATACAGATGGTTATTTGTCATCATTAGACAAAGGTTTCAGTAAATTAAACATGGTAAAATATGTCCTTATTGTTTTAAGGGTCAACTGAGTGCATTAGAGAAAGATTACGATGCATTGAACCTGTCTGTCACAATACAGGCCCATTTCCATGTCCTTGAAGTAGAGCCAGAAAACTCTTCAGTAATCATGACAGGTGAAGTCTTTCATACTAATATCCCAGTGAAAAAAAAAAAAACAGTACACACATTCCGGATGGCTGGAATGAAAGCAACAGATGGATTGAAGTTGATCCATATTTTGGGTACACTGGACTTTTAAGGCGAGGCTGGTATTACGGCATGTAAAATATTATCTTGATATTGTTATGGTGCATGACTCTCTGGTGCAAGAGTATCAGTTGGTGCTACTGTGTTAGGGGACTGAAGTTTGCAGCTTGCCATTTGATCATAGGGAACCACAGCTGGGCCTCATCAGAGCCATCTGGGAGCACTTGATTCAAAGGTGCATTCTCTTTCTCTGCTATTTCTCTCTTTCACTCTCTCTCATCTAAGCCTTACAAACAGGGAGCACCAAAATTACAGTCAACTGCATGCTCTACAATTAGCATCCAATTCCCTTTTTGAAATCACACCTGTAAAAGCATCAAAGATATTTTACTACAAAATAGATTGTACCGTTTGCCAAGAATAATTCTGCAAAGCACAACTCTTTGGAATGTAGATATCTGGAAACTTTTTCGATGGACTGAAAAGGGACACAAATGAACCTATTTTCAAAAATACCATGTGACCAGAGGTTCCAGACCAGAGGGTGATTTTGAGTCGTAGGCATTATGAATTATTGGTCAATGTATTAAAAATTCAGTAAATGATGGAAAATTTTCAGTTTCACGGTACCTCTTTGTATTACATGTCTGATTCATGCCATTCCATGCTGTGCATTGGGATTAATTCATGGTTTTAAGTTACAGCCTGTTCCTCTGGAACAGGAAGCAATCCTGGGAGTTTGGAGGTGTTTGTGTTTGCATAGACAGGAGCTGGCCTCTGGGTCAGAACTAATTTCCCTGCTTGAATACTGATACCACAGCTCAGGGGACTGTGAGCGTGATGATAGTTTGGCAGAGTGAAAGGTGGCTAGTTCATATTGGAAGTCACTGTGTACAGTTGTAAGCTGTGGTGGTCATGCAGTAAGACTTCATGACTGCAGCTACACTGCAAATCTCATTCAATACAAGACAAAAATAGATCCGGATTTGAACCTGCATCTCCCATATGAGCACCACAGCTTAACATCCCTGGAAAAGTGATGTGATGTGTTTTGAAATGTGTCTGTAAAACCTCACCTGTATAAGTAAGGCAGTGGAAGAGCTCTGAGATGGTGCCCCGCGATCCGAGGCAGTCACAGAGAAGCTGTACTCTGCCTTTTCAGCTCGCCTAAGGGGGAAGGAGGAGCGCAGCTCTCCAGTGTTTGGGTTCAAGGAGAAACGTTCCACTCTAGAGCCTTTAAGAGCAAGGACAAATGGAAACATAAACAGAGACAAATATGGAAGTATAATTATTCATACAATACATCACGTTGGACACAAAGAGAAGTGTAAGGACATCTTACTTTTTGTAAAAGGAGACATTTTGCAATAATATCCTCTGGGAATAACATGAGCCAATACTTTTTTTTAAATAGTACACCGGAAAATGAAAATTCTGTCATAATGTACTCACGCTCAGGGGCTTAGGAACCATTATAACTTTTAAAAATAACTAAATTGGTCTCCCCCACTTTTGAGAAATAATGTAAAAAAGTGCAGCCATCACCTAAAACGAAGCCTTTAAGACCCAGCAGAAGCCCCTGCCAGCTGGTTGTTTCGGCAGTGTGTGGAACTAAATCAAAAGCACTAATCCCACTGGCTAGCGCTCCCAGTCAGCTTCTTTCGTAGAGTCATGTATGTGACAACACTAATCTAATGTCACAGTATACATCTAAATAATGACATAATTATTTGACTTTTCCATGTTTTTGTTTGGCTATTATATTGAATTTAGTATTCGTGATGGTTTGTGTTATCTGATTTAGAAAAAAAAAAAAAAAAAAAATTATTAGTGACCAAGTCAAAAGTGTAGACAGAGAGGTGACACAAGCTTCTGAAATTGTTCAGGTAAAATCATATTTGACACGGACATTAAGGAATTTTTTTGTGTGCTTTGATTCTTTGGTTCTGGCTGACTGGACCAATGTTTGGCAACAGTCTTTAAATTATATGATAATTCTTTTGTTTAATATGAAAACTGTACTTCATGCATGGCTTCTATATTTTAGCTCTAATTATTAAAGTTCTATCATCAAAAATACTGATGTTTCTTAAAAGTTCAGTTGATATGCTTTCTTTCAAATGATATCACATATTCTTAAAAACATAAAACATATTTTAAAAAAAAATCCTTAAAATTCTTTAAAACTGTTGTATTGTGAAGAGAGGCTGATGAGATTTAGTGAAAGTGAATGGTGACTGAGACTAACATTGTGTTTGACATCACCTTTTGTGTTCAACGGAAGAAAGAAAGTCATATGTGTTCGCAGAACAACACAAGGGTGAGTAAACTACAGAATTAAAATTTTTGGGAGAACTATCCCTTTGATAGTCTATTCTGGTTCTTGCTTACCTGATAATGAGTAAAAAATTGTGCCATTCTCTCCCTCATCTGGGTCTTTGGCGTTCAGAGTTCCTAATAAAGAACCCGCAGGAAGACCATCCTGAACCTGCAAAACATCAACCAAGTTACAAACAACACAGTCTGGCTGCTTATACCTGATCCTAACAGATCAGCTAGAGTGGGAACATATCCAAGGTCACATAAACAATTTTTGAAAGATATTATGTACAGACTCAATGACATTTTTATGATGTGTAAACTGTCCTTTAATAAACATATGATGGTCCATGCTGCAAGCTCCTATGTTATGACAAACTGATTTAAGGCTATGAAAACAGTCTGTGCCAGTCTGTCTCTTGCCTGAATGAGAATCTCCCTGCCAGGCTGTGTGTGGCTGAACGCTGGAGCGTTGTCATTCTCATCGAGCACAGTGATGTGGGCTGTTCCAGTGGCACTACGGGGAGGGGTACCTCCATCCTGGACCACAACAATCAGCTGATAACTGGACTGGTGCTCACGGTCCAAAGCTGCTCTGGTACTGATTTCACCTACACAAACAAAGAGAGAGAGAGAGAGTAAGTAAGACAAGATGCAGTAGTACTTTGAAGACCTTAGTTAAACATAGTAGAGTAAAAATGTCCTGGGCTGCGTTTCCCAAAAGCATCGCAAGCTTAAGTTGATCATAGAGACCATTGGCGCCAATGGTTTCAAAGATCTACTTAGGCTTACAATGCTTTTGGGGAATGCAGCACTGGATGGTAGTGGATATCTACTACCATCCAGTGCTGCGTTCCCCAAACTTGGCTGCAAGACAATGAGCACTTTCTAAATGTACTGAAAGGACATATATTGAATGCACAAATCCCAGTTCAGTGGCATTCTCCAAGATCTAATACTCAAAAAAAGAATTTTTGTTACTTATTCATTACAGTTAATTAAAAAGAGTTAGTATCTTAATTAAACTTAATTTCATTGTGTGCAATCAATTTAAATTTGTAAAACAGAAGTTCACTTAAGTAATTTTTTCCTCATTTAAAAAGTTTTACTCCTAAGTAATTTTGAAACAGTATAAAATCATGTACACTCATATTAGATGAAGACTCCAGTCATATCAGTAACCTTGAATAAAAAGCTGTTTTATTCTACATGGAGAGGGTCCCCTCATGGGGGCTGCCATGTTAGTATCACATGATCAGCCGAATACTACTCGCTTAGTGTCATAAAACGCCCTGTTATTTGATACTTTCACTCATGGATTACATTAATCATGGCTGACTGTGAATAGTGTATTTCTACAATGGCAATGATTACTGAAAAAACTCATGTTTAAACGATGCTGCATCCATGCCTCTAGGAGTCAGTAAAAATCCAAGATGACAAATTGAAAAAAGGAATTACTGAGTGCACCTTTAATTCATTTGCATTGGCACTATATGAATAATTGATTTGAGCATTATTTTTTAAATCTAACATCCCTCATCCATGTAGCTGCTTTATATATATATATATATATATATATATATATATATATATATATATATATATATATATATATATATATATATATATATAGGCCTACTTTTAGTATTCCATACATTTTTCATTTTTTCCTCCTTAAATGTGTTTTTAAGAAGCCAATCTTTAAAAAAATAAATAAAAAAATGATTTTTTGGGGTGAATGTTGTGTCACTTCATCAAACAATGTGAGTCAATGGAAAAATCTCGATTTTAAAGCATACTTTTCTTTGGAGTGAATTTTGTGTGACTTTTGCAAGCTGTGCCATTAAACATTAAAAAAACATTTTGTCCCAAGAAAACTGTTCAGAGTCCCAGTTCAGAGTGTCAGCTACCATTAGGTGTAGTTGTCACCATTTTTAATTTAAAAAAAATAATTATTTAATGGCTTTAAAAACAAACATTGCAGTTGTGTTACACTGGGTCTATGAGGGTTAAATAATTAAAATACAGTAATTTCTTTGTTTCTCTCTTTTGATGAATACTAGAAAAATATCCAATCAAAAAATTGATGTTTGGTAAAAAGCCAAACATTTGTAAAAATGAATTAAAAATATGTAAAGGAATGATTTAGTAATGTAAAGTAGCAATATTTTTAGTATTGTGCTAAACAGAGTGACTTTATAAAAGAAGCTTTCACTTTGTCATTGCATCTAATAGGCATAATAGTCTAGTTTGTACAACAATACTAGTACAAGTCCGTTTAGAAAGATTATTTTTTTGTTTAGAAGTCTTAATCTAATTCTGTGAAAAGGTTTTCTTCAACATAATTAAGTTCATTAATAATTTTTACTTTTGAGTAAAGGTGTGGGTTGTATCGCAGCTCACCAGTCTGGGAATTGATCTGGAAGTAACGGTCCGTGTGAAGTAGCCTGTATATAAGCAGACTGTTCAGGCCAGCATCACGGTCCGTAGCAGACACTCTTCCAAAGCCTGTTCCAGCAGGCAGGTTCTCTCTCACCGCCAAGAACACTCTCTCCTGAGAGAATCGAGGTGAGTTATCATTCTCATCCATCACTGAAACTCTCACTGTTGCGCTGCCTGTCTTCCTCATCTGCCCACTTCCTGAGGTGGCAAGCACAGTTAGCAAGTAGATATCCTTGGCCTCTCGGTCCAAAGCGCTCTTAACAAACAGCCAGCCACTATCTGGGGAGATTCCAAAACCTGCTGTATCCCCATCAGGCCGGAGATGGTATGCCACAGGGGAAGATGTCATGGAATCTTTGGAAGAACCTCCATTTCCCATTGGATCTCGGTTAAGAGCCCGAACCTGTAGGAAACGGGTGTTGAGTGGTGTGTTCTCCTTAAGTTCCACACGATAGGTCACTGTGTCAAACACAGGACCCTGATCGTTCTCCGCCTGGATGTGGACCACTAGGGTGAACGTAGCACTAAGCTGAGGAACACCGCTGTCTTTTGCGATCACTTGGAGGTCATAGCGAGGAACACTGTCGTATGACAGACTTCCAATTAGGCGGATTTCCCCACTGCTGCGTTCCACTCCAAATGTACGTTGCCCTCCGGATGACATTAGGTCAAAGCTAAGCTGTCCGTTAGGGCCTGAGTCATGGTCCTCAGCCTGGACGCGGTACACAACAGTGCCCATCTTAGTGGCTTCAGGCAGCAGCAGTGACTCTGAGGAGGACAGGAAAAATACGGGGGCGTTATCATTCACATCTGCGATGGTGATCCGAACGAGAGTCTCTTCGAAAGCTGGAGGGGAACCACTGCGAGCTTGAATCTTCAAATCGAAAGAGGGTCGAGTCTCGTGGTCTAGAGGAAGACTTGTTCTAAGTGCTCCAGTCTCAGAATCTACCATGAAATAACCATCTGGATCCCCGGCTGAGATGGTATAGGTGACATCCATTGAAACTTCTGTAGAACGAGAGATGGGAGAAGATAAGTAGTCATTTAGCAAAATCTCCCTTTGTGTTCCACAGAAAGATAACAACACAGATTTGGAATAACAAAGTTGAGTACATGATGACAGAATGTTCATTTTTTTTTTGGCTGAACTACCCCTTTAAGTCTCTTGCAAAAGGGCACAATGATGATATCTCATGAGCCACTCTTTGTGGGATTCTAACCTACAACCTTTTGTTTTAGCAGCCCCAGATCTTAACTACTACACCACACATTACTCCAAAAAATGTAAAGAGAGTAATAAAATAAAAAAGTAAATTAAAAAAAAAATGTGCATCATATAGAATTCCCAATTTTTTTTCAGCATACAACACCAAGAAATGCCTTTGCTATGAGAAAATATACATCAACAAACAATAATTTCCAACAACATGAGGTAAAGTGGAATCTGTGATGGATGTGGCTGTTTAATGAGGTTCACGCAGCAGCTGCTGTTTTATTTGCACAACTGGCTCAGCGAGAGTAAAAATATTCCCTATCAGGCTTTTCAACAACTCTAACTGTCTCAAAGACACCAATTCATGGTTCTGAGAGCACACAGAATGTCTCGGTTACGTATGTAACCTTGGTTCCCTGAGACAAAGGGAACGAGACATTGCATCAGGAAGCTGACTCTATGGGGAGTGTCCTTCTATACGACCTAGTTGAAACCTTTCTACAGTGACTGCAATTATAAAATTGGCTATGGTGTTTAAGCCCATCCTTTTAGGCACGAAGCTGTCTGGTATAAAAGTGGGCAAGCAAACACCATTCCTCAGAATTTTCTGACTGAGGCACAAGAGAGCATCGCTCGCACCTCAAAGAACTCTGAGTCTGTATTGCAGCCATCTTACGCAATGACTCATTCCTTCGTCTCAGGGAATCGAGGTTACTTACCTAACCGAGACGTTCCCTTAGGACTCAGTACAACTGACATTGCGTCAGGAAGCTGGCACTATGGGGAACAGAGTCCCATCACACCACACTACACGACATAACCTTCAAGAGAGGAAACATGATGCCACAGTCCCAAGGGACTGCGACCGACATGAGTATGCCACAAGTGAATGACCCTCATGGAGTGCCTGGAGGGGAACACTCAGAATGGATATATTAACTATAGCCATATAGTATGAATCAACCCTTTCACGAACCCAGTTGTGAAGGAAGTTTATTTGTAATGAAAGTGCCTGTTACTTTTGGGAAATACAATGATCTGAATGGAGGCCATTGTGTAAAAACACCCAGTTCTGACATGCCCGTGAGGACTTGCCATGCATTCGCACAGTGGGACAGCAGGCTCATTAATTAATCTCGGCTCATAACACCGGCGCATCTTCAGATGGAACCGTTGAAGACAGAACAAAGTTGAAACGGGGCGGACAAAGTGCAAATTGGATCGTATAACCATGTTTGATCATTTTTAGCACCCATTCGGAAATGCCCGTTAGGGCTCGCCACACGTCCACGTAACGGGACAGAGGGCAATTTGGTTTATTCATTGTATGATATAATGCGCCGCTCACCATTGGGAAGCGGTTATGCATAATGTGTCATAATGCTCTTTATTGAAAAAATTTGAGCATCTCGTACATGTGCAACTAGCGCTGTACTCTTTTTTGCATTCTTTATTGCATGTGATTGAATGTGAGACACAGAAACAAGATATTGAACAACATTTTGAACAACAATATTCCTTTCCCAACAAACAGCAGTGGGGAAGAGAGGAACAGCATTGTGTGTCAGGAGCGCTTTTGCTGCGCGGCACGGGGCTTGCACTGAGGCGGCTGCCTTTGTTTGGGCCACGGCTTATGTGGTTTTACCAACGGCTCGGTGCTGATATTTGGCAGCACTGAGGATGTGGGGTTTTTAGCTGGGCGCTGGCCTGAGACAGAGCAGGAGCAAGCCAGTTGTGATGAAGTACTGCTCCGTTTTGGCGGGGGGGTGGGGGGGGGGTGGCAGGGGGCAACCAATAATCCTCTCAGCAGTCCGAACTGTCCTTTGTAGTCTTCTTATGTCTGATTTCGTAGCTGAAACAAACCAGACAGTTATTGAAGTGTAGAGGACAGACTCAATGACCGCTGAGTAGAACTGTATCAGCAGCGCCTGTGGCAGGTCGAACTTCCTCAACTGGCAAAGGAAATACAATCTCTGCTGGGCCTTTTTCGCAGTGGAGTCAATGTGGGTCTCCCACTTCAGTTCCTGTGAGATGGTAGTGCCCAGGAACCTGAATGACTCCACTGCTGCCACAGTGCTGTTTAGAATGGTGAGGGGGAACAGTGTTGGGGGTTCCTCCTAAAGTCCACAATCATTTACACCATTTAGAGAGTGTTCACCTCAAGGTTGTTTTGACTGCACCAGACAGCCAGCTGTTTAACCTCCCTTCTGTATGCATACACATTGTCATCTCGGATGAGGCCGATGACAGTGGTGTCGTCTGCAAACTTCAGGAGCTTGACAGAGGGGTCCTTGGTGATGCAGTTGTTGGTGTAGATGGAGAAGAGCTTCATGACCACAGACGTCAGGGTGACAGGTCTGTAGTCATTAAGTCCTGTGATTTTTGGTTTCTTTGGGATGGGGATGATAGTGGAATGTTTAAAGTAGCATGGGACTTCACACTGCTCCAGTGATCTATTGAAGATATGTGTGAAGATGGGGGCCAGCTGGTTAGCACAGGATCTAAGACATGCAGGTGAAACACCATCTGGGCCCTGTGCTTTCCTTATCCTTTGTTTTTGAAAGTTGTGGCTCACATCATCTTCACGGATCTTAAGTGCAGGTTGAGTAGCAGGAGGGGGGAGGAGGGGGGTTGCAGGAGGTGTTGGTGTTTGTGTGAAGTGAAGGTCAGAGTGGGTGTGGGGTGTGAGATTGGGCCTTTCAAATCTGCAGTTAAACACATATAGGTCGTCAGCCAGTTGTTGCTCCACCACAGGGTTGGGGGTAGGAGTCCTGTGATTCATAAGTTGTTTCTTGCCACTCCACACTGATGCAGGGTCGTTAGCTGAAAACTTATTTTTCAGCTTCTCAGAGTATCTTCTTTTAGCCACTCTGATTCCCTTATTCAGTGTGTTCCTGGCCTGATTGTACAAGACTTTATCCCCAATTCTGTAAGCATCCTCTTTGGCCTGACAAAGCTGCCTGAGTTCCACTGTAAACCACGGTTTGTCATTGTTAAATGTTAAATAAGTCCTAGTAGGAATGCACATATCCTCACAGAAACTGATATATGATGTAACAGTATCTGTGAGCTCGTCCAGGTATGTGGCTGCAGCCTCAGATATACTCCAATCAGTGCTGTCAAAGCAGGCTTGTAGTTCCAGCTCTGATTTGTTGGTCCTTTACAGTCCTTACTACAGGCTTAGCAGATTTTAATTTCTGTCTGTAGGTTGGAAGAAGATGAACCAGAGCGATATGCATCCTTTATTGTTGTGTAGCAGTGATCCAGTATATTTCTGTCTTTGGTTGGGCATGTAATGTACTCCTTGTATTTGGGCAGTTCACGTGTGAGGTTTGCTTTGTTAAAATCCCCAAGAATAATAATAACTGAGTCCGGGTATTGTTGTTCTGTGTCTGTGATTTGATCAGCCAGCTGTTCAAACACATGTTTGGCGTGATATATACACTCACCAGAATAAACGAGGAAAACTCCTACGGTGAGTAGAAAGGCTTAGAGTTAATAAAGGCTTACAGTTAATAAAGAGCGCTTCCAAATTAGGACAGCACATCTTCTTTAATGTTGTTACATCTGTACACCACCTTTTCATTGATGTAAAAGCATGTTCCAATGCCTCTTGTTTTCCCCGTTAACTCTGCGATGCGATCCGCTCTGAACAGCTGAAAGCCCAGCAGATGTAATGCGCTGTCTGGAATGGCTTCACTCAGCCAAGTTTCTGTGAAGCACAAGGCAGCAGAGGTTGAAAAGTCCTTGTTTGTGTGGGTGAGGAGATGTAGTTTGTCCGTTTTGTTAGGGAGAGAGCGGAAATTCACTAGATGAATGCTCAGCAGCGTTGTTCGAAAGCCCCGCCAATGGAGCTTGACTAGTGTGCCTGCTCGTCTCCCTCATCTGCGTCTCATAGCACGTTTAAATACTCATAGCATGTTTAAACATAACGTTGCTGTAAGATCCCGCCCGCTGACTCGTGTATGTCAGTGGTGAAGTAGTAGAAGGCTTCTAGACGAGAGATGAATCGCTGTCTTGAATGAAGAAAATTCTGAGGAATGGTTTTTGCGCTCCCATTTTTATACCAAACACCTTCGCTCCTAAAAGGGCAGGGCTTAAATACCATAGCCAATTTTAGAATTGCCGTTATTGTAGAAAGGTTTCAACTTGGTCGTATAGAAGGACACTCCCCATAGCGTCAGCTTCCTGATGCAATGTTAAGTGTACTGAGTCGTAAGGGAACTCATGTTAGGAGAACTGTTCAGAAATATGCTACAACATATGGCTTCTTACATTGCACTATATTTTAGGTTTATCTGTAGACAACATGATGGTAATTCCCAGAAGGACATGTAAAAAAAGCAGATATTTGTAAAATGTTGGCTAAAGCTTACCATTCCTGTTGCTGGCCCGCACTACGCCAACCTCAGTACCCCGGAGCACGTCTTCAGACACGGTGAAGAAGTAATGTGCTTGCTCGAACACTGGGGGTGCAACTGAGCCGGACACAACGCTGATGTTCACTCTGGCATTGACAGGTGCTGTGAGACCACCCCCATCCCGTGCTGTGATCACCATGGCAATGACAGAGTTGGCCTTTCCATGCAGGGAGCGTGACAGAGAGATCACACCTAACAGGAAAAAATGCAGAGAATATGAATGGAATAAATCCAGATACTATTAAGCTTTAAGTCGGACAATTTAATATGAAGATACAGCGTTTTTTCATTTTGACAAGCGTTTACAATGTAGTGTACTAACCTGTGTAATTATATACACTGTGCATACAGCATTGACACATTTGCTTATACATATCGTTATTAATAATAATAATAATAATAATAATAATAATAATGATTATTATTCTTATTATTTATATAAAGGAGCGAATGCAACATTATTTTTTAACTTTTTATTTTGTTGAATTTTTGTTTAATTTCAAATTCAATTAATTTGTGACTAAATGTTAAAATATTTTGTTGCACTTTAATAATTGTAAAAATATTATTAAATATTATATTCTTATTATTAATTAAAATAAGCGAATATTACATCATTTTTAAACATTTTCTCACAACTTAATTTCACTATGTACAATTTAAATTTGTGAAATGAAAGTTTACTTAAATCATTTGCACTGTAACTACATAAATAATAATCATTGGCCAAAACTGGATGTACAAAATTCAGATCCATACCGACACAAACACATTGGAAATAGATTTTTTTTTTAATCCAACATCATCCATCCATGTACACTGGCGGCCAAAAGTTTGGAATAATGTACAGATTTTTAAATTGTACAAATATTTCACAATATCACTGTTTTTGCTGTTTTTGGATCAAATAAATGCAGCCATGGTGAGCAGAAGAGACTTCTTTTAAAAACATAAAAAACATCTTACAGATCTAAAACATTTAAATGGTAGTGTAGGTCTAAAGTTTAGAAAATGTATAGTCAGATTACTTCTTTTAACTTAAACTTGATTTTGTGAATAAGCTACAAACATTCATTCTCTCTCTGAGGAGGGGTCTTTGTCTCCTCAGGTGTGAATCACATCAATTTATGATCATCCACGCCTCCTCGCATATGGCCTTTCTAATACAAAAAGTGTCTTACAAAAGTTAAATGACTATACTGTTTTGTATGAATGAGTGCTCAGGATGGTTTTCACATCATTTTTGTAGTAAAAACTCTGGCCACAAGATCCAGTTCTCAAAAGTCTTGTGAACAAATGTTTAGTATGTGTTATATGGCCTTATTTCAGTGACTTAAATTTTTGTTTTTTCAAAAACCATGCATAAACGTTATTTTCTCAAAAATACAAACATGTACATACATGTTGTTCACATATTATTGTAGCCCAGTTTGTGCTGAATACAGTGTTAATCAGACTTTAGCCATTAATATGTTTTAAGCAACTGAACAAAGCACAAATGTTAAGGCATGTCAAAACTTCTCCAGGGCCTAAAACACCCTCAGACCCCAGAGGGTTCAACAGTATTTAAGCAGTGAAATAATTTTAAATAAATACCTGTGTCCTTGTTGAGGGTGAAGAAATTGGATCCACCACCAGGGACAGTGTGATATGTCACTTTTCCATTTGCATCAGCATCTGGGTCGTGGGCTGTTACCCTGACAACGGAGGTCCCAGGCGTGCTCTGTGTACTCAAGCTGATGGCATAGTTCACGGGGTAGAATGTGGGTCTGTTGTCATTAATGTCCACCAATGACACCTTCACATAGGCAGATGAGGTAAGCCCTCCCTGTAAGGAAATATTAACCACTGATTCCATTAATTCCATTCTGAAGGATTGTGGATATCTGTCACATACTGTCTAACATACTGACTAATAAGTCAGATGATTTCTTACATGTAATAATACAGATTAATTCTTCACAGTGGGACATGATTGCTCTTCCAGGTTGTAAGAGGTCAGTAAGGAGTAGTATGTACTGTAGGCTCCTCAACTGTCAAAGGCAGTATGTTATGGCTGCATTAATAATTGAAATGGCAACCAAATAAAACTGCTGCTAGCAGCTAATAAAGGAAATAGTGGGAGTGTTTGTGTATGTATAACAATGTGCCCTTGGGACACTCGGTTTTATTGCCTTTTAGTTTAGAGAGCCCATGACTTTTATTGCTGGCAGCTCAGAGAAAACGTCGTGAGCAGGGCATGTATGGGCCTGACTGGGCATCTAGGTGCAATATGACAGCACTAATGGCCTTTTTAAGTCACACTTGAAGCTTCTGCAAATAGCTGCAGTGTGTAATTTCTGCGCCACTAGCAGCACCAAATGAAACTGCAAAACTATATTAATTAAAGTTAAGTGTGTACCTTTTTCAGGGCTAAACTACTTTCTCCTATCCCAGCTTAATATGCAGAGAAAACTCTAAGTACAGTTAGCCATTCGTAGTTTCAGTTTCACAAAAAGGGTAAACACAGTGTCTCTGTGGCACTATAAAAATTCCTCCAATGGCATGAGTTGGAGGCGGGACTATCTGTTTGTTCGATGAACAGCAGACGTCTGTTGATCAAAAATCGCCATTGATGTCATAACAACTTTCATGCAATGCTTGCTAAATAGTGAACATTTTAACTTACATGTTATAAATGCTTAATAAATAAAATTATTCATACTTCAAAAACAAAATGCCCTTATTCCTGATTTATGTCAAAATGCAGCAAAAATAAAGGTAAAAATTAAAAGGTAAAATGGCTCACTATTTGGCAAGTATGACAAGAAAATCACCTTTTACATGCGTGTTGTTATAAACACAAATCAATGATTTAAATTAGCCATTCATAGTTTCAGTTTCACAAAAAGGGTAAAAACAGTGTCTCTGTGGCACTATAAAAATACCTCCAATGGCGTGAGTTGGAGGTGGGACTATCTGTTTGTTCGATAAACAGCAGATGTCTGTTGATCAGAAATTGCCATTGATGTCATAATGACTTTCTTGCAATACTTGCTAAATAGTGAGCATTTTAACTACATGTTATAAATGCTTAATAACTACAATTATTCATACTTCAAAAACAAATTGCCCTTATTCCTGATCTATGTCACAATGCAGAAAAAATAAAGGTAAAATATACAAGGTAAAATGGCTCACTATTTGGCAATTATGACATGAAAGTCACCTTTTACATGCGTGTTGTTATAAACACAAATCAATTATTTAAATGAATCACTTATTAGTCATTAACAAACACCTTTATAAACTCTAAACAAAGGGAATAGTTTATAAAGGATTTAGACTCAAGATGGCGCCGAGTATGGCTGCTGCGTTGCGAGCTCCGACACAACATTGTAGTGTTTTATTTGTTTTGTTTACAATTCTTATGTTTTTTGTCTTGGATGTTGTCTGCCTTATTGTCTATGACAGACAAACACTTTTGGACATTGGTTCTGCAATTACACTCCATAAACCGGACTTCAAATTCCTCAATGCTGACCCGCTGTTTACAAACACACCAGCGGAGCCGTTTGTCTGGGCAGCCCGGCCGCGAAAACGCAAAAGGAAAAGGGGAAACAGAGCCGGCATTCTCATTAGAGTAAGATGTCGTGCAAATCGACCCCCGCTACCCAGTATTCTACTGGCAAATGTTCAGTCTCTGGGCAACAAGCTCTGCGAGCTGAGAGCGCGGATCTCTTTCCAATGAGAGACGAGGGTCTGCTGCATTATATGCCTTTCAGAAACTTGGATGTCTGTGGAGATCCCAGACTCAGCCATTGAACCTGCGGGGTTCTCCGTGCACCGAGCGGACAGAGCGAAAGACCTCTCAGGTAAAAGCAGAGGTGGTGGTGTATGTTTTATGATCAACAAATCCTGGTGTGATCAGAAGAATGTACATTCTATCAAGTCTTTCTGCTCTCCTGATCTGGAATTTCTCATGCTTCTGTGTCAACCATTCTGGCTACCGAGGGAATTCACTGCTTACAGGCAGAAACTGAAACAGGAAGCACCCACCCTCAGAACGATCCAGTGCTGGTCGGACCAATCAGACTCTACGCTACAAGACTGTTTTGATCACACGGACTGGGAGATGTTCCGGTCCGCCTCTGATGATGACATCGAGCTTTATGCTGATAGCGTAACGTGTTTCATCAGAAAGAGCGTAGAGGACGTCGTTCCGACCAGAACAATACGGATCTATCCGAACCAGAAACCTTGGATTAATAGCAATGTTCGTTTGGCACTTGATGCACGGACCTCCGCTTTTAATTCCGGGAACGCGGAGGAGCATAAACAAGCCAGTTATCAGAGCAGCCAAAAGCCAGTACAGGGACAAGATTGAAGGACAGTTTAACACCACCAATTCTAGAAGCATGTGGCAGGGAATTAATATCATCACGGACTTTAAAGGGAATAAAAACTCTGCCATGAACACCGCTGCCTCTCTCCCGGATGAGCAAAATACTTTTTATGCTCGTTTCGAGGGAAATAACACCGCCCTCGCGTAGAGAACTCTCGCGGCCGAAGCTACAGAGGTTAGTTCACTCTCCATCTCTGTAGCGGATGTAACCCGATCCTTCCGACGAGTGGATATCCACAAAGCTGCGGGTCCAGATGGCATTCCGGGCCACGTCATCAGAGCGTGCGCAAACCAACTGGCTGGTATTTTTACGGACATTTTCAACCTTTCCCTGTCTTTGTCTGTAGGTCCCACATGCTTTAAAATGTCCACCATTGTGCCTGTTCCAAAGCAATCCAAAATCACTTGCTTAAATGACTGCCGTCCTGTTGCTCTGACCCCCATCATCAGCAAATGCTTTGAGAGACTAATCAGAGATTACATCTGCTCTGTGCTGCCTCCATCACTAGACCATTACAGTTTTCTTACCGCAACAACCGCTCCACTGATGATGCCATTGCATCTACAATACACACTGCTCTCTCCCACCTGAAAAAAAGAACACTTATGTGAGAATGTTGTTTGTAGACTACAGCTCAGCCTTCAACACCATAGTGCCCTGCAAGCTTGATGAGAAACTCCGGGCTTCAACAGCTCACTGTGCAGCAGCTGGATCCTGGACTTCCTGTCAAGCAGACGCCAGGTGGTTAGAATGGGCAGCAACATCTCCTCATCACTGACCCTCAACACTTGAGCCCCGCAGGGCTGTGTTCTCAGCCCACTCCTGTATTCCCTGTACACACATGACTGTGTGGCAACACACAGCTCCAATGCCATCATTAAGTTTGCTGATGATACGACGGTGGTAGGTCTGATCACTGACAATGATGAAACAGCCTACAGAGAGGAGGTGCTCTCTCTGACACACTGGTGTCAGGAGCACAACCTCTCCCTCAACGTCAGTAAGACAAAGGAGCTTGTGGTGGACTTCAGGAGAAGAGATGGAGAACACAGTCCCATCACCATCAATGGAGCACCAGTGGAGAGAGTCAGCAGCTTCAAGTTCCTGGGTGTCCACATCACTGAGGAACTCACATGGTCCATCCACACTGAAGCCGTTATGAAGAAGGCTCATCAGCGCCTCTTCTTCCTGAGATGGCTGAGGAAGTTTGGAATGAACCGCCACATCCTCACACGGTTCTACACCTGCACTGTAGAGAGCATCCTGACTGGCTGCATCTCCGCCTGGTATGGCAATAGCACCGCCCACATCCGCAAAGCACTGCAAAGGGTGGTGCGAACTGCCAGACACATCATCAGAGGTGAGCTTCCCTCCCTCCAGGACATATATACCAGGCGGTGTGTGAAAAAAGCTCGGAGGATCATCAGAGACTCCAGCCACCCGGGCCATGGGCTGTTCTCACTGCTACCATCAGGCAGGTGGTATCGCAGCATCAGGACCCGCACCAGCCGACTTCATGATAGCTTCTTCCCCCAAGCAATCAGACTTTTGTACTCTTGATCTCCCACGATCAAAATACATCAGCACTGCACTTTATTACTCTTACTCTTATATCTCACACTGGACTGTCATAAATTATATTAATATTATATTATATTCTCTCTTAACAACACACTGGCAACTTACTATCAACCGACAGCCTGAATGTCGATACAGTACAATACAATACTGTACATTTTATATATACTATATATACTTTTTTTATTGTATAATGTGTATTCTATATTGTGTGTATTGTATACTGTACATTGTATGTTATTATTTGTATATCGTGTTGTGTGTAATTATGTGTATATTAATTTTAAATTGTGTTGTAAATCTAATGTTTATTGTAAATTGGTATATGTCTCATCACTGTCACGACTACTATGTTGCTCGGAACTGCACCCAAGAATTTCACACACTATTGCACTTGTGTATATGGTTGTGTGACAATAAAAGTGATTTGATTTGATTTGATTTGAATATTAATGTAAAGTGTTAGGGAAAAATGACCCCCTTTGCCTTTAAAAAGCATTATTTTGTATTAAATGACAAGGCTTGGTTGCTTAGCAAGCCTCTGTATCATTAGGTAACAATGTTACATGTTATAACAATGTTATACCATTGTTATACATTTGTTATTATCTTTGAAAAAATAAAATAGTGCACTGTGGCTCTTAAAGACTTATTCCTAACCCCATCAGCTGCAGTGACAGTGAAGTCAAAACTGTCTGATCCTTCATCTCGATCCAGAGCCACACTGGTGCAGATCTGTCCAGTCTCCTTATTGATAGTGAACTGGCTGGGTGGAGCACTAGCAGGTCCAGATCCAATAGAGTATGTGATGGCCCCAAATGACCCACCATCTGCATCATCTGCTGCTACCTGTGCAACACAAAGACAAGCACTGTCAGAAATATGGTCCACTGACATATTAAACATATTAAAAGAGAAAGAGAGAGCAGTGGGGATGAAAATTGTTTCCCCCCTACATTTCACATTCTCATGTCAATGGAAAAGGGGCCGCTTTTGCTGGGTGATGGAAACTTTTAAGCAGGGGAACTAAATTAAAACTATTGAGCATTAGCTGCTGGTAGTGAAGGATGTTACCACTGATATTGGGGAAATATGGTCCACAAAGGGCTTTGACCAATTTATAGCAACATTAATGTGAAGACAGAAGAGCAGATTCATCAAATACGTACAAGCACATGAACCATACGCAAATGCACCCATTCTACACTGGATACATTGGATTGGTGAGGGACAAATGTGAAAGAGTTCAGGGTGAGCGTTATAGCAGTTGCTAAAGGCTAGTAAAGATCCATATGAGAAAAGGGAAGTATGCCTTGGATTTCTTTCCACAAGCCATAAAAGTCTTAGTTTATCTAGGCACCCAGCCCTCTCTGTGCACTGGTATCTGTACAGCACCTCAATGATATTTTGGTAATATGACAGGGAAGCAAATTGAATAACGTGTAAGAGACAGCGTGGATCGAGACAAAGAGAATCTTTTCTGTTCCAAAAGAAGTTTGGCAGATCAGGAACAGAGTGGATGTCAGAAGTTGAGTCTTTAGGAAAATGCATCATGACTTAAAAACATGGAGCAACATTTGAGAAAGAGCCATCTGATGTACTGTTCACTAGATGGAAATAAAAATGTGAGAAAATCATGTATTTTTGGTTCTGGTCATGTTGAGTTCATACTAAATAATTTAAGTCAAGGTTATCATCTAGGTCCAAGTTTTCCAAGCAAAATCAGCTCCAGAATTTCATATATTATCATTAAAGAGAAGTAATGTACATAGAGAATAATGTACAGTTGGACATTATCGTAAAATAAACCCAGACAGGTTGATCAGCACCCTTCTATTACCCTGAAGAGGTTTATTTTGCGATAATGATTGGCTGGCTATGTATCCTTCCACTTAAAAGACTACTTAGCAAATAAATGCATCTGGCACCAACAATCATGCCACGGTCCAGATCACTGAGATCAAATTTTTTCCCCCATTCTGATGATTGATATGAACATTAACTGAAGCTCCTGACCCATATCTGCCTGATATTTTGCACTGCACTGCTGCCACACAATTGGCTGATTAGACAAACGCATGGATGATTGTTGGTGCCAGACGGGCTGGTTTGAGTATTTCTGTAACTGCTGATCTCCTGGGATTTTCACGTGTAACAGTCTCTAGAATTTACTCAGAATGGTCCCAAAAGCAAAAAACATCCAGTGAGCGGCAGTTCTGTGGATGGAAACGCCTTGTTGATGAGAGAGGTCAACAGAGAATGGCCAGACTGGTTAGAACTGACAAAGTTATAGTTTATTAAAATGTCATTTTGAAGCTAGTAAATCAGTTTTACTTAAAATATAGGGAATAGTTAATAGAGACTTGCGCCACGTATTTTTACACAGTACATGCATACACACCACCATAGATAACAAAATCGTACTATTGTCACGGCTGTATAACCACAGAAAAACAGCTGCACAGCTGATTCCCATTACAGTCCTGACATGGTAAAGAGCAGAGCAGAGAAGTCATACAGAACTCCAGAATCTCAGGCCCTCACTCAACAGGGCTCCTGCTACCGGAAAGGTTAAGGTCACAACCCCTCAACTCTGCTTTATGTGGTGACCCCTCTCCCACCATGATGTGCTCTGTAAACAAAATTACTCTGGTGGTCCACAAACCTTTTCATTCATCAATTCCATAAAGAGCTGTAGACCCTAGTGCCTGTAACACAACAAAGGGCTCCCTGCAAAACATTAAGGGGAAATGACCTTTGACTCTGCTGGGCCTGTTTCTCGGCAAATATTTAATATGTTTGGCTCTGGAAGACGTTCCATAACCTTGCTTGGTGCCATTTACGAGGACTGTAAAAACTGGGCTTTTTTGGAAGATCTATTAGCTTTGAAATCTGGCTAAAATGGCATGGGGAAATGCTCTGGAGGTGAAGCTATTTATTTCATCAATTCCAATAATTCTATTTTGTTAAAGATTTGATTAAACATTTTTGTCATTGTACAGAGTACAAGTACAGAGCCAATGAAATACAGTTAGCATTTAACCTCTAGTGCAAAGACTAAGTTAGGTGCAAATTGGTAATGGAGCATTGAAAACATAATATACAGTATATAATAATAAATAATATATTGGTAATGGAGACATGCAAACATAAAATATATACATACTGTATATTAGTGCTGTCAGTCGATTAAATTTTTTAATTGCAATTAATCACATAATTTTTCATAGTTAATCGTGATTAATTGCAGATTTTGAAAGTGCTGAAATTTGACTCTGTATACTTCAAAACGCAATTATTTCCTTTTAAGTAATGAAAGCAAAACAATACATAACAATATAATGCTTTATTAACATTTTCCAAACAAAGCCTTCCACAGTATTAAGATAGAAATGCACTAAAATAGCACCACTTCAATTAACATTAAATGTTTCCCAAAGTATAAGTGGGAGTTTGACTAATTGAAAGAACTTGTCCCCGCATAGTGTGCATATTCATTGCAATGGGCATTAAAACTCTTAAACTCTCATCCTCCACAATATTAATCACCCAGCAGACTGGTTTCTGGTTTGCTACATCGTTCACAATTCGCGTCAGGGCGACAATGCCAGCTTCATGTGCCGCTTTGATCTCCACATGAAAAGCACTGCAGACAACGTCTCATTCTGCATTTTCATGATAGTTAAGACTTAACCTACTTCTTCAGTATTTAAATTGCACCTTACAGAGGCTGCAAAGTACTTGCTTTCTGTCAGTCACAAGTCCCATCTGGGCTTGTTTTCTACTTACTAATAGCGTTAAGAGGTCCTTTCCCATTGTTGTTGTGTGTGTGTGTTGTGTGCGTCAGTGTAATGAGACTGGGCAGACTCATTGCAAAGGTTCTGCTCTAGTTCCACCAGTGTTTTAGCTGGTTTATGCTTTATTAATGGTAAATGCATAAATCGCGATTAAGAAAAAATGAATCTGCTGTTCCATAGTCTGCAACATCATTGTGTCTGATATTGGCACAGAAAAGCAAAAAAGTCACGTAATCTACAATCTTTAAATCAGATATGGCCAAAGTCGGTCTTGTGGTGCAATCACAAATCAGAAACTAAATATAAACACCTGCTCTGAGAATGTTGTCCACATTTCTCCATGTATTCCCATGTGCATTTTATGTACCATTACAGAAGTCTCTAGCAGTTTACTGTGGTGTTCTGGTATGGCAAGAATGGCTTATGTTTGCAGTGATAGGCCAACAGGTGAATTTCTGTTATGGCTGACCAGTCTTCAGAAGCAAAAGCCCAACAGCAATAGAGCCATATCCCAATCTCAGCCCCAGTGAGACCATCAGTTCTGACTTTCTGCCCTCGTCACCTCTTTTCCAGCTGTCTTCACCATTACTGTATCACCTTTATTTCCTGTTGGAAATATGTGTGGAGAAACACTATCTTTTTGACAAATCAAGGCCTCATGTTTGCTCGTGTTCTTGGGATATTTCTGTAAAGTGGGAGGGATTGAACACCTGCGATAATGATTCGGCCTGGGATGCTGGTCTCAGGGTGCTAATAGAAAAGACAAGTGTGGCCCACCTGCTGCGAATGACCTCTAAAGCACCCCTTGTTATCCCAGAGCCTCTAGAAAGTTTCACCATAACTTTTGCAGTGCAGACTAGAGCTAATAATTTATACTGTATTAAAGAATGCCAAACCCTATAGGATTCAAACATAAGCATAGACTGTGCTTAAGCTGTGGATAATTTGATCAGGTGTAAGGGTAATGATGTATGAAGGTTCAAGGGAGGAATAGAATGTGTGTGTTTGTGTAAGTGCAAAGTTGGGAGGGCAGTCACAAATCTTGAACTGATCAGAGACCAGCGTCAAGCATCCCTCACCATTTAAGAGGGTGCAGGTGAGAAAAGCATTAGGGGGCCCAGTGAGGAGCCTGACCCTTTGGGTGATGAGGACTGGAGGCCATTGTCCACAGGGAAAGAAAATATCCACAGTTGCATAAAACACCTCAAGTTTTTTCCCTCAAGTATAAAAATTAAAGTGTGATTTTCCCTTACCTAAGGAAATAACATGAGGGTGTTGCATATAATCCCTTAGACAGTTCTCTTAGTTAAGGGAAACCATTAAGGAATTTACTATAGTAAGCCAGATTTTACCGTAGTAAACCTACGGTAAACCTACGTAGTTACCCTACCTACATTCAGAAGATCGGAAATGTTCTGACCAACATCTGGGCAATTTTACCACATAGAAAATAAATGAACTTTATACTAATATTAATAATAATAATATAAATATGTTTAATTTATATAGTGCTTTTCCTGAGCTCAAAGTGCTTTACATGCAACAACAAACATAAATACATCAAAACAAAACACAAAAACAATAGTCCACTCAAACACAAATCACTAAAACAATACAGTCTACAAAAGCACAACATAAAAATCCAGGAGTAAAATGTATAGTCCAAAGTGAAAATGTGGAAGTGCACAAGTCCGATCCAACAGTTGAAAAGAAATGAGCAGAGGGGAAAAAAATTACATGACCAGAGTTGTCCCTCATGGAGATGATGGCACCAAGCAGGTAGACTGGGTAAAACACCGTACCAGGCTGGTGAGCAGAGCAGCCGGCCCCCACACATCAGTGGGAATGACGAAATCCGGCGAAAGTCCGTTGGAATTAAATCCCACAATCCATTTCACGGGTGTGCAAAACAAAAGGGAAAAAAGTGTATTTAAGCAAATACAACGAGACGGAACAAAACTAAAGACAAACAAACAGCTCCGGAGTGAAGCGGCAGCCAAAACGCACACGGCGTACTCACACCGGAAACACACAAAAAATATAGTATAAATTATTCTCCCGAACTCTTCTGAGGCAGCAAATAAATGCACGAGGGGAGAGTTGTCACGTGACAACTGTTACTTTTCACAGCACTTTTCAGGCTGCACCAATTACAGTCCTTTGTGATTACTGCATAAATATTATTTTTTAACTAATTTCTTAAGGAAACACGAGCGGATTTCCATTTGTATGATATACAATCCTTGAAATTAATAGATTCAAACACTTTTTTTGTGTTAAAATATTTCCTGTGTAAGTAAAAAAAAAAACGTTCTGAGTTTTGCATGCGGACCAATTAATGAAGGATTCCGCTTTCACGGCCAGTAAGTGCCCTCCTGAGGAAGACACCTTTGAATTTGAATGACTGTGCCAGGTAAGCGGTGGATGGTGATGCAAGATGTTTAGATGCTTGTATAACTGTTCAGAGAACTGATTGCCATCCTAAATTAAGAATAATAGTGATGTCACTAAGACTAAGATATATAGCAGTGATGAGGATGAGGAGGAAGGCATGGCCGGGCCGTGTACCATCAGCTGATCAGTGGGAGAGTGAGATAAAGGGGAGCCGGAGGTGCCAGTTCAAGAGAGAAAGATGCACTCGGCTGTGCTGCATGTGTGTCTGTGTTTGTTTATGTTTGTTTTATGTTGAGTTTTATCATTAAACTTTATGTTTACTGTTCAGCCGGTTCCCGTCTCCTCCTTGCCTGTCTTTTATCTGTAACAATAGCCTATACATATTTGCAATATATCGCAAATGAACATGCGGCATGATTTTAATGCATCCATTTATACAGTTTATAAAGATTACGACAATGCATTAGTGCCACGTAAAAAAAAAACTACGAGATTAAAGTGGTAATATTTCGAGAATAAAGTCAAAATTACAAGAATAAAGTCGTAATATTTTGAGAATAAAGTCATCGCATTATGAGATTAAAGTCGGATTATTTTGAGAATAAAGTCAAAATTACAAGAAACGGCGCATCATTAACACAATGATAGAATGAAGAGCCAGCAGCTTCATTGATGCAAGAAATGGATGTGGATTATTTAGTTAAATCCTACTTTAGTTTAGGATTTAGCAACAAAGAAATCCTTTTTCATCTTTTGGCACATCAGCACAAAGTTATTATTGGGATCCGGACACTGCAGCGGTTACTAATTTAATTTATTCTGGAGAAAGAACCAGACAGACGTTCGCACAGTCCCGCTCAGCTTGGGTGATGCTTGGGCTGGGTTTCCCGATGCTCTAAGTTGAATATTAGTAGCACTTAAATTGTTCCTACTATAGCATGTTTCCCAAAAGCATCGTTATCTAAGTAGCACGTAAAAACGCTCGTAAATTAACTAGAGTTATGAAGCGCTCTTAAACCTATTAAGTGCAATTACACATATTGTTCTCGCATCTTTCACAGTTTATCAGATACAAAGGGACATTTAATAAATTATATTAATATATTTTGATTATTGGAAAGCCATTGCATATGGTTTCAGAGGATAAAAATGTGTTGAAAAAATCACACTGAAATCAATAGGCAGTCTCTGCAATCTGTGCATGTGATGTGATAGGTGTACATTAGGTCTAAAGATAGATCTAAATTTATATGACACATAATACAGTGTAAAGTTTTATTGGGCTTCTTTGATAAGCATAACTGTAATGGCAACAGAAAGATATTCTTATTGAACAGATTTGCTTAGAAACATATGTGAGAAATGTGACAACTTCTCAACTTCAGAGATTAATAAAAGTGACACAAAAATATGTATGTAACATGAATGTACCCAATGTGCATCATAAGGGGCTCTCACATAGACTAAAGTTTTGTTTCTTTGACATGGACCTGAACAGATGCACAAAGAACAGGATTAAAATGATGGACATCAGTAGGCTGAACTATAGAAACAAAGACATGCACTTGAAGAAACACACTTTATTATATTTTGAAGAACAGACGACAGAAGTGTAAGATGTAATCGGATATATGGCTATTTTTTTTTTTAAATATCATGAATATATTCCTTTCATATCGCCCAGTCCTACAGTGCACTTGTAGCCTGACTGCCATTATGCAGCATGCAATTTGTGACTGCCATATAAACAGACTAGGACAATTTGAATCATCCATTGGAGGGAGAAAGAAGAGAAGGAGGAAGAGAGAGAGAGAGTGAATCGCTCATTGCACACTCTCACCCTTATCTCCTTTGTTAGCCATATTTTAAATATTTATTTTGGCCTATTTAAGTTTTAAACTGCAGAGTCACATTACTCGCATATGTCTTCTAAGCAAATCTGCTCAATAAGAATATCTTTCTGTTGCCATTACAGTTATGCTTATCAAAGAAGCCCAGTAAAACATTATACTGTATTATGTGTCATATAAATTTAGATCTATCTTTAGACCTAATGTACACCTATCACATCACATGCACAGATTGCGGAGACTGCCTATTGATTTCAGTGTGATTTTTTCAACACATTTTTATCCTCTGAAACCGTATGCAATGGCTTTCCAATAATCAAAATATATTAATATAATTTATCAAATGTCCCTTTGTATTTGATAAACTGTCAAATATGCAAGAACAATGCATGTAGTAATTTAATTTATGGACATAAGAGCGGTTCATAGCTCTAGTTAATTTACGAGCGTTTTTACGTGCTACTTAGATAACGATGCTTTTAGGAAACATGCTGTAGTAAGTACAATTTAAGTGTTACTAATATTCAACTTAGAGCTTCGGGAAACCCAGCCCAAGCATCACTCACGCCGAGCGGGACTGCGCGAACATCTGTCTGGTTCTTTTTCCAGAGTAAATTCAATTCATAACCACGATCCCAATAATAACTTTGTGCTGATGTGCCAAAAGATGAAAAAGGATTTCTTTGTTGCTAAATCCTAAACTAAAGTATGATTTAACTAAATAATCCACATCCATTTCTTGCGTCGATGAAGCTGCTGGCTCTTCATTCTATTGTTGTGATAATGACACGCCGTTTCTTGTAATTTTGACTTCATTCTCAAAATATTCAGACTTTATTCTCATTTTGACTTTATTCTCCAAAATATTATGACTTTAATCTCATAATGCTATGACTTTATTCTTGAAATTTTGATATTATTCTCGAAATTGTATGACTTTAATCTTATAATACTATGAATTTATTCTCGAAATTTTGACTTCTCAAAATATTATGACTTTATCCTTGAAATCTTAGATTTTTTTTTTTTTTTTTTTACGTGGCACCAAAACGCCATCTTAGAAAATACTAGGCACACTTCTGTGTGTGTTTTCCTATTCGATCGCCCTCCAGCTTGTTGGCGATTTCTCATATTATGTGACGGTCAAATATGTACTCCTGCAATAGTTTTTCTTCATGAAAAACTTGACTTACTGTACTCTTCAATTTGTTCTATAAACTAAGCCATCTTATTTTTTTAGAAACCTTGTAACTCTGAATGTACACTTAAGGTGAAGTTTTCCAAACCTTAAGGTTTACTTAGAAAAATGGCACTTAAGGGGCTTTATGCAATACTTAACGTGTTTTAAGGGCGTTCTTAAGTAAAAAATATTATTTATTTTATTTATAAAACACCTTAAGTAACACTTAACAGTTATTTTCTGCAACTCCCTTACATTTAAGGGAAACTTTAGGGTGATCTTAAGGGAAAACTACACTTAAGTGCTTTATGCAACCGGGCCCAGGAAATTAGAGACCATGGTGCACAAAATCAGCATGCTGCTTTGCTGAGAAAAACACAAGCACATGTTTCCTCTCCGATATAGATTATTATTTTTAAATACAAACTTAGAGTGATTTACAAAAAGGACACTGTGAACATACGACAAGTATTTACAATATACATGAACATTCAAATTAGAGAACTGCAAAACTATATATTTTCAAAATCGATAACTTGTGCGTTGCCTGAACGACTAATCAACTAATTGTTAAGGAAGCCCTGTATAATAAGGCTAGTTCCCTATCTGTCACTTACTCGACATTGTGTCGATGTAGTGACACTAGGGGTCATTCTTGGGAGCCCGAAACACCTCTGGTCTTTGAAAAAAGGCCAATGGGAATTGTATTTGCATACCACTCCCCCGAACATAGGGGTATAAAAGGAGCTGGTATGCAACCACTCATTCAGATTTTCTCTTCGGAGCTGAACGGTCGATGCTCACTGAGCTGAATTCTCATGGCTGTCCATTCACCTCTGCTGGATCTGATGGTGCATTTCAGCGGCTTCTCCCCCTCTGTACTGGTGCACTGCAGAGAATGCCCCTGGCCACTTTGGCAGAAATAAAAGAGTATATTCTAAAAAAGAGTATATTTCTCTAAAAAGAGCGGCACACCCGGAACGTCTTTTTAAAGATGCCCTTCCGTTTGCGTGTTATTCCTGGTTGTGGTCGTTATCTCTCGCCTTCTGACGGTCACGATCGCTGTCTTTCGTGTCTGGGCGCTACCCACGCAGAGACAGCGTTTGTGGATGGGTCATGTACTCATTGCGAGAACATGACCATAGCAACATTGCGGTCGCGGCTTGCCTTCGTAAGAAAGCAAGCCACCCCAGCGGCTCCCTGCCTCGGTCCTTCTACCTACGGGTATGAGGCCAGCACTGGGGGCGATTTGGGGACCTCAATGGGACCACCTCCGCCGGGTATCCCCCCACGGATCTCCCATTCCCCAGCATGCTCGTCTGCCCCGATCGGGCTTCCGGATGAGTCCACTGGCTCGTCTCACGGCGAGTTCAATCTCTTGTTCGGAGCCGCGAAGGTGATGAGCTCTCGAGCACAGCGTCGGTGATCGGGCTCGTCCAGTCGGACATGGAAACCTCAGCTGGGCTTCCCCCCTCGGGTATGGTCGCCCAGTCACAGGCTGACGCGGAGATGACGGACATGCTTTCCCGGGCAGCCACGAGCGTCGGGCTAGAGTGGAACCATCCGCTCTCCCCTGAACCCTCGCAGCTCGATGATTGGTTCCTGGGCCTGCGGCGCCGCTCACAGCCACGCCCTGGCCCAATTCCTTTTTTCCCGGAAGTGCACGAGGAGTTGACATGGTCGTGGGAGGCACCTTTTACTGCCCGGTCCCGATCTTTCCTCAGTACATGTGCTAACTAAGCCCTGTACTGGGGTAGGTTCTCCGCATGTGTTGGTTCCCCATAGGTGAGCCCATGCAACGTATATCTTCTGCTAATTCGCTTCCCTGTTGGTAAACTGCATCTTCCTTGAGCAGAGGCCCCTCTGCCCTAGTCACCATGTTTGTAGAAACTTCTCCACATGACATACTTCCGACAAGGCTCGGCAAGACCATGTGACGTATTTCCACTCAAAATACCAGTCAGTTCGAACCAGTCTGACCATTCTCTGTTGACTTCTCTCGCACACTGTCAGCACACTAATTAAAGCATCATTGTTAAAAATAACTAAATTAAAAAAGGAAAAATCTAGATAAACTAGTCAACCACACTAATTGACTAGTTGATTGTTGGACAACTAGTTACCCATTGTGAACCATCCCTGGTTAAAATACAAAGTTCATACACTTGACAAGAGAGAAGAAGAAGGTCATCAAGTTTGTAGTCTTGAGCACAAGCAGAAAGCAGGCTGCCAAGAATTTTGCACACTCATCAATGACAATTATGTCTAAAGAATCCATCTTCCATTCTAGCATTATTTAATTTGACATTCCTGACGAGAGGCAGAATTCCCATCTGTATCACTGTCCACAGACACTGAGGGGTTTCTAGACATCACAAGAAACAAAACACTTACTCAGAGGCTCTCCTCAGTAGATCAATACTGTCGAGACTCATATTCAGCCTACGACAAGCTACTAGAACTTTCAAACACCACTTAGTCTTTCTGCTATTACTGAACTATACAAATAAATAAGGGACTAGTGCAAAAGTATTGCAATAATCCTGTCTGGATGAATCTGTGCTCTGCAATGGAGACTCATCTATTCTCAATTCAGAGCTACTCTAGAGACAATCGTTCCCAGAATATAGGACTTAATACTGCAGGTTATAACTCATCAATTTCTTGGGCCTCTCACTCTGGGCTGCACTCTGCAATGACTAACCAAAAGAACTCAAATTTAAGGGGGTGGAAATTTAATTGAATGGTTGCTTCCACTGACTTATCATGAAGGTGTAGTAGATGTTCTTTGTTAAAGCTACCAAAAGTTTGGCACAAAAGTTCAGAAAAGTAAAAGAGCAGCCACTTTTTTGATATCCCTCAGTTTACTGCAGCAATTCTGTTAAAATGTCATAATCAGCTTTCAAACATGTTGCTTGAAAGAAAGTCCTACAAAATATACACATCATATATCATGTGTATATAGATAGATATAAGATTTGACTTCCTGCATGGCAGAGGAGTTATTTCAGCTGACAAATGTGTACATATGCCAATGTGAATTTTAAACTGCAACAAACACAACTAAATTGCCTCAGGTCTCTCCTGGGTCACTGCATTTTTACAAGTGCAATAAATGGTTTGTTATTACATTGCTTGCTGTCCCTAACATGTGGTCTAAATAAATAATCTTGGAGTTTATCTCTTGCTAGCATCCAACATCAAGAGTCTGATGCCATAATTTATCAATGTTTTTAACAAGAGTCTTTTCCCTTTTTTAAACATTGAAGGCAAGACATGAGTTTCCAATGCTCATATGAACCCATTGACCCATGCAGATCTATAAATGCATGGGCACATACAAACAATTTTATCTTAGTTGACAGATCTGTTACAACAAAATCCTAACAGCTTGCCAAACAGCCAGATTAATGTTACTTTAGCGAAACTCAGCAAAGTTATAGAGTTACTCGCAAATGCACATAACCTTTGATATGTATACCTGATACCTGTAATTAAAGATCCCCTGTTTAATCTCTACTCTCACATTTTCAACCTAAGGGACTCTTCTTTTTAAAAACCAAAGGGGTAAGTGTAAGTAAAGAAAAACAGAGATAATTCAGCACTACAATATCTCAAGCTGCAATCAAGATAAGCAGCAGTACTCAAGTGATTGAGAGCTATGCTCTGAATGTCCTTTCTTTCTCTGTAACCTTTCTGCAGATCCATTTCAAAGCCAGCACTAGAGGATGTGATTGGAAGTGTATTTGATTCGAGATGATATCATGCCTGTTTTAAAAAGCTCTTATGTATATGCCACAGTTTAAATCTAATCCATGTCTATGTAGCTCTATGCTTATCAAATCAAATCAAATCACTTTATTGTCACAATATCATAACCATGAGAGTACAGATGGTGAAAATCTGACCCATGTCTCAAGCGATGTCCACACTAATTGGTTTTCGTTTGAAACTCAGTTTTCAAATACTGGAGAGCATTATCGAAAGTCTCCATTTTCGATGGAGGAAAACGGCGCCCAATTTGGATGAGAGGCGTAATTTAATATCAATGCATTTTCAACCGAAAACATAGTGCTGACATGGCCTCTGGGGATTGGAATCCTAAAAATAGTACATATACTAAATATTTATGTATATATATATATATATATATATATATATATATATATATATATATATATATATATATATATATATTTAGTATATGTACTATTTTAGTTTGCTTGTTAAAAAATGACCTAATATGCAGACATTACTATTTGCACAGTTTTAGATATTCTTGATCTTTAAATCCATACTGAAATATATTGACATCCAGTGATGAGTCAGCATACAGTAGATCTAATGTGTTTTTTTTTTTGTTTTTTCTTTCAGTGGGAGTGTCTGGACTCTGCTGTTGGTTGTGGAATTCAATTAATTTAAATAGCCTGTTACCTTGGCAACATGAATAATGGATCACGGATCATCAAAGATCAATACAACTCATGAATCAAAACAACTCATCAAATTCAATATATCACTAATCACCAAAAAGAAGCCAGACCAACCACAACCAATTCTATTAATTAATGTGAGCCTTAAACTGCCAGACAGAATCATAACCTCCCACATTCAGAACCACCATGACAAATGGCCAATCAAAGAGGCCTTGGTAGCTCAGTGGTAAAAGATGCTGGCTACCACCCCTGGAGTTCGCTAGTTCGCTAGATCGAATCCCAGGGTGTGCTGAATGACTCCAGCCAGGTCTCCTAAGCAACCAAATTGGCCTGGTTGCTAGGGTGGGTAGAGTCACATGGGGTAACCTCCTTGTGGTCACTATAATGTGGTTCGTTCTTGGTGGGGTTCATGGTGAGTTGAGTGCATGGTGGATGGCATGAAGCCTCCACACGTGCTATGTCTCTGTGGCAATGCACTCAACAAGTCACATGATAAGATGCATGGGTTGATGGTCTCAGACATGGAGGCAATTGGGATTCATCCTCTGCCACCTGGCAAATCACTATGCCACTGTGAAGACTTAAAAGCACACTGGGAACTGGGCATTCCAAATTGGGTGAAAAAGGGGAAAAATCCAAAAAAGAAAAGAAGTGGTGAACCTGAGGTGGTTATATTGTAGCAAACCTGTAGCTAAACTGTTCTTTGATCTGAGCATGAGTCAGCACACTAATGAGATTGCTGATGGTACCGTTGGACTTTTAAAGTCATAAATGCTTTAATGTTAATTACCAGACTGCTCACTATTAATATTTTAGTGTGCGTGGACTATTAATCAATTAGTTTTCAGGGGCCGGTTGCACCAGCTATACGAATGTTACAACTTAGCCTAGTTGTGGTGTAAATGGGCACTAAGTCACAATTTATGAACTAATAAATATTTGAGCGTTGCACCATTTAGGTAGGATGTAAACCTACGTATAAATGAATATTTACAGAAGCTTCCGACCAGGAGTAACTGATGGAATAAAAAAGCAGACTCATTTACTGACATCAATAAGCTCATGTTTTCGTTGACAGGCTTCAGTCCTTTCAACTTATATAATGGTGTTGGCATTTACACTCGTTTACATTTACGGCAGAAAACATTATGTAAAAAACGTACTACTTCAGCATGAAACCGATCTAGTGGTGCACTTTCCTGTGTACTCCGCCTGGTGTCAAGTTTCAATATATACGAAATAGATATTAAAATGAATAAATGTCTATTTTTCCAGCCTGTTGTATTAGTATTTATTTATTTATTTATGGTCCCTTATTCATTTTAGATACAGTTATTGAATATTGTTATTTACATAAGCTAAATATATCATATATTAAATCTTGTTTTATTACGTATCGTATCTCAATGGGGATATAATTTATTACAGCTGACAGTTATGACAGTTACGAGCAAACAAGGTTTGAACAAGATCAGACTGAAATTCACGGCTGTTTAACACTTCTGTGTACAAATTTGAAGGCTGCTTATTGGATCAGTTAAGGTAAACGTCATATTATGGGACTACGAATTACTTTACGGAGAGCTTACGACCTACTAGTTAAGTCTTGCCTTAAGAACAGGAGGTGCAACCCAATTAAGCACTGATTTATACACAAACTAACTAGTAGTTACCAAGCCCTTAGTGTGAGCTTTACGTCTCAACATAAATGAGACCTTTACGCACAGCTGGTGTAACCCTACCCTGTAATGGAGAAGTTATGCGCAGGATGTATATAAGGCTGGTATTTATATGATTACAGGTCATTATTAGGATTAATTTCATTTCCATCAAAAAATACAAAACTAGTACAAGAAATGTTCTGTAATGATGATATGGTAGTAAAAACAAAAAAAACCAAAAATAATATTTTAAAGACTCTGTGAAGATAGAAATAGAGTTTTGTGAATTTTAGTACATGGCTGTGAGCTTTAAGGCCATCTTTATACTAGTCTAATCCTAAAAGCTGACAAAAGAAACTTTAAGGGGATATACAAATTTAAAATGTAATCTCTCTCTTTCTTGAAAATGGGCAACAAATATTGATGACTCATCTTGCACTAAAACATTTTTGACCAATAACATGCTCTTCAGAATTAGAATGTCCCCTCCCCCTTAAGCCCCAGGTATGCTTTCAGTTTGAAATGAACGCTCAGCATCTGCGTGTTGAACACAAGCCTGTTAAAGTAAACTCCATGTATATGCGCACATGTAACGGTAGCCAGCTGGTACCTAATAGCTGTGCAGTGTGTAAACTGCTTTACAGCCTCAGAGCGTCCGACTCCCATGCCGGAGATCGCCGGTTCGAATCTCACTCGGGTTAGTTCGAGTAGGACTAGTGACACTGGTGCTGTGACCCGGATGGGAGTGAGGTTTAGGAGGGTGAGTGTAACAGTAGCCAGCTGGTACGTGATAGCTGTGCAGTGTGTAAACCTCACTCTCCTTGCCTTAAGAGATATACTAGCAACCGAGGTCATGGCTTTACAGCCTCCTTGCTAGCACGTCCGATTCCTATTCCGGGGATCGCCGGTTCGAACCCTGCTTGGGTCAGGTCGAGTAGGAACAGTGACACTACGTGATAGCTGTGCAGTGTGTAAACCTCACTCTCCTGGCCTTAAGAGATGCACTAATGACCGAGGCTAGAAGCTATGGCTTTATTGCTAGCACATCTGAGTCCCATGCCGGGGATCACCAGTTCGAACACCGCTCGAAGTGGAAATACAGGCATCTCCTGGCCTCCTCACACACAGGCTCCTAACTTGCACGTCCACTGTTGTAGTTTTTACCTTCATCTCCTATGTTTAGCGCCGATTACATCTTCTAGTGCTTCTTCCTGACAGCAACGGCTCAAATGTAAGTGTTGGCACCTCGTGGACCAACTAATTAGTGCAAATAATTCCAGGCACATGCACATTCTCAAAGACGCACAGTTAGAAAAATTGGGCTGCACACGTTCAGTGCTTGAGCACTCTGCTGATTACAAGATTTGCGTCACGTGTCCTGTACATGGACACTCAGCGTTGGCGTCTGACCGAAATATACTTTGGGCTTAATACTGACTTCTGACCAGCAATAGCAAGTACAGTAGCAAATCATGGTTCATGGATGTGACATAAACTAAAGCCTATTGGCTATTTAAAAAAAAAGAAGGGACAAGACCTTTGATTTGACACAAGAAAGAAAACTAAGCTCATCAAGCAATTTCATTGATTCAATTTGATTGGATGTTTTTCAAAAACATTACACTGAAATATAAGGGATATGTGAAAATTTAGATTCTTTAAAACAATAAACCCAGCTAAGACAATCAAAAGAGGCAGAGAATACAGTATAGCCTAAATACTGACTACTGGAATCTTAGTAAGCAGCAAATGAGAATAATAATTTTAAAAAAAGCATAAAAGAAGAAAACAGGCCAATTTGAGAGAAAAAAAACAAAACAAAAACAAAACAAAACAAAAAAACAAAGGAAAGAGAGAATTGAGAAATCTTTCCAGACATTACAACTCTTTTATGAATGAAAATTCATTACTTCCAAAGCAAATCATTCTGCCATTAAAATTTCATTTTTATGGTTAAAGAAAACAGTAATTAACTGGGACAGTGATGGACTGGGGACAGTCCAGAGTGTTCTCTTTGAGGTAAACTGGCAACAGATGAGAGCAGATTGATTCCAACCACTTCTCTTTTTCAATGGGCCCATGTCTCAACAACTGAAAACCGCACTGGCTAACTCCACTCAGAACTGTTTGTGTAGCACGCTGCGCCTTTAAGAAAATTTATGGTGTAAGAGCATCTTGCACTGAAGCCCTGAGCTATGCATCATGACACAGAATATAAAAGGCTGCATTTAAGTGGTTTTACAATGAAGTAAGAGTACAGTGTGGATTTTTTTTCCCCTCCAAACAGCTTTTGTAAAGATGCCACAGGAGTCAATTTTTTTTTTTTTTTTTTTTTTTTACAACATTGTGGGATTTGGCCAGGGTCTTAGCTCCAGAGTTGTGTATGCTTTTGAAGTGTACTCAGTGATTGTTGGTTATTGCATCCAGTTTGTATTTCATGGGAGATGTACACAGAAAAGAATAGCACAAACATATCAGGCATAATTTATTCCTCTACTCTGGCAACAGGTTTAGAAATGTTTACATGCTCCTTGAAGGTTAATGAGCGAAACAGAGTATGTCTGGCAAAGTCAGTACGCACTTGAAGAAAATATTACATTTTTTTCTTTTGTGTTTTTTGTCATACATTCACTTTTCTGTTGTACGAATTGTGCATAAAGGGACTTCTTGAGCACATCTTTCTTTGAATTGGAGTCCAGGAATTGTAAAGTGGAGTTGTGCTATGTAGAGACATGTGACTGTTCTAATGGAGCCTGGGGACCAATCCAGTAAAATGCAGGCAAGAGGCAAGAGCTTGAGATCTGGCTAGCATTCCTGATTATCACAAAACCTGTCAAAGAAAATGTCCTGATCTTAGAAAATGATGCCTATTTTAAGGGCCATTAAGACCTTTTTTACATTGTGACATTATTACACACATTTTACCCCCCAATTATTTTTTCTTTTCTTTTATTTACATTATTTGTTGATCCTGGAACAATGTTCCTTTGAACCAATCAGTATCTGCTAATTTTGGGTTGGTTAAGGGATAGGGTTAGGTACTGGAACAACATTTTTATCAACCAATCTGATTGGCTGACAGAAATGTTGTTTTGGGGGGTAAAGTGTGTTGCAGCCTACCTAGTTAAACACGTAGTTCAACAAATAGTTGTCCAACACAGCTGATACTTATACAGTAGTTTATTAAAACTCACATAATGTATATGCCTGTATATATACTCACTGAGCACTTTATTAGGAACACTATGGTCCTAAAAAGGTGCCTGATGTGGTCTTCTGCTGTTGTAGCCCATTCGCCTCAAGGTTCGATGTGCTGTGTATTCTGAGATGCTATTCTGCTCACTACAATTGTACAGAGTGGTTATCTGAGTTACCATAGCCATTCTGTCAGCTTGAACCAGTCTGGTCATTCTCTGTTGACCTCTCTCATCAACAAGCTTTTCCATCCACAGAACTGCCGCTCACTGGATATTTTTTTGTTTTTGGCACCATTCTGAGTCAACTCTAGAGACTGTTGTGCACGAAAATCCCAGGAGATCAGTAGTTACAGAAATACTCAAACCAGCCCATCTAGCACCAACAATGATGCCACTATCGAAATCACAGAGATCACATTTTTTCCCCATTCTGATGGTTGATGTGAACATTAACTGAAGCTCCTGACCCATATCTGCCTAATTTTAAGCACTGCACTGCTGCCACACGATTGGCTGATTAGATAATCGCATCAATAAGTAGGTGTACAGGTGTTCCTAATAAAGTGCTCAATGAGTGCAGTTTCTTGTGATTTACTCCCCATAATATGAGCACAATCTAACTGATTTATTGATACTGTATTACATCAGTGATGCTGACAAAGTACAGGCCAGAAACTAGAGGAACACTGCCTTCTCCACCTATTCGTCCCCCAAACCCCTGACCTTGAATGGCACAAACCTCACAGCTCAACACTCTTACAGTAAGTGATCCCAGCCCTTAAGAAGAAGCAAGAATGGAGAGAAGAAATGCAAAGGAGAGAAGGAAGAAAGAATAATAAAAAATAAAAAAAACGTGGTGCCATCATTTTTCAACCATCTTGTCTCAACTTCCCCTCTCGCCATCTCCTCTCCACTCTGATGGTGTGGTCTTGATTACGTGGCCGCCCAAAACCCAAACAACATTAGTGTGTTATAAACTGCCACTAATATATTACCTACAATGGTTTAGAGTGTAGTCGCCACGGCGACAAGAGAAGCTCAATCATATGGCTCACGACAGCTCTCTAAAGTGGAGGAGGATGGATCGAGTAGGAACGGAAGGGGGCTAAGAAAAGGGGTGGAGAGATAGCTCAAATTGCTCTCAAATCTGGGGGAGTTCTGTGGATAAGCATGATCTGTCAAAGCCCCATAAATATGGCAGACAAACGGTGCTCTCCCTGTGCTCCATACGGTCTCAGTCTGACCTAAACTCACGGAGCACCGGGAGTCTTTTAGCTTATTGAGTTATTAAGGTATGCAGGCCTTACTTAAATCATCCTGAACCTCAAGAGAGATTTTTATTCTATTTGATATGGATTCTGATGTTTCTTATAATATTTGAGCATCTATAAGCTTTGACCTTTCTTAGAAAGGCTTGACTCCTTATAAAAGGGGTTAGAAAAAGCTAAAAGAGACAGTGTACCCAAAAATTTAAATTCAGTCATCAAGTCATGCTGTTCCAAACCCATATGACTTTCTTCCTTCCATGGAACCCAAAAGGAGATGTCAGGTATAGGGATGCACCGATGTATCGGCCTCCGAAATTTACCGGCCAATTATTGACCAAATTAAAATTATTGACAAATCGGTTTTAAGCATGAAAATGCCGAAATAAATAAACAAAGGTTTATTCATAATTTTTATTTTTTTGAATATTCATAATTGGATTTTCTCCTCTTTTCTCCCCAATTTGGAATGCCCAATTCCCAATGTGCTCTAAGTCCTTGTGGTGGCGTAGTGACTCGCCTCAATCCAGGTGGCGGAGGACGAACCTCAGTTGCCTCCGCGTCTGAGACAGTCAATCCACGCATCTTATCATGTGGTCTACCACGGAGACATAACGCGTGTGGAGGCTTCGCGCTATTCTCTGCGGCATCCACGCACAACTCAGCACGTGCCCCACTGAGTGCGAGAACCACATTATAGTAACCACGAGGAGGTTAACCCAACGTGACTCTACCCACCCTAGCAACCGGGCCAATTTGGTTGCTTAAGAGACCTGGCTGGAGTCACTCAGCACACCCTGGATTCGAACTCTTGACTCCAGGGGTGGTAGTCAGGGTTTATTCATAATTAATTATCAACACACTTTGTAAAAACTCTGTATGGAAAAAGATGCAATGAATGTAAAGGTGACTGAAACTAACACTAACAGGAAAGAAAGTCATACAGGTTTAGAACATACCGTTTTTGCATTATAAATTTGTTACATGCAGTTTGACTTAGATTGGCCTGCATTGTTTTCTCCCTGCCTTGTCTAACACTAACTTTACATTCTCCACCTGCAGGGGTAAAGACAGCCTCTGGTCATACTTGGGTTATGACCCATAGCTTTTGATGGTTAAGGTCATAGGTCAGCCAAATGTCTTGAAGTCCCAGGTCGACCACTGACCCCAGGCTGCTAAGCTGCAAACACAATCCTATTCAGTATAGCTAAAATGAGCTGTTCATTTGGACAGAGACACATGCCACATAGCCAGACAATGAAAGACCACCCGATATCTTTAAATACAACACATACGCAAACTCTGGTGCCCTGCTCTTATTTCTTTTCATAAGAACAAATAAATTACATTTGGAATAGGGATATCCTGAGCCATGATGTCATTTGCTTCAGAGGGTTAGAGGCCCCAGTGTAACCTAATTAGACTGTGGAAAGCTGTTACACATTGGCCATCTCCATATATTCAAACATACACTTTCTAAGTTTGGAGTGAAATATCAAACCGATTTTAATGTCATGTGAGTTCAATGCACTTTAGCAGGGCACCTTTGAATCAAGGAGGTCATGAGATTATGGTTCATTCAAGCGTTAAAAATGAAAACTATGTGAAAAGTTAAAGTCAGAGAATGACTGAGCAACTCACATTCATTAGAGAGGATTATGGGAACACAATGATGGTGACAAATGGCATAGATCTCAATCACATGTGCTTTTCTTGGAAGAAAAAACAGTAAATAAAATATTCGTACTTAAAGCTGCAGTTTGCCATTTCTGCGTGACTAGCGTCACGAAGCGCAACTGGAAAAATAATGAATTTTTCCTGAACACTCCTCCATCTTATATTGATCAAACAAACAGATAGTTCCGCTCTAAACACATGCCATGGGTTGAGCCAATGTTGCTGTCTCAGGCTGGTTGGGATCAAACAAAGAGAAAAATTTTTTATAGAGTCACAAAGCCACAGTGTTTACAATTTTGGGGGAAATCAACCTACGAATGGCTTACTTATTTTTCACTGTAAATTACGATTATATAGTAGAAAGTATTTCAACTTGAAAAAATTACACTTCAGCTATGAAATATATTGAGTTTTTCTTCTATTTTGGAGAGCGTAATTGCATTTCTCCCTTATCTTTTGGAAGTTGCCCTCAAGCAACATTTTGTAACCTCGATATCATTAAACATAATCTGTTGAGTAAAAACTGGAAATGTATCCAATATTCCAAGCCAAATGCTTCAACTGAGCAACTACAGTACATACTATTACTTAAACACCATATTTGCTCTGAAACAAAAGAAAAACTACAGGACAGTCACATATAATGTTTAACATTTAAAAAAAAGTTATTACACATCTGTTTGTGACTATATATATATATATATATATATATATATATATATATATATATATATATATATATATATATATATATTAATATTGTGTAGGTACCCCTCGTGCTGCCAAAACAGTGCCAACCCGCATCTCAGAATAGCATTCTGAGATTATATACTTCTCACTACAATTGTACAGAGTGGTTATCTGAGTTACTGTAGACTTTGTCAGCTCAAACCAGTCTGGCCATTCTTTGTTGACCTCTCTCATCAACAAGGCATTTCCGTCCACAGAACTGCCCCTTACTGGATGTTTTTTGTTTTTGGCACCATTCGGAGTAAATTCTAGAGACTGTTGTGTGTGAAAATTGTCTCATCCTGTCTCCTGGAATTTTCACGCACAACAGTCTCTAGAATTTACTCCGAATGGTGCCAAAAACAAAAAACATCCAGTAAGGGGCAGTTCTGTGGACGGAAATGCCTTGTTGATGAGAGAGGTCAACAGAGAATGGCCAGAATGGTTCAAACTGACAAAGTCTATGGTAACTCAGATAATCACTCTGTACAATTGTGGTGAGAAGAATATAATCTCAGAATGCTATTCTGAGATGCAGGTTGGTGCTGTTTTGGCAGCACGAGGGGGACCAAATCATGAAAAAAAAAAAAAAAAAACAATAGTCCAGATGAAAGTACAGAGCAAGCAGATCAGTTCTACATAATTTTCTTATGTTGCAGAGATAATGACTCAGGTCTTATTTCCACCAGATGACAGAGGCCCATAAAAGGTGGATATCATTTAAAACCACATCCCTTAACCTTGTTCCCATAGTTTTAGCACATACCAGAAAAAGGCCTATTGACCAACTTAAAAGATACATACCCCCTTCATTCTTGGATTTTCTGGAGTTTTTTAATACATTAACACAACTTAAGGTTTCCCAAAGTCATGGGACCAACATGCTAGGTAAGTTCAAGAGTTTAAGATCTGGTTAATAAATTGGAAATGTGTCTAAGAGGGTTGTTTCTCTGCTCCTAGACTGTGACAGAAATTACTTTAATAGGTGCAAATATGAGGCTCAGCTGAATTTCACAACCAAAGCTCTCTTAGCCTGATATACTGTTTGATGTGGTCTTAAAATACAGTGACCTACTGTGCAGACAGTACTAATGATAAAAAAATAACAATCCTGAAAATAAAATGTGTAGTTTGCATACAGTTTTGGATTGCTTCATTGTTAATTGCTGTCAAAGAAATAGCAGAAAAAAAGGTTTATCCATGTAATGAAAGTGAATAGTGACTAGTGGCCCACCATAATAGCACAGTAAAAGTAGTCGATACAACTAGTGCACTATATTCCAAGTCTTCTAAAGCCATACAAACACTTTGCGTGATGAACAGACCAAAATGTTTATTCATGCTCAAATAAAATAAAATAAAATCTTTGAACAACTCCCGTACATAACACCCAAATCAAATATTGCAAAATATCTTTTAAGTTAGTTATTTTTAACTTGACACAAAAGGCCAAGAATGCCTCAGATATCAAAAGGACATCTGATAAATAAGCAAACAAAAACCAATCAAGTGAAACTGCCAGAAAACTAGAGAATAATGCCAATTTATGTTGTCTATTCCAAATTTATTATATTATATTTTAATATTATATTATAGTCTTCATGAGCTTGAGTTGAGTGAACCTGTGGAAGGAAGGAAGGAAGGAATGAAGGAAGGAAGGAAGGAAGGAAAAAGAGTGAATACAGAAAGAGCAAAAGAGTGAAAGAAAAAGTGAAAGAAAGCAAAAGTGATAGAAAGAGCGAAAGCAAAAGCAAGAGTGAAAGAGAAAAAGAGCGAAAGAGTGAAAAGACAGAAAGAAAGTGATAGAGCAAAAGAAAGTGAAAGAGTGAAAAGACAGAAAGATGAAAGATGAAAGAGTGAAAAAAGAGTAAAAGAAAGAGTTAAAGAAAGCAAAAGAGCGAAAGAAAACAAAAGAAAGAGCAAGTAAAAAGACAGAAAGCAAGAGTGAAAGAGTGAAAGAGTGAAAGAAAGAGCGAAAGCGAAAGAAAGAAAAAGTGAAAGAGCTAATGAAACAGTATAAGAAAGCAAAATTAAGCAAAAGAGTGAAAGACAAAAGAACAAAAGAAATACTGAAAAAAGTGAAAGAAAATAATATAGCGAAAGAGTGAAAAAAGAGAAAAATGTGTGAAAGAAAGAAAGAAAGAGTTAAAGGAAGCAAAAGAGCGAAAGAAAGCCAAAGAAAGAGTTAAAGAAAGCAAAAGTCAGAAAGCGAAAGTGTGAAAGACTGAAAGAGTGAAAGAAAGACTGAAAGAAAGTGACAGAGAAAAATAAAGCGAAAGAGTGAAAAAAGTAAAAAGCGAAAGAAAGAAAAAGTGAAAGAAAGTGAAAGAGCGAATGAAACAGTACAAGAAAGCGAAATTAAGCAAAAGAGTGAAAGACAAAAAGAACAAAAGGCTGAAAGAAAGTGAAAGAGAAAAATAAAGTGAAAGAGTGAAAAAAGACAGGAAGACGAAAGAGTGAAAAAAGAGAAAACAGAGTGAAAGAAAGCAAAGAGTAAAAGAAAGCAAAACACAGAAAGCAAAAGAGTGAAAGAAAAAGTGAAAGCAAAGAGCAAAAGCGAAGAGCAAAAGAAAGAAAATGTGAAAGCGAACGAAAGAGTACAAGAAAGCAAAAGTAAGCGAAAGAGTGAAAGACTGAAAGAGCTAAAGAAAGACTGAAAGAAAGTGAAAGAGAAAAAGAAAGCGAAAGAAAGAGCTAAAGGGAAAGAAAGAAAAAGTAAAAGAAAGTGAGAGTGAACAAAAGAGTACAAGAAAGCGAAATTACGAAAGAGTAAAAGACAAAAAGAACGAAAGAAAGACTGAAAGAAAGTGAAAGAAAAATAAGCGAAATAGTGAAAAAAGAAAGATGAAAGAAAGAGTGTAAAAAGATCAAATAAAAGAAAGAGCCAAAGAGCGGAGAGTAAAAGAAAGTAAAAAAAGATAGAAAGCAAACAAACAAACAAAGATAACACTAAGAACTGAGTAACAATAATCTGTGTAGAGGACCTGCTTTCGCAAGGGTGAGTGAAAGGTCAGAGAGCTTTGGGTGACCCCGACAGACACAAATGCTGCTAAATATCTCTAATACAAAGCAAATTTAGAAAAAGGAGGACAGTAAGACAGAGAGAAAAGGAGAAAAATTGGAGAAAGAACGAGAGAAAAGCGAGAACCAGAAGGCTAAAATGGGGGGAAGGGAGAGAGAGAGAGAAAGCACCTTCCCCTGAGAGTTCTTCTTGGTGTTAAATGTTTCAAAAACGCTTCAGCAGAACCCCTCCAATCTGCCTAATGCAAGCCATATTGAATTAGACCGGCTTGAACACACACGGCAGATCATGGTTGGTGACTCATGCACACTTTTATGACCATAGAAATCACTATAAATGCCTGCCAACTGATAGCTTCCAACTGCATAAATCGCCCAAATCCAAGGTTAAAGTGACATATTGCTCTCAGCCTAACAATAACTAGATTTTGTTTTTGTAATACCGCAGTATATTAAGCCTAACCTGATTGTCCCCGCATTGACCGATCAAGGATCTTGATGTGTGTGTGTGGTGAAATAGAAGATCTGTTTGTTTATTCTGGAATTATTCGAGGAAAACCAAGCTTATTGATCATAATATGCAATGCTACATAATCTCAAAAATGTAAAGGGTTAAAATCCTAGTCGAGGTCCCAAAGGAGCTCTGTGAATATGAATCAACAATCAGGACCCTGGGGAATATTAACTGGAATTGGACATGGATTAATGGAGGAAAGACTGTTTGAGAAATGGAGAGATAGATTATAGTGGGAGACAGATGGAGAAATGGAGAGGTGATAGAAAGAACGTAAAACAATAAGACATCTATCCTTCCCCTACTGAAGCTCACAGGCTTGACTGAAAAGAAGTATTTATTGTGCTGATGGTGGAAGCGGTCATTATTTCTTTGAATTATCTTACCAGTAAGGAGTTAGAGAGAGTTATGGAATCGGAGATGGCACGGAAAGAGCATTCTACATGCAGTTTATTCAGACCACATTCCAAGCAGGCCAAAGTTCCTTCCATTTGGTTTCCATTGCATATTGTCTTTCTCAATCTCCATATAGAGAAGAAAAATCACAACATCTCAGTTGTTTCTCCAGAACAGCAATGAGATTAAATGGAGTCTCCTGCTTCTCAGGTTTTTCTCGTGAGAAGAAAAACCCCAAACTGGTCTTATAGAATCATTCGATTCAGGCAAACTGATTTTTATGTGGTTTGTTGCACGTATCACCACACTTCACTGGTGAAATGAATACTAGAGGTGCAAAACTACCCATTACTTTTATTTCCTCTCACACACAAATCATGGGTAAAATGGCACATTACCAGTTTATAAACACTTTTCATACTGTATGTCACCAATTGACTCTAATTTGTGTCTATTTTCATTTCTTCTGGGCAATTTTTGGAGAAACATTTAAGACAAAGTTGAGACTTCACAGAGAACTCAATTAAATCTCCTGAACTATAAAAGACCAACCATAGAGTTTAAACAATACAATTTGCCTCTTGTTCTCTCCACACTCATAGTTAAATTTATAGAGTAATTGAGCTCATTATCTCTATCGCAATAAATTATAATTAGATCTAAGTACTTGGCCCCCCTCCTGAAACACACATGTACACATGCCCACCAATCAATCCCCACCTCCTCACACAAGTGCACAGGGCACATGCACCTCACATTTGCTGGAAATTAAAATGTGTAAAGCACCTGTTACCTCAAAAGCTCAAGGGTGCCTTGTTGTTGTTCAGAGGGAACTTCCGAGGAGTTTAGCAGGGGCACACAAACTGAAATAAAGCTGTCAGCGAATCCCTGCTGCCCGGATATTTGGATATAACCGTTCCTGCCTTGCTTTCTAAGATACGCAAGCCTAGTCAACGCCTGTGGACATGGACGGATGGGATCAAAGCAAACCATGGTAGCTTACACCACATGCTAACAGATAATTAAGTCTCTGTCTTGTGGAAAGGGGTCATAAATCATCAGAGTGGTACAGTACTTCCTACGTACCCATATGCATCCACAAAGCAAAACTTGCAATGCACACATAACACTTGCAGGCATAGACGAACACCCACCCAAACACACAAACATCCTCCAGACTTCACACACCAGCTCGGTCCCACTTGCACACACTAAGGCTCTGAAAATGGCCAAAAACAACATGCTGGCTGAGCGCAAGATAGCACAGGGGCCAGAGGTCACGGGCTCCAGCTGGGACGTACAGAGTCAGGCCGAGGGCTTTGCGAGAGAGATGATGAACCCAACACATACTTGCACACATGCATGCACGAGTACACGTGTGTTTGTATGTGTGTGCACGTGTGCAGGAAGCTTCTGAGGGAGCATTAAATCAAGACCTTGTCTGCACAGGGTCGTTCAACCTTAAATCGGGCTGTTCCAAGTTGTGCCTGCATATTACAAAGTGCTTTTTTTTTTTTTAGCGGCTCACCACAAAGGTTGTCAAGTTAGAGTATTCCTACTTTTAAATTCCTGTTCAGTTCCACTGCACTCCGTGTAGTTGGTTTTGAATGTAAGAATGGGTCTTATGTACCCAAAACCAGCCTAAGAGGCTCAGACTGAATATAACAGAATGCAAATGTCGAGACGTGTTTTTAAAAGTGGATACAGCATCAAAAAATGCTGCACTCCAGCGCAAGCAGCTGAAAAAGCAGCAAGACGGCGCAACAGTCAAAGATGTGCATCTAGCACATTTTCACATAGAAAAAAATTGAAAACAGCCCAGATGGCAGGAAAATCTTGTTTGTGTGAACAGCCCCTAATTAAAAGACCTTTAGACCGTTAGTCAAGAAGCTGTTGAGGTAACCAGCTGACTAGTCAATTGAAAAAAAAAAAAAAATATGCAGTTCTCTAAACTAGCAGTAGTGTTTTGAAGACTATAGATTTGCTGGTGTGGCAGTCTTCTTTAAATGCAAATGGCTATTAGAACACAGGACCTGAAAAGCCAGCTGTTACCTGACCACTGTTTGACATCAGCCTAATTAAAAGCATTCCCTGAGGGATATGCACTTAAAATGGACCAAACCACAAAATGCTGCCTGGACTGCCAACCCTTATTACTAAACAAATGGATTTACAGTAAACACTGAAACAAACACACAGAAATTAAATGGATTTTTATTCAATACAGTGTTGTATAGTTTAATATCATTTTTCAAGACCATCAAAAATGTTAATACAGTCTCTCTGGTATCAATTTGTATTAAAGCGTTACAAAGCAGTATTTACAAAGTATTTCCTCCAGACGATGTTTTCTCCAGTAACATTAGCCACCAAAGTCAAATAAAAAAAAAAAACCTTAAAGGTGCACTCAGTAATTTTTTCCTCATTAAAAAAGTTTAACTCCTAAAGACATGAATTGTAATTTTGCAATATATATATGAAATCATGAGCACTCACATTAAAATGAAGACTCCAGTCATATCAGTAACCTTATAAAAGCTGTTTTATTCTACATGGAGAGGGTCCGCACATGGGGGCTGCCATGTTAGAATCACATGACCAGCCGAATACTACTCTCTTAATCTCAGTAACCGTCCTGTTATTTGAAACTTTCACTCATTGATTAAAGTAATCATGTCTGACTGTGAATACTACATTTCTATAATGGCATCTGAAACTGAAAACTATTGATTTTAAATTATGCTGCATCCAAGCCGCTAGGTGTCAGTGTAAGTCCAAGATGACACAAAGACAAAAGTTACTGAGTACACCTTTAAGTGTGTATTCAATTAAATGCAAAGAATGTTAAGAGAATGTGTGTAATAGAGAAAGAGAAAAGAATGGTGAATCATATAGAAACAAGTCTAGGTCACATTTCACCCCAAAATAGAAAAACAGAAAAAAAAAAAAAGAAATGCTATTTTCAGAAAAAGGAAATCAATCCAGTTTTTTATTTTATTTTTTTTTTTTTACATTATGACAATATTTTTACAACAGTTTTTACATTTTCAAAATGTTCCCGACACATTTTCATTTTCCCGCCAAAGACTAATTTCTGAGTGGTTCCTAAACTTTTTAAAGTACAGCATCGCTTTAGAGTGTTTTTTCCCCCACGGCACCCCCACCGCACAGACCAGTCATTGAAATTTATTGGGCTTACAGCTGGTGAAGTTATCCAGCCAAGGACAGTGAGTGCTTTTCTCTTGTCAATATTGTTTGATTAACATCAAGGTCAATTAGGCTGCATTTTCACATCAGACAGATCAGATATTTAGAGATATACGATTTTTGTTCTGTCTGCTTACACTCTCCTAAAATATTAACGGTTGTGTTTACATTAATATCGCGTCAAGAGGGACATTTTGACCAAGAAGCGCATTTAACAGTTCACGCGCACAACTGCATTCACCACAAAGCACAAGCACTCTATAGAGCATGCGCAGACATATGCATGGGAGCATTTGAAAGCAGACAGCTGTAGTCAAAGTAGTCAAAAGTACTGCCTGTACTTTTAACATTGGTGAGTATTTAAATATTTAACTGAGCAGAGATTCCACGGCACTCCTAGCCAGGCACCCAGTTTAAGAACCACTGCATTACTGTAATGCGTAACATTACAGTAACATTAAGTTTTGTTTTGTAATTCCCATTTTTCTTAAAGGTGAATCTCATTAGATTATCATTATGCAGTTATTTAAATGAGCATTAATTAAAGATAAAACAAACACAATGTTATAGAAATACTTTATAATTAAAATAACATAGCACTGTTTTCACATTACAGTAATAATGTTTTTTTTGTTTTTTTGTATTATGGTAATGAAAATTTGTTCTTAATTGTCATGAAATTTGTGTCACACTGCAAAAAAAAAAAAAAAAAAAAAAAAAACCCTCAGTGGTTTTTAAAATAAGAAGAGAAAAGAATTCTACAGCTGTAGACTGTATGTAAATTAAAAATCTCATAAAAGAGATGGAGAATGACATCATCATAACCTCAATATCACATTTTCTGTTTTAGAAGTTTTTAACATTTATTATTAATTCATAAATAATGTTATAATATATTAAGATAATATTATTAAGATAACGGGCTGTATTTTCATAAGTGCGCAAATTGCAGCGCCACGCACTATGACCGTGTGTAAACATCTTATTCATTTCCGTGCCAACGCGAAGTGCAAGTGGGCGTGAGTGGGAGTGTTTGTGGTAACTGTTGATGTTTTGTATGTAAATGAAGTGCCGCAAAGCGCAATTTGCTCTTTTCCTGAGAAATAGGTAATTGCGCTAGGATGCTTCAAAAGCAGGTCTGTTTTGAGCGCAAAGTCTAAACTCAGTTCCTGCATTTGCAGTTTGGAGAATCTACTAGCAGGTTGTAATAAAGTTGATGTCCAAATTCTGAAAATAAATTGGAACATCAAATTATATCCATGATGATCACTGTTGTAGCCGTTTTATGAAACCAGTATTTATAAGAAATATATCTGACATTCAACAGGGATGCAAATAATGCATAAAAGAACGTAAGTCCATATTTCTATTCTTCTAATTCATTGCATACAGCCCATTTACACAACCAACTTCTTATTAATGTGCTGTCTTTGTTTATATCGCTGGTGCATGACAGGGAATGGACAGTATAATAGGATGCAGACGTGCCAGAGAAGAACCTCAGAATTAAATCGCACTTGACCCAGCCCATCAGTGCTTTGCGCACAAAATTTTACCGAACCCACTTGAGCCTAGACTTAGTGCATGCTTGCACGAAAATACCACAACTTCCTGGCCATGCCCATTGACTCTGTGTGTATGACTTATGGCATAGTGCTGCGCTTAGTGCTAGCGCTCTTAAAATAGGGCCCAACATCTCAGAACATCACACATAACATCCACAATTCAGAAACAATAAAACTCTCACAGATTTTAAATTTCCTCTTGTCATTTAAATGTCATTCTTGTGGTGTCACATACATGAATAACTGACAGTGGAAGACACATTGTTTCAATTTTGAATCTGAAACCTTTTCAGTATGCCCAGCTTTCCTACTTCAGGATTTTAAAACTTAGACTCTCAAAAGCTGGAACAGTTTGTGTGCTTTAATGGATATGACAGGAATGTTAATGACTGAAATTAAAATGTTTAACTACATTCCAAAACCACACCACATCGGTAAAAAACGAACTGAAGCTTAAGCTCTCACTGAATGGCAATGACCTGTATCCATCTGTTTGAGCATAGTGTCTGATGAGACATCCTACAGATCTACATTTTTGATAAATCTTAGTATGCCTCAAAATCCCCTACATCCTTAAACCTTTTCACACATGGTTCTGTACGTAATTTCTCCATTCCCCAACTCCATTATCTCAGAATTAATCCTTTCCTAAAATTGTTGCTTTATTAAATCCCATTATGACACAACACATCTGTTACAACACTGAAATCAGAGACAGTCCTCTCATCAAACCCTGTAGACAAACAAGGAACTCCACTGCAGTCTCCTCCAGGGATGAAAACTATACATAGTGGATCTTCGTTCCTCACACCTGCTGGGTCCCTACAGTTCCACCAGACCCAATTTAATCAAACACGTTCCAATAGATCAATCACTGACATACACAGAGGAGATGACGTGTTATTGAGGTGGACGGAGATGTTCTCAGGATGACAACTGACATCTATAAGCACTCTATCTCACAAATTCCCACACACAGGATGCAGACAAGGAGTTAAGAATGATATTTTGGAAAATGTAGAGAGAGTGGAGCAGTTCTGTGTGCTAATATAAGCTGAAGAAGATGATTAGAAGAGATTATCCTTGAATCACTGTGCCTCTGGGCCTCAGAACTGCCAGCAGAATGAAAGACTTCAAGATGAACTTCTAGTCAGGGAACAAAGCTCCCATCATCACATGATATGTGTGGACACAAACAGGGCTAGCAGGAAGGTGATTAGCTGATCAAAGCCCCCTAAAGTGGATTTGGGTTTCAGGGTGGGCTCTTGACCAATCAGCTGGACCTTTAAGTCCAGTGCTTCAGTATTTCAGATGGCTGTCTTGAGATGTTCTCCACTGTGTGAGTTTAAAGAATTCTTCTTTGAGGGTGCTGGACAGCAACAATAATAACCTTAGCAGCGGTTTTTTTTTAATGGTCTTTCTCCGCATTGCATCTCCCTACCTTCAGTTCAAGATACGGCAATACAATAATTCATTCATTTATTGTATATTCCTTTTCCTTATGCTTAACTGAATCCACTAACACTTACTGCATTCTACATTAAAAATACAAATGTCCTTCTACAGTATATGCTCTTCACCAAAAATGGAATACTTTAGCGCAGTGGTTCTCAACTGGTTTTGCTTCGGGACACAGATTTTTACATAGGACATCAAGTGGCAACCCAACACATAACCTGTATTTAATGTAGCCTGGGTCGCATTTTCTTTTATCTTGCATAGTTTTGTTCATGGTTTTCAAACAAAAGGGCATGTATTAAGTGATATAAGAGGAAAACTATGTCCTTATTTTGTCCATAAGTCTTGGAGGTCTTTCTAATGAACATCATTAAATTTGCCTCTGCGGCCCAAAATTCTGCTTGGGCCACGGAACAATTTAAATGGAGGAACAACACTGGCATTGTTCTTTCCCTGCTGTCCTTGACCCAATCCGAACAGACCTGCGACCCATTTTCTCACCAGTTGAGAAACACTGCTTCAGCGCATTTGCTTCATTTTTCTTAAAGATATAGTTCATCCAAAAATTCCAAATAATTCTTTGTCAATATAAAACACAAAACACTAAAAAAGCAAAGCAAAGCAAAAAAAAAAAAAAAAAAAAAAAAAAATGCAAATGTGGAGATATGAATTGGCTCTGGTGGTATTATTCAAAAACTGCCTGTTACAGTATGACTATATGGCTCAGAGTTCAATGTGAAAACAACGCTACTGTAATGGGAACAGTTCTGAATCTCATCAATGTTTTGCTAAAAAAGCAGAGGACAAAGAAACGTTTCAAATTCACTCTTCCTTCAAAGAGTTTTTTTCTTCTAATACAAGTGAGTTCTGTGACCCTCTCTTTCCGCCCCAGGAAAACTGCTGGACTGGACTGTTCCGCCTGCCCATTCATTGACTTCCAAGCTGCACATATTTCTGGCCAAGGATGGCCTTATAGGAGTGCCTGTGTGTGTTTGGTCCACATGGTTCTGTCGAAAAATTAACCTTAAGGCCATGTAATCCATTTGGATGATTTCACCCATAATTTGATTTTACAATTTGCTCCATAACTAATACAGATGAGTGAGGGGTCAAGCTTATGTATGTATTCCCTGATAACAAGGTGTTCCTCCTCTGCTTCAGATAGAATTCTCTGGTTCACTTCTCCAAGTCACTACCAAACATGCCCCCCAAACAAAACATGACATTGTAGAACAATCTACCACTTTCCTAAGCTCCTCTTCAGTCTATAATGCTATAATTTAGAAACCAGTCCAACCAACTCATCAGGTAAGCTGCATGTTTTCCTGACCTCTAAAAGAATATTACTGCAAGAGGCTTCTTTACATTTCTCTTTTTAACTCTTTTTACTAAAGAGTCTCCAGACAAGAGGCAAAGATCGAATATTCAAGCTTAGCTTGCAGTCCATTGGAGGGTCATGTTCAGCTCAGCTCAGCACTGGGTGTGAGATAAAAGGCAGAGGAAGATTGATGAGACACCCTGATGGTCTTAAAGTAGCTGAGGTCTTAATTTTCCTTACTCATTTTAGTCTATTGATGCAATTCAGCCCCATACAGTTCAATTTGTTTGTTCAGCGTGATGGAAAGATGAAATGACATAAAATAAAAACTTCTGTTGTACTTTTGTTCTTGCTCTATAAAAAAAAGAAAAGCTTTTAACAGTTGTGTGACACTGCCTATTTTTTTATACCTGAAACGGTGAATAAAAAACAAATATGTCGAAATAAATATATAAAAATGTGTCTTTAAAGTCAAATATGTGCATCTAGTGCAAGTTTTCAAAGAAAAACAATGGAAAAAGAGTGCAAACACAAAAACAAGTTTGGTGCGAACAGCACTCAAGAAATGTACAATATGACTAATGTCTAAAGAATGACAAAATTGGAGGAGGTGAATATGCCACCGTCTCTTTTAAGACAACAAATGTGACATTATTCCAATAGCTTTTTTTTATTCATTTAACAGCTTTCTCAATAACAAATGCTCAAAATGTAATATCTTTACCATACTTATAACTTCGAATGACATTTTCTGTAGGTTCACCCATAGCTGCAGTCAAATACAATGATGTTGAGGAAATAGCTGCCAACTTCTCTGAATTTCACAACTTTTATTGCATTTACTGCAGTGGATGTGAGATTGAGTAGACTGACATTTATGGAGATAGGGGGGCATTGAGGGGTGGCTTCAACATCCCTCTCCAGAGAGACATGCCAGTACGGGATGCAGAAACAACACAGCCTTGTAAAGTTCTACCTTAAACACTTCATTCCCTGCGGGCCTATTCTAGACTGGGCCGTCAGATTGGGTTAGGCACCAAATCCAGAGTGTACAATGGCCTCTGTGTGCATGAGGTTAGTTAATACCTCAGCCATCTTCTCTCTCTAAACACATGCATGCAAACACACACACACACACACACACACACACACACACACACACACACACACACAAACACATGTACATGCATATCTCAAACAAACACACTCATTCCAACAATGAACAGGATTTTTCACATGGCTCAGACCATAAAGTTGCATCTGCACCACTGTTCACCTCAAATGCAAATATCAACAAAATCAGGATTTTTCATCGCCCAAAATGCCTCTGTGCATGTATTTATCAGCTCATAGCTCTCATATCCCATTTGCATGTGAGCATATTCAACCTTGCCAAATTGCAAACGGTCACGTGACACATAAGAACCAATCATGTCAAACATGGCGCAACATGTCTTCATGCAGCATATTTGAATGTAAGCAAGTGCACAGCTACAGTGGAGGGCAAGATTTTTAGCAAAAAACAACTCAATTGTTGGTCTGTCTTCATAAAAAGCTATCATAAATCTTCAGAAGACTTGGAATATACTACATAAGTCATATGCACTGTTTTTATGGTGCATTTATAATGTTTATTGTCCTTTTTTTTGAGCTTCACAGCATTCATTCATCGTAAAAGAACACTGTAAAACTCCTTTTGTGTTTCATGGAAGAAGGTAAGGTATACTGGCTCGGAACTACATGAGGGAGAGTAAATTATGACAGAATTTTCATTTTTGGACGATGTACCAATGATCTATTTTCCACAAAAAATTACTGGATTAATTCTCTCACAATTAGGTCAATAAAAAAAAAATCTCACCAGGCCCAGTTTGTTACCAACCCAGTACTTTTGTGTTTTGGATGAACAGCCAAGGCATAAACAGATCAACACAGCTAGTTTGTTTAAGCTCATTTGTAGCCTTGGCCAAGCAACTCTCTGACCTCTCCTTATCGGAGACAGAATCTGAGACTTAAATGGATATTTATCATTCTGTCTCGGTACAATAAACAAAACCATGGTCCAAGTTTAGCATAAGACCAAAAAGGGACCTTGCCTACAAACGTCACTCCAACAACTTGGAATGTACAATTTTACAGGCTTGGCATACCTCATTGTAATGTTCCTAACATTTATATAAGAATATTGCAAATTTTAGGGGGCACTGGGTTCATTTGGCGGCAGTGATGAATGACATTTATCAAGCTTACACTTGCTAGTTCACTTAAAGGTGCACTCAGTAATTTTTCCCTCATTAAAAAAGTTTAAACTCCTAAAGACATGAATTGCAATTTTGCAATATATGTATGAAATCAATGACCATTCACATTTAAATGAAGACTCCAGTCATTTCAGTAATCTTATAAAAGCTGTTTTATTCTTCATGGAGAGGGTCCACACATGGGGGCTGCCATGTCAGAATCACATGACCAGCCGAATACTACTCGCTTAATCTCAGTAACCGTCCTGTTATTTGACATTTTCACTCATTGATTAAAGTAATCATGTCTGACTGTGAATACTACATTTCTACAATGACATCTGAAACTGAAAACTATTGATTTTAAATGATGCTGCATCCAAGCCGCTAGGTGTCAGTGTAAGTCCAAGATGACACAAAGACAAAAGTTACTGATTGCGCCTTTAACTAAAATTGACAGGATGCAAATAATAACACTTCATAATATATGCACTTATGAAATATGCACTACGAAAAAAAATGTGTTCTTTTGAGTTAGATCTTTTTTATGAGTTGGTTGATCCAGTTTGTTTACGAATCAATTTTCAAGTTCAACTCATCGATTCAATGATCTGGTTGCAACAGTTAACAGCTCACTGGAGGGGAAGATTATCTGTGAGTGAAAACTCAAATTTCAGTCTGTTCTTCACACTAAACTATGGAATGACTTAAGAAGTCTTGGTATATAGTTCACAAATTGTATGGACCACTTTTTTAATACATTTATCATGCTTTTGTGTAATTTTTGAAGCTTGAAAGCGTCAGTTCCCATTCATGGGATTTTCTCCTTTTGTGTTACATGGAAGAAAAAAGTTATACTGGTTTGAAACAACATGAGGGTGAGTAAATAATGACAGAATTATCAGAAATGAACTTAGAAATTATATGAAAGAAGAAGCAAGAAAGGAGAATGGACTTGTACATGCTGTGAAGAACAGAGGCCAGTTTGTCCAGCCAGTGGTTGAGTATGGGTCGCTGCCCATGTGTGTGAGAGTTTCACTTATCACTCTTGCATGTTTTACCAGGACCTGTAGTGTGTGATTGTGAGACCTGGAGGGATGTGGGGCTGCCAGACGGAAATCTCCTTTTTCCGTCTAAGCAGAGTATATCTCTACCTCTTCTCCCACCTCTCTCTTCCTGTCTGTCAGACAGAAAGTACTACACATACATGCACGAACACACACACACACACACACTGTAAACACACACACACACCTACCCAAGGTCAACGTAAGCAGAATCAGACACTGCCCTTTTTGTGTTTTTCTGGGTCAATGTTAACCTACCATGAACATCTCTAACCTTACTGTGAAGGTTTTGTGTTGAACAGATTTCGATCATCCAGAAAATCACACATCATTTTATAATATTATACTTCATATGCAATAAACTGTGACTTTGCTTTTTAAAATTGTTTAATTTGCTAATTCACTTATAAAAACTCAAACAAGGTTTGTTATTATTTCTTCAAAAGTCTGAGACCACTAGTGAAAATGCCTCTATTTTGCATTTTTCTAATTTAATCGCATATTATATTATCAGCATAATATGAAGGAAACATTGAAGTGAAAAATTAACATGAATTATTGTATCTCCCCCTTTTGCACCAGAACTGGTACAGACTCCACAAGTTTGTGCAAAAACTGATAATGCATGTTATCCAGCATGATTTAAGAATGTTTCAAAGAGCATTTTATGTGCTTCAATGGATGAAAGGAACAAGTATGAGTTAAAAAGTTTGCTTATTTGATTAGTGACCGAGAAATACTGCAGAATCTGAAATATTTCTTATTCATTTTACATCATAACGTGTCTTTGTTTGATACTTCTCAAAATCCTAAAACTTCTTACTTATTCACAGGATTAAATTCAAGCACAGATTTTATATGTGGACGGCGACTTTTGGACCCCAACCTGTGGTACTTTACAAACTTTGGTCGGCAACCTTGCAGGAAATTCTGTAATAAACCAGAAAAGGCATCTATTGTTGGCGGAGAGAAAACGGAAACTTTGCCTATGCGATACTGGCTTCATTTCCAGCACTGAGCTTGTTTTATTTTCTTCAAGGTTCGTCAAGGCACTTACCATCCTGAGAAGACATTAACTTTGCACTTATATCTCTCCAGCATCTATTTTTAATAAGCGGTGTGTTATACTCATATAATGCAACAGGGCTTCCCACTTTTTTATATATATATTTTGCCCTGGCAGCAGAGAACAGATGAAGTTCCGTGAGAGCAAAAAATGCAGATGGTAAAATCAGTGTTGTAATGCTGTAATTAATATAGGTCACATTTATTTTGGCTCCCTACAAATATCCATTTAACAATGCGGAAACACTGAGATCACGAGTTGCTAACACAATAAACTTCAGAGACAATGACGTGTGACCTGAGTGGCAAACTGTCAACGGTTCTTGACATACAAAAAACATGTGTCATAAAAAAGGAAAACAATAAATCCAGACGTCGGTTTTCCTCATAACTCAGTATTATGAGACAGTAATGAATATCAACATTTCGGAGTTTGATGCAGTAAAAATAATCAGAACATGCAAAATCCACGGTTCAATATGTTTGAGATTAGTGTGTCAAAGCTATGCGCTCAACAAGCCATGTGATTAGATGCGACGGTTGACGGTCTCAGACGCGGAGGCAACTGAGATTCGTCCTCCACCACCCGGATTGAGACGAGTCACTATGCCACCACAGGACTTAGAGCGCACTGGGAATTGGGTATTCCAAATTGGGGAGAAAAATGGGAGGGAAAAAAAGAAAAAAAGAAACGCTTCATTTGTCACTTTGTTTTGCAAATGCAGCAAACGCACTCCAACGTAAACCATCATCTCTCTCATGTAGTGCTGGGAAACCCCCATTTAAATGAACTGTTTAAAATAAATGACTCCTTATTTAGCGCTGGGATTAATGTTAGTTAGCCTTTTCTTTTGGGTGGTTCATGTAAATGAAATAGTTCACATTAAAAGATTCACTGATTCACTTAAGCCCTGCAGAGCCTTAAAAGGGACTGTGCCAGGGACTGTTCTCTTTTTGAAAATTTAGTTAATTGCTGCTGTTTATCACTATATTGTGATTCAGTAACATATATAAAATAGGGTGTTTTCTAGTTTTAAAGAATAAATGTTTATTAAATATAACGCGATTAAATATAATCACAGTCATGAACCATGATTTGCTACTTGCTTGTCATTTGAAGGTAGTATTAGAGGGAGGGACATTCTCATTCTAGATGAGTCATCAATATCTTTGGTCTCTTGTGCTGAAATAGAAATGTGTATATCTGCTAAAGGTTGATTTTGTTTAGGAGTTAGATGTCCTCAAAGCTAACACACATGACCTAAAACTCTAATTTTTATTTCATGGAGTAAATAAATAAATAAATAACTTAGAATTTTGAAGCTCAATACAAGTGTTCCACTTTTCAAAACAGGAAAGCACCATTGTTTTTCCTGCCTAATTTACTTAAACAGCCTCATTGTTGCTTTCCACTTCAGTTTGTGCGCTTGATTGAAATCACTGAGCAGACCACTGAGCAGAGATGATCCAAAGGCGATAATTCCAGAGCTGTGTCTGTGGGGAGTGCTGTTAGCGCTAAAAAGCAGACAAGGGACAAAAAACACCAAAACAAGGCCTTTGATTCTGAGGTTATTCAAGATAATGGCTTCCAGAATGAGAGTTTCAGGTCACTGGAATGTTATGGAGAGATCTTACAGCACTACTACGGCCTTTCAATTTGACCTATGGGCTCTCTTTACAGCACCTCAACCACCAATTTCTCTCTTTACGCTGCAGGGGTTGAAATGTGCTGGGTCATCAACCAATGTAAGAGCAATAGGAAAAAGAATCTGAAACAGTTTATCAGTGGGGGTGATGCAAAATGTAGTAAAAGCAAAACTGATATGTATGCAGCATTCCTATACCTGTGGTGTCAAGATGCCCACAGAGCCTGTGGATGTTTAAATGGTTCTATCTGTGTGAAGGATTGTATTCTAGAATGCCATTACAAAAGAAGATCGTTTCATGCAGCAGGACACATTCCAATCAATCACGTTAGCTGAGGGTCAGCGGTATAGGATTTATCAGTTGATGGAGAGCAGAACTAATGTGGCAGTTAAGCCATGTCTCCTGCAACACACTTGACCCTTTCATCCTTGGTCTGAGTGTAATCTTGTACCTAATCACCAGCACATGGGGTTCAAACACCTGAAGAGGGCTCTAGACATCCAACGAGTTATGACTGTTAATGCAACTGGCTTGATGAGGAACATACTTGTCTATGTGTCACAAAAATCTACAGTCTAGAACTACCACAGCTGCAACACCCCTGGAATTAGCTGTGAATTTCATAACAAACCATACAGTCATGACCTGATATCTGCAAAACGTATGGAATCATTAATAATGTCTGGTTCCAGAAGAGACTTTTTAGCAAACATGGGCCACTTCTATTAAAATGAATGGGAGAAATTGGAACAGTCAATGGATATAGAAAGGAAGTTCTTACCTTCTTACGGTTAAAAGAGCCAATCACTTTTTAGATACAGACATCGCCTGTCAATCAACTCGAGAATGCATATGCGCATTAGCTATACAACCCGGGAAAATTGTGTTTTTTTAAGTAATCAGAGTCAAAGAAGCACAATTTATGATTCCAGTGATGTCAGATTTTAGTGCTAATTTGAATTACCTTCTTTGATTATTATACTGACCAACTGTTTTGGAGATTTCGGTCTTTCCCCATTCAGGTAGATACATGTAGGAGCTGCACTTGTATGCCGCTTGTTTACATAAAAATATAGCTGCCTGGATGCATTCCAAAGATGGTCACCAGTGGACTTGCTTGCTAAAAAGCAAAAAAAAAAAAAAAAAAAAAGGCTAAAAATCTAAAAAGATTTTAAATCAATAGCTGGATATTTTTTCTACTATTTTTAATTCAATGCCGTCATTTGCAATGCATAATGGGATCGTAGTTTGTGCCCTCATGGAAGACAGTATGTACACATTCTTGTATTTTGCCTTTTTGTCAGATTTTCAAATACTTTAAATGAAAGTTTGGAATGTTGTGATTCACCTTGGAGCTGGTTAGTTTGGTTCATGTCATAGAATGCATTTATAGAATGGACTTTTTGTAATCTCTATAGAAAAAATGAATGGTAAAAATACTTTGAAACCAAGACGAAAAGATGGGCAGGCACTGTTGCACTATATTCTCTTTTTTCCTTACTTAGTTTCAAATTTTTCATTTCTATGTTCTTTCTATACACTGATAAGCCAAAACATTATGACCACCTGCCCGCTGAGGCATGGACTCTACAAGACCCATGAAGGTGTCCTGTGGTATCTGGCACCAAGACATTAGCAGCAGATCCTTCAAGTCCTGTAAGTTGTAGAGCTGCAGTGGATCAGAACTGTTGGTCCAGCACACCCCACAAATGCTCAATCAGATTGAGATCTGGGGAATTTGGAGGCCAGGACAACACCTTGAACTCTTCATCATGATCCTTAAACCATACCCGAGCAATGTGTGCAGTGTGGCAGGGTGCATTATCCTGCTGAAAGAGGCCACTGCTATTAGGGAATACCATTGCCATGAAGGGGTGTTCCTGGTCTGCAACAATGTTTAGGTAGGTGGCACGTATCAAATTGACGTCCACATGAATGGACGGACCCAGGGTTTCCCAGCAGAACATTGCCCAATCCCTCCATTACCCACTCCCTCCACCGGCTTATCATCTTCCCACAGTGAGTGGTCATAATGTTTCGGCTCATCTGTGTATATTTTATTCATATTCTGTCCATTTTCATTTCTTGTATATCCTCCATATTTATATACTGTATGTGAACGTTTATGAACATACACTGTATATGTCTTTGGTAAAGAACTTTGTAATCATGGTTTAAAAGTCATGCAATAAAAACAATGTTTCACTTTCTCGCTGACTTATTGCTCATGAATAGGATTTATTCTAAACCCATAACTAAGTATTAAACTTCGGCACAAAATGTTTTCCATTATACAATTCTCATAGACTTAGATTGAAGCAGAGACTGCGCCATTTCTAGTGAACACAATATCATAGAAACTTGGAATGGGCTCTTTTGACTTAGGCTAGTAAGCAACAACTCAGAACATCCTAGCAACCACCTTGCAATGTCCTTGCAAACACCCAATATCCAATGTGTTAAAAACCACTCAGAACGCCTTCAATATCAAAGCAAAACCCTATAGCACAAGTTTTGCACAGGAAAACACCACTCTCATTTTCTCCAGAAAATGTAAAAATCTATTTTTGTTTGTTGCTGTTGTACCACAAAAGTACTGCCAGTTTCAGAAATTCTGGATTGGTGACTTTGGTTACTGGAATGTCTCAAATCCAGTCAATCAGATCTTCATGTACCTTTGCAGAATTACTCTAATAAGTATTTTGGATGTGCTCTGTCACCTGGGTACTTCAGAGATGAACTGGATCTGTGTTAGATCATGGCCTTCTAATGAACACATCAGCTCTACAAGCACAGAAACAAACTGATGTCACTGAGAAGTGAAGCAAAGTTAAAACTTTAAGCAATTTCTTAAAACGTCTATGCTTTCTCATACATAAAATCTATGGGCTCCTGAATGTTTCAACGCTGGCTTGAGCACTGCGATTAATTATTGAAGGGTTTGATTGAAACTGTACCCTAGGAGATTGTTACCCCCGGACAGGTTACCATGGAGAGATATTGTCAGCAGCATTACAGTTAGTGCTGCATCAGTGATGCCGAAGCTTGATGGCACTGATACTGGACAGATAAGACAGCAAGAACTGTAAGAGAATTTCCCAAGAGGGAAGGGAATCTATAAGGTAAACCATCAAGAGTACTTTTCCAAACAGTTTACATATTTCCTAATCCAAGCATAATGTCAGCATCAAGATAGGTGCGGTGATAAAGAGATTAATTTGTGCATCCAACATCACAAGACTTCTGCACATAAACATTCACCATCTGAGATTTAATAGGTGCTTAGAAATAAATACCAGCACAGACACAAGCACATACAGTGGGGACCAAAAGTTTCAGACCACTAGTGAAAATACTGTTTTTAATTTTTCTCATTAAAAAAATAAAATAAAAAAGTATTGTTGGTATGTTCCTCTTTTGCTTTAATGAGAGCATGCAGTTACGCTGATATGGATTTCACAACTTGATGATTAATGTTTTTCCAGCATGATTTGAGAGTGTTCCAAAGAGCAACTTTTGTGCTTCAATGTAAGTGGATTATGTGTGATTAATGATCTAGAAATAGAGCAGAATCATAAGTATTTCGGTAACCTTTACATTAATCTTTCCTTTGTTTAGTGTTTATAAAAGGGGTTCATTAATGCCTAATAAGTCATTTACAAATGCATTATAAATCAATGATATGTGATTATAACAACATGCATAAAAAAGGGTGACTTTCATGCAATGCCTGTCACATGTCAAGCAATTTCACCTCACATGTTATAAATGCTTAATAACACTTATTCAACATTAATAACCTATAAAAATGTAAAGTGGACACATATGAAGTATTTATTCAGGAGTTGCCAACATTTAAAACATATGTGAATGCGCATGAAGAACTAGAAAGTGTTTTAGCATGACATTTTTTATTCATGTTGTTCTAACGGCATGTCAATGATTTAAAATGCATTTGTAAATTGTAAATTATTAGTCAGTAATGAACCCCTTTATTAATTCTTAACAAAAGGTAACATTACTTTAAAGTTTTACCAATCTGTCTTATTTTCTGTCATACCATTCCTTTATATTCTATATTTATATTCAAATTTAAATTAGATTCTGAATGCCAGATTTAAAAATGTGATCTCAGACTTTTGGATCCCACTTTACTGCTCTCACTGATGGACTTATAAGTGGACAGTGTTGAAGAGGACAGTGTCTTTGTTTAGCTCTTTGGGTTTCCAGAGAGTCTGCAGTTTCAAGTATGTATACACTTCTGCCGGTCTCATGTCCTGGCCTCCCTTTCTTGCGATGACTGTTGACGTGAAGAGGGTCGAGGAAATTACCTTTACATGGCTGAAAAAAAAATGAAGACTCTATCCTCAGGGGAGAAGTGTGGAGACCAAGATCACCAAGTTTGGGCTGCCGTAAGTTTGAGCTACAAATGTTTAAGCACCAAATCTGCCAACATGGATATACAAACTGAACTGAGGCAATGGAAAGTCTGTGTTTGTGTGACTTCCATACATTTATTTTGCAGGTAACAGGGCAAGACACATTGCAGCTGCAAACACATCTGGCCACCTTCAAATGGGATTTTGGGCTTGAAGGGTGGATTTGGCAGCATTAGTTATGCCCAGACCTTTAATAACAAATGTATGACATCAGCTTTTGATTTGCACACGTAATGGGGTCAATAAAGGCATAGACTTAATGCATGTCACTTCCCTTGGTCTAAGAAACTACTGAGAAACATTTTTTTCCCCATTTTGTAACAATAGTTCTCTGCATTTAGTGACTAGATTGTTTTCATAATGTAAAAGGAAAGTGCACCCAAAAATGAAAATTCTGTAATTACTCATGTCTATCAAAACCTGTATGACTTTCATTCTTCTGTAGAACACTAAAGGAGATATGTATAGCCTATGTCAAGCTGTTATTGTCCATAAAAAGAAAGTGAATGATGACTACAGCTGTCAGAAAATATGTTTTTGTGAATAACAACTTAACATATCAGCCTGTTTCTCACACAATCAATTGTATGCCATCAGAAGACATAGAATTCAGAATTCACTTGAATCATTTGGATTACTTTTATGTTGCTTTATGGTGCTTTTTTGGAACTTGACTGCTCCTGGTCACCATCCACCTTCAGCTCAGCACAGCTCTTCAGGTTCCTACTGATGAGGTGCCTTCACAGAGTCAGTAAAACAAGAAAAAGGGGGCTATTACAACTGGAGAGAACACTCAAGCTTGCAACGGATTGATCAAATAGGGTCCTTTCTAGGGACTAAAGAAGTTTAATCAATCAAATCTTTTTAATTTCCCTCCCCTGGCCCCGTTCCACTCACATGAGATGTCCAAGCTGTCAGCAGTCAAGACTTCTCTCAAGGTGAGAAGCCAAAAAGACAATACGAGTTTCACTGCGATGTACTGTGTTTAGATGGGGGGGACCCTTCGCCACACAAACTGTCTTTCAGTTATAACTTCTCATACATAATTGTAACTACAGTTATAATACATTATAACACTTAACTTATTCAAAGTTATACCTAAAAGAGTATAATGCATTATAACAGAATAAACATCCAATTTTATCCTCAAAAGTTGTGATTTAATATACAGTATATATTAGGTATTGTAAAAGTGCTGTCTATAAAAGCAGCATAGTGTAAACAGGATTAACGTGATCATATACCATTATAAGTGGTCTTGTCCTGTTTTAAGTAAAATTACAAAATCAATGTCTTTTTATATACAGCCATATCATTAATTTGTAATATATGATACAAGTTAAGCTTATATAATTAATTTATTTTAAAAAAATGCACAGAATACAAAAGGAACACACTTCATGAGACAGGAAGAAAAACGTGAAAAGTTACAAGTTTAAAACACGCAGTGTCTTGTAATATCTTATAACCATGTTAATAAGAAAACATTGCTTTTGTAACTTTACTTAAAGCATACCTACAGCAATATATATTATATAAATATATATAATACATTATAACTTCTACAGACAAAATGTTCAGTTTGTTGGTCATGTTATAATGCATATTATTCTAAGGTATGAATTAGTAAGTATTATAATTGTGGTTACAATTATTTATGAGAAGTTACAACATATTATATGAGACTTTACGAATGCATTATAAATATGAGCTTCACAGAAAGTGTTACCAGATTTTTTTCAGTTCATCCTCCTGAAAATGTGGAAAAATTGTAAATATGTCTTGATTACACAGACTTACATTTTCATGTTCCAAAGAAAAAGAAACAAGATTTTTAGCTTAAAAAACAAAACAAAAAAACAAATGTGATCTGAATGAAATCTGAACTGTATGAGAATTACTCAGGTAAGGGATGTTATGACACGGAAACAGATATTTCTTGATTATCCCACTTATTGCAGCTACATACCAAATGAATACATACATGGATATAAATGGACATGGAATGTCCAAATGGAAATATTTATTTTTTGTTGAAATAATAATATTATTATTATTTTTATTTTTTTTAACTATGTGAGAACAAAGAGATGGAGGACTGATATGAGAGGCATGAAACTAGTGCCATTATGTAGGTAATCGGTTGCCTGGGATAACGGTCAAGATTCAGAATCAAGTATTTCAAAGAGCCATGTAATACGTTGTTCTACATCTACCAGTGGTTTACAGTTGGTCTCCATTTCATATTATATAACATATCATATAGCTCTCAAAGCCTAAAATGAGCACAGTGCATGATGTTTAAACCAGCAGAAAGACATTCTTTAATGGCCAAAAAACTGCAATGAATTTAGAGTAGCACCATAGACACTAAGGAACCCTTTTATGACCACCATCCACATTAATTAAATTAAATCATTTCATGTGGGCCATAAATGTCTTTATTCATTTTCTTGGACTTCCCATTGATGCCGGCTTTCACATGGCTCTGTCTCTCTCTCTCTCTCTACATCTGTTTGTTTCATTTTTTCTTTGTTCTGTTTTTTGTTTTATTCTCCCCTCTGCTCTCTTATTGCTCAGCTGCGGCATTCCACTTTAGATTAGTCACAAAGTTATGACAGCTGAGGCAGATGCTGTTCTATGTAAGACGTGTCAAAGTCCCTGTTCAAAGAACGGAGGCTTCTCTATGGGATGGTAATCATGCTATATGGAGAACAAAAAAACAAAAAAAGAGATGTTGAGAGTTGCATTCACACAAATAGAGAAAAAAAACCAAGTTAAACAATGTCAACCCATTACTTAAATCTTAGGTTTCAAAACAGAGATTACTTCCAGACACATGAACAACCACAGTCCATAAACAAGCAACAAAAACAGATTAATTTCAGGGCTGGCTCAAGTTTGTTCTGCCATTTTCAGTTATATGGAGCAAGAGAGTGTAACTAAGCCAGAACTCTTTGGCCTATCCACCTAGGGGTGAGCAGAATGTATGGGTACTTTTTACTCTCACTTAAGTACATTTCTAATGACATTTTTTTACTTTTACTTCTTTACAATGGGTTGCGTTACTGTCGTTACATTACTGGGTTTAATTTTAATTAATGTGTAATTTATTAAAAGATTATTTAATGGGACTTTTACGAGAGCAGAAGTTCACACAGCTGCATGCGCTGAGCCGGTGTCACAGACTGTCACTCAATCACTGCAGCAGCATCAAACTCTTCAAAGTGAAACACTTTCTTCGCTCCGCACAGTGAAAAAAGAATAGTTTCGTCATGCAATGCCTTCATTTAACACCAAGACAAGCTGATATTTCAAAATTAAAATTGCAGCTTCAACTTAAGGCAGCACGCTGTGGTAAATTTTGGCTCTAATCCTAACGCGGGCTTTTCTGTGTAATGAGATGGCAATTTTCAGGGTGATAATGTAACTGGGCTCTTATGACATCAGTTTTTAAGTGTACATTTTTAAATCAGTGCAGCAATATATCAGTGCACATTGTCACGCGTCCCGCATGTAATAAGCAGTATTTATGCATTTACTCCGCACCCTCGCGGGGGTACTGGAAACTATCGCAGCTACTTCAGGTGGATTAACTGTATAAATCCATGTAAACATCCAAGTTAAGTGTAAATCACTGCCATTCGCGTGATTGACAACTGGAGCGTGAACAGACAGCATTTCTGCGCGTGCACAGCGAGGAGATGTGCGGGCACGAGGCGATCGTATGGCGAAGAGAGTGCTGGTGTCCGCAATCATTGACTCATTCACTATTTCCTATATAGTGAATGGCAGTTAGTGCACTATATCTCAGCAGTAAGTGAACGAAATGAGTGAATTTGGATGTGAGTGTCAGAGCTCTGGGGCTGTCACAGAAACAACATCACATATGAAATTTTAAAATACTTGGGCCTTACTTGTTATTCTTATTAAATAATATATTAATACAATAAATCTTCATTCTGTTTGTCATTTTTTATATATACTGTGTATTAATATAAAGAGTAAGCAAATTTATCAAATAAAGAGTACATTTTAAAATGTATCTGTATGTTTTGCCTCTCTATATGTTATTATGTTATTTTAATCAAGTAATGATTTGTCAAAAAGTAATTTACTGCATTCAGCATGAAATAAAACATTGCAGGAGTGAAGGAAGCAGTAAACTCCCAGCTCGTACGTCTTTCCCGTGGTAGATTGTGGGAAATAAACCACTGTCGAGTGTAAATGTACACTTGAAATTAGAGTGCATTGTGGGTAAGAATGAGTGAACAAAAGTAGGGAACGAGTGGCTCACTCAGAATTCAGACACTCCTACAAAATAGCGGACACTCGAAATAGTGCACTATATAGTGGATAGGGGGCGGTTTCAGACACAGCGAGTGTTCTGCGACCGGAGTTGGTGCCCTACGTAGGCTGTGTACTCTGAATTTAGAGAGCAGTAGAACTAATGATCTAAATACTTATGACACTGAAAATTGTAACTACACTGAAATAAGAATCCACACAGGACTTTAAAAGCTATGAAATAGCGAAAGAAGGCATTAATAAAGCATGATCTTGCTTTGGTTTATATTTCAGCATTATATATAATGTCCTTGTGGTACATTTTCATTTTTTCACTGTAATAATTACTAGAAATGTTTCCAAACCTCTCTTCTTATTGATAAATTCATCCAGATCTGACAGTTCACCCAAAAATTACAATTCTCATTATTTACTCACCCTCTTGCCACCCCAGATGTGTGTGACTTTCTTTCATCTGCTGAACTCAAATGAAGATTTTTAGAAGCTCTTTTGGTCCATACAATGCAAGTGAATGGGTGGCAACATTTTAAAACTAAACAAACAAACATAAGTCAGCATAAAAGTAATCCATAAGACACCAGTGGTTAAATCAGTATCTTCAGAAGTGATGTGATAGGTGTGGATGAGAAACAGAGAAACAGATCACTTTCACATTCTTCTTCTTGTGTTTTTGTTGATTCACATTCTTCTCTGCATATCGCCCCATGCTGTCTAGCAAAAAATGACAAATATTGATCTGTTTCTCACCCACACCTATCATATTACTTCTGAATAGATGGATTTAACCACTGGAGTCTTATGGATTACTTTTATGCTGCCTTTATGTGCTTTTTGGAGCATCAAAATTTTGGCCTACAAAGCTAAAATATTATTTTAAAAATCTTCATTTGTGTTCTGCAGAAGAAATAAAGTAATACACATCTGGGATGGCATGAAGGTGAGTAAATGATGAGAGAATTTTCATTTTTGGGTAAACTATCTCTTTAAAGTGATAGCTCAGCCATAATTTAATATTCTGTCATCATTTCTCTACCCTCATGTTGTTCCAAACCAGTGTGATGCTTTGTATTATGTGGAACACAAAATATGTTAGACAGAATGTTAGAGACTGGCAGTCTCAGTCACCATTCACTTTCAAAATATATATATATATATATATATATATATATATATATATATATATATATATATATATATATATATATATATATATATATTAAAAAACATTCACTGAAAGTAAATAGTGACTCAGGCAAACATTCTGTCTAATATCTACTTATTGTGTTGCACGGAAGAAAGAAAGTCATACGGGTTTGGAACAACATGATGGTGAATGATGACAGAATTTCCATAAATAATAATAATAATTCTGTAGTACATGTTCAATGTGTATTATGTAATGGAATATAGGGGAGTAAACATCTATTATGTCATTTGTGAAAGTAACGAGTTACTCACTACTTGAGTACTCTTTTAATTAGATACTTTCTTACTCTTACTCAAGTAATTATTTATGATAGTACTTTTACTTCTACTTGAGTAATTATTTTTTTGAAATAACTGTACTTTTACTTGAGAACAGTTTTTGGCTACTCTACCCATCTCTGTTACTTCTGAAGGGGCAAATTATTGGCCTGCATCAAGAAAAGAAAACGACTAAGGAGACTGCTGAAATCACTGGAATTGGGTTAAGAACTGTCCAACACATTATTAAAGTCTTGAAGTATAGTGGTGAACCACCAGCTTTGCGGAAGAAATGTGGTCAGAAAAAAATCTTGAATGGTTGTGATCGAAGATCACTAAAACGCTTGGTGAAGTCACATCGTAAAAAATCGACAGTAGAACTCTCGGCTATGTTTAATAGTAAAAGTAAGAGCATTTCCACATGCACAATGCGACGAGACCTTACAGGATTGGGACTAAACAGCTGTGTGGCCATAAGAAAACCACTTGTTAGTGAGGCTAATCTGAAAAAACTACTTCAATTTGCAAGGGAGCATAAAGATTGGACTGTGGAGCAATGGAAAACAGATCATGTTGACCAGATTTATCCTTTTCCTAAGTGATGTGCGCATCAGGTTATGCACCCGCCATGCATATTGCCCACTGTACAAGACTCTGGAGGCCATGTTATGATCTGGGGTTGCTTCAATTGGTCAGGTCTAGGCTCAGCTGACTACCTGAATGTACTGAATGACCAGGTTATCCCATCAATGGATTTTTTTCTTCCCTGACTGCATGGGCATATTCCAGGACAACAATTCCAAGATTCATCGGGCTCAAACTGTGAAAGAGTGGTTCTGTGAGCATGAGGAATCATTTTCACACATGAATTGGTCACCACAGAGTCCTGGCCTTAACCCCATTAAAAGTCTTTGGGATGTGCTGGAGAAGACTTTACGGAGTGGTTCGATTCTCTCGTCATTAATACAAGATCTCGCCAAAGATTAATGCAACTCTGGACAGAAATAAATGTTGACATTGCATAAGGTTGTCGAAACAATGCCAAGACGAATGCACACCATAATCAAAGCTAAAGACGGTCCAATAAAATATTATGTATGCAACTTTTTTTTTTGACCAGGCAGTGTACAATTAAGCCATTCGTGGGTTTACTGCCCCCAAAAGTATAAACACTGAGACTCCCAGGCACTATCAAAACATTGAGATGTATTGACGTTCAATCCGGCGATGTTATTGGAAGACCTGATTCCTCTACCATGCTTTCTGTCCGATGTGTTTGTTATAGTGATCTTGTTTATTATGACGTTAAACAGTTATCACCTTTTGTTTAGTATGGCCTATTTGTTAATAGTGAAATAGAGAGTGTGTAAGGGTGTGATGAGTGTAAAGGGTGTTGGCAAAGGCTGTTTGAAAACATACTTCGTAATTGCGTTTGGTGCCACTAGTGGCACAGAAATGACACACTTCACCTTTAAGCTGGGATAGGAGAAAATATTTTAACACAGAAAAAGTTACATACTTCAGCTTTAAATCCTTAAAAGATTATAAATAGTAACTTTATATTTTGGATAGATGAAGTCTGGCATTAGTATTCAGAATGGCAACAACTTTAAAAACAAAACAAGAGTTAAAAACAAGACTCATAAACAGTAATACATCATATATCTGATTGGCTTCTGATAAATGGAAGCCAATGTGTGCAAGTCAATGGTATAGCAGGTATAGCAGAATCTCTGCCAGTTGACACATATACATACCGTCACATTGCCCAGCCCTACCTCGAATCTTTGGAGATTCAGTGATGCCCTATGTTGCACTCTGGCTAAGTGCAGGGCATCATGCTATATCAGCCATATTAAAAGACATGTTAGCAGCAGGTAGGCAATTATGAATGGCATCTTCTGACCCGAGAGTGCTGTTTAGATGTCATGTTAAAAGAGTAATTGCTGGACTTTTAAATTATTGGCAGAAATAAACCTTTGGCACTGATTTGTGGCCAGTTTTGATGTCTCGTCTTCAATGGTTCAGCTTAGAGGGAAGGAAGAGTAATACTGACACTAGAACACCTCTTTTGGAAAAGTTTTGCATTCCAGCCCTCACACTTTGACCTCTGATCTTTGCCCCCAAAACTGTGATTGTAATTTGATCAGCAGACAAGAACCTTGGCTATCTTTCGCCACTTGCCTAACCCGAGTGACCCTGCTGTCACATTCCTAAAAGGTGAAACACTTAACCCTAAATCATACTCAAACCCCAGGTCACAGTTGGGGTTCTCCTGGAGTCATCCCACATAGTTAAAGATATCCTAAATTTTTGGTTCAAACAACTGTCTTTATTTAATTTTATTTGTCAGTAAATTCCATCTTAACTTTGCTTCAGTCTGTTTTGCAATGTTTCAGCTCTTGTATACTTATGTAATACAATCGCTTGTCTATTTCACAGTACCTGACATTAGGAAAAGGGGGAAGAAAGCAAGACTGTTTAGCACCGGCAGTCTTGTTTGCAAAATCCAACTGTTGTAACCCAGGCTTGACAGATGGCCATGGGTCTCCAATCAGCGCCTTGCGTGAGGAGAGCCTCAGCTGTGAGGGCAGATTGATAAAACAGACATGTAAAGATATTTACACATGTCTGCCAAAACAGACCCACTCTGGAGAAACAGCAGAGGGGCCCCCAGACCCATTCACCTCCATATCCTCGCTCCTTTTAGCCGGGAAACAACAGTTTAAGTTGAAGGCTTAAGGGTAGTAATTACTGTAAAACAATTTTCTAAAATATTCCAGAGAGAAAATGGACCAATGAAAAATGTCACCACTTGTGTCGCAACAGTTAGGATCCACCAAAGAATAGACCATTTCGATAGGAAATACAAATCACAAATGAGATTTTGTTAATTTCTCAGTTGTTTCTCCAAGACAGCAATGGGATAAACTGGGAAAAAAATAGAGACTTTGCTACAGTCTCCTGCTTCTCAGATGTTTCTCCTATGAAAAAGACCTCAGTAATCTCATGTGTCTCCTAAAGATTTTCAGAAAAGATCTCAACAATAAGCATAGGAGGCCTTTTGATAGACCAAAAGTTCAGGGGTGTCCCCCGAAAGAAAATGTACAAAATTTAAGTTTGAATGGACCATTTTTATATATTCCTTAAAGTGACAATCTACTAACACAAACAAACATTTTACATAACAGTGCAGCATAAAAATATTGTTTGCTATATATACTGTACATATATAGGCTGTAGGTATTAATAGACTGACTATGAAATAATGGAAACGTTCTCAACAGAAGATAACTCTACTAGGATAACTAGTAATTTCAAAGTTTTGGTTGTCTTTATTTGCCATCCATGCCAGAGAAGATGACATCTTTGATTCATTTTCTAAACATTAGAACAAAAATCAGTTTGCTTATTATGAAAGGCTCATAACATGCTGATTAATGAAGCTAAATTTAGATGAGGGAAAAAACTTTATAGGCATCACGTTACCTTGTCCTATCACAAACCTGCCTTAGCTGAACCACTGGATTCATATATCAGATGGATGAAGATAGTTTCACTTTGCTTCACTCTTGTTTTCTGCAATGTGTTTAGGCGAAAGATGCTAGTATCCATCTATATTGCTGCTCACCGTGTCTCCGCTACTGTTGTAAAAATAACTGCATCTGCAACTCTACTTATCAGGGTTTATGCGGCACCTTATGTATGTCTATAGCAGGGAGAGAGAGGCAATGCGCATGGAGCGGGGAGCGGGAATAAAGCGCGTTCGGCGGTAGAGAAACATTTATTAGCGTGGTGTGTAGTACAGCTCTGTAGTTTTGACACGTTTCTCACTTAAACTGTAGAAACGGTAAGATGGGGCAACTGTTGTCATGATGCCTCACGGTCCGGATGAAACCAAGCCGGGGTCCACTAATTGGTGACCGCTGTCCTAAGATATGAAAATGAGCAACCTCTGAGCAATACAATTCTCCTCTGGGTTATTGCAAAATGTAATCAAGCTTTTTCCTTGGCTTTATTTTAACAGAATGCATTGTAAACATCTAATAAAAGTACTATACAAATCGATCTGTATTGCAACAATAATGGATTTTGTAAACCGTGATTGTAAAAGAGTCTTGATTAAGCCTAGCCTAATAGTAAAACTAAATCTGTCTTCATTAGTTTTGGCTCAACAGGGATGGCAGAGAGCAATTGGACTAAAACCGACTAGAACTCCAAGTGTTCTAAAGTTCTGGAGGCAGAGGTCATTCCACCTGGTGTGTGCATGCTGGGTTCAAGAGGGTGACAGAATTTGGGTAGGGCAGGGTGACAGCTGCACTATAGTACATTGTGTGGGGAGCTAAAGAAAAGACTGGGGGTTTCCTCTCAAGTTTATAACCTAAAATCCCCCACTGCTGTCCAAAGTTTCAGATCGAATTGACAAGGAATGAAATCCAATGTGGAAAAATTAGGACACAATTACTGTGAAGCTGATATAGAGTTATTTATACTTTACAGTGCACTGATTTCTAAATGAGGATGCCCCTTTGAACACATTTGGATGGCTGCAAAAGTTATTCTCCAACTGTCATGTCACATAATCTTTTCTTGCTGAAATGACGAGCAAAGACTGGTATAACAGAAAAAGCTCTTCCACCCAAATGGATGGGTGACATGCTGAGTTTAATAAAGGAATAGTTCACCCCAAAATAAAAATTATGTCAGTATACTGTACACACCCTTATTTTGTTTCAGACATTTTTACTTCAATGGAACTATGCCTGTCAGGCTGGAAATCAAGCAGCAGAATTTTAAGAAATGACATGAAATACTATGTCAAATTGTGGCAGGGCGGAGCCCTAATTAAGCTGATTAAGCCTGAGAGGGATAAGGCTGACCGGAGACAGCAGTGCGATAGAGAGAGAGTTACGGATAGCTGTCCGACACCTGTGTGTGTGTGTTTGTCTTTTTGGTTAAGTTTAACATTAACCTTTATTTATATTGTTAAGCCGGTTCTCGCCTCATCCGTTCCATTTTACTTGTTACACAAATCATGCCAAATCATTGGGCACATTCACACAGACAATGTTTGGGATTGACAACCGTACTGTGGTTGTGAGTCCTGAAAATGTACAGGTGTCAGTTTGGTTATATAATATGGTTGTCACTCTCATAAATAACCAAACTGCATGTGAACGCAACTGTATAATGCACTCAAATAAAGGACTGACAATCGTATTTTGTTGCTTAGTGAATGTGGCCATTTAGTAAAACACTTCATTTGATGCACAAACCCTATAAGAAGCAAAAAAAGTTACAAGCTCAAAACCTAATGTGTGTTTCATTACAGAAAATTCACAGATATCTAGCAATGGTTCGAACATAGTGTGTTGAGTTCATTATCTAGCATACAAAGCAATCAACAGTTCAGGTAGATGTTATGCAAACAGGGTTTGAAGCTAAAAGCTGTTTTGAGCTTGTCTGATTTTACAGACTAGTCTGCTCTATGATTTGGCAGAAGATGTGACATGCCCCAGATCTTTCATCGCACACAAATCAAGCGGGTACACTTTCATAGATTTGAAACACTGACTGATCCTTTACTGGGAAAGCGGAGGACCAGGCGTCTGCTGTCAATTAGGTAGCCTGAAATTGAATCGATAACAACCAGCAAGGCTCCAGAGTCGTGAAGAGTGAGAGTGAAATAAGCATGAGATGTGGATCTGAGAGGCAAATTCCCAGTGAAAGTTACCACAAAAAGTTACAATTTAGTTTTAGACCACAGGTTGCTTTTGCCACTGAATTTAACAGTATTTAATGCTTCTGTATGTAAAAGAGCTCTGCTTTGATTGGCTATCCTCTTTGCATTAGAAATGAGTAACAACACAACCAAGAGGTTGCTGAATGCTGAATATGTAAGCATGGGCAGTCATATGATAATGTGCTCGAGGTTGTGAAATCAGTACCATTTTTGCAACTTATTTTCTTATAAAACAATCTCTGTGTAGACTGAGGAGGAAGTTTTGCATATTTGCATTCTTTGTGTGTGTCTACAAGGTTTAAAAAAGCAAGGAAAAACTGGTTTTCTACAACATGTTTAGTTTAAAGCCTGTATATACTGTATATGTGTGTATTATGTGTTTGTGTCTATAGCATGAGTTAATAACAAATGGAGGAGGTCTAAGGAAAACTGAACAGCTACCTTGCTGCGACAGGCATTGTAAATCACCGTAAAAACCCTTTGAAATCAAATCAGATTTATACTGATAAAGTACTGAAGCAGGCTCTTTTTCTTTGGAATGTGCTCTATTTTAGCTCTTAGGTTACCACTGAAAAAAAAAACTGCAATCTATGGTACCGTTTCAGTCAGGCTGTTGAAGCATCATGGCATCATTTTGTGTGAAAGAGAAATAACAGAAAGGAAGAAAAGAGACAGATAGAGAAAGAAAGACAGAGACTCTCCCAAAACAGGGTTCGGTTTAAAGAGAAAACTCCCTTTGGGAAGTAACTAGGCACAACATTTAGTCATTTCTCACCTTCACGCAGATCTAAAAGCGTGATTTCTACCAAAGTCTTTTTTAGCAAGTCAGTCCACTCAGCGGCCATGTTTGGAATGCTCTCGGGCAGGCTGGGCAGCTATTTTTCTTTGTAAACAAGCGGCATAAAAGTGCAGCTCCTATCTACTTGAATGGGAAAAGATCGAAATCTCACAAACGGTTGGTCAAGATTACGATCAAAGAACATTTTTAAAATCAGCAGTATAACCTCTCAACATTGGTATCATAAAATGTGCTTCTTTGCATCATAATATGCTAAAAAACAAAAATGTCCCTGCTTTTATAGCTATAGCACATGTGCGTTCTCGAGTTGATTGAAAGTCGATGTCTCTATCTAAAAAGTGATTGGCTCTTTTACCTGTAAGGCAGGACTTCCTTTGCTACATCCGTTGACCGTAGGGCATTCCAATTTCTCCCATTCATTTTAATAGAAGTGGCCCATCCTTGCTAAGTAGTCTCTGTTTCTACCCCTGACACAGCTGCCTGACTCATTATTACTTTGAGGAATAAAGGATGATGAGTAGAACTGATTAAAAGGATGAGAGCACCAGCAACGGTGTGCCATTCCTGTTGAAAAGACAAGCATTGCTGGTCATGTTGTGCTTTAGATGCTAGTCCCAAACATGGGCTGCTGGTATGCTGGTGTCACTATGAGGATTTAGGCTCTGGTATACTTTTCCGTGTTCCGGGTCATCTTGCACACGGCTGAGCACTCAGCCTTGCAAAGTATGCTCTTTTGACTGCAAGCGAATACGAATACATTCAACGAAGTAAAAACAGATGAGGACTGTCCAATTGTAGAGAAACTGTATGCCACACGCGGACAGTCCGCGCAGACTGTGCTGATGACGAAATTAGTGTTGCACATATTGTACGTTTTCCGATCAGCAATGCGGACAACCGAGGTATACTTCTGCCTTTCTTAACTATCTTTACCAGCAAGCCAAGGTCATATGCTTAATCAGAATGACCATTTTTTGCTGGTGAACAACATGGCTATGCTGGTAGACCAGCACCAAACCAGAACTAAGCAGCATTGCCCAGCTTGGACCAGCATGGTAATTCATGGTCTTTTCTGCAATGAAAGAAACCGTCACACATGCATTTTCTTGACAGATAAAAGAGACAAAAGGAGAGAGTGTGTGGAGCGAAAGAGAGAAATTGAGGAATAAAGAGAAAGAAGCCCATAGGATAAAGCTCTCAGATGGAGTTATAACTTAGATGCACCTGCTAAATGTCCTTTTGTTCGAACACCGTCCCTGTAGTGTGGAGTAACACTGCCCAGAGCATGGGCACCTGGCCTCAGCCCAGCCTAATTGTTGACTTTCCCTCTTTGCAGATTGCTGATGACAAACCAGGCCTGCCTGACACATTTCTATAACCCTACCTGCAAGAGGGGAAATCTGAGAATGCTATGCCATTTTCTCATGTTTTCTGATGCATGAGGATTCTTTTAATAACAGAGATGTTCTCAAGTTAATGTGGATCTGAGATACGTATATCTCTCACTGTAATTGTTTTTCTATATGTAAAAATGTGCTAGATGAGCGTTTTCGACCTTTTTTCAGCATCTCATGTAGAAGCACCATTATGCCGTTCACAAAGAACATATTGTTGCATCAGTTTGCGCTGTTTCATAATTGTTTTTCTATGTAAACACATGCGGTAGACGGGTGTTTTTGACCGTTGCACCTCATCTCGTTTTTTTTTAAGTGTCTTGCACAGGAGCATTTTTACGGCAAGATAAGATCCAGGTCTCGAGACACCTGCATTCTGTTCCAATCATTGCGCTTTTTTTAACCTAAGAATGCTTTCAGTTTGAATGGCCCCATATGAAGTGATTTACCTTGTGTATAAGGAAATCTATTTTCTTATTGTTGGCACTGGAGCCTATTTTTAATTTCTCATTCCTTCTCTCTCCTGCACCTTATTGACTTACACATAAAAGAGAAATGGAACACTCAGCACTCTCTTTACAACTTGGACAACCAAGGTCAAAACGAGCTGTACATTGGTAAGACTCAAAACACGATGCCAAAAGATCCCAAGGTCTTTGCCTAAAGACACAATGTCTTCACTACATTAAGGACACAGTTAAGGGAAACAGTTGCTCCATACACAGATACCTCTTGGAAACATTTTTCTTTCCCTACCTTCAGAGCTGTGGTCTGTCAAGGCTGACTGAGTGGATCTCAACTCAACCAGAAAGTTTCGGATCAGTATAGATCTCTTCAATCTTCAATCAAACCAAAGGCTGACATTTTTTTTGTTTGTTGTTTTTTTTTTTTTTTTTTTTTTACAGTAAACTGTAAATTGCCCTTAACATAGCAAGCCAGGGCTAGTGCTGTTCATGTTTTAGAGACATTCATCTGCACCACTGAAACCGAGCAAGGGTAAGTTCAATGGATGTAAACAAAATAGACAAGATAGAACTAGATATATCGGATTCATAGGGTGCTTTCACACTTGGTTCAGTTGCTTGGACTGAACCCGAGTTCATTTCCTCCCCCTCCCACTGCCCGTACTGGTATGTATTAACATCATATTATTTGGGGCCGAACCGCAGTCCGATTATGTCATCAATGTGCATACAAGTAGCAGCTGTTTACTACTGTTACTAGGTAACAACTCGAGAAGTCACTGGGTTAAGTGAAGTATTAAAGTTTGTCTCTTTGGATTTACCACAAAAACTTGCCATGCACAGAACAACACTTGTGTTTATCTCCCGCGGATGCACTGAATGTGCAATGATGTGATAAATATTAGCGTTTGTCTGCCGCGAGCCCGGGGATGTGCTGCAAGAAATTTGAAGAATGTGAGCTGCTCTCTGAAGGTGTTGTATTTGGGCACAAGCAGGTAATGAGAAATGCATTATACCATAATAATTGCGATCGCGAGCCTGCAAAGACTCAAATTATACATCATCACATGTGGTTCACTTCCGTGATTTGGTACGATTGCATTCATATTAGCAGCGAATCATACCAGAGTTCACATGAACCGTACCCCAGACCACCTTTTCAAGCAGACCCGAGTGCGGTTCCCAGGTGCGCACCCGAGTTCGGAAAACAGCGTTCACATTATCCAACCGAACCAAAATTTTATGTTATTTGACCCTGAGTGTGCACCAAAAGTACTAGTGTGAAAGCACCCATAGTAATCCTCTGGCCTCCTTAGAAAGAATAAGAGAAAGTGTAATTCCCTCAACCATTCATTATTAGTCACGCAGACTTTATTTTCACTCTGTATCTCGCAAATCTTGTGCAGAGTACAAACAGGTAAGCTAAAACTCTCTCCCAAGCAGTTTCCTCCTAAATTAACACAATGACCTGATAATGCCCAGCTGCCAAGCTTTCCTACATCACCATAATTTGACCTAAACATAGTCCCAGGCCCAAATCCCTTGACTCTGTTTTGGCAGTATATAAATACACTTCTGTACTGTAAACCTTAAAAATCACTGCAGAACATGTTTTAAAGATATATTCCAACAAAAGCAAATATATTTTGCCTTTCACCCACCATGCCAAAAATGAGGCCAAATTAGATCACTGGAGACTAATGCACAGAGACATACATTTACACCCATCTTTCTCCACCTGTCAGCTGGAGCCGAGATGAGAACTTGCTAGTCTTTCATTTCACAGAGATAGAGAAAGCCTTAAAGTGTCTGTCTATGCCCTTGAGCTTCTTAGCTCACTGGGGTTTAGAGGGGTCTGATCTTCAATGGTTGCTTTGACCATGCTCTCTTTGACTCATTTAAACAGGCTTTATTTAGACATGCTTGTTTTCTACTGTTGTGGAGAGACATTCAGCATCCCATAATTTCCACTGGGGGGGATGGCGGCCCAGTCACAGCATCTTCCAATGTATTCTCCCCCGTCAACATTCTCGGGAAGGTGTGCGTGAAAGCATGTTCAGTGGGAAACAATGATGTAAACACAGAGAAGGTGAGCACAGTTCAATCCGACAGTGTAGCGCATGGTGATTGAGTGAGAATGTTACCCCCCCTCTGATGGCTGACAGAGGCCCAGCGAAACATTAAGCCCTGGAGCACCTTAATATGGCCCTGCTAGCGTCCTTACGGCCAGATGTGGAATGGCATTGGTCACTAAACCAAAACTATGGAGTATTAGTTTAAAGGAAAGCATGCACACAGACAGACAGACAGACAGACAGAAAAAGAAAGAAAGAAAGAAAGAAAGAAAGAAAGAAAGAAAATGTATTCTCAAATACCAAGAAGAATATTAATCCTAATTATTCCTGAAAGCAGATCCTCTAAATGAAAGCAAAGCATGAAACAATTTAAAGCGCACATTGTTACCGCCAGACAGGCCACATAAATTAAACTCTGCCACACATTGAAACCTCACTCCATACATCAACCAACAAAACAAGACCAATCTCTTTTATTAACTTGAAATGTTTATCTTTTCAGTTAAACATAAAAATGAATTCAGCTTTAGAACAAAAAGAAACCATTTAACTTAAGAGCCATTTTCATCAATAATCATAATCATTCATTCATCAATCTTCATCAATAAAGGGCACTTTTGTGGAGTAATGCACAGGGATCTGAGCATTGCTCTGGGCTTGGGTTCGGTACTCAGTTTAAATTGCTGGAGCCCACATCCACGTGACAAATGGGGCATCCGATGTGTAAAATGTAAGATTTGCCATGGACCCTGGTTGTCTGTTAAGCAAACAAATAGAAAAGACTAATTACATTGAAAAGGAGGTTGTGTGGCATTGTTCCATTTTAGGGGAACGTTTTGCTTGGTGGAGCTTTCCACCCTTTCAAATTTCAAAGATTGTTTAGGACGAATATGACATTGGTGGCATGTGAACAGCTTGTGAAAAGATTGTTTCCATATGACAAGGGCCCTTTAAGTGTCAGAGGATACCTTTGAGCTCTTTCAGGGTAACACTAACAAACTGACCGTCCAGGTGTCCACCGTGTGCTGAACATTTAGGGACTGAGTGTCACTTCAATATGTGTTTGTGTGTGATATCTTAAAAGTATATTCGCAAGAAGAGAAGCACATCTCAGCACCTTTACATCAGGAGGCATTATGTGGTTAGCTTAAGGTGGTGTTTAAAAAGGCTAAGCAATGCAGAGGACTGATAGTTTTAGGTCTATTCAGAGCACAGCCTAAAATAAATCACAGAGGTGCCCAGTGACATCAAAGACTTTCTCAAAAGTCAAAAGCAATGCAAACAGCTCTGTAGTGCTGACTTGTTCAGGCTGGAGAAGGGAAAAGTTTATGAGAAGAACATCACGAGGGGTGACAGCAACTGGGAACACTCTTGATTTTTCTATGAGTGGATTGTTCTGGGCACAAAGGGTGATTCTAGAAGGTGGAAAAAGTTTGGAGTAGATTTACAGTAAAAGCTTAACACTAGTAATTCTGCTACATCAACAGTAAGTGTTCCAAGAGATGATGTGCTATTTCCTCATTGACTAATCTTAACCACTGTGGTAGCAGATGACACATGCTTAAATCTGGATGTGTTGGTGAATACTGTTGTTGTTATGGTAAAACTATGTCCAAGTATTTCTGCTTGAAGACCTACATGCAAGTTCTACTTGGAACAACTAAGCATAATGTGAAAGGATAGACAGTACACTCCAGGGAGCCAAGCCATTGTGGGTTGTGTCTAGAAGGGAACCTTCGATGTGGGTAAAGTCGAGAGAGAGAGAGAGAGAGAGAGAGAGAGAGATGCATGCAACATTCATTAACACTGTGTTTATTGTGTTTATTTGGAGTTACACAGAAACCCTAACTCTACCCCATCCCTAACCCTAAACCTAACCATCAGTGGATTCAATTTGTAATCCTAGCATGATTAACATTAGAATCATGCTCAAATTTGATTATGTAATTTGATTAATTGAATGCGTTAACTTCCTGGTTTCCATGGGATCAGAACCTGTGTCTCTGTGCAAGAGTATCAGTAAACAATGGCATTTGACAGTAACTCGGCAGACTGGGGTTGATGTTCAGTAGCAATATTTAGAGTTCTTGTGTGATCATGTTGAGGAAAAATGCAGAATATATGCACAGTGGTTAAGAAGCTGTTCAGAGCCATGACATTCTGGCAAATTCTCCAAGATACCAAGCCAACCTAGATGCAGACCAAGACCAAGACTTTACATTTTGACATCCAGACCCCAGACACAGATTAATGAGACCCAGACCAAGGTCACAGTCTTAAGAGGTCTCGAGAACAAAGAACACTAGATCAAGACTCCAACTCTGGCATCTCAAATTGTTTATCTGGCAATTTCTTGCAGGACACACAAGGTGATTACATGAGCATTTAGAGTTATTATAATGGGTTTAACCCTGATCTCTTTTTGACCTTTGACCCCTAAAAACTAATCTCTGGAACTTCAAACTCAGTGTAGAGGACCAACAGGCAGAGGAAGCAACTTCTACAGACCACAAGCTAGACCAGAGCTTTAGCTCTTTAAGTATTAGCAATGCTGACATAATATAGCAAGCATTTGAAAAAGTATGGATCAGGGGCAACTGAGAACCTGGGGCAGTATTGTAGAGTCTCACAATGGCAGGTGTGTCTAGAAGGGAACCTTCAATCTGGGAAAGTCTTGCAAGAGATTAATTTGCTGTTACTGAGGTTGGGTTTATTGTTGGGGTTTGGGTTACAACATAAATTTACAACTAATAACAACTTGCTTTACTAATTTGGTGCCACTCTCTGGACATTTTACCAGGAAACTCTTGGTATAGCTGCAGGCCTGAGATTTCCAAATGGGGGCAGAATCTCCAAAAGAGGGCGTAGTTAATCCAGGCAGAGCTACTCCAAAAAAGGGTTGCACCAACTCTAAAAGGGGGAGTCACTTCTACTCACGGATAGGGTAAGGGAAAGGGTTAGGCTAGTAGCTGCCTATATCTTTGCTAGTGGTTTGGAATTTTGCCTGCAGCTCACATGTACTCATATGTTAAACAATACTTTCAGTTTCGGCCACTGGGAGCAGTGGTTCGAATTTCCATAGGCACAGACTTATTTCAGCTAAAGAATGGATTGATGGGTCATGGTCTGGATTTGGGGCCTTGAGGGATCTACTCTTGGTTTGGATTTGAGTCTTGGGGGTCTTTGCATCGGTCTGGGTCTTCAGGGGTCTGTTCTTGGTCTGGGAGTGTCTGGTCTTGTCTCCTGCTCTATTAGGTGCATTATTGAAACAAACAACAACAAATACCCAATGATGCATTGTCAGATTGCCTCTTTCTGCAATTCAATTATCTGCAGAGCCAGGAGGTTAGAAATACCAAAGACAGTTGAACGATTTCACTTTTTTTCCCCCTTATTCCCTTTTATTTCTTTTTCTCATCTCTCTTGCAGTCTTCTCTCCCCTGCAGTGTAACAATGACAAATGCTGACAAGAGAGAGTTTTAAAAAAAATGGCAGTCTGTATGAAAAAAATTATCATGTGCATATTTCTTTTTCAGGGGAGACCAGGAAAAAAATGAATACACTCAAAATATAAAATTTCAAGCAGCTACACAAATATTTTCCCACCAAACACATTCCAGATGGTGGTTTGCTCTTAGCTTTGCCTCTTGGGTTCCTTATTATATTGTTTGTGGTATAACAATGCATGTTCCCATTAGGAATGCTAATTTTTTTGATTGCTGATAAACATCAAAACAGCACTGTGGTCCAGACTGCATATTCAGATCAGCATGAGGTGTTAGCTTCCTGTTATACAATCTCCAAAGGAAGGAAGTGATTCTTTAACAGATGAGGTAATCCAGTTCGAAAATTACGACCACTCAAGTCACCATCTGACTTCATTGGCATCTACAGAGCACTGCTCCATTTAGAATCAGTCTTGCTTTGATAGCACTCATTTTTAGTTTAAAAAGAGCTGAAAGTCTGCAACCATTAAGCAGAGGTTGATAAAAAACATCAAAGTCTTATGCAATTTTTCATATCAAGGTTTAATTCCTATTATATGTTAGCAATTAACAAAGCTTAACATTCCCTTTTTAGTATTTCTGCTCAGCTTGCCAGGATTTTTCTTTAGGTGACATTTTCACTTGCTGGCTATACTCTCAAAAGCCTCGTCCCACTGCCAGTTTTACTGTGATACCAAATGGTGTGTCCAGAAAATGGCATCCCAAATGCACCAGAAAAGCACTGATTTCTATTTTTTCAGATGCTGTCATTACAATCATTTCAATGCAAAGTGTGTTTTGCCAATCAAAGCTGCCCAAACCCCTGCCTGTGTCCTGGAAAGGGCTATCAAGATTTTCACTGTAGTCAGCCAGGGTAAGTAATAACCGGGGTTTGGGGCAAAACTGCCAAAAAGTGGCAGAAATGCTCCAAATATATCGAATGTAGGAGCAACAAATACCACCCAAAGTGAATTCCTTGTTTTGTTTTTTTAACTGTTATCTAACCTTATTAAAGGCTAAACTGGTCTAATATGGGATCGAAGTATCTGACATAAAAGGAAAATTTGCAATGTGTTTTATATGGTTAGGGGGGAAATGCCCTAATATCAGTACAAATGCCCCTAAAAATAAATTCAAGGGAGCAAATATTGCCCCTTAAATAAAAAGGCTTTTGTCAACACTGAAGCAGATTTATCAAATTATCACAAACTTATGCAAACCAACTGAAGCTTCAGTGGCTGCTGTTTGAAGAACCGAACATGCACATGAAAGTAAAGTAGCTGTTTTCCATCAGGAGACTGGATTTCCCCAACACACCACCGCACCGATAATTCAGCTCATGTGTTTTAATTGGGTAAGGGGTAAAAATAAATCAGAGATCAATCCTTCAAAAATTCCCCTACACCAGTTTGATTATTATCTGCCCAGACAAAGGGCTATGTATTAGATCATTTCAAAGCTCTGAAAAAAGGGTGGGGCATTGGAGAGATTTTTGCTCTTAAATGACAACTCAAAATTATTTAATTATGGAAAGCAAAGCAAAAGGACTCAGTAACTCACACAATGTGTCTGCATGCCTAGTGTTTTTCAGTTGCAGATACTGGTTGTGTGATTTGGTCTTTAGCTATACAGTAATGATTTACATCTGTGTGGCAGGAGGTACAGTGAGCCCTCCACAGATTTCCAATGAGGAAAAATAAGGCTTCCGAGGATTAAGACCAATTTCCTTTGAGGTAAATAAAAATGGGTTTATGGGTTCCTTCAGTTTGTCAAACAATTTCTACAGATCTAAATTTGGATTAAGCCACAAGCAGGATCAAAAGTGGTGTTGAAGTATGGCTTTTGTCTAAATAAACAGTTCAAAAGAGTTGATAAAAAGGTGTTAGCAAAAATGAGAATTCTGACATCATTTATTCACTCTCATGTCTGTGCAAACATTTTTTACTTTCGTTTGAATGCAGAACACCAAAGGAGACATTATGCAAAATGTTAGTCACTTCTACCCTTCAAATGTATGGAAAAAATAAGCAATGAAAGTGAATGGTGACTGAGGCTCCCAATTCCTTATATTCTGCCTAGCAATATCCTTTTGTCTTCCACAGAAAATAAATTATTTTTGGGTGAACTATCCCTTTCAATAATTCTCATCAACAACAATTCTAACGTTATTTTTAACACATTTAGACAAAGATAACGCATGAATATAAAAAATAGTGTGCTTTTGTCCAGATTTTATCCTGTTGATAAGGGACTGTGAGAGATTTACAATGACCACCAATTCATGTCAGTATAATGTCCCCCACCCTTCATTCCTGCACACTGTTTGTCCTACGCTTGCATCACGTTTCCTTTCCTACACCTGTTATCCCATGGGTGCCGGTTACCATAGTAACATGGTTGCCAAACCTAGCAAATGGCCCTATTTTCTCTCTTTTTTCTTCATTCTTTTCCCCCAACCACTTACTCAAACTGGCTGGTAGACAACAGATATGTTATCCCAGATGTTACACTCCACTACCCTTTCGAATCAAAATGCAATGAGATCCACAGAGGCACTGACATCTTGTTTTGTGTGCTGTCACATAAAACCATCTGCAAACCAGCTATAATTAAAAAGGAAACCATTAAGAATTTATTCAGTAGATATTATGTGATGGAATGAGAGCCAGCTTCAGAAGTCAATAATTGACAAAACACAATCGTAGGTCTGATACGCAAAGAAAGACACATTAGTAGCCTGAGAATGGCAAAACAAACCCATTTTAATATTACCCTGATCCAGTGAAAATGCATGCAAGTGTTAATGACTGTGTAAGTGGAAGGGGGTTACATATGTTCTTTGACTGATGGCCAGAGAGAAGCAAGCTTGAATGCTTTATGATCATCTCCTCTATAACTAAAATTATGTATTTTATTAAAAAATTGTTCTGGTTCAATACAGGTTAAGCTAAGTTGACAGCATTTGTGGCATACTGTTGATTATCCAAAAAATAATATGCTGTATATCACATTTGGCTGCAGGTTTCCAGTGAAATGTCCAGCTGGGGGCGCCAAAAGCAAGTAAAATGGTGTCGTCTTCAGACTAAGTTTTAAGGTGAATTTTAGATGTTTTAGATGTTTTTAAAACATACCTCCCTAATGTAAAACGTTTGTTTGAAACTAACCAATAGCGTTTTAAATTATAAATGAGACATTTAAAAAAGACATCCTTACCAAATCAACGCCTAAACCTAACCATTAGTGTTTTAAAATGCAGAAGCAAAACGAAAAATAACATTTTCTCAAACAACCACATAATTTCATGACAATTCAATTACTCTGTAATGTCACGTGTCAGCTTGAGTTCATGGCTGGACTTGAACCGCAACCCTCTGTCTCGAAGTCCAATGCCCTATCAGGTGTAGCACAAGCATTAAATGTATTGTTTTTCAAAAGATGCGTTAGAGTAAAAGTGTGTCGATATCTCAAAATAGCAGGGTCTGAGTAATAGCGAGAAAAATAAGTATTTATAAAGTCATAATCAGCCGTTAAAGTCATAATTTTAGTGAAAGTGAATAAAACACACAGTTGCTGTAGCACCTCTAGTGTTCATTTCACCTGGAAACTGCAGGGAATTGTACCAGGAGACACATATAACAAGTTTTGCAAAAATGTTATAAAAAAACATTAAAATACACAATGTTTCAAATGTGTAGCCAAAACATGTAAAGATTATACACGTTAACAAATTTATTCTGATGAAATCGCTAACCGGGATTACAGCATCAACGTCGTCAAAGGGGTTGCACGATTACTGATTTTTTAATAGTCGACTAGCCCATTATTCGAGTCAAATTTGACTAGTCGTGATGACACAACTTTAACCCAACCCTTAAAATTTCGAAATACGCCACCCGCTATATTATGCCACAAATGTGGTCAGTTAAGCTTAACTTGTATAGAAGCCGGAACTTTCCTTTAATTAGGATATGTAAGAAACTCCCTTGTCTGATAGATTCCCCTGAAGAGCTTTGGCTAATTATGACTCCTCTGTGGTTACAGAATTAACCAGATGACAATAATTAAAGAAGAAATTTACAATTAAGCCATTGTTTCACACATATACTCACTCACGTTTATGTTTGCATGTACACATAAAGACTGTTGCTTAAACAACCACACAAACCACAAATAGCATACCTTAAATCACACAAAATGCAAACACACAGCCACACACACACAGCACAAGGATGAAGGAGCCCATTAGCATTCTTTCGATTGTGGGGGAAGGAGGAAGGCTCTTCAAATAGAAATCATTCTGCTAAGGTTCCACAGAATAATCATAATGCATGCGTGTGTGTGTGTGTGTGTGTGTGTGTGTGTGTACTCATATGAAGCTCTTGTTCACTATTATGCTAATATCTATTGCAACACAATGGCTTAAAGAAAATGTACATGCAAACATGCCAGAAATGACAATGGAATTGTCGGCTCTTGGAAAACAACACCATAAAATTGTTATCTTATGTGCATAGAACTGCACTTACGTACATAGTTTACACTATAATTGTTTTAATAGAAATTTGATAGAAGAACATTTTTTAAACATTCCTAAATAATTTTTACAAAACAAAAAACATTTACTTACAAGACAAATTTGCATAAGATATCAAGACTTGTTTTCAGACAATATATCTTGAATTTGAAAGTTTTTTTTTTTTTTTTTTTTTTTACCCCAATGGCAATTTATTTATTTTTTCATAGTTTTAACCATGAATCTAACACAATTTTGTGAGGTTTATGCTTTAAACCAGAAGAAACAATTTGCAAATTGGGTAAGAAAAATAAATTTGATTCAACATATAATCTCTGAAAAAAAATGTCTTCACATTTTACACAACATTTTACATCTTCAAGAATGAACAAAGTGACGTTGATGTGTTTGCAGGTTAGTGAAAATGTTGTAACTGCGCAAACTGAACGATTAGAAATGGCAATGTTTATTATGCAATCTCTCTGTATATAGCCTTGAATAGGTCTTTCATTCAAGCTGTCTAACCACAAAACAACATACTTGAAACTGAAAATACATTGTGTTGGCTATATGAAAGATACATGTTCACAATAGATCATCCAGTGATGGCTAGAGTAAATAATCTATGTCCTTTGATAATGATAATGATGTCCTTTGAAACTATGTGAGTTGCGCTCCGTGGCACTGCAGAATGTTTATGCTGATCACTGGTAGTGTGTGCCTACATTTTGTAGAAAATAAATAACTGTTTCTAATTTTAGAATTCACCATGTTGTCCGCCAGATGTGTCTGGTGTGCCGCTCACACTTTACCAAAGTTGTGTTGAGAAATATGTCTGAAGAGACAAATACTATTGTGCAACGAGCAGCTCTATTTATATCTGAAAAAAATCCAGATATACACTGATCAGTCCCCCTCGTGCCGCCAAAACTGTTCTGACCCGTCGAGGCATGGACTCCACAAGACCTCTGAAGGTGTCCTGTGGTATCTGGCACTAAGACGTTAGCAGCAGGTCCTTTAAGTCCTGTAAGTTGCAAGGTGGGGCTTCCATGGATCGGACTTGTTGGTCCAGCACATCCCATAGATGCTCAATCGGATTGAGATCTGGGGAATTTGGAGGCCAAGTCAACACCTTCAACACTTTGTCATGTTCCTCAAACCATTCCTAAACAATTTTTGCAGTGTGGCAGGGCGCATTATCCTGCTGAAAGTGGCCACTGCCATCAGGGAATACTGTTGCCACGAAGGAGTGTACGTGGTCTGCAACAATCTTTAGATAGGTGGTATGTGTCAAAGTAACATCCACATGAATGCCAGGACCCAAGATTTCAGATCACACTGCCTCCGCCGACCTGCCTTCTTCCCATGGTGCATCCTTCTCCCATCACTTCCTCAGGTAAACGACGCACACGCACCCGGCCGTCCACATGATCTAAAAGAAAACGCGATTCATCAGACTAGGCCACCTTCTTCCATTGCTCCATGGTCCAGTTCTGATGCCCACGTGCCCATTGTAGGCTCTTTCGGTGGTGGACAGGGGTCAGCATGGGCACTCTGACCCTGACATGACAGCAAGCTGTGATGCACTGTGTGTTCTGACACCTTTCTATCATGGCCAGCATTACATTTTTCAGCAATTTGTGCTACAGTAGCTCTTCTGTGGGATCGGACCAGACGGGATTGCCTTCGCTCCCCACGCACATCAATGAGCCCTGGTTGCCCATGACCCTGTCGCCGGTTCACCGGTTGTCCTTCCTTGGACCTACTTTTGGTAGGTACTAACCACTGCATACCGGGAACACCCCACAAGACCTGCTGTTTTGGAGATGCTCTGACCCAGTTGTCTAGCCATCACAATTTGGCCCTTGTCAAAGTAGCTCAGATCCTTTTGCTTGACCATTTTTAATGAGATAATAATGAGATAATAAATGTTATTAACTTCACCTGTTAGTGGTTTAATATTGTGGCTGATCAGTGTATATCGATAATCATCGGGAAAACCTTCCGATTATTGATGTGTGAAAAAGGCATCGATCCCATGCCTTGTTACTATGCCTACATTTTTGCAAAATTATATTTATGTGCCTTGGTGAAATAAACACTAAAGGTGCTACACCAACAACAATGACTTTTATTTACTTTCACACAAATTACAAGTAAAAGGCAAATTATCAGTTCGCCCTGTTCCTCACACAATGCTATCTTATGACATCATAACACTTTTACTATAGCTCATGACTTGTAAGGTGATACGTTTTAACATTTGTATTACATAACCAACTAAATTTCCAAGCTTGTTCGAGCAATATCAAATTGTGTGGTAGCTCTACGATTCTTGAAGAGCATGTATAGGAGTTGACACGTTGGGCAAAAGAGTCATAGAAGCACCACAAAATGACATGGTTGCTACAGCTATTGCGTTTTTCATCTCACATTTACTTTTTATGGCACTATAGTTTAGGTTTAGGTTTAAGGCTTAGGGTAGGGAGGTCTGTTTTGTGGATTTAAAATGTGAAAGAGCATTAACCTTGAAAACTCAATTTGTTTGGGAGAACATTTTACTCGCTTTTAGCGCCACATAGTGAACATTTCATTTCGGAACTGCTGCGATACGTGTAATGAACCATGTTATGTCATTTTGCAAAACTGTCGCCACAGTAACATAATTTTTATTAGATCAGGCTGATCTAATCAGACTTGTTAGAAATCCATTCTCCTATCTTCACACAACACTTTCATTCAATACCAAATTAACTAGGAGAGAAAATACTCTGACAGATGATGGGCAGTGGAAAGGCTGATTGGAGTTCTGGAGGAAGGGACAGCTCTTTGTTCTGCAAGAGTGGAGATCTCTGGGGAGAGCTGGTGTTATTCTTTACTGCCCACAGACTATCTGCTTCCATTTTATTCTCTTTTGTCATGTAATTCTCTGGCTTGGCCAGTCCGATAAGAGGACGTGTGTGGGTGTGTGTAGTTTACAAGATAGTAGAGTGCCCAGGAAGATATGTTAGGCTGTAGGGAGTGGTCTTGTTTCCACAATGGAGGGCTATCTATCTTTGAATGTTGTGTGTATGTTTGTGTACAAGCCAGCCTATGCAATGCACAAGACTTTCAAAGGACTACACGTATAACTTATTAGTCCACTTCTTATGTCCTTGAGGGGTGCACAGTCAGACAAAAAGCAGACAAACCTAACCAGGAACCTGCACGCTTCTAAGCAGGCCATCAGCCCAAAGCAAATTACTAACCCATACACACAAACCCTTCAGAACACACACACACACACACACACACACAAACACACACACACACAATCACACTACAGACATACACACACCACCACCTCGCTCCTTCTCTCCCTTGGATTGTCATGGTAACCGTGACTACTGGCACAGTTCCTTGCTAATAACTCACACCACATGCAGACATCTCTCTCTCTCACACACATACACACACACACACACACACACACACACACACACACACTCATGGATACATACTGTACATCTGAGAGCTGTTTGAAAGGTTTAAATGAGGCATATTTGCAAATGGAACAATGCTGAATATTGACTCATTTTTTGAAATTCTTTATACACAAAAACAGCACAACCATGAGTGAAAAAAGCCTCATATACTGTATCTCATCTGATTTATTGCTTTTTGCCATTGCAGCACACACCACCAACTACGCCCATAATGGGGTTGTAATTTTCATGTGTGTGTATTTGTCTTTAAGTTTATACGAATTGAACGAAACTGTAAACAGCCAATGTAAACCAAACTCACAGATCGACTTCTCTCATAAACATTCCCTTTAACGAGAGCATCATATATCATTCTCCTCTACTTTCATTCATAAGAGCTCTCATAAGAACAGCTCAGGCACAGCCATCTGGCAGACGGCACAGATTCAGGGTTATCCAGGGACATGCGGCAAACTGAGTTATGCTACTTTTCAGCACCTGGAACGGAATGATCTTTTGCGTTTGATTCCTGGATTAAGGCTGTTTATGAATTGATTAGTTGGGAGCTATCCACTAAGGGTACAGACTCTTGTTTTAGCCTTCCAAAAAAAAAAAAAATGCTGAGAGATTTTCCTCAAACATTCAAGAGTCCAGAGATCTTATCAGACAGGTTTTGTTTGATCAGTGCAGGCCCATCTGCCCAGTCTTTTGAAGACCATTTGCAGACAAAGGCCGAAGGTTTATTACTTTGCAAAACACATCTCCACCTTATAGGGAGCGCAGTGCCCTTTAGTAGAATTCAAAGATCTCTGCTTGTAGGTGGGGACCCATCAGCGGGCCAAGCCAGAGGATCTGATCAAGTTCTCCATACTGCAATCACGGAGTCCCCTTATATCCGCTTTCATCTTGTAAGCTCTGACAACCTTGCATTCCAAGGGTAAGCCATATCCTTAGGCAAAACACAAGTTCAGAGCAGTGCCTGCAACTGAGAACTATGATGAATTGCCCACCACATCATAAATGGCCAATGAAACAGGTCAGAATACATCACCTGGAGATTAGAATAGAATCTTTATTCATTATCACTTGATCAGGGTTGATGAAATTTGTTTCCACCCAACATTAACAGCACCATGTTAAGTTACAGGGACTGTCCCTCTGGGGCAACCTGGGTTAAGTGCCTTTCTCTAGGGTACAATTGTGTTTACTCATGGATCTCCCCATGCAGGTTTTGAACCTGCAACCTTTCAGTTCTGAGCCCAGATCTTTGACCACTAGGCTAAACCAGACCTGCTATTGCACAGAGCACAGCCACACAGTGAACCAGGCATGGGTTTTGTTTTTGTTTTTTTTGTTTTTTTTTTCTTAAAGGAATATTCTGGGTTCAACACAAGTTAAGCTCAATCGAAAGCATTTGTGGTATAATGTTGATTACCACAAAAATAATTTAGACTTGTCCCTCTTTTTCAAATTTGGGTTATAGTGAGGCACTTACAATGGTAGTGAATGGAGCCAATCCGTAAACGTTAAAATACTCACATCATTTTAAAAGCCACAAAACATAAACATTATGGGCAGGTTGCACCAGTAAGATTGTGTTGCACCACTTAATTATAAATATGGTTGAACAAATCAGAGATAAAAATTTTACCCTGTGATTTATACTTTCACCTGCGATTAATGTTTTCCTCCATGATGGATTCTGAACCCAGCTGTAGATCGTTAGTACACAGGGCTAATCATGTAGGTTAAGAAAATGTCGCAGCAGTGTGTACAATGTCACAAGTTTTAAAATATTGCAGCATAATTTTAGAAAAAAAGACAGCACGGGTCTCGAATCGAACATCTCCTCTCGCATCAGTGCAAGTTTTGTGGCCAGAAATGAATAGTCCAGGCTGCCGACTGAAGTGAGTATAAGAGAGGAGGGGAGCAATAACGATAACCTGTCATTTGTAACCGTTCTTGTGAAATGCCAGAATAATGCTCTACTCTCGCCTTTCCTCGAGAGATCTGTCTGCCTGCAGACAATAGTGTGCACACTATTTGATTTTTACAATCCTTTACGATTGTTGCGGGTCAGACTGTGTGATATGTTCCCATTGAGATCTTGGGTAAAAGCCATGGCACACTGTGTGACATTGACAGACTGAACGATACACATCAAAGCCAAAACTTTGGTCCCAATCATCCCAATTGAAAGAGTTGACTGGATGTTTTATCTCCTTTCACCATTGTAGGAGCAATCACACTGAACTACAGCGACACAAAATTTCTGACACTACCAGAACTTCATCTGAGACTAAGATTCATTGCAATGGCAAGTTATCAGACGTTGGTGAACATGTCACACTAAGTGTTGAAAGACTGCTGATTTTGCCCTATAACAAAATAAATATTTTACAATCCCACAAATTTTCTCTCAGACTGCAAAATTGTGGCTAAAATCGCAGTATGAACCCAGCTTGTGGTACATCTTTATGAACTTCTTATCATTTATTCTATTAACTTTCTTAATATATTTTTTAGAAGATTTTCATGAATCCGGCCCCAAAACATCTTGTGTTTTGCATGGGATGCTGTTGTGCTGGTGCTCCAAGCAGGCTTCTAAACTAGCTTAACCAGCAAGACTTCATTAGTTAACCAGCATCAAGAGCTGGTCAACCAGATTTATCAGCAACGTTTTGCTGGTCCATCAATTAGACCAGCACTAACCAACAAAATCCAGACTGGGCCAGCATGGAATTTCGTGCTGGTCTAAAATCTCATCAGCAGGTTAGACTTGTCCAAAATGCATTCCCTTGTGTATACACTCGACTTGCGACTTTGCACATTGGACTGCCCCAGATGTAGATGATTTTTCCAATCCAGAAAGGGAACAGTTGATTGCTTTGTTAGCTTAGAGCAAAACCTAAACAGGCAAACCAAAAGCTGGCTTTGAGAACCGGAGGCCTTTAACTCCATCTCAAACAGCATGATGAGAATTCAATGAACGTCTCTTTCTTTCCAGGCTCGTGAGTGACAGCAGACAAAAAGCCAGCCGCACACAGACTATATGTAGCTACTGGAAATGTCTCCCCTATTCTTTCTAATACCTTTAAGAGTCCCGCACAAGTTTGATCAGCTTGACAGAGACGTAAGGTCAGCATTCTCATTTTTCCAGGCTTTGCACCACAAGGTAATTTCAATAAGCCTACAGAGGCCATCCATTCTTGCTCTGCAATAGACGTGTACTGGAAAAGAAAGGGATATGCCAACTGAAATGGCTTTCAGTGGGATAAGAAACACAGTGTAACATTTGTGTCACATTGCAAGTTAATACAGTGAACACAAATTGGGACAGCTGTGCAGAGGTCCATATGCTTTATTAGCCATGGAGCGAGTAAAAAAAAATGTGGTCAGAGGAAAATACTCTTAACATGCCTAAAAAGCTTAGATCAGATTGAATTTCCATGCTGGCCTAGGCTGGTTTATGCTGGTCTCGCTGATAAACCAGCATAGCCATATTGTTCCCCAGCAAAATACAACAAGACTTTACTGATGTAGCTGGCTGACCACAGAGCACAACAGTAAAATCCCATTCATTTTTTCTATAGGTAAATACATATTTAATGATAACTTATATACCTGTAAAAAAAGACCTACCATGAGCTCTGAGGTTGTTAATCAGTGGTACAGTATATGCTTCTGTTGAAGCCATAAGTCTGTTTTATTTCAACTTAATATTTTAGAAATGGTGTTTAATAGCAGGATTACTGGTGACCAACTACACTACCCATGATCCTGAAGAGAACGCTTCACCAATCAGAGAATCGTGTCTAACCAAGTGTGCCAGACACGCTCTGCACTGACCACCCACTCCCATGATGCACTGTGAATGAAACCAGGATCTCTCTTCCTACACTTTAAAACTACTTACATATATCTACATAATATCTAAATATTTTGCATTAAAATAAAATACAATGACTGAGAACTGTATTAGGAACATCTCTACACCTACTTATTAATGCGATTATCTAATAAGCCAATCGTGTGGCAACAGTGCAATGCATAAAAAATTACAGATCAGGTCAGGGGCTTCAGTTAATGTTCACATCAACCATCAGAATGGGGAAAAAATGTGATCTCAGTGATTTCAACCGTGGCATGATTGTTGTTGCCAGACAGGCTGCTTTGAGTATTTCTGTAACTGCTGATCTCCTGGGATTTTCACGCACAACAGTCTCTAGAGTTTTCTAAGAATGGTGCCAAAAACTAAAAACATCCAGTGAGCAGCAGTTCTGCAAACAGAAACGCCTTGTTGATGAGAGAGGTCAACAGAGAATGGCCAGACTGGTTCGAGCTGACAGAAAGGCTACGGTAACTCAGATAACCACTCTGTACAATTGTAGTGAGAAGAATAGCATCTCAGAATGCACAACATGTCAAACCTTGAGGCAATGGGCTACAACCGCAGAAGACCGCATCTGGCACTTTATTGGGAGCATAGTGTTCCTCTGAACATTTCTGCAATACCTATTCTATAATTTATGAAGAATCCCACTAAATGAGAAGTAGGGAATTTCATGGAAGAGCACTTGGATAATCGTTGAATGAAAGTCAATTGTTGAGAGTGGACTGGCTTGAATACAAAATAAAAAAATAACTTGATTTTAAGTTACTCTGAGTGAGTATGACAGCTCAGGGGTAAAAAGTAGATACAATTTGTGTATTTTGAGTGGAAGCACCCTCGTATCTTTCTCCTCAGCAGTCAGGGTCTATTCCACAGGATTAAATCTTGCAGAGCTCCATTCAGATGCCAACTCAAACAAGTTTACCCAAACCCTGCCAAGTGTAAATGAATCAACTCAGCATGAGGTTTGGAAAAACACAGTAATTTCCCCTTCCCATCAAACAGAAACCTCAAGTTAATGTACAGCCTCTTAAGCGTAATGCAAACAAACCTTAAAAGTACTAAAACGGCATTATGTAATGGTAGTGTATAGAGGGAAATGATGGCCTTTTGCATGAGGGTGAAGGCCAAAGCGTTGGATGAGTGGCAGAAAGTGGTCAGATCTCACAAAGGCGAGTTGGCAGAACATCAACCAAAAGAGTGTGTGTGCTGGAGGGATGAAGGTCAGAGAGGAGACCACCAGGGTGAGGATCAGATTATGGGGTATGTTGGACAAGGGAGGGACACTCTGGGTGCCTGACAGTCTAAAATGACCTGTTGGTTTACCCTTTAAGCTCAGATTGGCCCGCTGGCGGCGCAGAGAAAAAAGAAATGATCAAAGTATGAATAACTACAGTCTTGACCAACACACAATAGGTATCGTTTTAAAGCTTAGAAGCTATACTTTATAAAGCACGTAGGTATTATAACCAGAACTGAACAAGTGCTTTGAAATATGCAGACAAATCAGAAGTTTTCCGTTTGATAATTTATACATTTTGCACTGTACATATTATTCTAATCGGTTAAAACATTAAATGGATCAAATAGCCATGTGTCGTATGTCACTGGAAATAAAAAATAAAAAAGAGTAGAATACAACCAGCCTATTTGTTTTACTCACAGACAAAAATATAGCGAGTAATAGCTAAGTACATGTCTTTTACATACATGTTACATGTAAACGTCATGGTTACTGGTGTAACCTCCGTTCCCTGATGGAGGGAACGAGACGTTGGTGTCGATGTAGTGACACTAGGGGTCACTCTTGGGAGCCCGAGACACCCCTGGTCTTTGATAAAAGGCCAATGAAAATTGGCGAGTGGTATTTGCATGCCACTCCCCTGAACATACGGGTATAAAAGGAGCTGGTATGCAACCACTCATTCAGGTTTTACGCTGAGGAGCCGATATAAGGTCCGGCCATTTCAGCGGGTAGTTCAGCGTTGTGGCAGGAGGGACCAATGTCTCGTTCCCTCCATCAGGGAACGGAGGTTACACCAGTAACCATGACGTTCCCTATCTGTCACTCACTCGACATTGGTGTCGATGTAGTGACACTAGGGGTCCCTATACAAAACGCCACAAGGCTGAACTGTGTTACGTGAACTGGCAGTGTGTGGTGGGCAGACTTGCTGTGTGCCTCATAGCCAGCACACCAGGTTGACACGTAACCTCCCCCAACACAGTTATGAGTGTCGAACGGCCCTTTTTGGGGACAAGTCGACTAACCAAAGATAGAGATGGGCTTAACCCAGTCGTGGCCTCTTTTCCCCTTCTCTTTTTCCACTCCCTAAAAAAAGAAGGGGGATTATCCGACTGGGCCGCCAGGTCTAGTCGGGGGGTGTCCCTTCCAAGGGGAGGACACTGCGGAGACCACACCTCACCCCGGGGAGGGGGGGGATATTTAAGTGGAAAAATACGTCACATGGTCTTTCCAACCATGTGGAGAGCCTTCAAGGTAGATCCTGCCCAATGGGGGAGGAGGTACTACAACATGGAGACTGGGGCAGAGGGGGCTCTGCCCAAGGAAGACGCAGTTTGCCAGCAGGGAAACGAATTAGCGGAAGATATAGATCGCATGGGGTTAGCCTTACAGGGAACCGCCACATGCGGAGCACCTACCCCAGAACCGGGCTCTTAGTTAGCACGTGTACTGGGCCGGCAGTGAGTCTCTCCGAAAACTCGACTGCCACAGGGCTCGGAGGAAGTCAACCAGGGAACAACTTTTGTGAACACTACTGGGAATTAACAGCGCACGTCTTCAGCTCAAAAGGAGGTGGAAGGCGCTATGTGCAAGCGATACACCCGGCCGGCTATCCCGGGCTTATCCGCTTAGGTTGCGTGCCACTACCTGGGACGAAACCGGTTCCACCCGGAGGTTGTAGAACCTTGCAAAGGTGTTGGGTGTTGCCCAGCCTGCTGCTCTACAAATGTCTGTTAGAGAGGCACCTCTGGCCAGGCCCAAGAAGCCGCTACACCACGGGTAGAATGGGCTCGTAGCCCTACCGGGGGCGGCATGTCTTGGGCGAGATATGCCATAGATATGGCATCAACAAGCCAGTGGGCGATCCTCTGCTTGGAGACAGCGCTTCCTTTCCGCTGTGCACCAAAGCAGACAAAGAGCTGCTCAGAGACTCTAAAGTTCTGCGTGCGATCCAAATAGATGAGTAAAGCACGCACCGGACACAGCAACGCCAGGGCTGGGTCTGCCTCCTCCTGGGGCAGCACTTGCAGGTTCACCACCTGGTCCCTAAAAGGAGTGGTGGGAACCTTGGGCACATAGCCCGGTCGGGGTCTCAGGATCACGTGAGAATAGCCCGGACCGAACTCCAGGCACATTTCGCTGACAGAGAACGCTTGCAGGTCACCTACCCTCTTGATGGAAGTGAGCGCAGTCAGGAGGGCAGTCTTCAGGGAGAGTGCCTTAAGCTCGACTGACTGCAAAGGCTCAAAGGGGGCTCTCTGTAGGCCCTGAAGAACTACGGAGAGATCCCATGAGGGAACGAGGGGCGGTCTGGAGGGATTCAGCCTCCTAGTGCCTCTTAGGAACCTGATGACCAGGTCGTGCTTCCCTAAGGACTTACCATCAACTGCGTCGTGGTGTGCTGCTATGGCAGCAACGTACACCTTCAAGGTGGAAGGGGACAGCCTCCCTTCCAACCTCTCCTGTAGGAAGGAAAGCACTGATCCGACTGCGCATCTCTGGGGGTCTTCGTGTCGAGAAGAACACCACTTAGCGAACAGATGCCACTTCAAGGCATACAGGCGCCTCGTAGAGGGGGCCCTAGCCTGAGTGATCGTGTCTACCACCACGGGTGGTAGGCCACCTAGGTCTTCCGCGTCCCGTCCAGGGACCAGACATGGAGATTACAGAGGACTGGGCGTGGGTGCCAGAGGGTGCCCCGTCCCTGAGAAAGAAGGTACTTCCTCAGGGGAATTTGCCTGGAGGGAGCTGTCGCGAGGAGCGTGAGGTCCAAGAACCATGTCTGGGTGGGCCAGTAGGGTGCTACCAGGACGACCTGCTCCTCGTCCTCCCTGACCTTGCACAGAGTCTGTGCAAGTAGGCTCACTGGGGGAAACGCGTATTTGCGAATGCCAGGGGGCCAGCTGTGTGCCAGCGCATCTATGCCGAGGGGAGCCTCGGTGAGGGCGTACCAGAGTGGGCAGTGGGAGGATTCTTGGGAGGCGAACAGGTCCACCTGTGCCTGACCGAATCGACTCCAAATCAGCTGGACCACCTGGGGGTGGAGTCTCCACTCTCCCCTGCGGGAAACCTGCCGTGACAGTGCGTCCGCTGTAGCGTTGAGGTTGCCCGGGATATGAGTGGCTCGCAGCGACTTGAGGTGCGAGGAGGAGGAGGAGGCGGGTTAGTTGTGACATACAGCGGGAGCGCAGACTGCCTTGGCGTTTGACATATGCTACCGCTGCCGTGCTGTCTGTCTGAACTAGCACGTGCTTGCCCTGGATCAACGGCCGGAACCTCCGCAGGGCGAGCAGAATTGCCAGTAACTCAAGGCAGTTGATGTGCCAACGCAACCACGGACCCGTCCAGAGGCCGGTGGCTGCGTGCCCGTTGCAAACAGCGCCCCAGCCCGTTTTGGAGGCGTCTGTCGTGACCATGACGTGCCTGGAGACCAGTTCTAGGGGAACACCTGCTCGTAGAAACGAGAGGTCGGTCCAAGGGCTGAAAAGACGGTGACAGACCGGCGTAATGGCCACGCGGTGTGTCCCGTGGCACCATGCCCGTCTCGGGACTCGAGTCTGGAGCCAGTGCTGAAGCGGCCTCATATGCATCAACCCGAGCGGGGTGGCCACCGCCGAGGATGCCATATGCCCCAGGAGCCTCTGAAAAAGTTTCAGTGGAACCGCTGTTTTCTGTTTGAACACCTTCAAACAGGTCAGCACCGACTGGGCACGCTCGTTCGTAAGGCGCGCCGTCAGGGAGACTGAGTCCAACTCCAAACCGAGAAAAGAGATGCTCTGAACTGGGAGGAGCTTGCTCTTTTCCCAGTTGACCCGAAGCCCTAGTCGACTGAGGTGCGAGAGCACCAGGTCCCTGTGTGCGCATAACAAATCTCGAGAGTGAGCTAAGATTAGCCAGTCGTCGAGATAGTTGAGAATGCAAATGCCCACCTCCCTTAATGGGGCAAGGGCAGCCTCTGCGATCTTCATAAAGACGTGAGGAGACAGGGACAGGCCGAAAGGGAGGACTTTGTACTGATACGCCCGACCCTCGAACGCGAACCGCAGGAAGGGTCTGTGTCGAGGAAGGATCGAGACGTGAAAGTACGCGTCCTTCAGGTCTACCGCCGCGAACCAATCTTGATGCCGGACGCTCGCTAAAATGCGTCTTTGCGTCAGCATCTTGAACGGGAGTCTGTGTAAAGCCCGGTTCAGTACTCGCAGGTCCAAGATTGGCCGCAACCCACTGCCTTTTTTCGGTACAATGAAGTAGGGGCTGTAAAACCCTTTCTTCATCTCGGCTGGAGGGACAGGTTCTATCACGTCCTTCCGTAAGAGGGTAGCAATCTCCGCGCAAGGTAGCAGCGTTTTTGTTTTTCACCAAGGTGAAGTGGACACCGCTGAACCTGAGTGGATGCCCAGCGAAGTGAATCGCGCAGCTGAGTCGGACGGTCCGGACCAGCCCTCGTGACGGACTGGAAGGCACAAGCCATGCGTCCAAGTTCCGCGCAAGGGGGACCAAAGGGACAATGTCATCGGATGTACCGGCAGGTGGGGCCTCGCGGCGGGACAGAGCTCGAGGTGCCACACCACATCGTGGCCGTGTTGAGTCCAAGGACATCGAAGCACTTACCTGGCTCCTTGTGACCACCCCCGGAACAGCCTGGGACGGGGGAGGAAGAGGCCTGTCCTCATGACCCGTGGAGACTGTCACATCGGGGCGGGAGACCGCCGCTGGAGCGCCAACCTGCCAAATGGAGTGGTGGACGGTGGTCGTGATGCCAGCCATACACACCGGATACGTGACCCAGGGAACAAGGAAACCACTCTTGCTGAGCTATTGAGTACTGCAGCCACTTGGGCATGCAGTGCAATTAAATGCAAAAGGTAACAAAAAGATGAAGATCTGCTTACCAGCTCCAGAGCAGCGGGTTTCGTTGTCCCTGAGTCGCCCATCTCAAGGGCGCTTTGAAGCCTTTCAAGGGTTCTGGGCAGCCGCGAGACAGGTGGCGTCTGCTTCCTGCGGTGGGCTCCACGCCGGGGCCAGGCCGAAGGGGCGGGCTGCGGCGGAGCCGGTGCAGTCACCGCAGGGGGACGCCCTTGGCGATGAGTAGATAGGGTGCGGGATCTTGAGCCGCGCCGGGGCAGGATATGCCGGCTAGCATCCATCTACTGCTCTACCATCGAGAACTGCTGGGCAAAGTCCTCGACGGTGTCGCCGAATAGGCCCGCCTGGGAAATGGGGGCAGCAAGGAATCGTGTCTTGTCGGCCTCACCCATCTCGACCAGGTTGAGCCAAAGGTGGCGCTCCTGGACCACTAGTGTGGCCATCGTCCACCCGAGAGACCGCGCTGTGACCTCCGTCGCCGAGCGCAGTTCCTGCATCAATCCCGGGGTGGAACTACCCTCGTGCAATTCCTTTAGCGCCTTGGCGGACTTGCAGGAGAGCCATGGCGTGCAGGGCGGAGGTGGCTTGTCCAGCGGCACCGTAGGCCTTGTCCATCAGAGATAACGTAAACCTACAGGCCTTGGACGGGGGCTTTGGGCACCCGCACCAGGTAGCGGCGCTCTGCGGGCATAGGTGCACCGCGAGCGCCTTTATCCGCCGGGGGATTGCCGAATAACCCTTGGCCACCCCACCATCGAGGGTAGTGAGAGCGGGGAAGCTGAGAAGATATACTCTCTAGTTTTTCTGCCGAAGCGCCCAGGGGCATTCTCTGCAATGCACCAGTGCAGAGGAGGGAGAAGCCGCTGAAATGCACCGTCAGATCCAGCAGAGGTGAATGAACAGTAGTATTCAGCTCAGTGAGCATGACCGTTCGGCTCCGAAGAGAAAATCTGAATGAGTGGTTGCATACCAGCTCCTTTTATACCCGTATGTTCGGGGGAGTGGCATGCAAATACCACTCGCCAATTTTCATTGGCCTTTTATCAAAGACCAGAGGTGTCTCGGGCTCCCAAGAGTGACCCCTAATGTCACTACATCGACACCAACGTCGAGTGAGTGACAGATAGGGAACAGGGGCTGCTTATAAGCTGCATTTTCACTTAAATTATCACAGACCACTACTTAGAGAAGGGAATTCACGTTAAAACGCACACACATAATCACACACAACATAATCAGATGCATAGATCATTAGATAATTCACACGAAGCACAATGTGCACACAGCTCATAATATGCTATCTTGGTAAAAACCCGTTAGCTTTCCTGGATCAGATGACTTCATCGGAAATTATGTAGTATGTTGTCCATCATCATGGAACGCTAAACCAATCGTATTAGGATTTAGATCTCTGTAACCAGAGGTGGAAGTCATACAAATACAGGAAGAGAGGATCGTTCATGCTGATTACATATGGCCACCAGGAGATGGCACCAAGTACATGACACAGACTCAATGATGGCTCAAATGGTACAGAATGGAACTGAATGAGATCTCATTACTCATGCCTGCATGCTTTGTAAAGAGAGAGCATACCTTTGGTCAGTGTTGTATTTGCATGTGTAATTAGTTCTTATGTACAATTATTATGTTTGTTCTTATGTACAGTTATTATGTTTTATATGTTTGGAGAGGCTTTTGGACACTTGGAGACGTTATTGGACCCTAGGATAAATAATATTTGTAATGCTATAACTTTTGATTGCTTTGTCGTATCAACTATATTTACTAGTTACAGTTACAGGTGACATGATTGTGAACTAAATAAAGGTGCAAAAAACGTTTTTCAGAGCTACCTTATTTACACCCTGAGATATATAATGTCAAATCAGAAATACAAGAAAAAAAAAGTAAATTTTTGGCTCAAGTCAGTTTCTTGGGCAGAGAGAATTATAATTTATCATAAACTATATCTTTAAAAAATTTAGAAAAAAAAAAAAACCTCTAAAATTATACCAAACAACTTACTCTTTTTTTCTTTTATTTTTGTAGAGTTATAAGCCTTAAAGTTTGGGCATGCCACTAAACAGGAAATCTTTAAAACACCTTCAAAGCTTGAAGGGTTTAAAGTAATTGCAAAACAGGCTCAGAAAAGCTAGATTAGTTCTGAGAAATGGTCTAGCATTATTTTGTTTACAAATGCAACATGGTTTAATATTTTGTATCATCTCAACCTGTTTATTAAATAAATACAGCAGGTACTATTACTGGCTGCGGGTCTGGTGTGCCCAGTCATCTTGTCATGAAATTTAATTCAGCTGAGCTCTTTGAAAGGAAGGGTTTACGAGAGGGTGTGAGAGACCTGCTAGTTTTGGAGGATGAAAACCATAGATTGAAAGACAGAGAAACAGAGTGTAGTCTGAAAAAGAAACTAAAATTTGAGGGAGAAAGAGCAAGACATGGGAGAGAAGAGAAAAAGATTAATGGAAAGAGCAGCATTTGAATGCGAGTATTGTATGTGGGAAAGAACGATCTCAAAAAAGGTACAGATTCCAAGCAATTACCCATCTCCAGTCACCTCTACTAATCTGCCATTTCACTAGACTCTAATCACTTTTATTTGAGCCTCATTAGGCTCTTTGACTGGATGCATTTTTGCCACTGTGCAGCACAGCACTGCTATCTACACTAGCTATGCAGATTTAAACTGAAAAAGCTGTCAGGAAAAGAAAAGGGATGGTGTTGGTGAAGAAAAGACATGTTTAAAAAACATTAGGACATGTTAGGCGGTACATAATCTTTAAAATAATGCAATTTTGAAGTCTTAGTTGAGGCTACTTGCAACTGGTGAGCCCAACGAAATTGACATTACCTCTGAGACAATTTGGCCTGGTTGCTAGGGAAGGTAGAGTCACATGGGGTAACCTCCTCGTGGTCACCTCCAATGTGGTTCGTTCTCGGTAGGGCGCATGGCGAGTTGAGTGCGGATGCCGCGGTGGATGGCGTGAAGCCTCCACATGCGCTATGTCTCCGTGGCAACACACTCAACAAGCCACGTGATAAGATGCGTGGGTTGATGTTCTCAGATGTGGAGGCAACTGGGATTCATCCTCTGCCACCCGGACTGAGGCGAATCACTACGTGACCGCAAGGAATTAAAAGCGCACTGGGAATTGGGCATTCCAAATTGGGTAAAAAATAAAAAAAACACTGCAAACTTTAATCTACAAAATGTAGTCTAGTAAAAGCCAACACAAACTTGAGTATTCTGAAAATTCTGAAAATGTACTTAAGTATAGCACTTTTGCTATGTACACCTATGGCAAAATGTTTACTGCAGACATACACATTTAGATGTGTGATTAACAGAAAAAAAAAATATTCTGTTTTTGTTTGCTTTATCTGAAGTGCTAAACCCACAACTTTTTAGTACTGTTTATAGCCAAATCTACTGAATCTACTGAATCTATTTGCCCATTTGAAGTGATTACTATGGCAACAGTGCCTCACACTAATCCATGCCCACTGAGATATTTATGGCCTACTAAGCTGAAAAAGAATTTACTATTAAAATTTGTTTGCTTTTAGTACAATTGTTATATTTTATTTATTTATTTGTAGTGTTTACTTGAAGTTTTTGTATCATAATCCTCTGCGCCTCCTGATACACTCTACATACTGATATACTCTGTGAAACAAACCCACTTTGAAAACCGCTGCTCTGAGTACTCCTTTTGACCACAAAAAAATATACATGAGAGAAATGATGAGGCAGAGACACAACAATTGACAATTGTGGTTGTCTAAATTTCTTTTACTGGAACTATTTGTGGGGAGATAAATTAAACATGGAAAAATACAAAAGTGAGCAGGTTTACATTCTGTTGAGACACAACACAAACAAGATAGCTTTTGTATCCTTGTTTCTCCTCTCAGATGATAGCTTAATGCCTCAACCAAGGGTTCTGGCACTCACACTGTTACAACCCTGCTAAAAAAAAAAACCTTAACCCAGCTTTACTGGTCTTAGCTGGTCTCCCAGCATGGACAGACTGGTCTGGCTTGGCGGTTTTAGAGGGTTTCGGGGGCACCTGTCAGCTGGACCGGCTGGGAGACAAGCTAGACCAGCTGAAAACCAGCTTGGCCAGGCTAGGAGAAAGTTTAAAACAGCGTGCTGTTTTACGCTGTTTTGACTATATTTTATTATTTCAGCAGGGAAGAACTACAAGAATTTCACATCTTGGCTGTGTCTATTATAATATAAGATCTCTAGAGAATATTATGAGTCCTTTCTTACCCTTTCCAAATAAAGACCAGATGGCTTCCATGAACCTCCAGTAAGGATGGACCATCCATGCATTATATCTGTCTCTTATCATATTTACCAAATATGACACTCTAGGAACATTATTACCAATAATGACCTCATACCCCAAAAGGCTAATTACATATAATGTCATCTACCACCTGCTGTCCCATGAAGCAACTCTCCACCCTCTCCAACAGTAAAGTTCTGAACCTAAAGGATTCATACTAATTCATAATAATCTTAATCATGAAATTTGATTAGCGTGATCTTAAACACCACCGCTGCTCCCTGAGCCCTCAGCAGATTGCCAGTCTCAACACTGTGTCACCAGATACATCCACAGCTGCTCTGTTTTACTCTGGGACAAGAGCAGTACAGATCAGGCTAGGAGACAAGTGAGGGTTGAACAGTCACAGAAGTAATTTGAATGCAAACAATGTGTGAGAGTGAAAGATATGTAGAGAAATTAAGAAATGGTTAGGATATGAAAAGGAATTTAAGATTAAAGAGTGGTGGATGAGTGAGAGGACTAGAAATCAGGGGTGCTGAGCAGATTGCATGATGAAGGTGAAGGAGAAGGTAGAGAAATGTAAATATGAATCTCACTTCTGAGTTTGTTTAGACTCGCTAACACCTCTCGGCTTAGAATGGTTTCTCAAGCATATCAATTTGTTTTATTTTTCTGATTTTTTCAGCCTTTTTATTATTCACATTGTGCTTGTCATTGAACCAGCAGCAGGAAATACACAACTATGGGACTGTTCAAACTGAATGCGTATTTTTTGTGCTTATCAATTATTTTCTATGTAAACATACACTAGACAAACATCTTTGACCGTTGGGGCAAAAGAATGCATTTGTTCTGAAAACAGATGATTATTTATTGGGACCTTTAAACACATTGCTCAGTATTACAGGGTGTTATTTTGCACACATGGATCTACTTACTTCCTGATGGATAAACATGGGCAGCGGTAGGGGTAAAAATACCTGAATGTTTATATCATCTTGTAGTGATATCAAAAGTACCAGTGCTCCAGTATCAAGTTGATACTAAATATAAATTTATATTTTTAATATTGGGTAATATACTGTATATATATATAAAGTCCTGTATATATTGCACTTCACAAAATAGATGGCATCATGAGGAAGGAAAATTATGCGGATATATTGAAGCAACATCTCATCAACCAGGAAGTTAAAGCTCGGTCGCAAATGGGTCTTCCAAATTGACATTGACCCCAAGCATACCTCCAAAGTTGTGGCAAAATGGCTTAAGGACAACAAAGTCACGGTATTGGAGTGGCCATCACAAAGCCCTGACCTCAATCTGATAGAAAATTTGTGGGGCAGAACTAAAAAAGCGTGTGCGAGCAATGAGGCCTACAAACCTTACTCAGTTACACCAATTCTGTCTGGAGGAATGGGCCAAAATTCCAGCAACTTACTGTGAGAAGCTTGTGGAAGGCTATCCAAAACCTTGACCCAAGTTAAACAATTTAAAGGCAATGCTACCAAATACTAACAAAGTGTATGTAAACTTCTAACTAGGGATGCACTGATACCACTTTTTCTCTTCCAATCCAATTCCGTTATCAGAAATCACAGTATCGGCTAATACTGATCCCAAGCCCATACCAGTGTTGTTTTTTTTTTTTTTTTTGTTTTTTTGCATAATCAGTTTAGAATATCTTAGAATATATTAGAATTGGGAGTACTCTTTAATATGTAAAGAAACACAAACCTCTAACTACACATTATTTCAATATAAATGTATAGCTTATTAAGAAACACTTTATTATTAACTAGTATACTGGATAATGTAGCAGCAAAATTAACAGGAATCCCAGACTTCATGTCTTCAGTAGAAAAGAAACCAGTGTTTTATTTTTGCCTTTTTTTCTTTTTTTTTCAAAAATGTTTCAACCTGCATCTGGACTTTAAAGGATTCAGATCTCTTTTTTGTTCAATTTAGTTGTAAGTCATCAGTCCACTTTTCATTCACACAGTTATTTTTTGGAACCCATTCAACTTAATTTTTTTTATAAATTGTAAACAAATACTAATGATGACAATAATAATAATAATAAATTGTTATTAATATTATTATTATTGACTTTCAATTTTAAATACAACAGTAATATATTAAAACGTGCACTTTTTAAACCCTCACGCTTTTATTTTGACATTCTAATCTCTCCAGGAAGTCCTGTATGTGTCTGTTTGTAGGCAAGTTCACAGCAGTTTAATTCTCTTCTTATTCAAATTCTGGTAAAATGCACCTCTGGTGCCATTCTAAATGCATATTATAAGTGAACCGAACTATTGAGCATCTACATCTGAGATGCTGTTCTTGAGTAGCGCTCAAATATTACGCACCATGTGAAGGCTAAAAATAGCCGCGAGTGCATCACCAGCCTGTGCGTGAGTTTGTGTCAGCAGAGCATCACCATTCACTAACGCACTGGCGCTGTGCATACTATATATTTACTTATTAAACACAGCCTTTTGTGATTCACAGAGCTATCGCACATCTTCAGGTGGCTTTGAATAAAATGCATGAGTCATATGAACTGCTTTAATGGTATTTTCATGGTTCTTTTATGTCATTTTTGGAGCTTGACAGTAACGAACTTGACTAACACACAGTATCGGATTCGGATCGGGCTTGTCGGACCGACACACGATCCATCTAAAAGCTTCAGTATCGGAGCCAATACCGATCCAGGAATCGGATCGGTGCATCTCTACTTCTAACCCACTGGAAATGTGATGAAAGAAAAGCTGAAATAAATCATTCTCTCTACTATTATTCTGACATTTCACATTCTTAAAATATAGTGATCCTAACTGACTTAAGACATGGAATGTTTTCTACGATTAAATGTCAGGAATTGTGAAAAACTGAGTTTAAATGTATTTGGCTAAGGTGTATGTAAACTTCTGACTTCAACTGTATATATATATATATAGAGAGAGAGAGAGAGAGAGAGAGAGAGAGAAAAACTCTCTTTTTTGTGAAAAACTGAGTTTAAATGTATTTGGCTAAGGTGTATGTAAACTTCTGACTTCAACTGTATATATATATAGAGAGAGAGAGAGAGAGAGAGAGAGAGAGAGAGAGAGAGAGAGAGAGCGAGCACTCGCATATGCATCTGTGTCAACAGAGTCTGAATGGTAAGAAAGGTGAGATTTTAGAAATTGTGATGAGATTTGGTCTATTCAGATGCAGTAAGTACAAAATATTATGATATATTACCCTGAAAACAATGAGAAATATATACAAATGTGCCAAAGGAATTTGTAAACTTTAAGTCACGAGCCAGGACATTTGCGTTTTTTGCTAAACTCTTTTATTAAGGCACAATGCCTTGAACTTCGCAAACTTTGGCAAATCTAGCAATTATTTTTTTTCTCAAAAGCACCTATTGTCAGCCTGCTGTCTTCTAAACCAACGTCTCGGTTACTGCTGTAACCTCCGGTCCCTGATGAAGGGAATGAGATGTTGTGTCGATGTAGTGACACTAATGGTCGCCCTTGGGAGCCCCAAACACCTACAATTTTTGAGAAAAGGCCAATGAGAATTGGCGAGTGGAACCACTCCCCCGGACATACAGGTATAAAAGGAGCTGGCTCGCAACCACTCATTCAGGTTTTGTGCTGAGGAGCCGAGACAAGGTCCCGGCCATTTCAGCGGACAGTACCACGTTGTGGCAAGAGGGACACAGCATCTTGTTCCCTCCATCAGGGAACAGAGGTTACAACAGTAACCGAGACGTTTCCCTTCTGTCACTCACTCGATGTTGTGTCGATGTAGTGACACTAGGGGTCCCTATAGAAAAACGCCACAACAGCTGGACCGTGTTACGTGAACTGCCGATGCAGGTGCAAGCAAGCTGCTGCGTGCGTAATAGCAGGTGCATCAGTCCACATGTAACCTCCCCCAACGCCCCACAAGACGTCATGTAGTTCCCCACATCCCAGAGGGAGGGAAGCGACGTAACTAGCGTGGGAGCAGGCCGCGTCAGCCGCGGCTTTTTCTCTCTATGTTTTCTCTCCACAGAGTATTAGATTCGGCTGGGGCCATCTAACGCTATTACAGGTAACATGTGGCAATACGTCACGTGGGCTCACCAGCCACACAAGGAAGAGTTGGTGGTAGGTCCTGCCTGGAAGGGGAGGAGCTCTACAGCGACCGGGGGCAGAGAGGGCTCTGCCCAAGGGAGACGTGGTTCTGCCGACAGGGAGACCATACCGTGAAAAAGACATCACAGGGGGTTACCGGAGTAACCGGTAGAGGGTCCGGCTGCGAATTCCTCCACTGAATTCGCGAGCCACAGGGCTAGGGAGGATGGACATCCAGGGTTCACGGTTTGTGAACTCGCATGGGAGAAGAAGCATACGTCTTCGCCTCACGGAGGGGAAAGGCACTATACGCAAGCGATACACCCGGCCAGCTGTTCCGTATTACCAAACTTACCCGTTCATACCTGACAAAACACGGGATGAAACCGGCTCAACCCGGAGATTGTAATATCTCGCAAAGGTATTGGGTGTTGCCCAATCCGCTGCTCTGCAGATGTCTGCTAGAAAGGCGCCATTGGCCAGTGCCCACAAAGGATGTAGACAAGAATCCCACAAAAGATTGTAGAGTGTGCTCGTATTCCCAAAGGGGCGGGCATGGCCTGGGCTTGGTATGCCAGAGCGATGGCATCCATGATCCAGTGGGCAAGCCTCTGTTTGGAGACAGTGTTCCCTTTCCGCTGTCTGCCGAAGCAGACAAAGAGCTGCTCAGAGCGTCTAAAGCTCTGCGTGCGATCCAAGTAGATGCGCAAAGCATGCACCGGACACAGCAATGACAGGGCTGGGTCTGCCTCCTCTCGAGGCAGTGCTTGCAATCTCACCACCTGATCCCTGAAGGGGGTCATGGGAACCTTGGGCACATAGCCCGGCCGGGGTCTCAGGACCACGTGAGAGTCTACCGGACCGAACTCCAGGCAGGTATCATTGATCAAGAATGTCTGCAGGTCCCAATCCTCTTCATGGAGGTGATCACAATCAGGAGGGCCGTCTTCAAAGAGAGGGCATTCAGCTCGACTGACTCTACTGCGCTTCAGCTCGACTGCGCATCTCGGGGGGCCATTGAGGGTAGTGAGAGCGAACGAACTGGGAAGTTGTGTTCGGGCAGAAAAAGGTGCCCTCCATGACCTCGTCAGCTTGTCGTGCACTTCCGTGAAGAAACTTCTGTGAGTGGCGCCCCGAACCCAGGAACAAATCATCTAGCTGCGAGGGCTCAGGGGAGGGTGGAGGGTTCCAGTCCAACCCAACACTCGCGGTGGCCTGGGCAAACATGGCAGTCAGCTCTGCATCAGACTCAGACTGGGTGGGCACACCCGAAGGTGGCAGCCCAGTCGAGTCCTCGGCATCCGACATAGCCAGCACGCTCTCCGATGCAGGACTCTCTGAGGACTCATTCTTCTCACAAGCCCCGAAGGAGACGTTAAGCTGGCCGTGAGATGAGCTGGTCTCACCTCGGAACTTGACGGGGCAAATAAGTCCACGGGGATTTACCCGGCGAGGCCATGCCCATTGGAGTCCCCAAATCACCTCCAGCGCCAGCCGGGCCGGCCTCATACCCGTAGGTAGAAGGCCCAGCATGGAGGGCGGCTGGAGTGGCTTTCCCTCTGAGGAAGGAAAGCCGCGACCGCAACGTTGCCATGGTCATGTTCTCGCAATGAGAACACGAACCATCCATGAGGCAGCGCACGTGGCCGTCGGAGGCAGAGAGATAACGACCGCATCCAGGAATTACACAAAGACGGAACGGCATCTTTAAAAAGACGCGTCTTTAAAAAGACGTTCACATCAACGTGCTGCTCTAATAGAGGAAAATATACTCTTTGCAGAGATATATACTCTCTTAGTAGCGCTGTCGAAGCGCCCAGGGGCCTGGTCTGCACTAAGTGTGCAGAAGGACAGAAAGCCGCTGGAATGCGCCGTATATCCAACAGCATACGCTTCTATCTGAGATGAATGGACCGGCAGTGGAATTCAGCTCGCTGACACACAACCGCTCGGTTCTGAAGAAAAAATCTGAATGAGTGGTTGCGAGCCATCTCCTTTTATACCCGTATGTCCAGGGCAGGGGAGTGGCATGCAAATTCCACTCGCCAATTCTCATTGGCCTTTTCTCAAAGATTAGAGGTGTTGGGGCTCCCAAGGGTGACCCCTAGTGTCACTACATCGACACAACATCGAGTTGGGTGACAGAAGGGGAACTTAAAACACCTCACGAATCAATAATGGGCTTCAAAACTGTCAGTTGTGTGCAATGTGCATCAAACTATGTAAAGCCGAAAGGGACAAAATGGTGTCTTTTTTTCTGAAGCTGAGAGAAAAATATAGTGGGACCTTTTAATTTTAGTAATATTTAAAGATTTTCTTTATCAATGACACCCCACAGAGGTAACATTATATTTCGATATTTCATCAAAAGATGGCTCCATAGTTATCCACTGAGGTCTGGGCTAAGCCCCCAATTTCCACGGACCCTAGATCCGGCCCATAGATAGCAAAATAAACAAACAAACACCCTTTGTACACCTGCGTGGTCGCAGGCAGGTGCGTAGGACACATTGTAAAAAATAAAATAAAAAAGTCCTGCACTCTGTCGTAGCATACAGTAATTGCTAAATGAATTGATCATTTTACCATATAGAGGATTAGGGGTACAAATAGCCAATACTGGATAATACAATGCTGGAAAGACCGAGAAGCATGCCATATGGGTGAGAATTCTAATTAATGAGGCGTACTGGCACCCTCCGATCACAGGGTTGAGATTTCTACCTGTATTTGAGATTAAGAATGTTCAAACTAAACATAACAAACAGCTAAGATGATGAGGTTTTTGTTTAGTGAATTAACTAATTGTCTTGCCTTCATGGTAAGAGGTTTATTGGGAAGAAAAATTCTATGGCAGGAGTACTTGTAATGTGTGCGAGTCATAAACACAAAAAAAGAGCAAGGAGGAATTTAAAGAAGGGAGTGGGTGTGTTATCAATCACGTAAACAACTTTGGGATGTAGACATGGATATTCAATACATTTACCATAATATTTATTTGTACATATTTCAGATGCAGTTTTGGAACTGTCACCTTAGGATGAATAGTTTATAATGTAGCATTACTGATTTATAAGTCGCTTTGGATAAAAGCGACTGTTAAATTAATAATGGTAAATGTTATCATCAGTCACAAACAAATAATGTAGTGTGAATTGTATACATTTCTAAATACACTGTATATTCTCTTCTTTCTTATATTCACAACAAAAGGGGCTTGTTTGCTTCACTGTCAATGGTAGGATCCCGGGAGAGGAGGTAGTCGCAGTCTGGATCCTGTTTCCGGTGGGGCAATTTTTAATGTGACCCCACCAGGGGGCCGGTCTAGTGTTACAGGAAGCTTGTCCCCAGGTAGCTTCCTCTAAAACCATCACTCCAGATGCGCTCCAAGACCCAGTTTATTAAATTTGATTAGTCTTTCCTTAATGGAAAAAATATTGTTTAACACCATGGTGCTTAGGATTGCTCAGGCAGGTGAAGAAAAGCAACATTTGCAGTGGTTTAATGCATGGAATGGAACCCTTGCTGCATCTGTGCACAGACATATGTCAGATAATACCATGCCAAAAATAAGTGACACATTACAAGAAACAAATAAAAAATAATAGTGTATAAGATCAGTTGCACATGTTTTAAAAAGGCGCAAATAAGCTTCAATGTGGGATATAAATTATTTGTTTAAAGCACTGAGCAGTTCAACCTGACATTGAGATGCCAAAGCACGACTCAGGAAAATATATATTTTTGCTCTGAGAAGAATCTGTAAACATTACACTTTGTATCTAAAATGTGCACATTCTGAAAAAGAATTGATAACACTGGCAGGTTTGTTTGTTTATAGTCTGTCCTTAGACAATTTGCCCCTCATTTGTTCTGAATTAAACTTATGGAACAAACAGGAGACACATTAAACAAATCAGACCAAACAGTGTGAGACTTATTATCAGATGTGAATAAGTATTTTTACAGATTTTTAGTTATGAAAACATGCTGGGTTGAAAAGTGTACACCGGTTTAGTGTCTTTTTTTTAACACAGATTTAACGTAGGAATTGTGCGATAGAAAGAAATTGAACTCAGATCAGTGTGGAAGTGCAAATTTAATGAAACTAATAAAAACCCAAATGGATGATACATGATGCATAGGGTGTAGAGACCTCTGTCCAATATATACAGAAGAGTCATCCTTATCCTAACACGCTATAACAGGGGCTGTCCCGAATAGGGTTTGGTTTGCGCACCCTACTTGTGAAATCCATTGGATCACCAGAACAATGAAGAGAAAACTAGAGCAGACTGCTTCCATGAGAAATTACTCCTGGGAGAGAAGAGGAAACTGAAATATAAAAAAAGTTTTCTCTTTCAGCAGTGTGTAAATAATACATCATTCTATTCTATAGATAAGCTTCATTTAACAGACAATGTTTTGGAAAAAATGAATAGATAGCACTGGGTGATGTTTGTGTTGGGGGTATAGAGTGGTTGAAACTTAAACCAATAAAAATGCACATTTATCAGCCCAATCACTCATTCAAGACTACAATAATTAACATCTCCAAATCTTTAAAGACAAATGCGTGATTATTCTGAGGTGAACAAATATAATATTTGATCTAAAAGCAGTTTATTCTATAAACACTGATTAAACAAAATCCCCTGCTCTGTATTTTAAAAGATCAGTGTTAATAAATTACACAAATTGCTTCCCATTTCTTTTCTTTTTTTTTAATAAAAAAATACAAATGTGTTAACTGAGGGGATAATCACTAAACAGTGGCACCAGTATTGCATGCGTTATGTCATCACAAAAATATCTTATTTACCAACCACCTAAAATCCAGTTTAACCAGGCACTAAATCCACTGAAACAGTGCTGAGCCATGAGTATTTACAATAATTAAGCCAGTGTTATTCTTTTTCAGCACAAACATTCTAGAGTGTGCCTTATTCACAAAACTCAGCGCTATTTGCCTAGATTTACCCCTATACCACTATACCCCTATGTTTTCTTTCTTCCGTGGTACACAAATAAGGGTTAAACTTAAACAGATAATATCGTTTATTGGTTCCTGACCAATGGGACCATTTTATCTACGGAAGTAAAACATTTAAGTTTTTGTACAAGCCAACTCGTAAGATTTTTTACGAATTCACCATGCCGTACTTATTTTACAACTTGTCATGAGACAGCGTTGAATTTTAGCTGTGTTTGTGCCCGTACCTGATTTGAATAATTCCTTTAGTGAATTGGCTGCTAAAACAATGCAGACAGCTTGTGGATATAAACAATGTTATTAGCTGGATTCACTAATAAATCATTCTTAGCTAATCCTCCCCTTAGTTTTAATAATTAATTGCACAAATTGATTCCTACTCCTGATTTTTCAAATTGTACGAGGCTTGTTGCCAAAGAAAGGGATTCATAAAATTACTGAAAAAAGTCTGTTTTTAAGCCGATCAGAGACAAAGAACTCCAGGATGACTCCAGCCAAGTCCAGTCTCTCAGTGGATCAGAACCAGGGACCACAGTTGGTTTGGTGGTATACATGCCGGTGTGTGCGGTCTGGTGCCATGAGGGCTGCTGCTAATGAGCTCTGGATAAAAACACTCATCCTCTAAATGCCCTGGTCTGGTCCAGTGAAACCAAAAAAGAAATATGCTGGAATGACAGCAGGGCATGCAAAGGATACTGAAAAACCAACTGTGCTGGATTGTGACCTGAAATGAGTTAAAAAGATGTTGACCAATAATGAGAAAAAATCTTTCTTGGCTTTCTTTATTTTTAATAAATTGATACATAATTCTTTGAGAAATTTAAATAGCCCTCATTTTTGCTCTTCTAAACTACAAAATCTTTTGGCTTCATAGAATTCTTCCTAATGGCCACTTGCTTCCAAGATTAAGTTATCGGTCTTTAACGTTCACTTCTAGCCTCCTTTTTATTCCTCACTTTATGCATCCCTCTCTGTGTGTGGCAAAGCTCCCTCTCTTTCTATCCCTCTTTTTGTCTCCCTCACCCACATTTTCTCTGTATAGTGAACCCACATACCAAATTCCACTGAATTATGACCAACCACTCTTTCCAAATATAAGTTAAATGAACCAGCAACAATGTGGAATTCCAGTATTTGTCTAAAATGTTTGTTCTGGAGGGCATTTTTCAGCAGATGATTCTGTTGGAAAAGGACATTACAGAGAACCTTTGAAGTCTGAAATAGCTTGTTATTGAGAAAAAAATGGGAAAAAATATGCCCCAATTTTCATTTCTTTTCCACAGGGGCAACAACAGCTTGAGAAAACAGTTGGCCCAACTGACACATGGTGGCAACAATTAACATGGAAACAGACTTGAATCAAAATTTCAAAAGAAGAACAAAGGACAGAATTTACCATCTGCCAAGCAACACTTTCTGCTATTTTTTATGAGAAGATAACATCTGTTAATCATATGTCATAATTACAAATAGCCTTGGACAGTGAAACCTCAAATTTTTACAGTGTCAGCCTAAGCTGGTTTGCTGGTCTTATTTGGTTAAAGCTATTCTTTCAGTGTGGCCAAGCTGGTCTAATTGGAGTCCAAACTCGCCAGGCTGGTTTAGCTGCTAAAAAGTGCTCAAAACCCCTCTAAAACCAGCCAACAGACAAGCCTGTCCAGGCTGGGAGACCTGCTAAGACCAGCAAACCATCTTAGGCTTGTCAAGCAGGGTCAAGCAGAATATTGAAAATCAATTTGGGTAACTTGAAAATAATACTTATTTTGAATCTAGAATTTGGCTCATTCATTTGTAATTATTTGTAAAAAAAAAATAAAAAATTCAGTTGCATTTAGCACTGGAAAACCTGAGGAATTTTATAGGCAGTAAATGAACAGTGAATCAATAGTGATGTGAAAAGTGGTGTAAAAATATTAATTCCTACCTCAAGGATGCAGGTTCCTGCTGCTGTGTTCTCCTTGATAGAAACGTTGTAGAAGCTGCTTCCAAAGACTGGCTCATTATCATTGCTATCTTGGAGGTCAATTTCTACCACAGCCGTGGACGATAATGGGGGCCTTCCCCCATCAGTGGCCACTACTTTTATACTTGGCTTTGGGTCCATCTCAAAATCTAGCTGGGTTGCCGTGGTTATGATACCCGTTATGGGGTCAATGGTGAACCAACTGGCTTGTGTTCTTTTGTTGGGTAGGATGCTGTAACGGACATCACCATTGGGACCTTGATCTTTGTCTCTTGCGGTCACTTGAAGCACAAAACTACCTGGAAAAACCACTTCTGGAATGGTCTGCTCATAAGCCTGTTGGTCAAAAAGAGGCGGGTTGTCATTTACATCAGTAATGTGAATAGTAAACGAAGACTCTGCTTGAAGTGGCGGGGTTCCAGAATCAGTTGCCATGACCCGAAGCTCATATGAATCCCTCTCTTCACGATCTAATGTTTGGTCAACATAGATGAGGTAGATGATATTGTCTTTAGTGGTCAAAGCAAATTTCCCATCACCTCCTTCGAGTGACACATTGACATTGGAGTACTCGCCATAATCAGGGTCAGAGACTGAGATTCTTGCAACGTATTGACCTGGCTGAGCACCTTCTGAGATTTGGGGTGAACCATCCTCACTGAGAAAGATAATGGTCATGGTTGGTTGATTATCGTTGTAGTCCCGTACGTGGATTGTAACAAATGCATTGGTAATCTCTGGATGGCTTGCATTATCTCTTGCTTGCACGACCAGTTCATGGACCTTCCTCACCTCATAGTCTAAAGGTTTATTGAGTGTTATGACCCCAGAGCGAGAATCAATGACGAAATAGCGATCCAGATCACTCTGACGTCGGTTTATCTCATAGAGCACAAGGGCATTATCTCCTTCATCAGCATCTGTTGCGAAAACTTGCAGGATGTTGCTGCCCTGTTGTAGGCTCTCAGAGATGATGGCATGGTAGCGACTCTGGTTAAAAACAGGAGCGTGGTCATTAATATCCTGCACCAACACATCAAGAGTCATCTGACCAGTCTTCCTTGGAGATCCACCATCAAAGGCCTCCACCACCAAAGAATAAGAGGACCTCTTCTCTCGGTCCAAGACACCATTGACTACCAGGTCAAGGTAAAGAACTTTGTTTGCTGCTCTTTTGGTCTCAAGCCGGAACACTTGTCCTACATTGCCATCTTTGATTTGATACCCTTGTACGGTAAGCTGATCCTTATCCGCATCAGTAGCAGGCTCAACTGAGAACTTTGTTCCTACTGCTGTGTGCTCTGGGATCTTCAAAGAAGCTTTCTTCTTGGAGAATGTAGGGGCATGATCGTTTATATCATTTACAGTGATGGAAACCTTGACTGTAAGACCTGTCATAGTGACAGCGATAAAACTGTAATGGTCCCTTTCTTCTCGGTCAAGTCGCCTGGCAGTCTTAATGATCCCTGTTGTTTCATCGATGTGGAGATCGCTACCAATGCCAGTACCTTCGTGATCAGAGATGAAGTATAGTGAAGCCGTAACTCCAGGGGGCAAGCCAGCACTGATGTCACCCACTATTGTTCCTGCCGGCTGTTCCTCATCTAACTGAAGCTCCAAAATGCCTGGTGTACCATCTTCTGCGACCATTACCGTTAACAGTCCCATTACTACGCAAATCACCAAAAGCATCCTTAGCCTCCAGAAAACCCATATACTAAACTGTCCACATGTGTTCTTCCCAAAGCTATTAAACAGCGTCATCGTGCCAAGATTTCTTCACACCTGCAAAAAAGGAGATAGATTGTCACAAGGTGCTATCATGTTTACAAAGTACTGCAAAATATTATGATGAATTATAACAATGTAGACCTTACACACTCCCTCACTGTCACACACAAAGAGCTGGAATCATTAGAAAGGAGACGCTTCCCCCAGTTAGGGCAGTAAAAATCATAAGCTGCTTCCACATGTAGTACAGTCTCTTATTTATGCGATCCACCTTTTAAAAACATAACACTCCGTCCACACACATATCATTCCCATGGTTCCTCCATGCCTTATCTGCGATGCTGTCAGACAGTCCAAACAGCTTCAGTAACTTAAAGTTACTTCGGTTTATAAGATGTCTAACATAATAAAGAGATCAATCTATTATAATCAAGAAATCTTGTTTAAATCACTAATTTACACGAAAATACAATGGATCCTCATTTAGACTCTTTTGCGGAGGAGTATTCCTAAAATGTTTCCTTTCCAGCTGTTTTCAGATGAGTGGGTATCATCCTGCTCAAGCGCAATGTCATATGGTATAGAATAATTTATCATTGAAGGACTGGGTACCAGGTGGCAGGAAAAGCCCCTCTCACTTGACTCCGTAATTTCCACACCACTGTTTACTTGGAGTGTTAACACAAAGAATGCTTTCTGAGTACGGTTTAAAAGGGGGGAATTATTTAAGTAGATTTTGAAGTACTACAGACTTCTGTCTTTGTATCAACTTTAAAACAGTTTTAAAGAAGAGAGATTACACTGCAAAAAAGTCATTATTTTAATCAGTGTTTTTCTTTGTTTTCTAATGAAACAAAATGTTCATAATTTTTTTGGATAGAGTCAATTATACTGATAAAAGTATATGTATACAAATCATAAAATCAGTGGACATACTGTAATTTAAAATTGGGCAAAATCTTCTGCCGTTTTACAGTGGAATTTTTTAATGGGCAGATTCAGTTTATATCAAACTTTATTGGCAAGAGAAACTTAAATGTACATTGCCAAGGCATTTTTAGACACTTTACATACAGATATAAAAAAAGTGGAATGCAGAAGTTAAATTAGCTGAAGTTTAAAATCTCAAAAATGTATTTTCTCTGGCTGCCGTTCAGTCTCTACATGTATATTGGCTGAAACTTGCTAAACGGCCAGGTCCTTGTCTTTGCAAACACGCTGGGTCTCACTCAAGCAGTTTCGCCTTTGACAGTGGTTTGACAGTGGAAATTAACGTGTTAAATTTTCCTGCTCTAATATATACAGTATATATATATATATATATATATATATATATATATATATATATATATATATATATATATATATATATATATATATATATATATTACTGCTGTCAGAATCAACATGTTAACGCAGGCAATTAATTAATAAAGTTTAATGCGTTATTTTTCTTAAACGTGATTAACGCATTTCCCGTCAATACAGCATAAACCAGCATAAACACTTGTTTGAAGGGCGGAACCTTTGCGATGTGTCTGCCCGGAGTCATTACACTGATGCACACTTCACAACACACACACACACACACACACACACACAACAGCGCAACATGTTATTGATCAAATGACGGAGAAAGGAGCTCTTAATGCTATTTGATGTACAAAATAAGCCCAGATGGGACTTGTGATAGAAAAAGTATTATTTTTCAGCCTATGTAAGGGACTTTATAATTATTTTAATTACCACAGAAGCACGTCAAGTCTTAACTATCACCAAATGGAGAATGAGACATGAGGATAAGAGTTTTAATGCCCATATATATATATATACAGGAGTGGTGGTGGTGTAGTGGGCTAAAGCATATAACTGGTAATCACCAAACTGGTTTTATCCCAAAAGCCACCACCATTGTATCCTTGAGAAAGGCACTTAACTCCAGGTTGCTCTGGGGGGATTGTCCCTGTAATAATTGCACTGTAAGTCGCTTTGGATAAAAGCGTCTGCCAAATGCATAAATGTAATATACGATTAATCGATTTACCCAGAATTTGCAATTAACTACAAAAAATAATGCGTTTAATCTTGATAAAAAAATTTAATTGACTGACAGCACTATATATATGGGGAAAACAAGTCTTATCTGTCACAATTTTGCCTGATAGGTACATTTATTTTGTTTTAAGGATGTTTGGATATTTTTTTTACTGAAAAACAAGACAAAAATGTTTTTTTTTTTTTTTTTTTTTTTTTTTGCATTATATACTCTAATTTTGAGGAGAGAGAGAGATTACTCAGACAAAAGGTCAGACAGGAGTTTGGCATATGTGTTTGGAAAGTATCTTTCTTCTTTTCAAATGAGTGAAGGCCGAATATTTTGTTAAGCAATCTGCTACAGATGGACAGACTTGGGATATTTTATATGCCACTAAAGAAGCACACTAGCACAATTAGGAAATTATACTACTTTGGCTGGAACTCGCAGTAAAACCTCAGGAGTCTTTACACTGAAAGAAACTGTTGGTAAAATTTGTGTTATTCAAACCTCAATGTATAATGATACCAGATCATCAACGAGAATCGTTGTGGTCTCAATGTATATAAGTGGATTACAATTGCAATTTGTCCTTGTCAGCTATATTTTAAAAAGAGTTGTGAGACACACAGAACTCACTGAAGGAATAAAAGAAATACTGAATTTGGACTTTAATGTAATTTTTAAGAGGGAAAAGGCCCTCCAGAAAAACCACATGAATTCAGTTTTGATTCATTGCAAGGCTATTCAACCAGGCTCCCTCTAGTGGCAACAAGAGGCTTTTATGAGTCAACTGTTTTGAAGTGAAAGACAATGTTTAAAAAGTAATGGAGTCAAAGGCAAGTCCCCAACATGACAGAAAAACTAAGCGTGTGTGTGTGTGTGTGTGTGTGTGTGTGTGTGTGTGTGTGTGTGTGTGTGTGTGTGTGTGTGTGTGTGTGTATACAAGTGGTTTTGTTTAAAGGCTGGCATTTACAAATAATTAACCTCATAAACACAGTTGACAAGGAGGGCTCCATTCTGTCTGTCCTAATCAAATATTCGAGACCTTCACCAACATGTGATTACTGATATGGTTGCAGCCTTTCATGTGTAGGGGCACCTTACACAGGGACATAACCACAATATACTTTGAGGGGGACAAATCCCCCCAATAATCAGATATGGCCAGATTTTGTGCTTTTAGGTTTTGGCAAGGACAGTGTCATATATTCTTAATGCAAATATTATTAGGTAATAATTCAAAATCAATTTAAGATTTTCTAAATAATTTCTTTATGTCTTTAATTAATTCTGAATTTTGTACAGCATCTCCTAAGAGTCTTCTTTTAAAAGAGACCATTTTATTTTGAGGATGAGCCACCAGTTAAAGGAGTAGTTCACCTAAAATTGGAAAATGTACTTTTATTCACTCATTTACTCACCCTTATGTTGTTCAAAACCCATATGCTGGGTTTTTTCTTGGAACATAAAAATAGATATTTTAAGCAGCTCTATTCCGTACAATAACAGTTTATAGTGAGTAGGAGCTGTCAAGCTTCGAAAAGGACAAATACTATAAAGTAAAATTAAAGGTTCAGTATAAAGACATCATAACAGTATGACTTGTGCATTATATTCCAAGCTTTCTAGGGCTATACAACAGCTATGTGTTGTATGGACTACTTTTATAATATTTTTATAATTATAATATTTTTTTTTTTCTATTTGGACCTTGACAGCAGTGGTCAGTATGAACTGACGTTAGGATTCTTGAAGAAAAGATTGTGTTAAGATTCTACTGGGAAGAAAAACAATGAGGAACAACTTGAGGGCAGTAAATAATTTTGTGTATTTTCTTTTTGCTAGCCAGCTGACACAGTCATGTCATTTTACAGATCCATCAGTGATGAAAATAAATTCAAATTATATTAATCTTTTCTTTGAGACAGCACAAAAAAAAAAAAAAAAAAAAAGAAAGAAAAGGAAAAGATGACTGAAACAGGCAAATTGTTAGAAATGTAGATACAGTGTTTGTCTTGTACTGTGTGAACTTTAAAAATACATGTATATTTTAAAAACAGTAATTATACAATTTTGGGCCTTTATCGCATTTCAAGCCTTTATTCAGACAATTATTGCATTCAGCGCCTTTTCCTTTTTAAAGGACCAAAGAGGACCATTATTTGTGACCTCAACACCCGTGACCCCCCCCACCCCCAAAATGGTTTGGTCCCTCCCAATGTTCAAAACATGGTTACGGCCTTGACCTTACACATATTAATTACATGGTCAGGATATCTACAACAAATATCAAAATGACCATCAGTTTTCCATGACTTATCAGTCTGTATCCCATGTGCGATACAAAACTGATTTTCACAGATGTGAAGCAGAGATTCAAACAAGAACAGCAAAGAAAGCTTCAGGGCGATGCTTTACTGCTTGACAGTAACAAGCCTGTAGACTGCACAATTAAGTGACCAATAAGGAGCCACATTAGCAGGGATTACAGAAAAAAAGAGATGTATTTTTCTAAAATTCTAAAAGCCAAAAACCTGAAATTCTAGATCAGAGGACCTCCTGTAGAGGTTTTTGTGGACTGTGGTGGCCCCTACATGCTCCATCTAATGAAAGCAACAGACATTTTAGGGTACTCGGGGGCCACTTTGAACCAATTTAAACAGATTCTGAAGTCATGGAGGCTCACAATGCATCGCCACCCTGCCTCAACAATGTGCCTTATTCTTATATGCAATGACTTATTAAAATACATACGGTAGCAGAAAAATGCTGTCAAAGGGGTCGGAAGAGCTGACGGTTTCTTCATCACGCCATAGAAACACAGGCCAGACTGAGTGATTGACAGAGGCGTCTGAGGAAAACCTGTACGGGGGGCTGGTTGTTCTATTCACCACACAGCAGTTCTGCAGTTGTTCAGAGCAGCAGCTCACAGCCATGTAATTTTGGATCACTAGAGCAGTGAAATCTCCTGGACTTGAGGATCTTCACATTTTAGGCATACTGCTGTTCTCCTATCAGTTAAAATGTTCCATTTAAAATGCTCATGTAAAACAAGCTTTATCAGATTTACATTTATGCATTTGGCACACACTTTTATCCAAACCATCTTACATAGTCACTTACATACAGTAGTTACCTTTTCATATAAATTTTTTCAGTATGTGAATTCTTTGGGAATCAAATCATTAACTTTTTCGTTGCTAGAATAGTGCCATTACAGAGCTTATGTACAGAGTGATTTACAATCTATAATGCAATGGAGGTCCTGGAAAAAAAATCTAACCCCTGACTCTTGCGTTACTAGAATAGTGTTATGCTCTACCAGTTGAGCAAAAGCAACACTACAGAGCTTAAGCACAGAAAGATTTACGGTCTATAGTAAAATGAAACTCCTAGAACTATAAATCTTGACATCAGCAGTCTCCGTCACGATTTCAAGCTTGATTACACTTCGTCAAGCGCTAGGAAGTGTAAACGAGTTTGAAATCATGATTTTGCCTAGAGACTGCAATGGCAAGATGTACAGAGAAAAAAGAGCTACAGTATATTTTGGTCTGTTCTCATGTAACAGACATCACATCTCCAATAAAATTTCTTTGTTTGTGTTCTGCGAAAGAAAGAAAGTCATACAAGTTTGAGACGACATAAGGGTAAATGAGTAAATTATGAGAGAATGATCATTTTTGGGTGAACTATTCAGACATATTAACAGTACAATAGTATATAATGTAATGAAAGTCTGGAACTTTCATTGATTGTTTATTGGGAATCAAGCCCATGTCCTTTGCGTTGCTAGACTAATGCCATGCTTACCAGATGAATTATAGCAACACTACAGATTTTAAGCACAGAAAGATATACAGTCTATAAGGCAATGAAAATGGTTTGATTTGAATAAATCCTGTAAAATAATAGTGTATGTCCAAGGCAATAACCACTGTTAACCCTCTTATGATCTTCGGCCATTTTTGGCCAGAATCATATTTGCTGATTTATTAAAAATAGTTTCCTTTACCTGAGCGGTACAAGACTTGGTGACTTTTCCTCCACTTGAACTCTAAACATACCAAAATAATTTGGGCATGATTTGATACGTCTAAGTAGTCGTAAAAAAAAAAAAAAAAAAAAAAAAAAAGTAAGTACCTTTTGTCTTAGTGGTCAAAATTGACCGACCATTGAAAATGAATAGGAGAGACCAATTTTTTTTATCTGTCAAATACAATCAATAAATCAGCCACAATGCAGAGAAAACGCTGTAACGAATGCAGGAGGAAGTCAAGAGAGCAGGATCTAAGTGCAGCTTTGATTTAATAAGAAAATGAGTCCAAATACAAAACTTGGAAAATACAGAAACAAAACTAAAACTCAGGAACTGAACAAACGTTACATCCATGGGGATAACAGGAAACAACAACTGACCAAGACTACGCAAGCACAAGGACATTAAATACATTGGGGCAAACAAGATAAACGAGAAACAGCTGGGAACAATCAGGGCAGGAACCAGGAACAGAGACACAAGAAGGTAAACAAAATTTCAAACTAAAAGTCACTAAACTCCTAGCGCCCTCTGGTCGCCTGGAAGGCGGCCACAGGGCCGGGACTGGGTCAGGAGGCCTGGGAGGTAGCCACAGGGCCGGGACTGGGTCAGGAGGCCTGGTAGGCGGCCACGGGGGCCGGGACTGGTTCAGGCGGCGGAGCCGCTGGAGGAGGAGTGGGCGGAACTGCTGGAGGAGTCTCAGGGAGAGCGGACAGAACCTCTGGAGGTGGAGTCTATGGGAGAGCGGACGGAACCGTGGAAGACTCTGAGGGCGGAGTCACTGTAGTCCGAAGCACAGGCAGTGACAGGGGAACTGCCTCTGTGGTCGTGAGCATGGGCAGTGACAGGGGGAACGGCCTCCGTGGTCATTAGCCCGGTCAGTGACAGGGGGAACGGCCTCCGCGGTCGTGAGCACGGGCAGTGACGGGGGGAACGGCCTCCGCGGTCGTGAGCACGGGCAGTGACGGGGGGAACGGCCTCCACGGTCGTGAGCACGGGCAGTGACGGGGGAACGGCCTCCACGGTCGTGAGCACGGGCAGTGACGGGGGAACGGCCTCCGTGGTCGTGAGCACGGGCAGTGACGGGGGAACGGCCTCCGTGGTCGTGAGCACGGGCAGTGACGGGGGAACGGCCTCCGTGGTCGTGAGCACGGGCAGTGACGGGGGAACGGCCTCCGTGGTCGTGAGCACGGGCAGTGACGGGGGAACGGCCTCCGTGGTCGTGAGCACGGGCAGTGACGGGGGAACGGCCTCCGTGGTCGTGAGCACGGGCAGTGACGGGGGAACGGCCTCCGTGGTCGTGAGCACGGGCAGTGCCTGGGAAGTAGGAGCCCTTCTTCTCTTCCACTTCCAGACAGCTGTAAGCACAGCTGTGAGAGACTACGAAGTCGAATCCGTGGGAGGCTCGATGAAGGAAGGCAGAGGTGTGGGAGGCTCGAGGGGCTGAGCCATGGTGCCCCCCCCCCCCACCGAAAATTCCACTAGCACTGAAACGGGCATGAACGCTGACTCTGGGATGAACGAGGATGGCAACACTGGCTCTGGGATGGACAAGGCTGGCAACGCTGGCTCTGGGACGGACGAGGCTGGCAACGCTGGCTCTGGGACGGACGAGGCTGGCAACGCTGGCTCTGGGACGGACGAGGCTGGCAACGCTGGCTCTGGGACGGACGAGGCTGCCAACGCTGGCTCTGGGATGGACGAGGCTTCAAGAGCAGGCTCGTTGGCCGTGGCAGGCTTGGGCATTGGCTTGATGGCCGTGGCAGGCATGGGCGCCGGTAGTGGCATGGGGTTCCTGCCATAACCCACAGTGTAAGGGGAGAATGTGAGCCTCAAAGCAAGGTCAATGAACTCTACTAAAGAGAGTTCACACCTGCCTCTAGGCATGCAGGACTTCACCGGCTCATTGAGTCCAAGGCGACAGATGTCCTCCAATCAAAACCCTGGGCGAGACTGCAGAAAAGCTCTGTATACTGCTCTATGGTTTGGTCTCTCTGTTTGAGATGCAGCAGTTGCAAAGCCGCTAGATCCATAGTTGCTGGTCAGTTGTTCTGTAATGAATGCAGGAGGAAGTCAAGAGAGCAGGATCTAAGTGCAGCTTTGATTTAATAAGAAAATGAGTCCAGATAAAAAACGTGGAAAATACAGAAACAAAACAAAACTAAACTAAACTAAACTAAACTAAACTAAAACTCGGGAACTGAACAAATGTTACATCCATGGGGATAACAGGAAACAACAACTGACCAAGACTAAACAAGCACAAGGACATTAAATACATTGGGGCAAACAAGGTAAACGAGAAACAGATGGGAGCAATCAGGGCAGGAACCAGGAACAGAGACACAAGTAGTTAAAAACAAAACTTCAAACTAAAAGTCACTAAACTCCTAGCGACCTCTGGTGGCCTCTAGGGCAAAAGTCTCAGGTGTGACAAACACACACAGAAATTAAAGGGTGAGACTATAAAACATCCAGAGTGCAAAACATACACACCCACTCACACACACAAACACACTTACACACACACACACACACACACACACAAATGAACTGGTGAGACTATAACACAGATCTTTTTTTAAATTTTTTTTATTTGTCAAATAAAACCAATAAATCAGCCACAATGATACACACACACACACACACACACTCAGAAATGAGGGGGTGAGACAATAACACACCCACAATGCAGAAAACGCATGCACACACACACACTCACACACACACACACACACACACACACACACACACACACACACACACACACACACAGAAATAAATGGGTGAGACTAACACAGCCAGAAGTTAGAACACAGAATACACACTCATACACACACACACACAGGGAACAAAGATCAAAGAATACATTCTGAGTGACTCCAATGTATGAAAATATACCTTTTTCACTGTGGGAAAATTTATGCTTAGATGTAGGTGCCTTACCTTCCAGACAAAACACTGCATCTTTCTGTTATGTAAACAAAGACATTTTCAAACAGATCTAAGATATAAATGTGGCCTTGTCAAGCCATGCTCACAGTTCATTCTGTAGCAGCACCAAGGCAAAATGCTTTACTGTTCAGGAGACCCTGCAGCCATCTACTGGCTATTATTGTCACAACATGATTTTCAAGTCATGTTATTTAGATTTTGCTCACCAGATGGCAGCAATCTACCTCCAATATATGTCACATTCTCATATTTTCTTCATGTTTAAACCTATAGAAGCAAGTGTTTTTTACTATACTAAAGCTTTAGAAATTTGTTTATTTGCATATACATAATAATGGTAAAATTGAGAAATGTACATGTAAATAAGATCAAAATAGCATAAAATCCCCAAAGAAGTGCATACTTTTATTGTTATTACTTCAAGGAAGAAGAAATGGTATCATTATCATCATCAACATAAAAGAAAAAAAAAAGAAAAAAAAGATACACCTTTGCTCTTTCCAGTCAAAAATGACTGAGAGGACCAAAGGTAGGGCTCATTTACTAATCCCATAGGAGGGTTAATACTATATTGCTTACACACTTCATCAATTCCAAACTGTCCCAATAATTTTATGCCATACTAGAGGCATAAAAAAAAAACACATTGTAACCACTCGCATTCATGCTGAACTATGCTCATTTGTGGCAGAAACCATAGCAGGTTAGCATAAATAAGTTTAAGTTTTAAGAAACAAATCTATTTGAGGGATGAATAAGAATTCTTTTACCAAAACCCATGCTTATGATGGGTCTAAAATGACTGAATACGGATGAACAGTTGCCACAATTTCCGCAGGCTAAATGCATATGGAATTCACTCCCTCTCAGTTTTCAGTATTTAGACAACCACAGTGCCAGACCTCCTTGGGCTTTCTGCTTTTAGCCATCCAGCTGTCGTCAGGAGGCTGGATTAGGTTAGTTTAACAGTGAAGGTGGCAGTCGGGGCTTAGTAAGAGATCCCAACTGATATGAGTCTGTCTTAGTTGTGCTCTGCTATGATTGAGGAAGCAGGTGACAGATCAGCAAAGAAGGATAATGTAAATTATGGACCATTTGTTGAATGCCTCTAAAACTCAGTCACCAGTAAGCATCCACTGAAGAAGAAATGCTTTTAAAAATATATGATCTCACAAGCGGTATGTAGTGGTATTTGCACTGGCATAGTACGGATATTAATGTTTTATAAAATTGCCACAAAGTTTGTGTAATTTAGGACCAGAGGAAGGAGTGCTATTTTGGATGAAAATGTATTTTCAGGAAGGGCTTCCAGAGAACCATTTGTGTGTCCTGCCATTGACACTGACTTTGCAGTTGTGCACTGGTATAAAACTACACTAGAGTTGTAAAGCTCCATATTTCTACAAAGAAAACTAACTTCTTTACAAAGATAGTGGTTTGTACATAGTTATCAGTACAGTAAAGTTATATCAGGTTCAATAAAAACCCTTATCAGCATGTTTTAACAGTGACTCACACACTGAGCTCATAGCTGCCCAAGAGCGCTTTTGTTTTAGTCGTCATCTGTAATGTGTTTGGATAAAACCCAAGATTACACTTTTGAGGGCAATTACTACTAATTTCTTCAGCGTGTAAAACAAACCTCAGTTCACTTATGCAAAACAGCTTAAGACGTGAATAGTGAATTCAAGGTTGAAACTCTATACTGTATCTCTTTGTGTGCAATAGAAATCCACTGTTTGTGGATCACAGGAGGTTTACCAGCCCCAATACGTTATTCAGGAAAATGATAAAACCCTCCGCTATCACACTAACATGGTGTGAGGAAAAATCTCAGAAGTAAAACAACTTCCATCATCAGGTGAGTAAATGAAACATGTATCCCCAGTTTGGACTCACTGACATACCAATGACGTAATCCTGGGAAACTGGTGTGATATACTGTAATTTTCCTGACATTTCTCTCCACACAGGCACACACTTCTTTGTTTTGTTTTTTTATTATGGTCTCTCTGTGGCACAGGTTTATTAGGATATGAGGTTTCCTGAAAAAGTCACTGCAGAAACATGGAGTTTGTAGTTGTGGCAAAACAGCGAGGAAGAAAATGTTCCAAATTTCCCTCTCGAACTGCAGGCAAGTCCAGAAAAAACAACGCTTGGGCTAAAGCAATGACCCCACAAGTCCAGGTGAGACATTTCACGTGCTTGACACTGCATCCATACAGGTTTCAGGCACTGTAGAAATATGCACAGATATTTCATTGGCATAAAATCCAATCTTGGTTTGTCTTGTTCAAACCAGTAGGCTACATCCACTAACCAAATACAAAACACAGTGTCAAAAGCCAAAACAGGGTTGTTAAAACTTAGTAGATTCTCCTCACCCCATGAGACAGTTGTACTGTAAGTACATAATTACAACACAAGTAAAAATAAAAATGTAAGAAATTTGCCTATTAGCTGTGTAATTTGCAAGGTTTTCAAGAATGCAGTTCAAGAATGTAATCAGATTAAAGGTGTGGCCACACATACCTTCGTACTGAGAAATTATACGGGCGAAGAAGGCATGGGCGGACTTGAACGAGTGTGAAACCAGCAAAAATATACTTCAAGCAGCCTATTTTTAATGCTGCACTTTATACTCTGTGAGACTTAAGTTAAAAAAAAATTCAACACTAAAATATCCATGTCCATTGTGAGTATTTAGTGTATCTGTGTACGAAGCACCGCCCAAACCAAGCAACTTCCCACTGGTCAATTCGCCTGTCAAAGTTCACCAAACTTGAACTTGAAATCTGCGATGGGAAATTCTCTGCCACCGGAATTCCAGTGAGCAAAATTCACTATCGCGTGGATTCCCATTGAGATGATTGTATTACGCCTGCGAATTTCACCATGCGAAGGTATGTTTGACCGCGCCTTAAGGGGGAGAACAAACACCTTAGCACAACGAAAATGACATTTCGTCATGATTTTTAGGCTAACCAAATGAAGCCTGTTCACCCAGTAAGTATGAATTACCCATAAAGGAATATCCCGGGTTCAATATAAATTAAGCTCAATCGACAGCATTTGTGGCATAATATTGATTACCACAAAATTAAATTTCGACTCGTCCTTTAAAAAATTGTGGTTACATTGAGTGTATTATTTGAGCTGTAAAGCTGTTTAAATCATCGTTTTTACGGTCGTTTTCGGATTTACAGCGTTACATCATCATGGCAACAAAGTTGTCAAATTGGATATAATTTAAGGAAAAGGTTAATAAGTGATTTTACCGCACTAAAATCATGTTAACACGGATATTGTTTACATATACATGGATATTGTGGCTACCGTATACTTTTGAAACACTGAGTATTTTAACATTTACATTTAATTTTTAGCCCCATTAACTTCCATTGTAAGTGCCTCACTCTAACCCAGATTTTTGCTTTTTTAAAGGTGTTGTAAGGGATTTTTTTCATGGAAAAGTATACAAAAAAAAAAAAAAAAAAAAAAATCCTACTCCCTGAAAGATAGTACTGAAATAAATGTCATGAGATTTCTCACCAGTCTCTGTGACAGCTCTAGACTTTGTAAACAGCAAACAAAAATGTATCCGCGGGCTGCGGCCTCTGATGCTTTCTGCCTGTCAGTCATTTTGTGTGTTCTCATAGTGTTGTCATTGCAGTGAATTATTGAGGCTAATAGCCATTTTCTGATTTATAATTTGACAGTTGAGGATGCTATTTCACCACTGTTGTGTTTGACAACCGTGGGAACATGCTTTGTTTCGGTTTCAACGATATCAGTGTGGTGTTTTGGATATGGGGGCATGGCTAAATCAACGGCTCAGTCTTGTGGAAGGTAGAATGGCACGAAAGACAAGACTAAATTAATTTTTGTGGTAATCAACATTATGCTACAAATACTGTCGTTTGAGCTTAACTTGTATTGAACCCGGAACACTCATTTTACTATGTGCACTAAAAAAAGAGAGAGAGAGAAAGTCAGCTTCAGTAAATTAATGAAAACCTGTGCTCTCCCTGATCAGGGTCGGGTGGGTGTACAGCATGCTCTTTCTCGAGGAACGGGATGTAACAGGAAAAGGGAGATGGTGATACAAACAAGTCCACTGAATAATTGATAAGATGTGACGCACTGTTTAACAAAGTTGAACACCGAGATGGCACATCTCACGTTCCCATGTCTCCCAGGTTACTTCACATTACTTCATGTTCTCAACTGTTCTGCTCTGAAATACTGAACTTGCTGGTGTAAAGGTTCAGCCACATTGAAATAGACTAATAAAAAGTCCCTGTTACATCACTGAAACACATGAGAAGCCCTATAAGCATTCTTTTCACTTAACAGTAACCATAGTGAACTAGCTCATTTATTGAGCTTTAACCAAGATTAATACAACCAATTCAATCTTTCTTCTTAGATGTTAGGTAAGGGGGTTGTTAATATTAAGATGTATACAGTATAACAGACACCTGTCTATATTAGTATTACAGAAAGGCCTACACCAATGGCAATCCACCACCAACTGTGAGTACCATTCTATTAAGAAAAGGAACTATGCTGAGTAGAATTTTACACTGGCTTGTCCAAACTCAGGCCTTATCTACAAGCATGCATGTTTCCAGTCCATTTGACAGTGCTGATGCTTGAGAACAACCGTTACAGGTCCTCAGAGGTAAAAAAAAAAAAAAAACACAAAGCCACAGTGCCACCATGACAAAAAAATGACTAAAAGCTGTAAAGGACTGTTAGACAAAGAGTCAGTACTGGAGTAATCTGAATGAAGCTCTCAATGATTCAATGGCATTACTATTGAGTCAATGAGCAGCTCAGGTTAGAGTAGAGTGAAGCATTGAAAGCTCTTGTCTACAATATGCAATGATTACTTGTGTGCTTTGCTTGACTCACTAACCTGGTTTGATTTCAAGAATTTTACTCTTTTTCTATCAGCCTTTTCACTTATTTATAGTAATTAAACTGAATCAGATCATTAGTTGTAAAATGTAGAATTTGACAAGATTAAAAGCCTATGGGCATAAACAAGATGAAACCACTTCAGTAACCATTAAAGGGGTAGTTTGTCCAAAAATGAGAATTATGCCATCATTTACACATGTCCAAACCTGTCCATGACCATGGAACAAAAAAGATGTAAGGCAGAATGTTAGCCTAGGTCACCATTCGCTTTCATTACATCTTTGTGAAGTGAATGGTGACTAAAGCTAACATTCTACATACTGTAACATCTCCTTTTTGTGTTCCAAGGAAGAAATAAAGTCATACGGGTTTGGAATGACATGACAGAATTTTCATATTTGGGTGAACTATCCCTTTAACATTGAGAAATAGATCACCACCTGATCAAATGACTCTTGGTAGGAACTTCGGATAGGACAATATATTAAATATTACAATTTTGCAAACCAAAATAAATGAGGAACTATATCAAGGCAAAATTCGATATTTCGAACATTGTTTTCTTTCCATGTGATCATAAATGAAATGAACCGTCAAACATCAAAATCTCTCTCACGCTTTTTTCTACACTGTTTACAGGGATCGCACAAGGTCCAAAAAAATGTAAGTACTGGAATACCTGAAAAATCTTTTGTTGTAAAGTGCTTGAAATTAAAATGGAACATTTCTTCCGTTTAATGTGTGTCCGTCAAAGATGAGATCCACGCACTTCACTTTCATTCAGTAATATGCCTTTTAATATCCTTTCTGTTCTTTACAGTCAGTTGATGATCAAAAAGTAGAAATACAGTACTGTGCAAAAGTTTTAGGCACTTGTGAAAAACTTTCAAAGTGTGGATTTCTTAAAAAAATTATGACATAAATAGTTTTCATTAATCAATTAACGTCATACAAAGTCCAGTAAACAGAAAAAGAGCTAAATCAATATTTGGTGTGCCTTCAAAACAGCAACAATTCTCCTACTTACACCTGGATACAGTTTTTCTTGGTTGTTGGCAGATAGGATGTTCCAAGCTTCTTGGAGAATTCGCCACAGTTCTTCTATTTATTTAGGCTGTCTCAATTACTTCTGTCTCTTTGTGTAATTCCAGACTGACCCAATGTTCAGTGGGAGGCTCTGTGGGGGCCATGCCATCTGTTACAGGGCTCCCTGTTCTTCTATTCTATTCTATTTGCAAAAGGAATTTTTGGGAGTATAAAATGTATATTTCCTATTGACACACTAAAGTAGCAGATATAAATAACCATCTTAAGACAAATGTTTATGTGAAACATCTTATGTTTTTATGTCAGACTTTTGCACAGTACTGTATATATTTTTTAATAACACATAGCAGGGATGCAGTAAAAAAAGACGTGCTGCGACTCTCTCTTGATAATGTGCGGTGAGCCGCAATTCTTAAAAAGACACTTTCACATACTATATACAGTATCATACTATATACAGTATATACACTCACCGGCCACTTTATTAGGTACACCTGCACATCTACTTTTTCATGCAATTATCTAATCAGCCAATCGTGTGGTAGCAGTGTAATGTTTAAAATCATGTAAATATGGGTTAGGAGCTTCAGTTATTGTTCACATCAACCATCAAAAAATGTGATCTCAGTGATTTAGACCGTGGCATGATTGTTGGTGCCAGGCTGCTGCTTTGAGTATTTCTGTAACTGCTGATCTCCTGGAATTTTCACACGCAACAGTGTCTAGAGAGTAAATGGAATGGGTGCGAAAAACAAAAAACATCTGGCAGTTCTGTTATCAAAAACAGTTTGTTAATGACAAAGTTCAGAAGAGAATGGCCAGACTGGACTTAGCCGACAGGAAGGTGACAGTAACCCAAATAACCACACGTTACAACAGTTCTATGCAGAAATGCATTTCTGAACATACAACACGTCGAACATTGAGGCGGATGGGCTACAGCAGCAGAAGACCCCTCTGGGTACCACTACTGTTAGCTTAGAACAGGAAACTGAGGCTGCAGTGGGCACAGGCTCACCAAAACCAGACAGTAGCCGACTGGAAAAATATCGCCTGGTCTGACAAATCTGGATTTCTGCTGAGGTACACAAATGGTAGACCCACTACAGCCTCAGTTTTCTGTTCTTGGCTGACAGAAGTAGAACCCAACATGGTCTTCTGCTGTTGTAGCCCATCCGCCTCAAGGTTCGACATGTTGTGCATTCTGAGATGCTATTCTGTTCACTACAAGCCAGTCTGGCCATTCTCCATTGACCTCTCTCATCAACAAGGCGTTTTCGTCCACAGAACTGCCGCTCACTGGTTGTTTTTCACAGCATTCTCTATACACTCTAGAGACTGTTGCGTGTGGAAAATCCCAGGAGATCAGCAGTTACAGAAATACACAGACCAGCCCGTCTGGCACCAACAATCATGCCACGGTCTTAATCACTGAGATCAAATTTTTTCCCCATTCTGATGGTTGATGTGAACAATAACTGAAGCTCCTGACCCATATCTGCATGATTTTATACATTACACTGCTGCCACACGATTGGCTGATTAGATAATCTCATGAATAAGTAGATATACAGGTTTATCCAATAAAGTGGCTGGTGAGTGTATATATATATATATATATATATATATATATACAGGGTAGCCCCAAAAAAACGGGGCCACTATGTTTGATTGCTCATATCTTAAAAAACGCATAAAGGCATTTCCACGATTTTTGGCGTACTTCTACGAATTTTTGTAAACAACAAAATGATGTCACCCGTGAGCAACAACTTGCTACCTATAAATAAATAAGTAAATAGTTTGGCCCTAAAAAAAAAAACGGGGCCACATTGCGAAAGAGAAGCGCCTAAGTTTGCTGCCATTGAAAACTTAGCTAAACGATTTACTTATTTACTTATAGTAAGTTGTTGCTCATGATGACGTCACTGTGAGGGCATTTTGTTCTTTACAAATAGTCGTAGAAGTACGGCAAAAACCTCAACCTCATATCGCATATCGAACCGAATGATGAGATAACCATATCGTCCCACCCCTTAGTAGGAACACACTTTATGGATAGAAAAAAGAAACCTAGGTCTCCAGAACAGCAGTCTGGAGCACTTAGATATTATATCTTTGCTCCAGCAATAGAGATGGCTAGACAAACTAATTAGAACAGAATGTTTTGCAGACTTACAGTAAGAAAGTAAGAAAAAAAAAGAAAGAAAAAAGTATTTTTTGCAATTTGCATATCACCTGTCATCCGTTCCAATGGGGGGGGGGGGGGGCAGTGCCAAATCCAGGCATAACATCAGAAATTAAACCTGTAATTTCTGTCAAATTTTGCAAGTGCACAAAATCACTTACAATCTGTTTCCTCTGAAGAACAATTCTGAGATGATTATAAGGCTTCAATTAAAAACAAAAGGAAAGAGAAATGGAAATGCATGCCTGATATCCCACATCAAATCTACATAGGGAAATCACTCAGCGAACGTTCTATTTCTCCACTTCCGACTGCGGGTTTTGCAGGAAACAGATTAAATTTGGCTTCCCCAAGACCAACAAAGAGTTCAGACTGCTGAACAACCTCATATCAAATCTCATAGTTTTTGTCTCAGTGTCTGCAAAAAAGGGAGGAAAAGGAAATTTCTATGTAATGAATATTACATTCAATATAAAATCATTAGAAATCCTTCAACAAAATTATGCTGATACTGAGTCTCGCCCAGTAATGATCAAGCATTTTTGGGGAGAGTGGTTTCAAATCCCCCTCCTACTGAAACACACGCCCTATTCTCTTAGTTTAGTCTAATTAAATCAAATGGCTCCTCTCTCCCACCAAGCATTGCCTCTGATCAGTTTCCAAGTGTTGATGGGCAACAGTATGAACAGAATCCCCCTCGCTGGGTATGTCTTTCTTTTACTGCTTTTTAATGTGTGTCTCATGCTGAGTTTGCACATGTGCCATGTGCTCCTGACATCAGCAATGCTCTGATGTGGGAAACGTCCATTTAGACAGCTCCCTAGACTCCTGTTCTAAGATCAGTTTTGCACTTTAATTTGTAATATAAAAGATTGTTTTAAGATAGTCCTGGATCAGTCTTGAGTACATTTCAACTCAAAAGCACAGCCCCAGATTGCTAAGTTGGTAGGCTCTTGTTAAAGTCAGGGGACCATGACAGCAGGGTTGCCAACCGTCTCATATAATACAGAATCGTTCCTTTTTTAAGGGAACAAAATTGGGTTCCGTATGAAATCCATACAGATACGGGACGCCATTTGTTTCCGTATTTTAGCATCTCACACCCAAACTTCTAAATTAAATTTAAACCGAGATAAATGGTCCTGAAACACACACCTTTCACATGAGTTGTGTGAGATATCGGCTGTTGATATGTTACAGTGACCCCATACTTTGATAGATGCGGCCGGGGGAAGGATCAATGACAATCAGCGTATGTTTTCTGTCAGAAGCAGGAAAATGTTGTCAAACATAAAGCATTAGAGTGCATGATAATTGTTTCTCACCATTGTGGCACAAGAAAAATCTGCAATGCCCCCCCTTGACCCCCCCCCCCCCCCCCAATGTATACTTCTGTTGTCCATGTTGCTGATTGCTCCGCACACAGTACATGTACGGACTGTATACTTCGTTTTTTTGTGTTCCGAATCGAATCGCACCCGGTCAACTACGCTGCCTTTCAAAGTATACTCTTCTGACCATGAGCAAATACAAACACGTAGCAGAATCACATATCAGTTGTAGTGGGCATGCATTGAAAGTGTTCATATATGCTCACGGTCAGAAGAGTACTTTGAAAGGCAACGCGGTCGACCGGCATGATCCGATCAGGAACACGAAAAACTGAAGTATACCCGGGCCTTAAAGGACAAAGTATACTTTGGTTGTCTGCATTGCTTCTTACTTTGTGCACACTATGCGTGACGCAAATATCATCATGCGGACAGTCCTCGTCTGTGCACATCGGAGGCACATCCACCTGCCGTTGACTGTACTAAAAGAGTATCACAAAGCAGTCGTAGTGTTCATGCGGCGAAACACATTTGTATTCGCTTGTGGTCAAAAGAGTATACTTTGAAAGGCAATGCCGTCTACAGGGTGCAATCTAATCGGGAACGTAAAAAAACAAAGTACACCTAGGACATTAGACCCGGCCATGGATACAGTACAAGTTCAGTTAAAACATTTTATGTGATTTTCTTACATTTCCCTTGTTATAAATAAACACTATTTACTGCCAAAACAACTATAATATAATCCAAAGAGAAACACTATTTTAATGTTAAGTTTGATTTATACTATTTTCAACACATTAGTCATATACTGTCTGATGACCCCAATTTTAAACAGAAAGCCTGTTCATTGAGTTTTAAAAAGTAAAAAAGGCTTAAATTTAATATGGGAAAGAAAACGCTTGTCAGACAAATATTGTCTTTCTCCATTGATTGCAGCTTAATTCTTTTGGCAAAAAGAAGTGTTTATTAAAAGTGAATATTGATAGAAATTTGGTTCTTCCTGGTCGTTGTATTAAAGCCGTTTTCATTTTAATCGTTTTTGGGTCTGTTTGCACCAAACATGCTTTTGCGTTCATCCGCGCTGTTTTTCAATTGTTCTCCTATGTAAACGAATGCAGGAGACCCGCTGAAAACAAAAGTCCTGCATTTGCCTGGTAGAAAGTTGGCAACCCTACATGTCAGCCCAGATAGGCCTACGTCTCTGAGATAACTCTGACATCTCCGTTTTAGATCTTTTCATCTGGAAAGCATCGCAATCTAATTAACGTCTGCTAAACATCTTAGAAAGATCAGATTTACAAACATTATAAATAATAAATGTCTCAAAGGCATCTGCTTACGACATCCGAGAGGAAACGTCTTACAGACGTTTTGCAGATGAGCAAACAGCCTAAAACAATATGTCTTCCAGATGTAAACACACACATCAAATAGACATCTGGATGATGTACATGTGCTATCAGGGAGTATATCCCAGAATTTGTTATCCCAAAGTAGCAGTTGTACGTGTTTAGAGTGTTAAAATGTCATAAATACACATCTGCACTCACACAGCATCCTCTAGCCTTGTACATGTGGGGTGCATACAAACCCAGATTGCCACGTCTGTCATTGCAACCACACTCTGTTACACATGCCTTGCACACGTTCGTTAGTGAGTAAACTGCTTTCTTCTCTTTTGACTGCAAGTTCGTGATGCTTAATTACAGCCTGTGTAGTATGAATGAGAAACTGAATAATAGGCACGCCGTAATGCAATGAGGTGCGTGCAGCTATACGTTGCGTGCAGGAACATAGTACTCATAGTACTCTATACGCGTCCAGAAGCCGCAGTCGCCAATGAAAGAGAGAAAAAAAGCAAAAAACTCAAACATGTGTCTCTGGTTAAAAAAAAAAGAGAGAGAGAGCTGGTTTTCAGGATATTGCACGCCTCGTCGCCCAAGAAGAAACCGATATTCGCTTGGCCATTTAGAGTTTACGTGCGAGGAATAGAGGGACAGTCCCACTCTCTGCCTTGGAAAGATGTGGCACTCACGCCTGTCAGCGACGCTACAAAACAGGAACGCTTTCGTTGTAATGAACAGTAGCCTGTATGTTTACAGTGCACGCGAGCGCGTCGATCTTAATGCAGCTCCGAGCAGGAACAGATTTGCGGGCACCAACAGTCTCTGTATGATTAAAATGGGAGTTCGTTGCTCGATAACAGTATAGATGAGGTGGATGAATTTTTCCTCGAATTATATTACCCCATTTAATCTAAAGTTTAGGTTAAAAAAAAATAATTATAATAATAATAAATAAATAAATAAATATATATATATATATATATATATATATATATATATATATATATATATATATATATATATATATATATATATATATATATCTTTTTTTTTGTTTGTCTTTTTTGTCTTTTTTTTTTTTTTTTTGACATAGCTTAATATAGCCTATTACTTGTTTGTTGACATCAGCTATTAACTAGAGGATACAGTATTTAAACATTCCATAACTCTGGGTAATTTTACTGATTTAGTACTTCTCGAGAAGGTTCTGGGAACGTTATTTGTTGTTAAACAATAAACATTAGCTAACGTTCTGTTCTAATAGATTTTAACTAGATTTTCACAAAAACAACAACAAAAAAAAAACCTACCTGGAACATTCTGGGAAGGTTAGTTTGACGTTATAAAAATATATATAACATGAAAAGAACGTTCAAAGAATGTAAAAAAAAAAAAAAAAAAAAAAAAAAACAATCCCCAAAATAAATAATGGGAACCATACACTAACGTTATGGGAACGTTCTGTTTGCTGGGATTCTATAGGCGACTGTGCCTATCTTATGAATAGATTCATGAATTTAAAAATAAATCAATGTATCAATTTAGGACACATTCATCTATTTTGGAAAAATCGCTTTTCCCAATTGGCAAAACGCGGTGTTGTGTTAACGGATCAATACTACCGCAGCATGCTGCTTTAACCAAACTCATTTAAAATGCGCGGACTAACATAGGCTACTGTAGTAGTCACCTAATAAGGGTTTGAAGTATAAGGGAATTAATGAAACTGCCCATGTAGGCTACTCTTGAACACAAAGACGAGCTTGGTTTTGCCTACACAAAGATATGAATAGGAGTAAAACGAATAACATAAAGCAGCACTCCAAATTTCCCCTTGCGCAAACGCTAAAGATGTCAGAAATTCTGTTAAGCACTGTCTTGAGGCATTGTAAATGATACGATTTTCATAATGACACTGATTCTTACATTCATCTGAACGATCTCCGCCACTGTCTGAGCATCCGTTGTTTCACTCCAATCCAATTTGTATGCAGATGTATCCAGCCGGTTTCCAGCCACAAAGGGAATCCAGAGGGAAGAAACGGGTTTGTTTAAGATTAATAAATTTGCATTAAATCCATAGGAAGCAGGTTAAATTCTGATTCCCCTCTGGTTGCAGACCTCTTGCTTTAACCGGCAAATAATAGCCTATACCCTCGGCTGTCGCACGTCAGGTGTGAGCAGGTCCGCAATCCACTATTCCATTCAAAAATTGGATCCGTATCTTACGATCTCCTCTGTGTTGTAGTAGTAAAGTGCACCTCTGTATAACGGTCACCCCAGCATCCAATTGTGCCTGGACCGGGCGCTCTATGGACAAACCGCACCTCTGAGAATGAAATCCGACACCCAGATAAGGCCCGGCCTCTCCTAATTTGGGTTGCTAATATATTCGACACGTGGGGAGCGGTACGAAATGGGGAACAGAGGGGGGAAAACGAGGAGGACTGAGGAGAAGACTGGATTTGTTCCTGTAGTAGACTGTAGTGCCACCATGCTCCACCTTGGAGAAGTGGTTTTAAGACAAAGAACCAGATTCAAGATCTTTTCACAATTGTTTAATATGATGCTGAACGCATATTTATAATTTGTATGCATTTATATATGCAATCATACATATATAGTAATTATTCAGAATTTTAGATTGAAATTGTAATCATATTCAATTATAATGAACTTGTTTATCTATACCTTAATAGCACAATGTAATCACTAAGGTAGGAAGCTTGCATTTTTAAATGCACCAGCATGCATTTCAATTTAACATGTCTAAGGATTCTGTGTTTTTTTTTTTTTTTTTTTTTCTTATCATATGTCATTGATAGTTTTATAGATTTTACGTTAATTCTAATAAATGATCATTTTAGGTTACTTAATTTCTGTGGGTGGGAATGAACATCAAAAAATGTCTACCAGGCCTTGCTGGACATTTTTTGTAGTATTGAGAGTGTGGGCGTACACTTCACAGACTGATGGGGTCTAAACGTACAGCAGCACAAGGAGAATCGGTGTGACAGCAAGGTCATTTATCAACCTGGCTTTCAGGTCAACCCCCTCTGCCTGCATCCAAGCGTTAAGTGGAAGGTTTGCTGCCTGAATACAAACCTGCAGAAAGGAGAGCACAATTTCTCCATGGAATATTATGGGTTCAAATTCAAATTAAGTTGAACTCAGTTGACAGCATTTGTGCCACACAAAAATGTGTTTCAACTTGTCCTGCATCCAATGTCCCAGTCGTTTGCTTAACTCTAAAAAGCCTGATATTTGTATTAATTGTCAGAATTGTTTTTATTTTTATAGAGAGAGAGAGAGAGAGAGAGAGAGAGAGAGAGCTGTTATTTTAAACCATGGTATGGACAACATTAACTATATATATATATATATATATATATATATATATATATATATATATATATATATATATATATATATAAATGATTTTGTCCATACAGTGGTTTAAAAAAACAGCTCTATGTGTGTGTGTGTGTGTGTGTGTGTGTGTGTGTGTGTGTGTTTCATATTTGTCATTATCCTTCTGAGACCCAACATTTAATTTTTGTATATGACATTTGTTATTTAAAGGGATAGTACACCCAAACATGAAAATTCTCTCATCATTTACACACCCTTATGCCATACCAGATATGTATGACTTTCTTTCTTCTGCAGAACACAAATAAAGATTTTTAGAAGAATTTCTCAGCTCTGTAGGTCCATACAATGCAAGTGAATGGTGGCCAGAACTTTGAAAGTCCAAAAAGCACATAAAGACAGCATAAAAGTAATCCCTACTCCAGTGGTTAAATCCATATCTTCAGAAGTGATATGATAGGTGTGGCTGAGAAACAGATAAATATTTAATTAAAAAATATATAAATCTCCACTTTCACTTTCTTCTTCTTTTTTTTTTTTTTTTTTTTTTTTGGGCAATTTGAATTCTTTGTGCATATCGCCACCTGCTGGGCATCTTATCACGTTGCTTGTTGAGCACGTTACCGTGGAGACGTAGTGCGTGTGGAATCTTCACGCTATTCTCCGCGGCATCCACGCACAACTCACCACGCACCCCACCAAGAGCAAACCACATTATAGTGACCACGAGGAGGTTACCACATGTGACTCTACCCTCCCTAGCTACCGGGTTAATTTGGTTGCTTAGGAGACCTGGCTGGAGTCACAGACACTTAACCTAACATTAAACCTTTGAAGAAAGCATAGGATGTCTTCTACCTTAGTCAAAAGCAAAAATTAAGAAATATTCAATACTGGGAAGTAGAAACTTTGAAGATCCTCTTTTGACCAAATCCCAGATGTGTTTAAGCAGCAGGGCCTACTGGTAAAGTGGGACAGAGAAAAAATTATTCTCTAGAAAATATATACTATATATATATTTGAAATTATTTTTTTAATTATCTTTTACACTTTCACATCATAACATTAAGTTGGGGGTGATTGTTTAGTAATGATTTAGAATAATTTAATGTAATACGTATGATACAATGTGGATCAAGCTTAAATGTCTTTTGTCACTTTGCCCATATTCGCCCTGTAACACGTTCTCACTCCTAAGGCTTCAAAGACTGATGCTTGAGCAAGAGCCCAGTGCATCAATCATCAGTTTCACGAAGCATCCGGCAAGTGCGTTCGTTTCAACGAGAAACCTTTGACGTCAACCGACTGACGCAATGGGCATTAGGATTTTAGCATTGTTTAATTATACGTTGGGGTACAATTTTGTCATCGTGACATATGTTGGGATATGATTTTAATTAAATTTGAAATCAGCAACATTTATTCACAGTGGTTAATATTTAATCTGTTGTTTATCTGTCTATTTAATCTGTACACATCCTGCACTGCTGAAGTGACCCGTTTCATTCCAGGTGTATTCCGAGTCTTACAATCATTTTATGTGAAGAACAAACCTAAATGTATGTTTTTAGTCACCGATAACACATCCTGCACAAGTTTCTTTATAACACATTTAAAATGGCCACCTCAAGCGTAATGACACGGGTTTGACATCAGAGACTCAGCGATTATGCCATTGGCTCTCGCGTGTCTTGTGACCGATTACAACGACCTCATGTTCAGATTGCAAAACTCCCATAGGCCCTGTCCCAATACCCACATTTACGGTCTTGGCCACTTGAGTACACGTGCACACGACAGTAAGTAGCCTAAGTGTTCAAGACTGTCCCATGTCTAAAACATGCCAAAGCTCTGTGCACTTAACCCACACTAAATCAACACTAGCGCGAATACCACTTCAGAGCGGTCTTTCAGGCTAAGTGTATCCCAGAGTTCATCGTGATCAGGAGCCACACCCCACCTACCTGAGCGATCGGTGTATTTTTGCCATGATGACGTCAAGGGAAGCTTTTCAACATAGTATAACGTGTTTGGGATGACTTAATAGCAGCATCACAATTACAAAATATTATTTATGTGTAGCTATATTTATACACCTCTTTGTTATCCTTCTCACCCAATAATTACCTTATTTTGTTTGTTCTTGCCTAATACTGCTGGTCATTTTGGTCATTTATCAGCCAGTGTGGCATACAATATGCGGTCTAGTAAATGTTGTTTTAAAATGAAAAATGTATCAACTACAACCACAGGTTCTTTCTCGTCTTTATGCATTTAAAATGTACACTGGCTGCCAAAAGTTTGGGATAATGTACAGATTTTGCTCTTATGGAAAGATATTGGTACTTTTAATCACCAAAGTGGCATTCAACTGATCACAATGTATAGTCAGGACATTAATAATGTGAAATATTACTATTACAATTTGAAAAAAAAATATTCAGAACTTCTTAAACTACTTCAACAAGTTCTCATCAAAAAATCCTCCACGTGCTGCAATGACAGCTTTGCAGATCCTTGACATTCTAGCTGTCAGTTTGTCCAGATACTCAGGTGACATTTCACCCCACACTTCCTGTAGCACTTGCCATAGATGTGGCTGTCTTGTCGGGCGCTTCTCACGCAATTTAAAGTCTAGCTGATCCCACAAATGCTCAATGGGGTTAAGATCCATAACACTCTTTTCCAATTATCTGTTGTCCAATGTCTGTGTTTCTTTGCCCACTCTAACCTTTTCTTTTTGTTTTTCTGTTTCAAAAGTGGCTTTTTCTTTGCAATTCTTCCCATAAGGCCTGCACCCCTGAGTCTTCTCTATACTGTTGTACATGAAACTGGTGTTGAGCAGGTAGAATTCAATGAAGCTGTCAGCTGAGGACATGTGAGGCATCTATTTCTCAAACTAGAGACTCTGATGTACTTATCCTCTTGTTTAGTTTTGTCTTTGAAGACTGTAGTGTACACCTTTGTATGAAATCTTCAGGTTTTTGGCAATTTCAAGCATTGTATAGCCTTCATTCCTCAAAACAATGATTGACTGACGAGTTTCTAGAGAAAGTTTCTTTTTTGCCATTTCTGACCAAATATTGACCTTAAGACATGCCAGTCTATTGCATACTGTGGCAACTCAAAAACAAACACAAAGACAATGTTAAGCTTCATTTAACGAACCAAATAGTTTTCAACTATGTTTGATATAATAGCAAGTGATTTTTTAGTACCAAATTAGCAATTTAGCTTGATTACTCAAGGATAAGGTGTTGGAATGATGGCTACTGGAAATGGGGCCTGTCTAGATTTGATCAAAAATTACTTTTTTCAAATAGTGATGGTGCTGTTTTTTACATCAGTAATGTCCTGACTATATTTTGTGATTAGTTGAATGCCACTGTGGTGAATTAAAGTACCAATATCCTTCCATAAGAGCAAAATCTCTACATTATTCCAAACTTTTGGCCGCCAGTGTACGTTTTAATGCTTTCTATTTGTTGTATAAAACAACATACTGATAAGTTGTGTAAAGCAGTCTTTGGTCGTCTTATATAGCCTAAATGACAAGCCAAAGCATATAATTTAAATGGTTTGTATTAGTAGCTAATAATAGATTACACAGGTTTATAGAATAAAGTTTTTTTATTATTATTATTACATTTTATGCAGTGTATTGAGAAACAAAGTAGAAAGAAATTGATTATATATCATATTTTACAGCAGTTATGAATGAAACACTTTTACAGTTAAACATTTTTAATGTGCAAAGTATTGAAAATCAAAATGAGTAAAAATAATTAACTTTTACAGTTATTTTCACACAACAAAAACAATTTTACTTACATATTTTCTACAGCACAATACACTTCCAACAACCAGTAGTGTATTAATAAATGAAAAGTAAAATGAAAAATTTTCAGTTATTTATTATTTTAAGTAGGCTATAACAGTCACCACTACCAAAAACAATCAGTTTTCAGCTGAGTGAAAAGACAAAAACAGCTGTCGCAACCAGCACCAACATCTTTAAGGGTGCTTTCACACTGGCAGTTTAGTTTGAAACAGAGCACGTTTCGCTTGAAAAACTGCTCATGTGAAAGCTGTCATGCGGATCGGGGAGCGCACCGCGGTAGTCTGAGTTGGTCTGAGTTCAGTTGCAATGGACCTGTAGCGTGATTCACATGAATGTGAAAGCAACTCGGACTCGGGTGCGCACTCATTCAGGAAGTAAAGTAATCTGCGCATGCGTTTCAGCCGATGACGACATCATAAGTTTCGTCTAATAAATATAGGGTATAATAGGAGATGACAGTGGTGATAACCTCACCTTGGACACGAGCGTGAGTAAGCGTGCAGTGTAAACAAAGGCTATGTTCAGACTGCAGGCAAATCTGATTTTTTCTCAAATCAGACCTTTTCAGGCAGACTGTCCGCACAATTAAATGCAAGTGATCAAATCAGATTTGTGCATTCAGACATAACCAACCTATCTGCATGGGTTGCTTTGGTAATGACGTAGGCGTACCCACGTGACGATGCTTTCAAAACAGATGTGGGGAAAATGGAGGTGCATCATCTCGCTCTCCAAATAAGTTCCCTGTCCAGTCGTGGTGCAGAACTCCTCCGTCACCGATTGTTGACATCATCGTTGTGTGTCGCATTAAGAGTGATGCAAAAGACCACTTGAAATCTGATTTGAGCAGCCAGAGCGTCCGGACTGAGACGCATCTGAAAAAATCATATTTTAATCGCATTTGAAACCACCTCCCAATATGGTTTGAATCAGATTCAGATTCATGTGTTTTTTTGCTGTCCAGACTATCAAAACTCATCTGGATACAATCTGGATATGCAAAAAATCGGATTTTTAGTGGCAGTCTGAACATAGCCAAAGATGCAAATTAATTCCTTGCATTCAGCTGTCTCCTCAAAAAATGGCGTTTGCGAGCAGCAGCAAGCCGCCTTCCCCTGGACATCTGATGAGTTACTCCATGAAGCACACATATACGCAGTTGTCGTTCACTCTGCTGTGCATAATGGCACCAAAATAACAAAAAAACAAAAAGTATGATGAGTCGCGTTGTGTTCTCCATGCGTGTTTGTGATGACGTAAGATGAACTCAAATGGACAGGGGTTCGATAGAATCAAGTGAGTGTGAAACCAGAGCAACACTGCGGGGGGCACCGGGAACAATCGCACTCGGAATCAGACCGCAGCAAATGTGCCCAGTGTGAAAGCCCCTTAAGGGTGCTTTAACACTTGGTTCGATTGCTTGGACTGAACCAGAGTTAGTTTCCTCTCCCTCCCCCTCCCGCTAGTCTGTGTTCACATCATATTATTTGGGTCCGAACAGCGGTCCTCAACGTCATACAAGCGGCAGCTGTTTACCACTGTAACTAGGTAACAACTCGAGAAGACATCACTGTGTTAAGTATTAAAATTTGTATCTTTGGATTATCCACGAAAACTTGCCATGCACACAACAACACTTGTGTTTGTCTCCCGCGGATGCACTGAATGTACAATGATGTGATGAATATTAGCGTTTGTCTGCCGCGAGCCCGCGGATGTGTTGCAAGAGATGTGAAGAATGTGAACTGCTCTCTGAAGGCGGTGTATTTGGACACAAGCAGGTAACGAGAAATGCATTATACCATAATAATTGCGATCGTGAGCCTGCAAAGAGACGAATTATACGTCATCACAAGCGGTTCACTTCCGCAGTTTGGTACGATTGTGTTCATATCAGCAGTGAACCGTACCAGGGTTCACATGAACCGCAACCCAGACCACCTTTTCAAGCAGACCCGGGTGCGGTTCTCGGGTGCACACCTGAGTTCGGAAAACAGCGTTCACATAATCCAAGCAAACCGAACTTGACGTCATTCGACCCTGTGTGCGCACCAAAAGTGCTAGTGTAAAAGCACCATGAGGGTGTTCACACTTGTAGTTCGGTTCTCTTGGTGAAAATTATACGTTTAGTCCTGGTTTGCTTAGCGTTCACACTGGCATTTTTAACACTGAACCTAAAGCTACAAAACAAATGCATCAGGATAAAGTCACAACCTGATTGGACAGATTTTATGACGTATATTTTGCGACGGAACTTGCCGAACATCCAAAACAATGCTGGCTGCTGGGCGAAATGTGCTCATTAGATTTATATACTGTATTTATATGTGGTGGTATTTTTACCAGCTGAGAATAAACGAAGAGCTAATAAAATGTGTAAAGGTGTCAAAACAGTGCCAGGAATTCCTCCGTTGCACACACAAATGAAGATATGCTGCAAGGACGGCTGATGGCGGTTCCGACGCCTGTACCGAACTGTAATGGGCAACATAGCTCCTATGGTTTTGATGGCAGCGTTCACATTTGTTCAAATGAACCGCACTAACAGAGCAATCGCACCAGAGTTCGTTTTAATCAAACCAAACAAGTGTCCCAACATGCAATCAAAAATCATCTACACACTCGCAGTCTTCACGTCTACTTGCACACTAGTGGCCAAACACCGGAAATACGTAAGACAAGTGGATAAGTAGGCAAGACCAAAACCATGGGGGTATTGGGACAGGGCCATAGACTTCTGTTGTAATCGGAGAGTGCAGAAGTGAAGCGTGCCGTGGGGCAACTGATAGTTCCAAACACTGAATAGTTCCAGCACTGAACCCCATTCATTTCAGTGTTTCTCAAGCACACTCGCTGGTATGTTGACAAAATGACTGCATTTTTTACTTTTTTACATTTTAACGCATTAGCTGACCTCTCATGAATCTAGTCAATAGTGGTATTTTATGTAGCCAGCTCTAGTTAATGTTTATCGTTAGATAATAGCTAGTTAGATTCTAATTGCAGTTAGCTAACATGAGCAACACTTCACAAGCTACCATAACCAGATGTCAGTTGGCCTACATTTACCTCAAATTAATTGCAGTTATTGGTGTTCGTTAACATACTAAGTTTATCTTCGGTGATTAGATTTGTTGTTAAAGTTAGCAACACTTAGTACAAGACCGTCCCGTATTAGTACACCTAATTTCAATGAATGGTAGCTAGCTCAACTAGATAACATGGCTAGCTTGTATCTAGAAAGGTTGTTCCTTGGTTAATTCAGTTATTACACACATAATTTGTTAGACAGTGCATCAGTGACGGGTGATAAGATCAGCAGCATAAATGTGAAAGATCATAGTAAAAAGAAAGTATAACTGTAGATAGCTAATTACTTTACATATTTTTCTATTGAAGAGCTGACATGTGAAATCGTGGGAGACTGACTTTGATGGCCTAGCAAGCCAGTTATCTACAAATGATCCAAAAAGCAGTAATGTATGTAATTGTCTCTGTATCCTCCAAAATAATCATAGAGTTGAATCAATGCCTCTAAACAACAAAAACTGAACATTATAACCTTCAAGAAGTAAGGATTTGAATGCAGGACTTTTACTTGTAGTGGAGTATTTTCACAGTGTGGTATTAGTACTTTAGTACTTAAGTAAAAGATCTGAATAGACCTTCCACCACTGTCTGCTTCTCGCAGTGGAATGCCCTCACCCAAAAATTCAAGTAACCATTGCATTACTTGTGGTGTGGAGTTTAAATGTTTTTGCTATCATTGTATGGATAAGAATTTGACTCTGTGGTACTTGCATGTGTGTCTGGAGATGTTTTGAGCAGTCATCATCCAGTGAAGTTTATTGAGCGCTCATGGCCAGGTGTCCAGATCTCCTTTTGTTCCTACTGTTGTGGTGAAAGAAAGAATGCAATGGCTATTTTGAACACTTTTATGCCTTTCCTGGCCTGCTTTCTGCCATCTTTCTCTCCCTGTAGGAGGTTGAATGAGTTTCTGTGAAGACTGCCCATTCAAGGAAAAACGGATCTATCCTCTCCCTGGATATATTATATAATACAATTTTTGTTGAATGCAATTGGTTGCCTTGTTTATTTTGCACTATTGACCAAACCTCTTTCTTGGGTTAAACTGAGCAGTTGCTTGCATTCATTGATATTCACTTGTTGTGCATGCTTATGTGAATGTCTTAAGATAACATTAGGATGTGAGTAACTATGACCAAAGAAGCACGAGAGAAATATTAATACACATACTGTAAATGTATTCAACGTTATGAGAGCAATCCCCTTCCCTCCAAAATTAAACACAGAAAAACTGATTAATGCTGTCTCTCCATCACTCCCCAGAAAAAAATGCTACTATAAATGTAGTCAACGTAGTAATCAATGCACATTATGCGTTAATATTTACTGAAAATTTCTGCAAATATAGGAGCTGATGCTGTCTGTTCCACTTAAACTAATTTAAACAGGTTGACAGCACAGATTTGTTTGGAACTATTGAGAGCTACATGAACCACTTGACCGCATGGCGGTGAGTTCAAATAGTGTCGCAACTCTCTTTTTTAACGGCGCTGGGATGTACATATATTTTCTGAATGAGACGTGCCGGCAGAATCAGGACGACAGGATCAGGATACCTTCAGAGAGGGGGAATATTTTTACCGATTAAATTTTCAGTTTCACTCTGCTTCTCGCACAATGCAATCGTATGGTTTGGAATATTATTATAGTGCATTTATATAAATATATATAAATGATCGTGGCTGCCCAGAGAAACGTAATGATGCTAGACTTTTTAAATCACACCAGTAAACGCTCAGCTTTGGCAGCCATAAAAAAACACTAAAACTAAAATAAAAACTAACTAAACTGAAGCTAAAAAACACTGAGAAAACTGATGAAAACTAAACTAAATTGTCATGAAAAATTGAATACAAAATAAAAATAAAAACGAAATAAAAAAACCCAAAACTATAATAACACTGCTGGACAGAGAAGAGATTTCTAGGAAAAAAGGACTTAAATATTGATCTCACCTACACGTATCATATCGCTTCTGAAGCCATGGATTTAACCACTGGAGTTGTGTGGATTAGTTTAAAATAAAATATGAATAATATATATATATATATATATATATATATATATATATATATATATAAAATGATCATATGTTTTTTATTCAACACTATTTTTACATTTAAAAAAAAAAAGCAAAGTTGTAAATCCCTTTTTTGCTGTGTTCAGGAGGTAATGGTAAGATGACATCATAATAGCTTGTAATGTAAAACAATGAGATCTTTAAATTGACAGAGCAGGCTGCATATATAAAAATACATATAAATATCAGTTTCCACTATAAATATATCTTATACAAATTATATGTCAGTATTTTCAAAGCTCTGTGGTGGGCATGACTGGAATGTAATGATGATTGAGAGAGATATCTCAAAAGCCTGTTGTATCATATTTTAAACACATTTCAATGTTAGACTTTGAATATTGAACACAAACATTTAGGTCATCCATAAACCTTGAGGTGAAATCAGCATTGAATAATCTTCCCTGTGCATATGTACATTTCAGTGGCATTCTTTTGTAAAGACTTTACCATAGAATTCACGATACACGCTCCTAAGTGTTAGCAGATGGTAGAGTTGCGTTTCTCTTATGTGAGCCTTTGGGGAGAGGCTTCTCACAAGATTTAGGATATGTTCCCAGAGAAGCTCTAGAGGTGGAGGACACCCTTAGCTTCTGTTCATACCACTCAGACATCAGCCTCACTATCTCTGATTTTATGTCTAGATAAAATTGGATTTAGTCAATTGAGGTTTGTGTACAGTACAGTATTTCCACAGCCATACTAACCCACACACAAACTATATTTTAATTTACTCTCACCAAGTTAAATCTACTCCTGTAGTTGTATGTTGCTTTTGAAGTTTGTCCAGCACTTTTTTTCCCATTTACTTCAAACCAATGCTGTTGTTATCTTAGGGGGACACTGGACACAAGTAGTGCCTGCAACTTTGATTCACTCTGTATAAAAAGACCCTGCTCTAGCCATATTAATCCTTGAGCTGAATGTATTGGCTGTGGTGTGTCCAATCAGTTGTGAGGTTATTTGGTTCTGGCTCATTTAGAGTTAATAAGGGTTCCTGTCTACTTTGCCAACACCATTCACAGAGCGCAAGTTTGGCTTTCCTAACAGACTTTTCCCTGGCTAGGACAGAGTCATTTTTAACATCTGTCACAGCAGTTTTTTGAGACTTATACTGATTACATATTTAATCCTACATAAATATAATTAATTAAATTGTGGATATTCATTTTACATAAGAAATTATTTTTTTAAGTTCCAGCAACTACACTACCGGTCAAAAGTTTTTAAACACTTACTCATTCTTTATTATAATTTTTTTATTTTTTATTTATTTATTTTTTTTCACATTTATAATAATAGTAAAGTCATCAAAACTATGGAATAACAAAACTGTGTTATATTTTAGCATCTTCAAAGTAGTCACCCTTTGCCTAGAATTTGCAGACATGTACTCTTGATATTTTCTCAACCAACTTCTTGAGGTATCACCCTGGGATGCTTTTTAAACAGCATTGAAGTTCCCATATATGTTGGGCACTTATTGGCTGCTTTTCTTTATTATTTGGTCCAAGTCATCAATTTCAAAAACTTTTTTTTATTATTACATTTTAGTTTTATAATGAAATAAATTAATATGGTGGCACAATTATATTTTTGTCTACAAAACTAATTTCAAACATTTAATCATACACCTTCAGATCAAAAGATTTTTAAGATCATGTGAAACATTTCAGTCAAGTGTTTCAAAACGTTTGATCGGCAGTGTATGTTTTTAAGGAAATATTCATTTAAACACTCCTGCTCTTGACTATGAATGATGTTCTTCCTGTCTGTCTTATTCTGCTGTCTGTCAGTCAGTTGTCCATTACCTCTCTAGCCAAAAGTCTGGTCCAATTCTAGTTCACACTTCCTTTCCTAAAACTCAAGGGATGAGGTCTTTCTTCACAATGTCAAGAGAGTAATAAGCACATATGGGTATGCTGTGTATAAAATGTAAATTTTTGTGCGGCACAATATAACAGACTCATGGCTTCTACTGTAATCTCACCACACACGTTGTAATAATTTACTTCTCATATGCACTTTGAGTGTTTAAGAAACTTTGGAATTCCACCAGCTTCACAGTTTTTGACAAGTTTAATAAATTGCCTCTGACAGTTTTTTTTTTTTTACCTTTAATCAAATCAACAAATATGTTTTTTCAAACAGCGTCATTAGAGTTTTATGCCTATAAGTTAGGAAAGAAATCAGGAAATTATTTGTGCCTTATGTCAACTCAAAAAATATTTTACTAATAAAATTAGCAGTGAAAAAGTGTTCAGATGATGATTTCCTAGCTTTTGTGCAAATCTGGGTGTTATAACCTGGTTGTATTTTCTTTATGAGCACGCAGACATACACACATACATACACACAATAAATTTTTTTGGTTTTGTTCTTTCCGTTAGCAGTTATATCTGCGGGAGAAAGAGCTAAAGTGAAAGAGACTGAGGTCATCTCCACACTAATGTTTAGTTAGTATAGTTTAGGGAAATAAACGCAATAAACGCATGGAATGGAGTTCCCTATCTGTCACTCACTCGACGTTGTGTCGATGTAGTGACACTAGGGGTCACTCTTGGGAGTCCGAGACACCTCTGGTCTTTGATAAAAGGTCAATAAAAATTGGCGAGTGGTATTTGCATGCCACTCCCCTGGACATACGGGTATAAAAGGAGCTGGAATGCAACCACTCATTCAGATTTTCTCTTCGGAGCCGAACGGTCATGCTCACTGAGCTGAATTCCCATGACTGTTCATTCACCTCTGCTGGATCTGACAGCGCATTTCAGTGGCTTCACCCTCCTCTGCACTGGTGCACTGCAGAGAATGCCCCTGGGTGCTTCGGCAGAAATAAGAGTATATTTCTCGAAAAGAGTATATTTCTCTAAAAGAGCGGCACACACGGAACGTCTTTTTAAAGACGAGTCTTTTTAAAGATGCCTTCCTATTGTGTGTTATTCCTGGTTGCGTTCATTATCTCTCGCCTTCTGACGGTCACGATCACTGTCTTTCGTGTCTGGGCACTGCTCACGCGGAGACAGCGTTCGTGGATGGTCATGTACTCATTGCGAGGACATTTCCATGGCAACGATGCGGCCGCGGCTCGCCTTCGTAAGAAAGCAAGCCACCCCAGAGGCTCCCCGCCTCGGTCCTTTTACCCACGGGTATGAGGCCAGCGCAGCTAGCACTGGGGGCAATTTGGGGACTCCCAAATTTGGGGTATCCCCTCGCGGACCTCCCATTCCCCAGCACACTCGTCTGCCCCGATCAGGCTTCCAAATGAGTCCACCGGCTCGTCTCAAGGTGAGTACGACCACTTATTCGGAGCCCGCGAAAGTGATGAGCTCTCGAGTGCAGCATGGGAGAGCGGGCTCGTCCAGTCGGACGCGGAAGCCTCAGCTGGGCTCCTCCCTTCGGGGACGATTGCCCAGTCACAGGCTGACGCGGAGATGATGACATGCTTTCCCGGGCAGCCGCGAGCGTCGGCTAGAGTGGAACCCTCCGCTCTTCCCTGAACCCTTGCGGCTCAATGATTGGTTCCTGGGCTCGCGGCGCCGCTCAAAGCCACGCCCCGCCCCCGTTCCTTTCTTCCCGGAAGTGCATGAAGAGCTGACAAGGTCGTGGGAGGCACTTTTTTACTGCCCGGTCCCGATCTTTTCAGCCGGGAGGAGAATCTTTTTGTTACCTTTGCATTTAATTGAGCTGCATGCCCAAGTGGCTGCAGTACTCAAGAGTTCAGCAAGAGCGGTTTCCTTGTTCCCTGGGTCACGTATCCGGTGTGCACGGCCGTCATCACGACCACCATCCACCACTCTATTTGGCAGGTTTGGCGATCCAGCAGCGGTCTCCCGCCCCTGAGCGCCCAGCTGTGGCACAAATCTGCCCCCAATGTGACGGTCTCCACGGGTCACGAGGACAGGCCTCTTCCTCCCCCATCCCAGGCTGTTCCGGGGGTAGTCACAAGGAGCCAGGTAAGTGCTTCAATGTCCCTAGACTCAGCACGGCCACGACATGGTGTGGCACCTCGAGCTCCGCCCCGCCGCGAGGCCCCACCTGCCGGTACATCCGACGACGTTGTCCCTTTAGTTCCCCTTGTACAGAACTTGGATGCGTGGCTTGCGCTTTCCAATCCGTCGCGATGTCTGGTCCGGACCGTCCGACTCGGCTACGCGATTCAGTTCGCCAGGCGTCCACCCAGGTTCAGCGATATCCACTCCACCTTGGTGAAGGACGAAAACGCTGCTACCTTGCACGCGGAGATCGCTACCCTCCTACGAAAGGGCACGATAGAACCTGTCTCTCCGGCCGAGATGAAGAAGGGGTTTTACAGCACCTACTTCATCGTACCGAAAAAAGGTGGTGGATTGCGGCAATCTTGGACCTACGAGTACTGAACCGGGCTTTACACAGAGTCCCGTTCAAGATGCTGACGCAAAAACGCATTCTGGCGAGCATCCGGCATCAAGATTGGTTCGCAGCGGTAGACCAGAAGGACGCGTACTTTCACGTCTCGATCCTTCCTTGACACCGACCCTTCCTGCGGTTTGCATTCGAGGGTCAGGCATATCAGTACAAGGTCCTCCCTTTCAGCCTGTCCCTGTCTCCTCGCATCTTCACGAAGGTCGCAGAGGTAGCCCTTGCCCTGCTAAGGGAGGTGGGCATTCGCATTCTCAACTATCTCAACGACTGGCTAATCTTAGCTCACTCTCGGGACATGTTGTGCGAACACAGGAACTTGGTGCTCTCACACGTCAGCCGACTAGGGCTTCAGGTCAACTGGGAAAAGAGCAAGCTCCTCCCGGTTCAGAGCATCTCTTTTCTCGGTTATAGGAGTTGGACTCAGTCTCTTTGACAGCGCGCCTCACGAACAAGCGCGCCCAGTCGGTGTTGGCCTGTTTGAAGGCGTTCAAACAGAAAACAGCGGTTCCACTGAAACTTTTTCAGAGGTTCCTGGGGCATATGGCATCCTCAGCGGTGGCCACCCCGCTCGGGTTGATGCATATGAGACCGCTTCAACACTGGCTTCAGACTCGAGTCCCGAGTGGCATGGTGCCGTGGGACACATCGCGTGGTCATCACACTGGTCTGTCACCGTCTTTTCAGCCCTTGGACCGACCTCTCATTTCTATGGGCAGGTGTTCCCCTAGAACTGGTCTCCAGGCACGTCGTGGTCATGACGGACGCTCCAAAACGGGCTGGGGAGCTGTTTGCAATGGGCACGCAGCCGCCGGCTTGTGGACGGGCCCGCGACTGCATTGGCACATCAACTGCCTCGAGTTGTTGGCAATTCTGCTCGCCCTGCGGAGGTTTCGGCCGTTGATCCAGGGCAAGTTGTATGTCACAACTCGCCCACGGTCTCCTCCTCTGGAGTCAGCAGCACTTCAAGTCGCTGCGAGCCACTCACATCCCGGGCAACCTCAACACTACAGCGGACGTGCTGTCGCAACAGGTTACCCTCAGGGGAGAGTGGAGACTCCACCCTCAGGTGGTCCAGCTGATTTGGAGTCGATTCGGACAGGCACAGGTGCACCTGTTCGCCTCCCAAAATCCTCCCCACTGCCCGCTCTGGTACGCCCTGACCGAGGCCCCCCTCGGCATAAACGCGCTGGAACACAGCTGGCCCCCTGGCATGCGCAAATATGCATTTCCCCCAGTGATCCTACTTGTACAGACCCTGTGCAAGGTCAGGGAGGACGAGGAGCAGGTTGTCCTGGTAGCGCCCTACTGGCCCACCCAGACATGGTTCTCGGACCTCACGATCCTCGCTACAGCCCCCCCGGCGAATTACCCTGAGGAAGGACCTTCTTTCTCAGGGACGGGGCACCATCTGGCACCTGCGACCAGACCTCTGGAATCTCCATGTCTGGCCCCTGGACAGGATGCAGAAGACCTGCGTTGGTAGACATGATCACTCAGGCTAGGGCCCCCTCTACGAGGGGCCTGTATGCCTTGAAGTGGCGTCTGTTCGCTAATTGGTGTTCTTCCCGACGGGAAGATCCCCAGAGATGCGCAGTCGGATCGGTGCTTTCCTTCCTGCAGGAGAGGTTGGAAGGGAGGCTGTCCCCTTCCACCTTGAAGGTGTACGTTGCCGCCATAGCAGCACACCACGACGCAGTCGACGGTAAGTCCTTAGGGAAGCACGACCTGATCATCAGGTTCCTAAAAGGTGCCAGTAGGCTGAATCCCTCCAGACCGTGCCTCGATCCCTCATGGGACCTCTCTGTAGTTATTCAGGGTCTACAGAGAGCCCCCTTTTGAGCCTTTGCAGTCAGCTGAGCTTAAGGTACTCTCCTTGAAGACTGCCCTCCTGACTGCACTCACTTCCATCAAGAAGGTAGGAGACCTGCAAGTGTTCTCTGTCAGCGAAATGTGCCTGGAGTTCAGTCCGGGCTACTCTCACGTGATCCTGAGACCCCGACTGAGCTATGTGCCCAAGGTTCCCATGACCCCTTTTAGGGACCAGGTAGTGAACCTGCGAGCACTGCCCCAGGAGGAGGCAGACCCAGCCCTGTCATTGCTGTGTCCGGTGCATGCTTTACGCATCTATTTGGATTGCACGCAGAGCTTTAGGATCTCTGAGCAGCTCTTTGTCTGCTTTGGTGCACAGCAGAAAGGAAGCGCTGTCTCCAAGCAGAGGATCGCCCACTGGCTCATTGACGCCATAACTATGGCATATCACACCCAGGACATGCCGCCCCCGGTAGGGCTACGAGCCCATTCTACCAGGGGTGTAGAGGCCTCCTGGGCACTGGCCAGGGGTGCCTCTCTAACAGACATTTGCAGAGCAGCGGGCTGGGCAACATCCAACACCTTGCGAGGTTCTACAACCTCCGGGTGGAACCAGTTTCATCCCAGGAAGTGGCACGCAATACAAGCGGATAAGCCCAGGATAGCCGGATGCGTGTATCGCTTGCACATGCACCATTAATTCCCAAACTATGTTCCCTGGTTGACTTCCTCCGAGCCCTGTGGCAGTCGAGTTTTCGGAGAGACTCGCTGCTGGCCCAGTACACGTGCTGACTAAGAGTCCTGTTCTGGGGTAGGTGCACCGCATGTGGTGGTTCACTGTAAGGCTAACCCCATGCGATATATATCTTCCACTAATTCGTTTCCCTGTTGGAAAACTGCGTCTTCCTTGGGCAGAGCCCCTCTACCCCAGTCTCCATGTTTGTAGTAACTCCTCCCCCGTTGGGTAGGATCTACCTTGAAGACTCTCCACATGGTCAGAAAGACCATGTGACATATTTTTCCACTTAAATATCCCCCTTCTCTTTGGGTGAGGTGTGGTCTCCGCGGTGTCTTCCCCTTGGGAGGGACACCCCCCGACTAGACCTGGCGGCCCAGTCAGATAATCCCCCTTTTTTTTTTAGGGAGTGGAAAAAAAGAAGGGGAAAAGAGGCCACGACTGGGTTAGCCTGTCTCTATCTTTTGGGTAGTCGACTTGTCCCCAAAGGGCCGTTCGACACACATAACTATGTTGGGGGAGGTTATGTGTCGACCTGGTGTGCTGGCTATGAGGCACACAGTGGTCTGCCCACCACACACCGCCAGTTCACGTAACACAGTTCAGCCAGTTGTGGCGTTTCGTATAGGGACCCTTAGTGTCACTACATCGACACAACGTCGAGTGAGTGACAGATAGGGAACGTCATGGTTACTTGTGTAACCTCCGTTCCCTGATGGAGGGAACAAGACATTGTGTCCCTCCTGCCACAACACTGAACTACCCGCTGAAATGGCCGGACCTTGTCTCGGCTCCTCAGCATAAAACCTGAATGAGTGGTTGCATACCAGCTCCTTTTATACCCGTATGTCCAGGGGAGTGGCATACAAATACCACTCACCAATTTTCATTGGCCTTTTATCAAAGACCAGAGGTGTCTCGGGCTCCCAAGAGTGACCCCTAGTGTCACTACATCGACACAACGTCTCGTTCCCTCCATCAGGGAACGGAGGTTACACAAGTAACCATGATGTTTTCCTCCACCAAAAATTGAGATCGAAAACTCTCTCTAGTACCACATACTTTGGGAAATGCTAACAGTGGATGTGGCCTGAGAAAATGCAAGGTTCTATTTAGAACTCAAAAGAGTTCTATCAACCACTTCATATTTGGAACTAGGGCTGAACTAATGATTATTTTGATAATCGACTAATCTAATGATTATTAGAACGATTATTCGACTATGCGGGTGATTATTGCAACGATTAATCATTAGCTCTTAACCAACTATTCAGCTTGTGCCCCGACTTAAAAGGTTGTATTAAACATGCTTACTAACAATAAAGAGGACAAAGTCATCTTTTAAAAATACCTCTAAAGGACATTCACTGAATTAAAGGAAAAAATAATTTTTATTACGTTTAATTCAGTAAAAAAATTCACTGCAAAAAATCCTTACAAAAAAGATACATTTACTTGAGAAGCAACATATAAGATATTTAGACTTGCTTTAAGAGAATGTATCTTAAATATAAGTGTATTTTGTATATAAGTGTGTTTTTTCACTTGGTTATACTTCTGCGAGTGCAGTAAAGACAAAATATACTTATATTCATGATCTATTCTCTAAAAGCAAGTCTAAATATCTTATATGCTGCTTCTCAGGTGAATGCATCTTTTTTAATGGATTCTTAGATATTTAAAAATATTTGTATTTTTAATTTTATATTCAAGATTCTCAGATAACATTCTCAGATATCTTCTTCAGTATAGCTGCTAAAGTAAATGTTTTAGTTTTAGAGTTTTTAGAGTTTTAAATGTTTATATTGGAAAACAAGCCAAAACAAAAATAAATAATAACATCTCCAGGTTACTCATGTAGCCTCGGTTCCCTGAGATGAAGGGAATGAGACATTGCATTTGAAAGCTATGGGGAAAATCCCTTTTCCACGACCTAGTTGAATCCCTTGAATTATAACGTCAATCTTGTGATTGGCAATGATGTTTGAGCTCTGCCCCTTTAGGCGCGCATTTGCCCTATATAAGCGGGCGCTCAACATAATTTCTTCAGAATTTCTGACTGAGGGACAAGAACGCATCACTCATTCCTTGAAACTCTGACGTAGTAGTGTGGCCAAGTTTTGCAATGTCTCGTTCCGTTCATCTCAGGGAACCGAGGTTACATGAGTAAATGGAGGAGTTCCCTGTCGATTCAGTTCAATCGACATTGCATTTGAACGCTATGGTCCCATCACGCCGCACTATGTAGCATTATACCCTAGATGTACCAGGGTAGAAACACTAAGAAGAATGTGTATATGAGGTCACGGCCCTTCAGGCGGTGATTTATATGTCTTCAAGTGTGAATGAAAATGAATAACCCCACATGGTGAAAACCAGGTGGAAAGTTAATCTTAATCTGAGGATCTATATGAGTCATATAATACACACAGAATAATTAACCCCTTCATAACCAGAGGTAGGGAGGGAGGTTTTATCTGGCTGGGGATGCCAAATCGTGCCCTGCGCTTGAGAGAGCAGATCCCTCCTCAGTGGTATTTCCCATGGAGCGCCGCCTAAAATCTCCATCATTTCGGGAAACCATGGCTGGTTGGGCCATTTTGGCGCAACCAACAGAACCATTTCCTTGTCCTCTCGGACTTGGATGACAGAGTAGAGGAGACGTACCGGGGGAAATGCATATTTTCCTTTCATCGGCCACTTGTGGGCCAATGCGTCCACTCCCAGCGTGCCTTGGGACATGGAGTACCAAAGAGGGCAGTGGGCTGTCTCTGCGGAGGCAAATAGGTCGACTTCCACTTTGCCAAACATTTCCCAAATCTTCAGAACCGTCTGAGGATGAAGACTCCATTCCCCTGCCATCGGTCCCTGGCATGACAGCATGTCCGCTCCGCAGTTCAGACAGCCCGGAACATACAGTATGTCGTGCGCAGGGAGAGGAGATGGCGTGCATTCCACATGAGGAGGCGTTGTGCCAGGCTCATCATTGGTAGTCAGGGTTGGGGAGTAACGGAATACATGTAACAGGATTACGTATTTAAAATACAAAATATAAGTAACTGTATTCCACTACAGTTACAATTTAAATCATTGGTAATTAGAATACAGTTACATTCAAAAAGTATTTTGATTTCTGAAGAGATTACTTTGCATTTTATTGTCATTTGTTTCATTTAATAGTTAGTCCTTTCAGATGGAAAACATTTATACATATAAATGATGCGATCCAAACTGCATTTGAACAGCGGTGAAACACTTTCTTATGATGTGTTACATTCATACAAGCAGACAGAGAAGTAAGTATGAAGTAAGTTTGGAGCAGAAGAAACAGAAATAAACCTTGTGTAAATTGTCAGCTGTACGCTAAGCTAAAATGCTATTTCTAGCCATTTTACATGCACATGTTACCAGGCACAATCATATTTTTTTTATCAAGAAAATTCACGTTGGATCATAATTTCTAATTTTCTAGTAAGACCTTTGATATTAGGGCAAAAATCGTATTCTTGATTATAATTTTTTTATTGTTTTCCTGTAAAAATATCAAAATATCCTTAAAACAAGATCAATTTGATTTATCTTGTTTTAGAAACAACACTGCATAAGATATTTAGGTTTTTCAGAGAATTTATTTTAACGTGTATTTTGTCTGAATGTACTGGCAGAGTTTTTATAGTCAAAACAAGTGAAAAAATCTACCAGTGCTGAAGAGTAATCCAAAGTATTTAGAATGACAAATGACATTTTACAGCATGTATTCTGTAATCTGTAGTGGAATGCATTTCAAAAGTAACCCTCCCAACTCTGTTGGTAGTGATCGAGTGCCGCCCGCATCCGTGGTCAACACTTTTCGTCTGAAATCCTGACCCAGCATCACACTCTGCTGATAAAGGTTTGGAGCTGTCCATGGTGCTAGAGCAGTGGCAATCATGGTGATGCGCATGCGCCCCCGATGCCAGGCATGACTCGGTACATGGTGTTTGAGCCAGCACTGGAGAGGTCTCATGAGTAAAAGACCTAACAGTATGTTGGCTGATGCTGTTGCCATAAAACCCAGCATTTTCTGAAAAGACTTCAGTGGAAATGCTTTCCCCAGTTTGAACTGAGACAGACACTGGTGAATGTTCTGGAAGTGTGCACGCATGCTCATGTAGTCGAGATGAACCCCCAAAAAGGAGATATGTTGGCTGGGAGAAAGTGTGCTTTTCACCCAGTTGACATTGAGACCCAAGCTGAAGTATCAAGTCCCCGTGCTCGCATAGCAGAGCCTCTGATCGGGCCAGTAATAGCCAATCGTCGAGGTAATTCAGAATGTGCACGGCGTTCATCTTCAAAGGATTCTAATAGTGTAAAGGCTCGAGCAAGCTAACAATAGTCACCAATCACCCATGGTTAGTTTGGTTGGAGAGGAAGAAAGAGCTTTTTCAGCCTTCGGCGTGCGTCGAGCAGCCGCTACGAGGTACACACTATTCAAGCAATGCAAGGAAGCGTTGTAATAAAAACTGACTCGTTCCTGGCGAGAATAGCGGGTATGGGTGAGTCTAAACATAATAGAAAAAAACAGTAAACACTATACTTCCAGGGGGATTCTTCCCGCTGGGGACTGACAGTGCTATTTGCATCGCAGTACAAAGATGATAAAATATTCCTGAGGACGGCAGCTCCTCTGGTCTGGGCACCCCCTCTGGTCTGGGCGCTCACAGAGTAGGGCGCACGGCAGGTCTCAGTAAGCTCCATGTGAACTTCAGGGAAGAACAACACTGCTTTCCAAACCACGGTCTTTTGACGGCGGACAGTGTGCAGGAATCATTCATTCAGACAAGAATTTTCCGGCTCAACAGGAGGCGACCACTCAAGGCTGAGCTCCTTGACCGCCCGTGCAATGACGTGGAATAACTCGTATCAATGGCCAGAGCGTGCTCCTCACCCCCGCTGGGAAGATCGAGTGGCTTGTGGGGCTTGAGCCGGTGCGAGATCCTCCTCGGGTTCTTTCATCTTTACCTCGCGGCCCCGCCATGCTTTCTCATGTGGTCCCTTGAGACTTAACACAGAAGAAATGGTCGGGAGGGCACGGGAGGTGGAATCGTCCCTCAGAACGAGGGTGACCCTAGAGCGGAGCGTTTTGAGACTCATGTTCTCACAGTGAGGGCAGTCTGTCCCCATGAGAGCTGCTTCGGCGTGTGTGCAGACCAGGCTGCAAACACAGCTCTCATGTTGGTCTGAAGGAGCGATGTGTCGTTCACAGGAACTCTTGCGATACGACATCTTTAAAAAGACACGTACACACAAGCGGCTCTTTCATGTGTGTTTTACATCATTTGGACGGAATTATATTATATATATTCAAAGGATACAACTCCTGCCTGAATGCTGCAGGAAGCAGGTAGATGTCTCGCTGAGCAAAGAACCCGATCCGGCGGCGAGGCGGAGAGACTTCTTCGCCAGAACACTAGAGGGGGCGGATGAATCATTGCTGCAGGTGCTGGACTCAGGCGAAGAATGTCCTGATGCATCCAGACATACCATCAGCTGAAGGGTGTCCGTTGACAGCGAAGAGTGGGTTGATCAAGATGAGATGATCTGTCGTTGTCAAGACAAGACAATGTCGGTCTTAAAGGAAGAAATTCGGAAGAAATTATGTTTGAGCGCCCCCTTATATAGGGAAATGCGCACCTAAAGGACTTGGGTTAGGCAATTTTCTTCACTATAAGAAACGCACAGTGACATATATTATGATTTAATAAGTTGCGAGCCATCACGTTATATTCCAGCTGCAGCAAGCGTGTGCCTCAGCAGTATGCAGTTTCAATCTCTCCCGCTTAGATCGGGACACTTCTCGCAACTCATAGAACACAGAAATGCCAGTTTCTGAGTTTGTAGTTATTTACATGACCTGCTTCCTTATTATTTGAACTTTAATAAAGCTATAACACATTAAATATAACTGCGTTAAAGATGTAACGACACACAAGTTTTGCTTAAGCGGAGCGGCAGAGTGGAAAGTTTAGTGTGCGTCTGGAATGTGAGCTGTTTTCTTCCTCTTCTCAGTCAGGCACGAGCTGCAGTGCTGCTCTCACGCACCATCATTAGAGTTTCATATGATCTCATGTTACGTTAAATTCAATCAAATGATTATTCGACAACGAATATTTTTGTAGACAATTTTTTATTGTTGACATTGTTGATGACGTCAACTAATCATTTCAGCCCTATTTGGAACCCCTAAAAGGTTCCATATACAGCCCTTTATACAGTAAGACCACATTCACACTAATACATTTTCATTTAAAAACACATACATTTTGCTACATTTACACCTCTCATCCATACTAGAATGATGTTTTCTTCCACTATAAACAGAGCGTTTTTAAAACACTCTCCATTACCGCATAGTTTGAAATTACAATTACCAATGATGTTATGAAACTGAAAACATAGTTTTCAAACCAAAACGGTTCAGTGGATGTGACCTAAAGGCCAATTCACACACTGCCCCAACAAACTCCAACAAACACCAACAAACATGTTTGTTGGGTCAGTGTATTCACCCTGCTGGCATTTGTTGGGCTAGTTTGATCATTTCAGTAATGCTTCTCAAAAAATCCAATTGTAAAAAAAAATCCCAATTTTTAAAAAATCCCAACTGCCAATTTTAGAATGTCAGAGTTGGAATTTGTTGGGAAAGTCTGAATTGGCCTTAAGGGTTCAATCAAAAGATTTATTTTTTTCATCAGGTGAAAGGTTCTATATAGAACCCTAATGCAACTTTTTTTCTAAGGCCACGTCCACACTAGTACATAACTCAACAGACTTGTTCTTTTATAGAGGGGACAGCAATGCTCAGGTTGAAAAACAAAATGAATGAAACACATTTGTTCCATTGTGTAGATAAGCACCTGCTGAAGCAGCTTTAAAATCTTTAAAATCACAGAGCTCTTGAAGAAACTCAGGGAAGATCATTCTGTTGGTCCAAGATTCACCACACTGTAGATTGCCCTCTCCACTATTTGGACTATGAGCTTTGATTTTGGATTTTATTAATATCCGTTTCTCACCACTGCGCAAAAGTATTGATGGATAAGTAGTTAACTGCTTTATGGTTGTGATTATCCACTCATATTTTATTGTGTTTTTGGGTTAATTGTAGATTGAGGGTATTCCATTTCGGCCTAAATGTGGGACCAAAAAAAACTTTTTTTTCTGGTTATTATTGGTATTTTGGCAGCACAATAATCTGCATTAGGTATTTCATTAAATTTGGGCTCTTGTAACTTCTTATGGCTGGGCAGCCCTGTGACAGAAAAGACTAAGCACACATTCACTATATCGATCTTAAGAATTATCTGCCAGTTAATTGGTTATCAGCATTCTTCCAACACTTATCAGTATCGGCAAAGTCAGTAACTGGGTTTCTCTCCACATGTTTTTATGAAAATTATGGGGTATTGCATAAAAAAATGCTGGATGAAAACCCCAAGATGTGAATAAAATCTCCAAAATATGCATAAAAATGTATACGCTTGCTTGAGGTGGATAAATTGTTTATTCAATAAGAAGACATGAGCATAAACTATGATGGGTACACATTTACCTAATATATTCCTATAGAATTTATATAGGAATGTAAATAAAAAAGTCATGTGACTTTGCCTCAACATATGAATACATAATTTGCATCATTTTCTTCGAGAATATCATCAATGTCATTGCAAGCCCCCCTAGTCGGACGGAGAAACGCTTGAGGGGGACCTCCATCACGTATTGAAGTGCTTAAAATGCTAAATTGCCCCGTATTCTTGGGAAGAGAAGCTAGCAACCCTAAGCAAACATGAGGTTCATGAGAGCGTTTTGTTTGCATGCTCTAAACCAAAGCGTCATGGTTACTTGCGTAACCTCCGTTCCCTGATGGAGGGAACGAGACATTGTGTCGATGTAATGACACTAGGGGTCACTCTTGGGAGCCCGAGACACCTCTGGTCTTTGATAAAAGGCCAATGAAAATTTGTGAGTGGTATTTGCATGCCACTCCCCTGGACATACGGGTATAAAAGGAGCTGGTATGCAACCACTCATTCAGGTTTTATGCTGAGGAGCCGAGACAAGGTCCGGCCATTTCAGCAGGTAGTTCAGCATTGTGGCAGGAGGGACACAATGTCTCGTTCCCTCCATCAGGGAACAGAGGTTGTGCAAGTAACCATGACGTTCCCTATCTGTCACTCACTCGATGTTGTGTCGATGTAGTGACACTAGGGGTCCCTATATAAAACGCCACAACTGGCTGAACTGTGTTAAGTGAACTGGCGGTGTGTGATGGGCAGACAACTGTGTGCCTCGTAGCCAGCGCACCAGGCCGACACATAACCTCCCCCAACATAGTTATGAGTGTTGAATGGCCCTTTGGGGACAAGTCGACTACCCAAAAGATAGAGACAGGCTAACCCAGTCGTGGCCTCTTTTCCCCTTCTTTTTTTCACTCCCTAAAAAAAAAGGGGGATTATCTGACTGGGCCGACCAGGTCTAGTCGGGGGGGGGGGGTGTCCCAAGGGGAGGACACCGCGGAGACCACACCTTGCCCGGGGGGGGGGGGGGTATTTAAGTGGAAAATACATCACATGGTCTTACCAGTTATGTGGAGAAGACTCATGGTAGATCCTACCCAACAGGGGAGGAGTTACTACAAACATGGAGACTGTGGCAGAGGGGGCTCTGCCCAAGGAAGATGCAGTTTGCCAACAGGGAAATGAATTAGCGGAAGATATACATCGCATGGGGTTACCTTACAGAGAACCACCACCACATGCGGAGCACCTACCCCAGAACAGGGCTCTTAGTTAGCACATGTACTGGGCCAGCAGCGAGTCTCTCTGAAAACTCGACTGCCACAGGGCTCAGAGGAAGTCAACCAGGGAACATAGTTTGTGAACACTACTGGGAATTAATGCCGCATGTGCAAGCGATACACCCGGCCAGCTATCCCGGGCTTATCTGCTTGTATTGCGTGCCACTACCCGGGATGAAACTGGTTCCACCCGGAGGTTGTAGAACCTCACAAGGTGTTGGATGTTGCCCAGCCCACTGCTCTGCAAATGTCTGTTAGAGAGGCACCCCTGGCCAGGGCCCAGGAGGCCGCTACACCCCTGGTAGAATAGGTTCGTAGCCCTACCGGGGGTGGCACGTCCTGGGCGTGATATGCCATAGCTATTGCGTCAATGAGCCAGTGGGCGATCCTCTGCTTGGAGACAGCACTTCCTTTCCGCTGTGCACCAAAGCAGACAAAGAGCTGCTCAGAGATCCTAAAGCTCTGCATGTGATCCAAATAGATGCGTAAAGCGCGCACCGGACACAGCAACGACAGGGCTGGGTCTGCCTCCTCCTGGGGCAGTGCTCGCAGGTTCACCACCTGGTCCCTAAAAGGGGTCGTAGGAACCTTGGGCACATAGCCCGGTCAGGGTCTCAAGATCACGTGATAGTAGCCCGGACCAAACTCCAGGCATGTTTCACTGACAAAGAACGCTTGCAGGTCTCCTACCCTCTTGATGGAAGTGAGCGCAGTCAGGAGGGCAGTCTTCAAGGAGATTGCCTTAAGCTCAGCTGACTGCAAAGGCTCAAAGGGGGCTCTCTGTAGACCCTGAAGAACTACAGAGAGGTCCCATGTGGGAACGAGGCGTGGTCTGGAGGGGTTCAGCCTCCTGGCGCCTCTCAGGAACCTGATGATCAGGTCGTGCTTCCCTAAGGACTTGCCGTCGACTGTGTCATGGTGTGCTGCTATAGCAGCAACGTATAACTTCAAGGTGGAAGGGGACAGCTGCCCTTCCAACCTCTCCTGCAGGAAGGAAAGCACCGATCTGACTGCACATCTCTGGGGGTCTTCCCATCGGGAAGAACACCACTGAGCGAACAGACGGCACTTAAAGGCATACAGGCACCTCGTAGTGGGGGCCTTAGCCTGAGTGATCGTGTCTACCACCACGGGTGGTAGACCGCTTAGGTCTTTTGCGTCCCGTCCAGGGGCCAGACATGGAGATTCCAGAGGTCTGGTCGCGGGTACCAGATGGTGCCCTGTCCCTGAGAAAGAAGGTCCTTCCTCAGGGGAATTCGCCAGGGGGGCTGTCGCGAGGAGCGTGAGGTCCAAGAACCACGTCTGGGTGGGCCAGTAGGGTGCTACCAGGATGACCTGCTCCTCGTCCTCCCTGACCTTGCACAGAGGCTCACTGGGGGAAACGCATATTTGCGCAGGCCAGGGGGCCAGCTGTGTGCCAGCACGTCTATGCCAAGAGGTGCTTCGGTCAGGGTGTACCAGAGTGGGCAGTGGGAGGATTCTTGGGAGGCAAACAGGTCTACCTGTGCCTGTCCGAATCGACTCCAGATCAGCTGGACCACCTGAGGGTGGAGTCTCCACTCTCCCCTGAGGGTAACCTGCCGTGACAGCGCATCCGCTGCAGTGTTGAGGTCGCCTGGGATGTGAGTGGCTCGCAGCGACTTGAGGTGCTGCTGAATCCAGAGGAGGAGACAGCGGGCGAGTTGTGACATACAACGAGAGCGCAGACCGCCTTAGCGGTTGACATATGCTACCGTTGCTGTGTTGTCTGTCCGAACTAACACATGCTTGCCCTGGATCAACGGCTGGAACCTCCGCAGGGCGAGCAGAATTGTCAGAACTTGAGGCAGTTGATGTGCCCGTTGCAAACAGCGCCCCAGCCTGTTTTGGAGGCGTCTGTCGTGACCACGACGCGCCTGGAGACCTGCTCTAGGGGAACGCCTGCCCGTAGAAATGTGAAGTCGGTCCAAGGGCTGAAGAGGCGGTGACAGACCGGCGTGATGACCATGCGATGTGTCCCACAGCACCATGCCCATCTCGGGACTCGAGTCTGAAGCCAGTGCTGAAGCGGTCTCATATGCATCAACACCGCTGAGGATGCCATATGCCCCAGGAGCCTCTGAAAGAGTTTCAGTGGAACCGCTGTTTTCTGTTTGAATGCCTTCAAACAGGTCAGCACGGACTGTGCGTGCTCGTTCCTGAGGCGCGCCGTCAACGAGTCCAACTCCAAACCAAGAAAAGAGATGCTCTGAACCGGGAGGAGCTTGCTCTTTTCCCAGTTGACCCAAAGCCCAAGTCGGCTGAGGTGCAAGAGCACCAGGTCCCTGTGTGCACACCACACATCCCGAGAGTGAGCTAGGATTAGTCAACCATCGGGATAGTTGAGGATGCGAATGCCCACTTCCCTTAGCGGGGCAAGGGCTGCCTCTGCGACCTTCGTGAAGATGCGAGGGAACAAGGACAGACCGGAAGGGAGGACCTTGTACTGATACGCCCGACCCTCGAATGCAAACTGCAGGAAGGGTGTGTGTCGAGGTAGAATCGAGACGTGGTAGTACGCGTCCTTCAGGTCTACCGCCGCGAACCAATCTTGATGCCGGACGCTCACTAGAGTGCATCTTTGCGTCAGCATCTAAGACGGGAGTCTGTGTAAAGCCTGTTTCAGTACTCGCAGGTCCAAGATTGGCTGCAACCCACCGCCTTTTTTCGGTACAATGAAGTAGGGGCTGTAAAACCCCTTCTTCATCTCGGCCGGGCTGCGGCGGAGCCGGTGCAGTCACCACAGGGGAACGCCCTTGGCGACGAGCAGACGGGGTGCGGGATCTTGAGCCGCACTGGGGAAGGATGTGCCGGATAACCTCCGTCTGCTGCTTCACCTCTGAGAACTGCTGGGCAAAGTCCTCGGCGTCGCCGGACTGGGAAAGCTGAAAGATCGGGACCGGGCAGTAAAAAGTGCCTCCCATGACCTTGTCAGCTCTTCATGCACTTCCGGGAAGAAAGGAACGGGGGTGGGGCGTGGCTTTGAGTGGCGCCGCGAGCCCATGAACCAATCATCGAGCCACGAGGGTTCAGGGGAGAGCGGAGGGCTGCCCAAGAAAGCATGTCGTCATCTCCGCATCAGCCTGTGACTGGGCGACCGCACCCGAAGGAAGGAGCCCAGCTGAGGCTTCTGCGTCTGACTGGACGAGTCCGCTCTCCGATGCTGTGCTCGAAAGCTCTTCACTTTTGCGGGCTCTGAATAAGAGGTCGAACTCCCCATGAGACGAGCCGGCAGACTCATCCGGAAGCCCGATCAGGGCAGATGAGCGTGCTGGGGAATGAGAGGTTTGCGGGGGATACCCGGCGGATGCGGTCCTATTGGGGTCCCCAAATCGCCCCCAGTGCTAGCCGTGCTGGCTTCATACCCATGGGTAGAAGGACCATGGCAGGGAGCCTCTGGGGTGGCTTGCTTTCTTACGAAGGTAAGCCGCGACCGCATCGTTGCCATGGACATGTTCTCGCAATGAGTACATGACCCATCCACGAATGCTGTCTCCGCGTGAGCAGTGCCCAGACACAAAAGACAGTGATCGTGACCGTCAGAAGGCGAGAGATAACGAGCGCAACCAGGAATAACACACAAAGGAAAGGCATCTTTAAAAAGACTCTTTTAGAGAAATGTACTCTTTTAGAGAAATATACTCTTTTTTTTTCTGCCGAAGCGCCCAGGGGCATTCTCTGCAGTGCACCAGTGCAGAGGAGGAAGAAGCCGCTGAAATGCGCTGTCAGATCCAGCAGAGGTGAATGAACAGTCGTGGGAATTCAGCTCAGTGAGCATGACTGTTCGGCTCCGAAGAGAAAATCTCAATGAGTGGTTGCATACCAGCTCCTTTTATACCCGTATGTCCGGGGGAATGGCATGCAAATACCACTCGCCAATTTTCATTGGCCTTTTATCAAAGGCCAGAGGTGTCTCGGGCTCCCAAGAGTGACCCCTAGTGTCACTACATCGACACAATGTTGAGTGAGTGACAGATAGGGAACTAATTTATTAGGCTATGTGGCAGCATCCATCGAGGGAGAGAGAGAGCAGTAAGGGTGCATACACCTGAGCCAAATTATGACTAACACCTAATTGTAGTAAGATTGGAGAGAGAGCCATAAAAGGACCATGCCAGCACCAGCTTGAGAGATAGACAGGGTTGAGAACTTTACTGTGAAGCTGATGAGTTATTGTGAAGCTGTAAACCAGAGAAGTGGTCAATTAAAAGTTCCCTACCTGTGTTTGAAGAATCCAGTTCCTGGTGTCCTTCCTTGTTACAGGATACATTGAACAAAAAAGCCAAAGTGGCTTCTCAAGTGGCTGCAACTTTCATTTCCATTTATATTTTGTGCCATTTCCCCGAAAGTGACGATTTTGTTCTCTTGAACACATGGGATAAAAATGCTGCTTTATTCGCAAGTTGTTTTTGCAATGTTCTGATTTTCAGCACAAATTTAATTCAGAACTTGGATGGAATACTGTAGCTAGAGTTTGCACTTATCGGGGAAATCGTCCTTCAAATGGATTACTTATAGTTGTCTCTGTTTATTACTGAACACCTGAATTGGAGACAGTATTTAACATAGAAAAAAAATCAAACTTCACCTTAAAGCTTAGTCTTTTTGAGTTGATGCTAATATTGTTAATTTTTTGATAGTATTAGTACATAGGCTCAGAAAATAGAATCCAAATATTGAAAAACAAGTGAAACTTTGAAACATTTTTGAAACCTTTAGAAGTAACTGCCTTTATTGTCTGTCGAAAAGACCCTTTTGAAAACAGGAAGTGCAAAATCCTGTGAACTTCCTACGAGTTATTTTATGTATGGCACTGTGCAACATGGTCGTCCCTGCAAAGGCATCAAAGCTCACCATCAGCTTCCTTCCATGCAGTGCCGTGACTGTGAAAAGCATCGTGGGAAAGAGAGAAACTCTCGCCTTCCTCTGCATTTTGCCTAGTCACTTAACATTGTCCCAAAACAAGCATGACAATTTTAGATTTGGGATATTTTGTATGTAATTATATGTGTGTGAAAGGAACTGAAGGTCTACATACTCATAGCATTGCATGATTATGGATTTGAATGTGATTGTATGTGAGCAAAGCGGTGGAAGTGTATATGTCTTTGTTTCACTGAACACACAAAGACAGAATGCAATTTTGGCATCATAATCCACATTGAAGCATTTCTGAAAAGTTCACCCTTCCAGCATTGTGTTGCTGGCTTCTTATCTGGCTTAATCGCTTCTTATCAGTCCAAGAGTGCAACAGAACTCAGTAAGAACCAAATCCAGACTCAACAAGGTCCTGCAAGGTCACACGCAGGGGTCATATCCAAGTGACCCTTATTTCCCCCCTTTTATGGAACCATTCTTGTCATTATGGCATATGAGATTTTAAGGACCAATGAAAAAGCAATCAGTGCTGAAAAAGTCCTAAGCCATCCTCTTTGCTTTGGCAAGTCAGATGACATAGGAATCACAAAAGAGCAAGAAGGGAAGTTCAAGTGGTAGACATAAGTTAAGGTTGTTTCCACTTTAGCTCATCTGCTTTACAAAGTACGCAAATGGACCTCTCACCTGCTTCCTGTTTATTGTTATGGAGAATGTTGTGCTCTGCTGATAAAGATGCTTGCACTTTGACCCCCAAGAATGATGGAAATCATTAGTTTACAGCTTCTGTCCAAGCAGGAGGCCAAGTCATTCAGCTCATCCCTTTCCGACAGTAGTGACTGGCCTCTGAACTTAAGGAAGGATGTGTGAGTAGTTCTCAGTGAGAGTATCTGTTTGGCAGGAACACTTGAAAGACAGTGAAGAACATTTGTGTTGGATGACACTTGAATGCTTTTGCTATCCTGCACATGGACAGCTTGCTTGTTGTATTGGATTACAATCCTTACTTGGCTTGGCTACAAGGTTCTTAAGTCTTCTTCAAAATTTTAATACACATCTTAAAGATACAATAAAATCTTTTTCAAGCATAGATGTATTTTAAATCGAAATAGGATGATATGGGCAGGACATATTGAATTTTATAGACTATTTAATAGACTTATGTCACAGCCATGACCCATGATTTGCTACTTGCTAGTCAGTTGTAGGTGATTTAGGAGGAGGAACTTTCTCATTTTAGAGACTGGGCGTTTTACAAACAGCACTTTTGCGCTCTTGGAGGGCACTGCAGGAAGGGGACGCTTCTTGAAGGGTCGTTCCAAACTAAAGTAAGAAAATAATTCACAAAGGGACCTTCCAAACAACTGTTAGCAAAGATTACAATCATAGAGTAATGCAATGCTCCCTTCAGAGTGCCCACAACAAGAGCTCTGTCCTTCGGAGTGAGTAAGGATTACTTTTGATTGAAATTCACTATATGTGATTGGACAAAAAATTGTGTAGTTCTAGATGATACAATATTTTGGTCCGGTTTCTCAGAAGCAAGAGACTGTAAATTTCCAATGTGTTTATTTTCTAAAAGTTAATTTTGTCACCTTTAGTGGTACATTAGCATATGGATGGCTTCAAAGCTAATTGACATTGGCATGGACATGACTAAAAGTCTCAAAACTCCAATTATGATTTCATGGGGTATTTAAAGGGTCATGAAACCCCAAAACACATTGTTTGAGATGTTAACAGATATGTACAGGTTGAACATCATTGAAAACAATTATAGCACTCATTATCTTTATTGTTAAGGGTAAAGTGCTTATTTTTTTGAGCCATTTCATTTTTCCGGATTAAAAACTAAACTTGAAACAACATCTTAAAATATTAGGTGTATGCTTAAACTCTAAGTTGTGGTTTGCAGTTAAGTACACTAATACATCATTCAATTCTGAGCGTTTCTCCTCGTTATTCATGAGTAGGAACACTACCATCCAATCACCATGCTGCCTTGCAAATCTTGCATTACAACGGAGTAGTGGTGCACCGATCAGGAAATTTGAGGCCGAACCCGATCACCGATTTGTTTTAAAGTGCCCTTTGCCACACTTTTGCAAGTTATATGCTGCAGTTATATATTTATGCCCCACACAGTAAAATTACACTACATTAATTGTGAAATGCTAACATTTATTTATTGAAAACAATTGTTGAACAGTTCTGTTGTCGCTATCAAATGTCATTGTGTCATAAAGTACTGGCAACCAGTAAAAAATTAAGAGACCATCACACAAAGCAGAGATACGTTCAAAAATAAGAAAGATATATCCATTACAAGCTCTAAAACCGCTCCAGTGAGAAATCATTTGTATATATGATTTGATTACCACCTTTTGTTTTGTTGTAACACAAATCACTAATTATTAAGCAACTGCATGAAGACGCGGTGCCGTTAAAGGGTTAGTTCACCCAAAAATTAAAATCCTTTCGTGATTTACTTACCTTTAAGCCATCCCAGATGTGTATTACCTTCCTTCTTCAGCAGAACCGAAGTGAAGAGTTTTTATAAGCACATTTCAGCTCTTTTTATCCATTCAGTGCAAGTGAATGGGTGCCATTAGCCTGCTGGCTGTTTGACGGTCCAAAAAGCATATATAGGCAGCATAAAAGTAATCCACATGACTCCAGTCGATCAATTAATGTCTTCTGAAGCAAATTGATAGGTTTGTGTAAAAAATAAATAGATAATTAAAACTGTATTAAATAAAAGAAAAAAAAACACTTCCTACCAGCAGTTGACGCATCAGTGACGTAAGCACAATGGTGCGTTCATGCAATAAGTCGGAAGCGTGTGCTTTGTATAGAACAGAGGAACGAACATCACGCGAGAGTTAGGCCATTTCAAACAGCAATACTTCGCTAGGTGGGAGCAACGATTTCAAGTTAAAAACGTTTTAATTATCGTTTTATTTCTTACATAGACCTATTGATTTGCTTCAGAATACATTCACTGATCAACTGGAGTCATGTGGATTACTTTTATGCTGCCTAAATATGCCTTTTGGACCAATAAATAGCCAGCAGTCTAATGGAACCCATTATCTTGCATTGTATAGACAAAAAGAGCTGAAATGTGCTTATAAAAATCTTCACTTCGGTTCTGCTGAAGAAGGAAAGTCCCATACATTTCGGTTGGCTTAAAGGTGAGTCTGTCATGAGAGAATTTTCATTTTTGGGTGAACTATTCCTTTAAGGTTAAAATGTAATTGCTGTGACGCTGATATAAATTGGGATCCTCACAGAATAGCGCTGGGATGAGTGACTGATGAGGGCATGTTGAAGGGAGTGAAGCTGAAAATGCTCATGATTGCTCAGTCTCTATCGCTCCACACAATGTCTGATTTTCACGACTCGCATAACAACACATATAATCAGATTTGTATTTGCATGTTTATTTGTTGTATAATTCGTTTTTATACCCAATTGCAGACTCTTTATCCTCTCCATACCCACAGTGCAGCGAGTCAAAATTACTGGCCTAATGACTCTAGAAAATGAGCAACTAACTATTCATATATTTTAAATTCACGAATGCTTAGAATTGCCAACAACTCGCCCTCCAAAGGCCACATGCTTCCAGGGCTGAGCAAGAGCTCATTCATTAGAGTTGCAGTGCATGTGTGATTCCCTGCGTAATTCAAAAAAAGATCGGCCCTGAATCTAGGCATGATTTAGATCGGTAGCTGATCAATCGGTGCATACCTTTAGTGGAGAATTCAAAATCACACGTGGACGTGACAGGCCAGCGATTCCTGGCAAGCTCAAAACCACTCGTGGAAGAGATATGAGGGGCTCCATACTAAGATCACATTATGGCAGAGAATTCAAAATCACACATGGATGTTAAAAAGTTTCCTGGCCCAAATATGAGAGTGGACTATTACACAGAACACCATGGTGAATCCACTCGAATGGATTGCAGTCAATAACCGGACCGGACAAGCGCGTTTGTTGGCCGCAGTTCTGCTACTGGCGCTCCAAACATGAAGCAGATTAGAGACGCACATATTCCATCTGTCTTCTCCATACGTCTGATCATGGACAGGATAACACGACAGCTTGTTCAAAAACAGAAGACAGTGATGAAAACGGAAATCTCAAAGTCATGTCAACTCTCTTTGTGGTACAAAAGTTAGGGATTTAGGCCTACAGGTTAACATGGACACTAAAGTCATGTTAACACATATTATGTTTGAGTATTGCGGCTGTACTTTTGGAAAAAGTGTGTAGTTAATATTTTGTGTATTTGGACTCGTTTTATTATGTACCTTACTGAATGCAATTTATTTCTTTAGAAAAAGAGGGATGAGTCTAAATTATTTTCTGTGATAATCATTATCATGCACAAACACGGTCAATGGAGTTATGAACCATTCATTGTAAGAATAAATATCTATGAATTTATATTATATTTATAGTTCTCGAAGCAGTCCTGGTTTTGGTGGTAATGTGTGCTTTCACTTCATTCACAAAAGTTTGAACAAAATATTTAATTTGCAAATTGATACACAGCAAAGTGCCCAAAACTAGTTTGTTTCCCACCCATTCCTGCGTATCTTTTTAAATATTTTCACACCCGTTTCATGACCTTTTTTTTTTAGGTCAGAGGTATGGTGCTAAACTAGGGGGTTTCATGAAACTTTAAAGGTGAAAACACTGACTTTATAGAGTGATCTGAATCAGTTTTTGACAGGTATATAAGTTTGTTTGCAAAAGTGCAAATAAGTGCTTGGCTAACACTCTTCTAAAGGAACGACAACTAATTTCGCACAGATGTCATGACAGTTTAAATTACGAGTGCTCCCCGATTGCTGTACCTTGCCAAAGTTGATTACTAATAGACATATTAGAATTCCACTTTAGCAAAAATCCCATGATGGCAACATAATAGACTCACTCAATTCTCTTCAGAAAATCCACATTTTGGTATTTTGGGAAAGATAGTGTGGGAACAATCAAAAATGAGTTAAAGAGACCTGAACGCCTGTGGAAAACAACACATCTTGAAATAGTGCTGGATTTAGGTCAAGAACAACTTTAAAAGAGTGATAACTCCCCTGGTCGCTGGACCGCAGCTCTGCATGGTTACTTGGCTTGCCAAACAGTTCAACTAAGAAGACATATCATCAACTATTTATGAGATTGAGATCTTTCATCTGTTTTTAAGAATTAGAACTGAGTAGATGGAGCATTTCCTTTTGAAGTCATATTATTTGTTTGAACAAAATGTTTCTTTTTTTAAATCTGGCAACGTGACAAGCTATACTTTTCTTTATCAGCATGTTTACAGTAGACAAGTTTTAAGAGCTTTAAACAAAAGAAAAAATTCTTCATAACATGGCATGACAACTTTAAACAAGCATTTAAGGTCAAAATACCATATTATGCATGGTAAGTTACATTAAAACAGGTGCAAGCAGCCAAAAGTGCATCCTGATCTCATGGATATCAATACATTTTTGCAAATTGATATTACGTGGTTCATTAAATGTATATCGGCAGTTCTGAGGCGAAATGTCCAATGAGTGGCGCAAAACGTGAGAAAGAATAGGTTAAAGGTTAAAGGTGCACTCAGTAATTTTTTCCTCATTAAAAAAGTTTTACTACTAAAGAAATTAATATTAATTTTGACACATATTTTTAAAATCATGAGCACTCACATGAGATGAAGGCTCCAGTCATATCAGTAATCTTATAAAAGCTTTTTAAATCTACATAGAGAGGGTCCGCACATGGGGGCAGCCATGTCAGAATCACATGACCAGCTGAATACTACTCGCTTAATCTCAGTAACCGCCCTGTTATTGGACACTTTCACTCATGGATTACATTAATTGTGACTGACTGTGAATAGTGAATTTCTACTATGGCATTGGTAACTTAAAACTATTGTGTTTGAATAATGCTGCATCCAAGCCACTAGGTGTCAGTGTAAGTTCTTGGCTACATACTGTATAAATTACTGAGAGCACCTTTAATGCTCTATCGAGTTTTAAATCAACAAAACCTACCTCCCTACCCTAAATTTAAATCTAAACCTAACCGTTAGTTAAAAGCAAATACTAGATGAAAAATGCAATTGTTGAAGCAGCCACTAATTTTGTGCTGCTTCTATGACACTTTCAACTCACGTGTCTCACTCTTCAGGACTTGTACCCTGATTCTTTGAATCACAAGTGCAACGCTCCATCACTGGAGTTAGCACGCAATTTGATCGCACTTGAACAAGCTTGTAAATGTTCAAAGATGCTGACTGTCCAAGTGTCTAAACTATGCTGCACGCAGACAGTGTCCACGGATGATAAAATTTACGTTAAATTTTGACATCGGCACGTTGACAATCAAAGTATCCTTTGGCCTTAAGTGAAGGCCAAAGAACTTCTAATTAGCCATTTACTTGTGTCACCTCTGTGCTCATTTTGCAAAATTGTAGATATAGTAATGTGATTCTATGAGGTTGCAAAATAAAAAATAAAAAAAATAAAATAGTAAAAACAACAAATATCTCCTCTCGTCACAGTGTTATTAACTTACCTGAAGACCACAACAGATGTTTACTTCTGATTAAACAATCAAGTATCCCCCTGAACTGGGGTTTTTTGTTGGACAGGAGATCAGAATGGACGGAAAGAATGTAAATACTCCATTCACTTCAGATATTGTAAGATTCCCTACAGTTATCAAGTCCTTGGATTTCTGCCCCATTGCTCAGCTTTAAGAAAAATCAGACTAAATATTTGGATTAAAGATGTCAATTTTCAGATATTTTCATAACCAATTGTTTTTGAAATTAACTATCAATTAATTTATTAATTGTTAATGTTATTACAGCAAAACGCACGTGGAGGACTCTAAATAATATGTGCATGTGGCCTACTGTTTAAATTTAATTTAAATTAATGGTAACACTTTACAATAAGGTTCCATTTATTAACATTAGATAACGCATTAGGTATCATGAACAAACAATTTACAATATATATTTGTTACATAATTTATTCATCTTTGTTAATGTTAGTTAATAAAAATACTATTGTTTATTGTTAGTTCATGTTAGTTCATAGTGCATTAACTAATGTTAACTAACACAGCGTTTGATTTTAAATATGTATTAGTATATGTTGCAAGTAACATTAACTAAGATTAATAAATGCTTAATATATATTGTTCATTGTTAGTTCAAGTTAACTAATGTTGTTAACTAATGTTAACAAATGGAACCTTATTGTAAAGTGTTACCAAATTAATACACTTCAGAAATTGAAGTATTGGCATTTTTGTCTTAAAATGTCTTAGTTTGGTGTATTTTTTGTTTTTAATTTTTTTTTCTCCCATTTTCTCCCCAGTTTGGAATGCCCAATTCCCAATGCAATCTTAAGTCCTCGTGGTGTAGTGACTCACCTCAATCCGGGTAGCAGAGGACGAATCTCAGTTGCCTCTACGTCTGTGACCGTCAATCCGCGCATCTTATTACGTGGCTTTTTGAGCGCATTACCGCAGAGACATAGCGAGTGTGGAGGCTTCACACTATCCCCACCGAGAGCGAGAACCACATTATATCCGCGCGTCTTATTACGTGGCTTGTTGAGCGCATTACCGCAGAGACATAGCGAGTGTGGAGGCTTCACGCTATCCCCACCGAGAGCGAGAACTACATTATAGCAAACACGAGGAGGTTACCCCATGAGACTCTACCCTCCCTAGCAACTGGGCCAATTTGGTTGCTTAGAAGACCTGGCTGGAGTCACTCAGCACACCCTGGGATTCAAACTTGCGACTCCAGGGGTGGTAGTCAGCGTCTTTACTCGCTGAGCTACCCAGGACCCCTAGTTTGGTGTATTTTATTACATTTATGTTTACTAAAAATTTGTGAATTGTTTAAATACTGTTAATGAATTAGCCTACTATTAATAATAACTTGTATAGAAGATACATATTTGAGTTCATTAAAACTTCACGTTATGGACCGTAGGATATTTCGGAGCTTTAGACTTTTTTTATTGGAAATTAAGTCAAATCAAAACATGCTGCGTAAACACAGTACATAACATAAAACTTTTCTGGTGATGGTGCGGTAAATTGCGAACACTGATGTAACAGTAGGTTGGGATTAAACAAGGAAGCCAGCAGATCAGCAGTGCTTGTTGTCATGTTGTAATTTAACACACTATCATGGTGTATGCATAATGTTCATTTATAGAGAAAAACTCCAACACTGATTATATTGAGTCCGCTTTATCTTTACAAGAGAGGCTGTGTCCGAAACCTGGCTGCCTTCTGAGGCTGTATACGGATGTAGGTTGAAAATAAGGTGCATTTCAAACTGTTCTGAGACTAGTTTCCATTCATTCAAAAACACTGTTGGTTAAGCCATTAAAGCCAAGCATACACTACACAACTTTCAGTCGGCACCCTGCGACTCACAGTCCGGTTTTTCATTGTGCTGGTGCGAACACTTCAGGACTGTAGTGTATCAACTACACAACCATTCATCCCCAACTGAGACAATGTGTGCACCTGGTATTAAGATGAGTTTTGGGTGATCCGATCATAAATGTACAAGCGAGACATCACGTTACACCTGGTCGTCTCTATTGCCCATTTGTGTTCGGATTTCGAGGAGCGAGTCTCTGATTTCATGAGGACATACATCAATCATTACGTCTGTGTTTTATTAAATGATAATAAAAAAAAGTAAAAGAAGAAGCACAGTTTCTCTTAATATTCCCAGACATGAAGTTAGAGCAGAATTCTGAGTTATTTTAGTGCAGTACCTGTAATTGAGCTTCTAGTGTGCGTGCTGCTTATATCTGTGTCCCTATTGTACATGTTCGCTTTTTTAAATTTTCCGATCGTACGCTTATTTCTCTTTAAATCCGCACGGAACCAGCGTCAAACCGGCCATTTCAGCTGCCCTTAGCATCGTCCCGTTTCAAACGGATCACCAAAAATGCATCTTAAAAGAAATTAATTAAATTAATCGCCATTTTCGCACTTTATTGGCACCATTTTCAAAGGGAAAAAATAAATAAAAAACAGCTGAAAATAATAAAGGAGATGTGAGTGAAGTTTAATTATTTTTTCAAATTATTTTTTGTCTTCTGCTTCCTAAAACCTTGCCCTCCACTTGCGCTCTCTCTATATCTTATTGGCTGTAGCTCATTGTCACCTTTCGCTCGTCGGGACAGTGGGCACACATGACAACAAGATGTCTAGATATCAAGCAGTTTTGAAAACTGTCGCAGCACCTGGGACTCATCTCTGGGCCTGTCGCAGGAGTGCACACACATCAAGACCTTTCGTCGTGATATCCGAGACTTCTCATCGCAGACCAGTCGCTGACTCAAAACATCAAAGGAGATGAGCTTGAATCATGTAGTGTACACTAGGCATAACTGATAAGTCAGCAAGTCAGCTGCCTATGTTTTCAGATGCAGCCAAAGTGAAGGATGCAGGTCTGTGTGGCTTTTCTTCTGTGTTGTAGACAAGACGTGACATGCAACATATAAGTGGTAGTGCGCCCTCTAGCGGCGGATAACTGTATAGTCTTTTCAATGTCTGCTGGCATGATTACAGAATGCATTTTTTCTGAAATTAATTAATCGACGATCGATTAACTTAATCTGTCATTATTAACAGCAATTGATTATTGATTGACCATTAACATCCCTAATTTGGACATATGCATTCACCATAAAAACCTGTTTAAGATGACAATTGTTAAAACCAATTTAATTTAATAATAAAATGCAGACAATAATGCCAAGAAATCCTTTTATATCCTTTTAGCTCTGGGAAACCGATTCTCATGTGGCACGACTTTTAGTCTACCAATGAAGGCCAAATACAGCATATCACCTTACCATCAACACTTTGCAAAGAACAACTCTGGGAAAATATATATTGGTGTGGAAGTAAAATAGCAACAAAGCTATTAGCATTAGACTGGAAATTCTCACAACTGTAGTCACAGACTCTAAATTAATTTTCCTTTTACCATTTGTCCTCAGCAGAGTATAACATTGCAGCCAACATTTATGGACGCACACTTCCATTAAATAAGTTAAAACACAACCAGTAGTTGGCAGTGCTTCTCTGGCTATGCTTGTTAGAGGTTACTGTATGTTCCCATTCCTTGGCATATACTGTACATACTGTACTACAAATAAAACCAGTAATTATATTTCTATAAGTCTAAAAATTATCATCCCTTTCCCTACATCACTGAAGATGTAGAGTGTTTGGTGAGCTAGATTGTGGAAGAGTGAGTCTGTGTTTTGGCTTCGCCACCATGTGCAAGCGAGAGTCAGCAGTCACACTGATACACCACTGTGTTTCCCATCGCTATACACAGATAGCCCTGGATGGAAAAGCAAGGTAGTGGTTTAATATTTGTAAGGTCTGCTGTACCGTTTAGAGGTTTGCCAGCCGTCCACATCACAGGGACCTCTGATTTGCGGGCTCTGTAATTATCATGCAACAGACTATTTCAGTGATACCTGATTATGTATTAGCCCATAAACCACGCTAGACCGGGTTTCCATGGCAAGGCTTGAAGTCCATGGCAAAAATAACAAATAAAGAGAGCCCGATCAAGATTAAATGTGACTGCTGAAGTCTCAAGGCAGCTTTGAGGCAGATCAGGGTTGGGTAAGTTCAAGCAGTGCAGCCTGGGAATGCTTTGGTTATATATTCTGACAGCCAGTGTAGAGCTGAACGATTAATCAAAATAAAATCGGAATCATGGAATGACGTAATGCAATTATCATACTGCAAGGGCTGCGATTTAATTAAATATATAAATAGTCTGCACTAACAGTATGTGCGCAGCTCTGTTCTCTGTACCGTATTTACAAACTCAAAGCACGTGTAAGGCTAATGAGCCAAGCGCGTTAAATTTACAGCACTCTGGATTCACTAATTGCTGCTAACAGTTACTATCCAAATCTAAAGTAATCTCATAAAACCTGTTTTTTGTGGACAGAGTAGTGATGAGTGCATTTCCCTGCCACAAACAGAAATGTCTACCTTCAGTGTTCCGCCAAAATAAAGGCTTATGGGTTTAACTGGACTGCATAGCAATGCCGCATACAAATTAAGAAATTATTACATAATATGGTAGTTTTATAACAGCAAAAATAATAATTATTTGACTTGAATGCTGGTTTGAGTCTATTTCCCTTTTTTTTTTTTTTTTTTTTTTTTTTTGTCAATGTCTTTCATTAGTTATGACAAAAACTTAAGCCCGAAGAATTACAACTTGGCAACTCGGATTAGGAGTGGAGTATTTTAGAAACACTTAAAAAAAATGAGCGCTCATTTTAAGATGCAGTAAGCATTCACTTTAGATGAAAACACACAGATGTTTCTTTTGAATATTGCCGAGAAACATTTTTAGTATGTGATGCTGACAGCACTGCACTGTTAAATCCTAAATGTCATCAGAGGTTTAAATCAAATTTCCAAACTCTGTGCCACAGAACATGACTAAACGAAAACTGACATCTAATTCACTTGAATGTTTCTCAGGGCCGCAAGGTGTCACAGCAACTTAAACAAGAACATTCCATGTGCACAATTAAAGTGCACCCTTAAAGGTATAGTTGACCCAAAAATGTAAGTTCTCTCATCATTTACTCACCCTCATGCCATCTAAGATTTGTATGGCTTTCTTTCTTTTGCTGAACACAAACAAAAAGTTTTAGAAGAAAATCTCAGCTCTTTAGGGCCATACAATGCAAGTGAATGGTGGCCAGAAATTTAAAGCTCCAAAAAGGAGATAAAGTCAGCATAAAAAGTCATCCATAAGACTCCAGTAGTTTAATCAATGTCTTCTGAAGTCACCCAGTTTGTTTTAGGTTAGAGCACTCCAAAACATAACTCCTTTTTCACTGTACATCTTGCCACTGCAGTCTCTAGGCACGATCATGATTTGAAGCTCGATTACACTTCCTAGTGCTTGACACATGCGCAGAGCACTAGATGGCGCTATAGGAAGTTTAATCGAGCTTGAGATCATGATCGCCAAGGAGACTGCTGATGTCAAGATTTATGGTGAATAAGGAGTTATATTTTGATCTGTTCTCACCCAAAACCGATTGGATTGCTTAAGAATACATTGATTAAACCACTGGAGATTTTTGTTGACTTTATTAGCTTTTTAGAGCTTCAAAGTTTTGGTCACCATTCACTTGCATTGTATGAAACAACAGAGCTGAGATATTCTTCTAAATATCTTCATTTGTGTTCTGCAGAAGAAAGTATGGCATAAGGATGAGTAAATGCTGAAAGAATAAAATTTTTTTGGGGTAAAATATCCCTTTAACCAGCATAACCAGCAAGACCTCCTTGGCCGACCAGTTTCATCATCAAGACAATGCTGGTTGAACAGCTTTACCAAATTGTGGGTGAACAGTATGGAATCACGGAATGATGTAATGCAATTATCATACCGCAAGGGCTGCAATTTAATTAAATAAATAAATAGTCTGCACTAACAGTATGTGCGCAGCTCTGTTCTCTGTACCGTATTTACAAACTCAAAGCACGTGTAAGGCTAATGAGCCAAGCGCGTTAAATTTACAGCACTCTGGATTCACTAATTGCTGCTAACAGTTACTATCCAGATCTAAAGTAATCTCATAAAACCTGTTTTTTGTGGACAGAGTAGTGATGAGTGCATTTCCCTGCCACAAACAGAAATGTCTACCTTCAGTGTTCTGCCAAAATAAAGGCTTATGGGTTTAACTGGACTGCATAGCAATGCCGCATACAAATTAAGAAATTATTACATAAATATGGTAGTTTTATAACAGCAAAATTAATAATTATTTGACTTGAACGCTGGTTTGAGTCTGTTTCCCTTTTTTTTTTTAAGCTTTATAGAGCTTCAAAGTTTTGGTCACCATTCACTTGTGTTGTATGAACCAACAGAGCTGAGATATTCTTCTAAATATCTTCGTTTGTGTTCTGCAGAAGAAAGAAAGTCATACACATCTGGGATGGCATAAGGATGAGTAAATGCTGAAAGAATTTAAATTTTTTGGGGTGAAATATCCTTTTAACCAGCATAACCAGCAAGACCTCCTTGGTCAACCAGTTTCATCATTAAGACAATGCTGGTTGAACAGCTTTACCAAATTGTGGGTGAACAGTATGGCTATGCATTAACCCACCACAAACGCTTGTTCTTATGTGTATTGATAACAAAACTATATATACGAACAAACATACCATACATATTCTGTGTTTTACTATTATAGTAACTTTTTGTCCATTCTGTAAGTCATCTGCCATACCCGCAAGTTCTGAGGATTATTTCACTCCTGGTTCTTATCTAATTTTGCAGTCAGACATGACAGAATGGCTGCGAGTTGTTTTCTTGAGGCCCGATCCAACACGGCTCATTGAATCAGTGAGTTGTTTAGAATCGCTGCAAACGCAAACAAATCGTTCAGTGCAATTTGTAAGCCGGTTCATTGAAAAGAATCTGATTAACTGAACGATTATTTCATGAATTAGACATAACTTTTATTTATTTGTTCACTTCTAAGTAACGAGAAACCTTTTTGGGAATCTTTTAATTTTCTGGATATATAGTGAAATATTGTGAAGGATAAGTTTCCCGAAAGAGAAAAAAAACCCTCTGAAAAAGTAACATTTTTTAAAAACTTTTTTTCTATCTATTTTTGTTCATAAATGCAGTAACAATACTTTAATACTGCTTAAAATATCCTCACAAAATTATATGCAGAATATGACTGAATCCATAATTGTTGATTGCTAGCATCTGGTGTCCCTCTGTCACCTTAAAGGCATAATTCACCCAGAAATGAAAATTCTCTCATCATTTACTCATCCTCATGCCATCCCAGATGTGTATGACTTTCTTTCTTCTGCTGAACACAAATTAAGATTTTTAGAAGAATATTTCAGCTCTGTAGGTCCTTACAATGCAAGTGAATAGTGACCAGAACTCAGAAGGTCCAAAAAGGAGATAAAGGCAGCATAAAAAAAAGTCATCCACACGACTCCAGTGGTTTTCAGTCTTCCATCTTCAGAAGCGATATGATAGGTGTTGGTGAGAAACAGATCAATATTTAAGTCCTTTTTTACTATAAAAACACTTTCACTTTCACATTCTTCATCTTTTGTTTTTGGTGATTCAAATTCTTTGTGCAAATCATCACCTACTTGGCAGGGAGGAGAATATATAGTAAAAAAAAAAAAATGTATCTGTTGCTCACCCACACCTACCATATCACTTTTGAAAACAGGTTAAACTACTGGAGTCGTGTGGATTACTTTTTTTATGCTGGCTTTATCTCCTTTTTGGACCTTCTGAGTTCTGGTCACTATTCACTTGCATTGTATGGACCTACAGAGCTGAGATATTCTCCTAAATTTCTTCATTTGTGTTCAGCAGAAGAATGAAAGTATTATACATCTGGGATGGCATGAGGGTGAGTAAAATATGAGAGAAAGTAAAACGGATGTCCAATGAGAGTGAATGTGAGAGAGCATTAGATTGTTCAGATTAATCTTATTTAGAACAGCTTAAATTGTCTGACCTTGCCGCAATTACATTTATATAAACTTCTTTTGGCTGATTTCCATCAGTTCAGTCTTTCAATCACTTCAGCCAATCAAAACATTAATGTAGGCTATTCAATAGTGTAAACGACCATGATATCTTTCGTAAAAAATGACAAGTGCTTATTGAATTCTGTATGACTCTGAGTGTTCAGTAAATGTGTGTGTGTTTTAAATAACTCTGAATATGTTATTTGATCATTCTTAAGAGGATGTCACATTGAACAGAAGTTGGACAAAGGAAAGGACATTCAAACTAAATTCTGCATCTGATGAAACCAACAGCTGCAGCTACACACGCCAGCCATTAAAAAGAAAATAACCTCTCTATTAACTGTTATTTGTTCGTCAAAGCAAGGCAAGACAGACATTGACCACATGTTAACCTTGAACTGACCTGACACTGCGCTATTAGTCGTATGCAAGATAGCTGGAGTTGTCTATGATCCGAAAGAGAGGAGGAGGAAGAGAGTAAGGGAGAGAGAGGCAATGTTTGGAACAGCATACTTACATTATTTCAGCATTAAATAGCACTGTAAGTATACTGTGCACAGTATGCAAATGTGCTTTATACATAAAATACCTGGATGAGCTACAGTACTACATTTGCCGAAATGTGCTGTGTACAACAGAGCATTCTTGTGTAATTATTAAACCAGAGGTAATTACAGCTGTTATTTTCATTTTTCATTTTCATTTTTTTTATCGGATTGTCTTTTCGGCAAGTAATTTTCACACAGAAATGTAACTAAAAATGGAAAATAACAGTTTTTATTAATAAGATGATAACTGGATGCCACTCACTTGCAAAAAGTAAAACTGCAGTTGTAATCTTAAGGAGCTACTGTACTTCAAACTGCCCGGACCCTTAAAATTTTCACTGGTATAACTAGTGTACTGTATATTAGGTTACCTAACAAAACATTCTTTAAAGTATAGCATACTATTGTTTATCATGGAATAACCTGGTTCACTTACTATTCTAAAAAAAAAAAAAAAAAAGAAAAGAAAAAAGTAGGGAGTATACTATGTACTCTGCACAGTATACAGTAAGTAGTGTTCACACACTCACCTCCAGCTCTACAGCTCTTCATTTCCTCTCTGTGAAAAGTGGAACATTGAACAAAAGGCAGGAAATTGTTTTAAACATGCAGCTAATGATGAGAAAAGCATGCTGTATATTCACACTTTGTGCAATTAAATATGGGCAACATATGGATTTACAGGGTTGTGGGCCCATATGTCTTTCTAAATCCAGCTGCCGTGCTACTGCTGGACTCATGAGAAGTTGTTTCTGTAACAGCAGATACTATAATGTTATAATTACAAATATTAATGTAAGGGCATATAATAAAATGTATGACTCATGCACATGGAAACAATTACAGAAAATCATTTTGATGTATCAGATTTAAACATAATTCTTTACAGCTTCTGAATAAAGCAAAAAGCCACGAGAGGCACACGTTACAATTTTACCACTCGTAAGGGGTGTTCTTAGGCATGAAGAGACAGCACAGCAATATGATAAAAGACACAAATGTTCAATAAGCAATTAAATGTTTTATTAAAGGGATAGGTCACCCAAAAATGAAAATTCTCTCATCATTTACTCACCACCATGCCATCCAAGATGTTTGACTTTCTTTCTTCAGCAGAACACAGATGAAGATTTTTAGAAGAATATTTCAGCTCTGTAGGTTCATACAATGCAAGTGAATAGGTAGCAAATCTTTAAAGCTCCAAAAAGCACATAAAGGCAGCATGAAAGTGGTTAAATCCATATCTTCAGAAGTGATAACAGATCAATATATAAGTCCTTTTTTACTTTAAATTCTCCTCCCTGCCCAGTAGGTGGTGATATGCACAAAGAATGTGAATCGCCAAAAACAAAAGAAGAAGAAAGTGAAAGTGGAGATTTATAGTAGAAAAGGACTTAAATATTGATCTGTTTCTCACCCACACTCATCATGTTGCTTCTAAAGATATGGATTTAACCACTGGAGTCTTATGGAGTAATTTTAGGCTGACTTTATGACCTTTTGGAGCTTCGAAATTTTGGTCACCATTCACTTGATTGTATGGAGTGGACCTGTAGAGCTGAGGTATGAGGGTGAGTAAATGATGAGAGAATTTTCATTTCTGGGTGAACTATAGGCTACCTTTATTAATAAGAATAATAATCAAGTTCATTATCATAACAATAGGCTCTTTACGGTTGCCAAGCAATGTAGTGACTTGGTACATTAATACAGAATGTATGCATATACAGGTGTGCATTTATAATTATTTTAGAATGGCTTTGAATGTGGCTCGTCCAATCACTACTTAGAGTCAGAACTATCCATTTTAAAATAAAAGTTTTGAAATGTTGAACTTGGAATTGACAATGATATCCACTTTTTTGTAATTTAAAACATGAATTAAACCCACAAAGCCAGTATGAAAATGTAATTCATGCGAAACTAAACACAGATAAGTATTTCCTCTGTACCCAGTCATTTACCTTGATTTATATTTCCAAACAAATTTTATACCAGACCCAAATATTACACTAAAGTACTTCTGCAAGAAAATATTCTGCTCTCTTACTCTGGGGTCCCTTGTGCTTGCAAGCTTTTGGTGATCACCACAGAACCCATAAAACCCATAAAGGTTGCCTTTTCATGAGTCCCACAGTTTCATTCTTGTTCTCTCCCTAAATCATGGTGAATTGTACCCAGTTTCATTTTCACACACTGGGCTCCTCTGATGTGGGGTCTCTGTGTTTCTGGGGTAATTAAGGTTTTTTTTTTAATGTGAGGGGGATAGAAAGGAGGGAGTATGTGTTCAATTCTAACCTGTCAATTTATTAAGCCTGAGGGGACATTAAACAGAGGTAGGATTGGAAGACACACTCTCAAGAAAATCACATAATGATCAGTAACTCAGAGGGACTGTGTTGTGGTTAGAAATCTCACAAGCAGTCTTGTGATGTGGTTCCAAAACATCAAATATAGAACAAATGCATTGGCCCACCTGCTCCTTTATGCCCTTGTTTGTGACAACAAAGAAAAAAAACTTTCACTTTCACGCAGCAGACCACATTTTAACATTTTATAGACCAACATGCGAACAGTTCTGTGGGGCATTTCAAATCTACAACAGAACTTTAAAGGGATAGTTCACAAAAATGAAAATTCTGTCATCATTCACCCTCATGTTGACAAAATTGCATTTTGGCGTGCACTATCCCTTTAAGTACTTTTCTTGTAGGGTAATAGATTTTGTAAAGTTATACTTATCTAAAATGGGGGTAACAGTCTAAAAGTGAAAAAGCGTAAATAACTGTTAGCGTGGCTCTGTGGTTTTCTATTTGTGGTGGAGGGGGTGTGGTTTTTAACTAAGGAGGGGAAGGAAAAGGATTCAGAAGACGAAGCCAAAAAAACATTCAATGTCGAGCCAAAATGTTGAATTTAATCTTTCTGGCTCAGCTAAAAAGTGTCTGTGGTTGAAACTCTTAATTTTGAGATCATTTTGGGTTAAAACGACTTACACCCCCAAGGCTTGCAAGTTCAAAGGGGTAGTTTAAATAATCAATCCCATCTTTCATCTCAGTGAGCAATGAGGACAATTACCATGGCAACCCGCAGGTGGTTCTCATTTTACAGGCTAGATCATCTTCTCTGTTGACTCTCCATGATTTCTTCTCCTCCTTTCAGCCTTGCATCTCTCCTCTCTTGCTATCACTTTTTCTGAGAGAGCAATAATGCTAAATGGACTAGACCAATCCCATTGTTTACAAAAGTTGCAGCATATGTGCCAGGGGCATAGCAGTCATTTTAAAAGTGGGGGGGGGGGACACAGCTGTCAGTTGGTGGCTCGCACAGACCCCAACGCTTACAGTGCAGTATTAATATATTACAGTGCATATTAATATATAAGTATGATATAAGTATTATATTAATATATACATATTATTTACTTTTAATATTTGTAGTATTTTAAAGATTCAAGTATTGCAGAATAATTGCAACATTTTGCAAAATTAGCGGTAAAAATAAAGGGCATCTTGTGGAGCACTTGCTTCTGTTTCACACATGACAATAAAAGACTGAGCACAAGCTGGTCCTGAATAAAATACTTAATCAAGTACAATATTGACAATTGTGCATGTGCACAGTTTTATTTTTTACTCTGTGCTTGTTGTGGGATTTAAATGTATCCTAGTGGCCCAAGTGTTTTGACTACGTTCACTAAAATTTGTTCGGATCCATTTAATGATTCAGTGACCATTTCAGGTGATGCCAGAAGGTGGTGACAAATGAGTGTCTTGTATGAAATTAGTTAGTCACTGAATCAGTGATCAAAAGAAAAATGTAATCCTTTAACATTTGTATGCCTACAGACCTACAGCAAGACTTTAGTAGAGGTTTAAACCATTATAAGCATATCGATAATTTCCATACAGTTGTGAATTGCTAAACATGACTTTTATCAAAAGACAACAATAATAGTTTTATAATAATTATGAGTTTCAATAACATATGCATGTTATAGAGTTAAAAATCAGGAGCTGATATTAAAACTTTACATATTTAACACAGATCTAGTAATCTGCTTGAATTGGCAAAAACAACTGATCAAACTATTACCTCACAAACATAATGTAAAAAGCATAACTTAATGAACACTCATGTGCTGATATAAACTCCACTTAAAAGAAGGATTGTCCTTAGTTTTTTTTTTTTTTCTGCAGTGTATTTCATGCTGCCAATCAAGAACGATATGCCGGGTCTGGGTAGCTCAATGGTAAAGACGCTGTCTACCACCCCTGGAGTTCGGTAGTTAGAATCCCAGGGGGTGCTGAGTGACTCCAGCCAGGTCTCCTAAGTAACCAAATTGGCCCGGTTGCTGGGGAGGGTAGAGTCACATGGGGTAACCTCCTCGTGATCGCTATAATGTGGTTCATTCTCGGTGGGGCGCGTGGTGAGTTGAGCGTGGTTGCCGCGGTGGATGGCATGAAGCCTCCACACGCGCTATGTCTCCGTGGCAACGCGCTTAACAAGCCAAGTGATAAGATGCACGGATTGACGATCTCAGACGCGGAGGCAACTGGGATTCATCCTCCGCCACCTGGACTGAGGCGAATCACTACGTGACCACGAGGTCTTAAAAAAGCACATTGGGAATTGGGCATTCCAAATTGGGAGAAAAAGGAAAAAAAAAAATATATATATATATATATATATATATATATATGCCGATAAATAACTCTCGTTTGTGTGTTCCTCATCTATAGATTATTAATTTAGATCAACATCAGTGCCGATAAAAATCATGGATAATTGAATATTGTTGAAAGCAACTTTGTAGAAATGAACGGAGCCATGCTGATTAGACTGTCTGACTGACGGCCTATTACTTAAGGTTTGTTTTGGCTCATAAAACTCACCTGTGATTGGCTGGATGGTCGCTCAATAAGCCCAAAGTAACAAAATGCAAAGAATACCGTATACAAGTCCACCATTTGGACTCGGTATGGGTTTAGCTTGGAAAAGTGTGGGGGACAAAAATCACCTTTTTAAAGAGTGCGGGGGACGCGGCTGCTATGCCCTTGGCACACGCAGTAATTGGTGGCAGAAAGCCAGCCAACTGTTATGTTCAGTTTGACAGATAAGACAGCTAGCGCTAGCCAAGCTCCTCTAAATATCGCTAAAAGATAATATAGAATAAAATTGGCTTTGAGGATCAACTAGGTTTGGGTACACTATTGCTAGTAACACAGCTAGTTTATAATTATCGATTAAACGAATGTACGACACAAGGCTATCATAAATACAGAAATATTCTTAGCTATACTATTATTATTATTATTATGATATGAGTTTATAACATACCTGTAATAAAATGTTTGTGAAAAGCCATGAGTTGGAAATTATCTTCTCAGTCCAGTCAGCTCTGTTGACAGAATCCGATAAAAGTTAAGCCCTCGGTTTTTGCCATTTTGCGATTTTGACAGCCAACAGCGCAGCACAACATTTAATTTAGCTTAATCAGACAAGTTAAATGTAACAGCTAAATTTTTAAGGACTGTTTTGTCAACTAATTACAGGTTTGGTTTACTGTTCACGCCGGTCTTTTTGCCACCACATGCGTCTGTGATGTAGGCATTGACGTTGCCAAAGTATTGGTCTATTGTCAATTGGATAGCACTAAAAGATGAGTCAATTAACTTATTCTGTCATCTATTTGGTCTTTTTCTTTCTGATTATATCTGATTTTTCAATTCAGTGATCTTGTCTAGTGAGAACAGACCATTAGACACAAAAGAGCATATTAAGTGAATATATTGCAGATTATTCTATAGCCGGGTGGCTTAAATCAATTCATTGTTTAAAACAATGACGATAGGCAGACAGATGGATGGATGGATGGATGGATAGATAGACAGATTTAAATGTGCTGTATGCTGTGATGAAAACTGTATTTCTGATCAGTTAGAAAAGTCATAGCAGCTTGAGTCAGAACAGTCTGAAGGTCTGTGTCAAGTTTGCTGGATGTAGCTTAAAAGCTGTAGAACAAGTTACAGTCAGAAATTTTGGTCTTGGTTTAGGGAGTTTGGAAAAAAAACTAAAAAAATTAATTCATTATTTACTCACCCTTGTGTTGTTCTAAACCAATAGAATATAATTCTTTTTCGGTACACAAAGGGAGAAGTTTTGAAAAAATTTCATACAATAGCAGTTTATAGTGACCTCAAGTCTCAAAGGGACGCAAAAGTATAATTCAGAAGTCTAATAAATTAATCAATGTGACTCTTAACTTGTTCTGAAGGCATACGATAAGGTTTGGTAAGAAACAAACTGAAATATAATTGATTATTTAGTGAAAATGTTTACCAACCATTGCTCTTCTGTGTGCATTCATGAGAGTGCACGAGAGCAGCAGTTACGCTGCCCCTGCTCGTGAGATGGGGCGTTCAAGCAAAAACTTGCCTGTTTGGTACAATATGAGATATTAACAACAAAAACACAACACAGCTGCTTACAAACCATTGAACCAAACATGCAAAACATGTCTGAAGAGTTTGAAGTCCAAGAATAGATGCATTTCTATGCCCAGCCTTATTTGTATGAACCAGAGTACTCGGAAATTGAACTGAGAGATACTGAATCTTGGCAAATCCAGTGATTATTTCTTCCAGCAAAACACTCCCTATATCAACCAGGTATCTTGTAATCACAACAGACATGAATTGGAACTGGCAATTTCAACCAGCTTTTGTCATGAAGGGGCTATAGACAGTCCATGGGCTACAAATGAGATGACTTTTATATGGCCTATACCAAATCAATGTAAAGGATTTGGTAAAGGAAGTCCGTATTCAAATCTCATTAAAAGGTCAGTAAGCACAACAAACCAAAGATGGTAAAATAGTTATGAAAAAAAAAAAAAAAACAATACCTGTCTTCACTATAAAACCATTCACTGCACCCCAGCAAATGTACTGTTTGAGCAAATGTATAAACAGATTTAAATTACCTCACAAAATGAGGCGAACTGCAATTAATCAACAGAAAGACTCAGAGTGTTGCATGATGTGTTGTGAGTTGGCTCTGACAAGAGCACTGACCTGGCCCTATACCCAACAGAGAGAGAGAGAGAGAGAAAGAGAGAGAGACTGTGAGAGAAGGTTGTGAAGGACACCAGCATGGGAAGTGGGAAGAATCTTGGCATGGTGAAGAGTGTTTGATATGTTTAAGGGATGCCAGGAAAGTCTGCAAAGAAAGCCAGCTCTCAATCGCTCCTGCTCTGTACTCTCTCCCACATCTCTTTATCTTCCCCTTAACTCTCTCACTCCGTCTCTCTCTCTCATGGGAGCAGCCCAAGGCAGAGGTTTGGTTGATGCCTGTCTGCAGCTTGAGTGAGAGGACTACGGACCCAGCACACAGTAGGGAGGGCAGCCTCCATACCAAACCAACCACTTTAATTCAAAAAGAACTTGTACGCTGGAGTCTGGAAGAAATGAAGGTGTTCTTTTAACACTGCAGCAAATTAGATCTTACAAACTCTAAAACTGTAATGTCATACATTACTTTTAGCCTCAGCCTCCTAGAAAATCACATAAATGGGATTGGGTGACTTTTCCATTGTCATTAACACCCAATTTATCCCAGATTTCCAAAAATATTCTATTTAAAATATTTTTTGGAGGCTCATTACAGTTCTAAAATGCTTTCTTTGGTTTCACTTCTATATTTTGTATTTTACTCTACGAGGCAACAGACCTAAAATTGCACAGAACATTATTATAAATGAAATTAAAGGAATGTTACAGGTTCAATACAAGTTAAGCTCAATGGACAGCATCTGTGGCGTAATGTTAATTACCACCAAAAGTAATTTCAACTTGTCCCTCATTTTTATATAAAGCAACAATCACGGTTAAAAGTAATCCATTACAAATTAAGTAATTACCTTAAATGAAAGTCAGTAACTGTAATATGATTACAAGAATTTAAAATGTAATGAATTACTTATTTTACAGTAATTAATTACTTTGTAATCAGATTACACCCAACACTGACAGTAAGGCACTAAAAATGGAAGTGAATGGTGCCATAAACATGTCCAGAAATATAAAAATTAACTGTTTCAAAAGTATGGCCATAAGACAATAAAATCAGGATTTTACCAGCATTATGTCGTCATGACAAAGAAGTTGTAATATTTGATACAACTGTACCCAGATAAGGTTAGTAAGCTTTTCTAACACTTTTGAGATATTTCAACATGAAAAAAAAATACTTTTCACCTTTAACCTCCTGAGACCCCATGTCCACATGTTTTGGCTTTGCTATAGGCTATGCATAATTTAATTTAATTTAAACCAACTGATCTCAGTTCAGAAGACTCTTGGCTGTCATTAATGGGTTAAACTTTTTCTTGAAATATCCTATATTCACTGTGCATTATCACACTGAGAATCAATGGATGCATCCAAAAGCTGGAAAATTTTGCTTTCAGAGTTATAATGAAAATAAGGTGCATTTCATACTGTTCTGAGACCAGTGCAGACAGACAGCAAACCGGAGGTTAAGTCATTCCCTAATTAGGGAACAAGCCTTTCTATAGGTTTCCAATGCAGCTAAGTGCATTCACTCCTAACACCTGGTCAAAAGTTCAGTTTCAGGCTGCAGATAATGTTTGGACCACTCAACATGTTTGGCTGACATGGGACAATGGTAATCAGTACACAGATCAGAATTTTTCATGCAAAATTTTATTTAAAAATGGTTGGCAGTGATTGGATGATGCTGGCCATTACTTTAAATCATAATTAATTATGCTAATTTCTGATGTAATGTCTGTAACGTCTCAAAAACATGAATACCAACACTCCTGGAAATATATTAAGCAATTTGATAAAAGATAATTGACTTTCTATAACTTGGTATTATTTAAAATTTCACAACTTAGTCCCACTGTCCACAATTTTTTTTTTTTTTTTTTTTTTCTTTTTTTTGCATGTTACTTTTGGGCTACTAGTTACAAATCAAAAAGGGGAATGGAAAATGCACGCCAGGCTTGGGTCTCAGGAGGTTAAGAACAAAACTCTTACTCTTATTAATTTGTTTCTTCTGGATGATTTTTTTAGACAGTGTAATTTTGTGTAAAAGAATACTTCATACAGTATGCAGATAATCATACATGTTCAATCTTACAGCCATAATGATTCATATTTTCCTAAAGTAGCTTTTAATTGACATAAAATACATATCAGTTCCAGTAGCTGAGCATTCAACACTTCAAAGTGGGTGATTTTGCACCATTACTTTCTGAAAAATGTACAGAATTTCATTTCATAGTAACTCTCAGAGGCTGGCATCACTCAAAAGCCTTACTGTTAGAGAATATCCACAGCCCTTTTTGGCAAGATTTAACCAGATTTGTATAGAAGGTTTCACTCATTACTGAGTTTTGCAACTGGTTTTGTGTCTGTATATGCGTTCGTGAGAGTAAATTGTGGCATTTGGGTGCATGAATGGCTTTGCATGTGTGTTGTGTGTTTGTATGGTTTTGCCACATCGGCCTGTTTCTATTTAACAGCACTAGAGAAAGGGTCTATTTGAGAGTTTAAAAAGGCCAGGCCATTGTAGTGCAGGCTCTAATTTGCAGTGGGGATAGTGTGTGATGGGATAGTGATCTGGGACAGTATAACACTGCACAATGTTTTAAATACGCTGGCAGGCCGCACACACATCAGAAGCTGACCGCTCCTGGGTTACGCACTTACACTGACATCCTAAAAATAAAAGCTGACAATATTTTGGGAGACTGTGGACATCAAAAAAATGGCTGCATAAAGTCATAAAGTCTGTAAACTGCAAAGACCTCATTTCTAATTGACAGATTTTACTGGGAAACCCATTTTGAGTTTTAAATAGAAGGAAAGAATGCAAAACTATGCCAGACAAGAAATACCAGCAACTTGCTTTGGGGATTTCAATGCACTAGCAGTACGACTTGTTATAGAACTTGTATTTGCAATATAAAAACTTGAAAACTTCCCACTTTTATTGTGTTAAGAAACCAAGTCAAGAGCTTTCCCCTCCAGAATGTAAAATTATTCAGCTATTGTTTTGCAGTGGCGTTTACTTTTCTCTTCATTCAAAACTGAACCTTCCTCTTCTCCCTTATTTGCCATTTGGCAGAGACACACACTACAGATCGCATACTTGTCCCTTGTTTTATACTGGTCCTATATTTTATTTTATTTATGGGCCTATCGTGTTCCTCAGGAGCTTATGGGAGCTGCTTTTTTGTTCTGGGACAGTGTGTTTACACTGTACATCTGTTAGGTTGTAATCGGTGAATGTAAAGTATACAGAATATGAATACAAGATAATTACTTTGGGGAAAATAAATATTAAAGCTTTTTAGACACATAAACCATTGTTGATTTTGCATCATTGCATTTGTATTGCTTCATTGCATTTGTATTGGAGCTTATTTAACATTGCATACAAAAAGAATGGCAAAATAAAGAAAAACTCATTGGTGATGTAGCCTTTGTTACTTTTATACTGTTAACATTCCATCAGTTTGGGAAACCATGCAGTTCACAGCAAGTGTCAATATTTATTCACTTCTCTATTAGGATGAACTGCCAAAACCTAGAAAAGGTTCTGGCGTAGGGTTTACTGACTTACAGCTGTCCAATAAACATCAAACAGAGTGAGATGAAGAACCTCTCATCTGCCCTTGATATGGTCTCTGTGAATGAGTGCTCAATGCGTGTTGACATGATATTCACACGAAGCCCAATAATTACTTCACAATACAGAGAATTGGCTAACCGACTGGCCCAAAGGGATCAGCACCTGTGTATGGGCAGTTGGCTCCTTATATTTTATAAAACCATTCTGCAGAAGAGTTTCTCAGTGAAATAGCACAGCTCCAGGTGCATCAGAGCACAGGAAATGCTGAGCTTGTTTTTATTACACTACTGGAAGGAAACTACAGACAGATGCAGGAGGCGATGAGGGGAAGATTTTGGAAAGGAGAAAACATGTTTGAGAGAGAACATGTTCACTGCAGGGTTATAATAGTTTTACATTTTTCATTTGAGTTATATTTCTATTATATTTCCAATTTGTCCTTTTTAGGATTTTCAGTGTTTTATATATTATATTATATTATATTATATTATATTATATTATATTATATTACCAACTGGCTGGTGTTTTTATGGAAATTTTCAACCTTTCCCTCTCCTTGTCTGTCTTCCCTCCCTCCACATGCTTTAAAATGTCCACCATTGTGCCTGTAACAAAGCAATCCAAAATCACTTGCTTAAATGACTGGTGTCCTGTTGCTCTGACCCCCATCATCAGCAAATGCTTTGAGAGGCTAATCAGAGATTACATCTGCTCTGTGCTGCCTGCCTCACTTGACCCATTGCAGTTTGCTTACCGCAACAACCGCTCCACTGATGATGCCATTGCACTTACAATACACACTGCTCTCTTCCACCTGGAAAAAAGGAATACATATGCGAGAATGCTCTTTGTAGACTACAGCTCAGCATTCAACACCATAGTGCCCTCCAAGCTTGTTGAGAAACTCTGGGCTCTGAGCTTAAACAGCTCGCTGTGCAGCTGGATCCTGGACTTCCTGTCAAGCAGACGCCAGGTGTTTAGAATGGGTAGCAACATCTCCTCATCACTAACCCTCAACACTGGAGCCCCGCAGGGCTGTGTTCTCAGCCCACTCTTGTATTCCCTGTACACACATGACTGTGTGGCAACACATAGCTCCAGTGCCATCATTAAGTTTGCTGATGACACGACGGTGGTAGGTCTGATCACTGACAATGATGAAACAGCCTACAGAGAGGAGATGCACAATCTGACTCGCTGGTGTCAGGAGCTCAACCTCTCCCTCAACATCAGTAAGACAAAGGGGCTTGTGGTGGACTTCAGGAGAAGAGAAAGATAACACAGCCCCATCACCATCAATGGAGCACCAGTGGAGCAAGTCAGCATCTTCAAGTTCCTGGGTGTCCACATCACTGAGGAACTCACATGGTCTGTCCACACTGAGGCCGTTGTGAAGAAGGCTCATCAGCGCCTCTTCTTCCTGAGATGGCTGAGGAAGTTTGGAATGAACCGCCACATCCTCACACGGTTCTACACCAGCACTATAGAGAGCATCCTGACTGGCTGCATCTCCGCCTGGTATGGCAATAGCATCGCCCACAACCGCAAAGCCCTGCAAAGGGTGGTGCAAACTGCCAGACACATCATCGGAGGTGAGCTTCCCTTCCTCCAGGACATATATACCAGGCGGTGTGTGAAAAAAGCTCGGAGGATTATCAGAGACTCCAGCCACCCGAGCCATGGGCTGTTCTCCCTGCTACCATCAGGCAGGTGGTATCGCAGCATCAGGACCCGCACCAGCCGACTTCATGACAGCTTCTTCCCCCAAGCAATCAGACTTCTGAACTCTTGATCTCTCACAATACATACAGCACAGCACTTTATTAGCCTCAGACTGGACTCACATTTTACACTTCACTAATAACATACTGGCAACTGACTATGAACTGACAGCTGAATGTCAACACAACACTTCATATATATTTATATATGTGTGTGTGTGTGTGTGTGTGTGTGTGTGTGTGTGTGTGTTTTATCAGTTTCTCTGGATTTACTATTTATAGGTATGTGTTTTATTCTATAAAGTACTGACAACATTTCCCCCAAATTCCAAATAAAAATATTGTCATTTAGAGCATTTAATTACAGAAAATGACAACTGGTCAAAATAACAAAAATATGCCGTGTTTTCAGACCAAAGAAAACAAGTTCATATTCATTTTTAAACAACACAATACTAATATTTTAACTTAGGAAGAGTTCAGAAATCAATATTTGGTGGAATAACCCTGATTTTCAATCATGCTCTCGACCAGTCTTTCACATTGCTGTTGAGTGACTTTATGCCACTCCTGGCGCAAAAATTCAAGCAGCTCGGCTTTGTATGACGGCTTGTGGCCATCCATCTTCCTCTTTATCACATTTGCTAATGTGTTTGTTGCCAGCTAGCAACAAACTGCAATATAATGATTTGAACATATCAAATTCAATTTAGGTTGACTTGATTAATTTAGGATTAGTTCACCCAAAAATGAAAATTCAGTCATTGTTTACTCACCCCTGAGCTGTTATAACCCTGTATGACTTTATTTTTCTTAACACAAAGGAAGAAATTGTGAAAAAATTTTGTTCTCAGTGATGTCATACAGTGGCAGTTTATGGTGACCACCACTTCAAGCGTCAAAAGGACACAAAATTATCATACAGAAGTCTTATAAATTATTCCATGAGACTCATGATTGTTATGAAAGCATACGATAAGATTTGTTGAGAAACAAACCGAAATCTAATGTATTATTTAGTGAAAACCTTCACTGACCGTTGATCTCCTTTGCGTGTTAATGATAGGGCACGAGAGCAACAGTTCACAGTGGATGGAGTTACCCGCGTGATGCCTAAAATAGAAAACAAGCGATCGATAGAATGTACTGTCACTCATGTAAGGACAAAAACTCAGATTAACATAGAAAATATACTTTTATCATGTCGTTTGCCGTCAGGTTAGGACACGGTGTGACTGTGGCTGCCTATAGCCTCCTGTATGCTTCTGTTTGATTTCCGAGTACTCTGAAAAATTAGGCTGGGCATAGAAATGCATAAATTGTTAGACTACAAACTCTTCAGACATGCAGCTGTGTTGTGTTCTGTTGTCACTATCACTGTGGAGGACCTGTTTTTAGATAAACAAAATGAGTTTTCACTTGAACGCCCTAATGTCGCGAGAGGGCTGTGTGAACTGTTGCTCTCGTGCCCTATCATGAACGGCCACAGGATATCAACATTTGCACTAAATAATACATTAGATTTCAGTTGTTGTTTTTTTTCACCAAACCTTATCGTATGCTTTCATAACAATCATGGAATAATTTATTAGACATCTGAATTATTATTTTGCGTTCTTTTGAAGCTTGAAGAGGTGGTCACCATAAACTGCCACTGTATGACATCACTGAGCACAACATTTTTCACAATTTCTCCCTTTGTGTTAAGAAAAGAAAAAGAAAGTCATATAGGGGTAAAACAACACAGGGGTGAGTAAACGATGATTGAATTTTCATTTTTTGGGTGAACTATCCCTTTAATTTAATATCGGAGAAACTCATTTTCATTGTGTGGAACCAATGTCCAAAACTGAATCAAGTTAAACCAACAACAAAAAAATTCAGTGTGTAAAGCTAATAGGATACTGTATACTCAAATGGAATATATACTCAATAAATTTAATACAAAATACTCTGTACATTATATAATATACTGTGTATCAAAACTAGAATTAATTTGTGGACAATTTTATTTATTTATTTTTGTTAGTTTTTGAGTTATAAAAATATAAAATTTTTCTTTAGTTTCAGTTTTTTGTTTTTATTTCTATTTCATTACACTGAACTTTTTTAGCATTTAGTTTTCATTAACTATAAAAGCACTGACAACTTGTTCCTCTAACAAACAGGAAAATGGGTAACAAAGTTATTAATATCTGTGTGTGTGTGTGTGTGTGTGTGAGTGTGTGTGTGTGTGTGTGTTTGGGAAACAGTCGGTGGGGGGGAGGCATTTCCGGATGTGCGGCCGTGTGCAGAGGGGTGGTTCACATGATGCCGTGCTGTGCTTTTTGGGTCATAACAGGGTGTGGTTGCTAGAGTTTTCCACTTTGGGTGGATCCAGGAACCGTATCAGGAACAGAGGTCCATCACAAACCACAATACGTTGACTAACCCCACAGTACTCTTTTACCAAAACAAGCAAGCAGGCATGCATGATGTGGCCTCGGCTGCTCTGGTCCAACAGGAAACATATCCATTGCCCTGCTGTGGTGCAGGGATTTTCTAAGCAGGATGCATTGTTTGGTTTGCGTTTGAGAGACGGTCATTTAAGCCACAGGACCAATTGTCAGGCAATGAAAACACATCACACGTAGAAAAAGCATATATGAAAGGATCATGTAATCCATGTCTGTGTGAGATCCACCCATAGTTGTCCTAAATTAGATGGACGTGTGGTTTGAGTGGTGATTTTCTATTGAGCCCGGCCTGGCCACTAAAAACAGCAGTTCTTCCTCAACGTGCCCTTCATTGCAACAGCTTATAATGCCTTAATATAAGTAAGGTACAGTATACACAGTAAGACTAAAGGATTTGTTTTGTTTTACTACAAGAATAAATGCAATGGCTATAAAATAAAATCCACTTTTTTACCTAGGTGGCATGTTTTTGTACAAAATATGTCTACCATATGAATCCAGTCCACATGCTGAACACAAGTGAAACATTTCCGTTCCATGCATAGATGACTTTTAATTTAGAGTGGCAAAGGAAGCAGACCTCATCCTTTTTCATCCTGCTCATCATCACATTTGTTCAACACACCAACAGAAATAAAATCTAAAGTGAATCCTTAATAACTGAGGGGCTGTTAGAAGAGCTGGGGACAAATTCCCCTGCTGTGCTGTATATCAGATATCAAAGCTGATGACTCCTCTGTTTCTCTCAAAGACCATCTTTAAGACAGGGGCTGACACATCCTTGGAGCTCGTCCGATGCAGGAAGTGAATTGGACAGCTGTTGAAGAGGTTTCTGTGAGGTTAACCATCTTCAAACAAGAAAAGCCAGAGTGGGTTTTTAAATAAATATGAAAATGAAACATTTTAAACAGTCTGTTTCACACAAGCACTTCAGTTCTGTCGTAATTTAATCTATTAACACCTGCTCTATTTGTGTGCTCTGCAGTGTTGTTTCATGCTACCTTTAACCTAAAAGTTTTTTCACTAATCAAAGTGTGGGACCAGGACAAGCCAGGGATCTTTTAAGGCCATCAGAAATATGTTAGTTTTAGGGAGGTTTCTGCAGTGCAATCATGCTTATATGGGAGGCAGGATAAGGCCTTATCTTCTCTGTAAACTGATGAGCCAAAACATTATGACCACCTGCCTAATATGCTGTTGGTCTTCCGCATGCTGCCAAAACAGCTCTGACCCGCTGAGGCATGGAATCTACAAGACCCCTGAAGGTGTCCTGTGGTATCTGGCACCAAGATATTAGCTGCAGATCCTTCAAGCCCTGTAAGTTGCGAGGTGGAGCCGCCATGGATCGCACTTGTTGCTCCAGTACATCCCACAGATTCCTAGTCGGATGGAGATCTGGGGAATTTGGAGGCCAGGGCAACACCATGAACTCTCCATCATGTTCCTCAAACCATTTCCGAACAATGTGTGCAATGTGGCAGGGCGCATTATCCTGCTGAAAGAGGCCACTGCTATCAGGGAATACCATTGCCATGAAGGGGTGTACCTGATCTGCAACGATGTTTAGGTAGGTTGCCCAGAGCATCACACTCGCTCGCTTGTCGTTTTCCCACAGTGCATCCAGGTTCCATCCCAGGTAAACGGCACACACGTCACATGATGTAAAAGAAAACATGACTCATCAGATCAGGCAACCTTCTTCCACTCCACGGTCCAGTTCCGACGCTCTCGTGCCCATTGTAGGCGCTTTCAAAGGTGGACAGGGGTCATCATGGGCACTCTGACCAGTCTGCGGCTACACAGTCCCATACGCAGCAGGGTGCGATGCACTGTGTGTTGTGACACATTCCTCCCGTAACCATCGTTCAAATTTTCTGTGACCACAGTAGACCACATGGGATAGCCATCGTTACCCTCGCGCATCGATTAGTCTTGGGCACCCAACACCCTGTCACCGGTTTGTGATTTGTTCCTCCTCAGACCACTGTCGGTAGGTACTCACCACTTCTGACCAGGAGCACCGCACAAGCCTTGCAGTTTCAGAGATGCTCAGTTTTTACTCCTGCCCATTTCTCCTGCATTCAACATGTTGACTACGAGAACTGATTTTTTGCTTACCATCTAATCTACCCAGATCTTGACATGTGGCCTTGTTAGGAGATGATCAACATTATTTGCTTCATCTGTGAGTGGTCATAATGTTTTGGCTCATCGGTGTATATAAACTCAGCAAAAAAAAAAAACATCCCTTTTTCAGGACACTGTATTTTAAAGATAATTTTGTAAAAAACCAAATAACTTTACAGATCTTTATTATAAAAGTTTTAAACAATGTTTTCCATGCTTGTTCAATGAACCATAAACAATTAATGAACATGCACCTGTGGAACGGTCATTAAGACACTAACAGCATACAGACGGTAGGCAATTAAGGTCACAGTTATAAAAACTTAGGACACTTTCTACTGACTCTGAAAAACACCAAAAGAAAGATGCCCAGGGTCCCTGCTCATCTGCGTGAACATGCCTTAGGCATGCTGCATGGAGGCATGAGGACTGCAGATGTGGCCAGGGCACAAATTGCAATGTCCGTACTGTGAGATGCCTAAGACAGCGCTACGGGGAGGCAGGAAGGACAGCTGATTGTCCTCGCAGTGGCAAACCACGTGGAACAACACCTGCACAGGATCGGTACATCCGAATATCACACCTGCGGGACAGGTACAGGATGGCAACAACAACTGCCCGAGTTACACCAGGAATGCACAATCCCTCCATCAGTGCTCAGACTGTCCGCAATAGGCTGAGAGAGGCTTGACTGAGGGCTTGTAGGCCTGTTGTAAGGCAGGTCCTTACCAGACATCACCAGCAAATAATGTTGCCTATGGGCACAAACCCACCTTCGCTGAACCAGACTGGACTGGCAAAAAGTGCTCTTCACTGACGAGTCGCGGTTTTGTCTCACCAGGGGTGATGGTTGGACTCACGTATCATCGAAGGAATGAGCATTACACCGAGGCATGTACTCTGGAGCGGGAACAATTTGAAGGTGGAGGGTCCGTCATGGTCTGGGGCAGTGTGTCACAGCATCATCGGACTGAGCTTGTTGTCATTGCAGGCAATTTCAACGCTGTGCGTTACAGGGAAGACATCCTCCTCCCTCATGTGGTACCCTCTCTACAGGCTCATTCTGACATGACCCTTCAGCATGACAATGCCACCAGCCATACTGCTCGTTCTGTGCATGATTTCCTGCAAGACAGGAATGTCAGTGTTCTGCCATGGCCAGCGAAGAGCCCAGATCTCAATCCCATTGAGCACGTCTGGGACCTGTTGAATTGGAGGGTGAGGGCTAGGGCCATTGCCCCAGAAATGTCTGGGAACTTGCAAGTGCCTTTGTGAAAGAGTGGGGTAACATCTCACAACAAGAACTGGCAAATCTGGTGCAGTCCATGAGGAGGAGATGCACTGCAGTACTTAATGCAGCTGGTGGCCACACCAGATACTGACTGTTACTGTTGATTTTGACCCCCCCTTTGTTCAGGGACGCATTATTCCATTTTTGTTAGTCACACGTCTGTGAAACTTGTTCAGTTTATGTCTTAGTTGTTGAATCTTTTTATGTTCATACAAATATTTACACATGTTAAGCTTGCTGAAAATAAAAGCAGTTGAAAGTGAGAGGACGTTTCTTTTTTTGCTGAGTTTAGTTAGCTGCTTCACTAAAATCTGACTATTCATCATAATTCGTGCAGTAATTAGTGTTTAAACTAAAGTGGTGACATCTAAAATGTCAACATTTCTCTCCTAGTTTGTAAGAACTCTTTGGTAAGAATTTTAAATGGGTAAAATGGAGGATGTAATGAAAAAAGTTTCAAGGATTAGACAAATTCAAAAGTTGATGACTGTGATAATGTTGAGTTCTTGGCAATGGAGGTGTCAGGAGACAACAAAAACAGTTCACAGGTAAGTCTCTTTAATTTGCTATTTTCCATCGACAGACACTAAATGGATGGTAGCCGTCCGTAACATAACTGTAAATTCACTCTGTTGTGATGTCATGCTTTCCAGTAGCACACTGACGCTCTGGTGTGCCTTTTCAGGTCTACCTCCCCATCACTATAATTAGAGACAGGTGTTAGAGTACTCAATCCTGGTGACGAGCCTTACCGCTTTCCCTCTCCCGCAGACTGACACATGACCACACCCCCACATGCCACAATGACAATAAGGCAACTTTTTGGGTTAAGGTTCAGGAGGCTGAGCTGCAGAAATGGGATAAGATGACATACAATGTATTTGATGCATCAGGCAAAAATTATAATAATAAAAAAAAAAGCCTTGGTAAGACTAGAGAGCCTTTACCAACACTAATGGAAACCGAAAACACATACATTACCACATATCTTAAAAAAATTATGACGTTTTGTTCCATACTTTAGAAATTGAAAACATTGTTTTCAACCAGTATACCATGGTATTTTTTAAGTACCTGGGAGTACCATGTAAATACCATGGATAATATGGTAATTATTCAGTACCAAAGTACCATGGTATTACCATCTGATACCATTGCATTGTTCCAGCACAATGAAATGTGAATGGTTTGTGCCTTGGCAAATCTCACCTCCAGAATTCTAAATGTTTGCCAAGGCTTTGCTATGCAGTAGCTGAGGTAAAAGAGCCCACTTCCAAGTCTCTATGATATTCTGGTCCCTAGATATAGCTATGAGATATTTTTGCCCACTTTATCATCCTTCAAGCAAAATTAACAAGCACAACTAATAAAACATAGGAACAGCGATAAGATCAACGTACATAACCTAAAGTGGGCATATTATGGTAATACCATAGCATTCTTTAAAATACCTTGGAGTATAATGTAAATACCATGGTATACAAAGAGGGTAATCCTTCTTTATAATCAAAGTCTAATGCTGTTACCATCTGATAAGACTACTGCATGCTACCAGTACAGTAAACATTTGTAACAGCAGTCCCATGTAAAACCACAGAAGCTTTTAATGCCCGCATGAGAATAGTGAGTATTTTACTGCAATCCCCCAACTCCTACAGCTAAGCAGAAGATCAATACACAATGAAATGGAATGCAGTTAAGCAGGGATTGCACTCTATGGATGCAGCAGTTAATTGTGGTATGTAGCAATCAAAAATGAGGGGATTCCAGAGACTAAAGGGGCAGTCACACTAGGCAATTTTTTTTTTTTTTTTTTTTGGACAGCACCCTGGACCAGGACTATACAGATTCGTCATATGGATTCACAGGTCAGAGTTTGCCAAACTTGTACTCTTAAGCTCTAAAAGGACATAAAGGCAGCATAAAAGTAATCCATATGGCTCCAGCTATTTAATCCATGTCTTTTGAATTGATATGATAGGTTTAGGTGAGAAACAGAAATGACAGAGGTCATTTTTTACCATCAATCTCCACTTTCACTTTCTTCTTCTTTTGTTTTTGGCGATTCACATTCTTTGTGTATTTTGCCACCTACTGGCAGGGAGGAGTATTTAGAGTAAAAAAGGACTTAAATATTGATCTGTTTCTTGCCCACACCTATCATATTGCTCCTGAAAAATTGATTTAACCACTGGAGTCTGATGGATTGCATTTATGCTGCCTTTATGTGCTTTTTGGAGCTTTGTTTGTGTTCAGCAGAAGAAAGAAAGTCATGCATATCTGGGATGAGTAAATGAGAGAATTTACATTTTTGGGTGAACAATCCCTTTAAGACAGGGGCAGGAATTAAATATTTATTGATTGACACACTAACCTTTTCATGACTGTCATGCATGGAGAGATGCCGGGTGCTGATGAATATTAATATGTCTGACCTTAAGACACTGTACATCAGAACTGCAGGAAAGGTTAGCTGTGTTGAGTTAAATTGATTTACAGAACTTTTACAATAAAAACCAAGTCTGATTTATTGTTTCTATTGCTATACCTTTATGCATTGCTTATGATTAAAATTGTAAACGTATTTTTACCCCATAGCCGGCACTACACGGGGGCAGCTGTGGGCATCATACCCCCCAGATTTTGACTCTGCCCCTTAAAACGCAAGGCAAGCAATAATTCTTTATCATGATTTAAATACAATTTTTAACTTCTATCCCACATGATTCCCTCATGATTATGGCATGAAATCAGGAAAATCAGTTTTCAGCTTTATAGGTTATGACTGAATGGGTTTACATGCACAGCAATACACTTGATTATCTATCAAAAATCTTCTCAAATCCTGCATTTACATGTGATTTGAAATTACCAGATTATTACCAGTGTCATGGTTTACTCAAAATCCACAACAATCGCTGTGAAGACATATGCCATTTCCTAGAGGTGGAGGTAGATGGGCCCCCCCTAACTATAGCTGTGATAACAAAGAAAAGAAAATTACACGTTGCTTTCTGGTTGCGTTTGTAAACACAGCTGAAAACTATCCATTACTGACATGCATTGACTACATGTAATTTTAAGTTCAAGAGAAACTTGTGTGTTTTCTGTAAATTCCACTGATACTATTTTAGAGTGGTCTAAACAATTAATAATGTCTTACCTGTCCAACAAAAAAGAAGCAACATCGGCATCACTACTCATGTTTTTCTCTGTCATCAGATCTTTCCACCTTGTGTATGCCGTACAGATGTTAACTCTAGTTTTGTTTTGTTTTTTGCCAGTCTTTCTGTCTTCTTGCTTTGGACCTTTTTCGCTTCTTCGGCAGTACAGCTACTGAATCCCCTGTTGTCTCTGCTTCTAAAGCACAATATATAAGTATGTTCCATTGTATTCTTTTTGCTCTTCGCATCACCAAACAACACTGCGCTAATCAAAGGCATGCGTATCTACATAGGTAGCAGCCAATGAGCGCGAGTATTTTCTTCTTCGACGTTTAGTGAAACACAGCGGACCATCTCATTTCAACATGGTAAAACACATTGAAGGGTTGACCCACATCATGTATAATATAAACACTTTTTATAGAAAACTATTATGAGTACAGTCTTCATCTCATGTGAGTGTACATCATTTAGATCATTCTTCACAAAAACACAATTCGTTAATGTGTAAAATTTTAAATTAGCCACAAATTACTGAATGCACCTTTAAACCAGCCTGATCTCACATATAGTTTGGCAAGTGTGTGCCTATTTTTCTTTAGCCAAAATCGGTATACACTGACCGAATTTGAAAACACTGCCTCCAGAGGCTAAAGTGGTAAGTGTTTCAGAGCATATAAACAAGTGTAACATCCATGTATATCCAGGAGAGATCGCCAGAAGCCAGTTGTAAAAAGAATTGTTTTCAGCTGAACAGGGTGTACAACAGTGAAGAGAAATGCTTATTTTATTTAATCTACCCCCTAACCAAAACCCAAGTCTAACCCTAACCATTAGTAGAGACAAAATGCAATGTTAGGGATAAAAATGCAACCTCCTTATCACACTCGTGATTGTTTATACAAACATGATTATTTGAATGGGGTATAAAAGTAACTGTTGCTGAGCTGTTCCAAATATGTCCGATGGGAGATAGGGCATGTCAGTGAGTCGGCATACTGTTGCCGGAACTTTTGGAAACAACATGCCGACTTCCCATGTGATCATGTTGTTTAAACACCTTCCTACTACAATTGGTCACATAATCGGTGGGTGTGACCCAGTGCTCCACCTAGTTCTTATCAAATGATAAAATGCTAAAAAAAACAGAAAACAAAAAAAAAAAGTTCTCATGATCTTACGTGGATTATTTTCACAAAATTCATCATAAAATATAATAACAGATTTTAACCGGAGCATATGTGGCCACGTTTTGTGTTTGTGGCTTTTTGAGTGGCTATATGAATGGCGGTCCTGGCTCATCTTGCACCCAAGATGGTATAAGACATGAAACAAAAACTCAAACAACATGATTATCTATGTTAATTTTTTGTAGTACTTTATATGTGTATAGGCTATAAAAGTAAACTGATAAGTTAAGAATGATGTTAACTTATGTTTATTACTTCATTGTCTACTTGAACCAGGCTGCACACTGCACATAAAAAAATTATTACATCAGTCTCCTATAATTATAAACTACATCTGAGGTATCACAAAAGTAATGCTCTCAAAATACGCAAGGTTTCCTTGGATGGATTCCTTCTCTCTGTACTATAAGAAGGCCCCACTTCCGCAAGATCGTCAGCCCAATCTCGCCATGTCAGAGGACATGAAGCAGCTGTGTCTGGACTGACCTGAGGTCCACGTGAACCTCACCCCTCCTTGGGCAGAACGGCAGAGCTGGGCTGAGCTTGAGCTGTCTCTGATTGGGCTTGAGTGGAAGTGATTGACAGGCCTGTGGCAGACTGAGTCTGTGGTTTGAAACACAGCTCACTGATCTATATTTGAGATTGAAAATAAATAGCCTGTCAATTTGTAACAGCACTGTGGTTGGGGTGGATAGGAGATGGGAGACAGAAGGAAGGAAGAGGACCCTCCACAAACCCTGGCAAAACAATACAGTCCTGGTTTTTATGGTAAGCATACTGGCATCAAAATATGAGCAGCACGAATTAAATTTGGGATTAAAGGAATAGTTCACCCAAAAATAAATATTATGTCATCTTTTACTCACTCTCATGTCATTCAAAACCTCTATGACTTTTTTTTCTTATATGGAAAAGTTGAAGAATGTACTGGCCACTCTTTTCCATATAATAACGGCACAATATAAATGTGACTTGGGCAGTCAAGCTCAAAAATGACAAAAAAGCACTATAAAAGTAGTCCATATGATGTCTGTGTTATTTTCCAAGTTGGGCTGTTTATAAAAAGGGGTCATGTCATGAGGAGATGCAACGTTAAGTTACAACTCTGAAGAAGAGACTGCAAAACAATAAGTGAACAGTTCCATTCATGAATATTTTAAATGTCATGACTGTATGATAGTTTATGGTTCTGACTCAATGCAATGCAATGGCTTGAGGCTGTCTACACGAACTTTCTTAACCGTTTATTTGTGTTGTTGGCAGCAGTAGCACCAGAGCATGCAGCCCAAAATGGAACGGGACACCCGTTTACTGTTGGCGCAACGCAACGTGCCACAGCGGACACTTCAATGGTAGATATCATCTTTGATTATAATGGGTTCTATTGCTTTTGACAGGGTGCAGGTGTTAACAATTGTGCTTGAGATGAACAGTTTCATATATTCGGATGCAATGTGTTGGATGTGTGTTATGTGTAACCCCTGAAATTCAGTTTTATAATGTTGAGGAGCTTGTTCATTGTCTTCAGATTGAGTTTCAGATATGGATAAATTTGAGGGGAATTTGCACGATGTTATCCAATCAGAACAGTGGGCATTTACATTGAAGTTTTAAGAAGAAGCTTATGCCAAAACCGAGACTTTCAGACAGAGGGCCAGAGACAGGGTGGAAAATGATCATATATTACTAAATTACTGTTTTAATGCAAAAAAAAAAAAAAAAAAAAAACGTTACTAATATTTTCAGTGGACCTCAGGGAAGATGATAAAACTATAAAATAAAAAAAAGAGCATTTCATGACCCCTTTAACGCATTAATTAAGTGTGATTAATTGTATAACGCAATTTGTCATGCCCTATGTAAATTCTGTAATAAAACTATGTATTTTCCTACCATCAGAGTAATTCAAGCTTGAAGTATATGTAACTTTGTATTTTTATGAACCACGTCAGCTGAGGGCAGTCAGCACGCCTCAACAAACCTCATAAGCAGTGCAGCCACAGACTGAGAGCTGGTCAGACGACATATGGACAAAGTACAACAGAATTCAGGGATCGCGAGACGCGATTGTCAGCGTTTTTAACTACATTTAACTTGACACTGCATCCTAAAAACCTGCCGTTTATGATGCTGAAGACCAGTGAGATGTTCCAAAAGCATCCATCTGATGCATATGTACATAGACTGACAATTCAAAATAATGCAGACTGAATGCAAGAACGCATCCTGTGAGAGCAGGACAGATTGATGAACTCAATTGCAAAATGGATTGCTGTTGACTGTAGGATTATGTTTAGTTTTTGTGATTAACATTTTTATAGATTTTTTCAGAGCGAACAAAACAAACAAATCATATATACAATAAATCAACATTAACTCCCACTACTACCCCTCCCCAATCAAGAACCCCACCCGACCCCAAACAAACATCCCAGTGGTCTTGCCTACGTACACACTTATACAGAGAATAAAATAATAATAATAATAATGAATAAATAAAAAAATATATATATATATATATATATATATATATATATATATATATATATATATATATATATATATATATATATATACACATACATATATATATACATACACATATGTATATACACATGCACACATATACATACACATTTTCATACACATATAATAAACATACAACTCTAAACTATATTCCTCTCTTCACAGACCTACTCCGAGAGCCCCCCAAAAACATCAAATATTTACCCCATTTCCCATTAAAAGAATCCCATATCCCCAGCCTTCTACATATGACCTCTTCGAAGGCTGCCACCCTTCCCTTCTCCTCGCACTACTCCCGAATTGAGGGTGCTCCCACCGACTTCCAACCCCTTAAACAAATCTGCCTGCCTATCATCACACTGGTGAGGACCCAATCTTTTATGTATTTATTGCTTACGTTGATGACTGCCTGTAGAGCCGAGGAGGGCGGGCCGGGCTGGAATGACACACGCCCGGTCCCCAGTCAGCCTGATGGGGCGTGCGAGGGATAAAGGGGCCGGGGACGACAGTTCGAGAGAGAGAGAATTACAGGCAGCTGTACTGTGTGTTTATGGTTGTGTGTTTTTGTTTAAATTGTTTATTAATTGATTATTTAAGTTGTCAAGTCGGTTCTCGCCTCCTCCTTTCCACTGAACCCCCTTACACTGCCCCACCATCCAAGACACAGAGTCTGGGGCAACATGAAATCCGAATGCCCAACACGTCACATACAAAACTCTCTACCTTCAACCAAAATTCCTGAACCTCAGCGCGCCACCAAAAAACATGGGCCATGTCTCCATCCTCCAACTGGCAACACCAGCAGGTGGGTGTGTCTTTAAGACCAAGCCTATACAATCTAGAGGTGGTCCAATAGAACCAATGTAAAATCTTGAATTGTATAAGTTGCACCCTTGCATCTCTAGATGCAGTCTTGACGTTTTTTAGAATCCCAGCCCACACTCCATCCTCCAGTACCAAATTAAACTTTTTCTCCCATAATCTCTTGATAGAGATTAAAGCTCTGTCCCCCAGACTCTGAACTAGCAGGGAATAATACACTGATGCCTCATGACCTTTTCCAAAAGCAGTAATCACCTCTCCCAAAGTATTTGCCACTTTAGGGGGGTGTATGCTACTCCCAAAAATAGAACAGAGTCAACAGTGCAGGTGGTACAACTGTAAATACCTAAAAAACTGAGATCTGGGAATCCCAAAATGTTGAGCCAAATTATCAAAGGATCTCAACACTCCACTCTCATATAGGTCACCGAGTGTATTAACCCCCCTCGCAATCCACTCTGACCAGCAGAAGGGGGACTTATCAGTACATCATTTGGGTTTAGCCATATGATCGAGGCAGCATTCAGATAAATGTCTGAATTAAACTCTCTCTCTTCTAGAAAAACTCTCTCTGTTTTATATATCTAGCCAAAAGCTTCCCTGCTTTGTCCCCTGACTCAAAGTATGACTGTCTTGCCCTGAATAGCCAAAACTCCACTTTCTGCGATAAAATAGTATTATATCTGTATTTCAATCGGGTCAGTTCTCTGAGGCCATCAGACGACATTCTGCACTTCAGTTCTGCCTCTGCACTTTTCTGGAGTTCTCGTGCTTTGGATTTTTTGGTGAATGAGGCATACTGTATGATCTGACCGCCTTAAGTGCCTCCCAAGCCACGCCCACAGAGGATACTGAGGACCAGTTGGTCTCCATATAGACATTGATTTCAGTCTTTAACATTTGTTGGAAATCAGGATTTTGCAAAAGGGATACATTAAAGCGCCAACTATATTATTTATTTTTCTCTATATGTGGCAACACCTCTAAACTCACCAGGGCGTGATACAGTGCCCCAACCCATTCACATTCCATGTGGAGAGAGATAACCTACTCATAATAACATTTGACATTTTGATATAATAGAAACAATAAACTGTTTCAAAAATAAGATTATACAGACCACATTCCTTATTAATCAAACCCCGAACAACACACACAGAAAAAAGAAAAACGTGTGCATTAACCCCGCGCACGACAGCGCCAACCGGCGTCAATCCCTCTAAACTCAAAAGGTCCATGTACGCCTACGAGAGTCCCCGCGACAACATTGCCATCAGATTTCTCAAGTCCGGTGCTTCTGCACAAATTTTGTGAGGCAAAATTACATAACAGAAAATATTTTGTAAAACAGACCCCAGCCAACAGGCAGTGTAAACTCAAAGAAAGTGTAGATTCATTCACAGAACTGTCTCAAAGGTGTGTTCCTTCACAAAACAAACTCCAGCTGATATAAAGCCATTCAGTTTCCTCAGACGGACAGACAATTGTTCAGTGAGCCGGCCGTCATGAGTGCAGCAGATGACGAAATCATTCCAATGTCTCGCGAAAATACTCCACAAAAACAAACTCCAGCCAACAGGACGCATAAGCACAAAGACCGAACAGATTCATCCACAACTGTCCCGAAGGAGTGTTATTCCACAAAACAAACTCCAGCCACTAGGCGGAACCAATACAAAAAGAAACAAAATAGGCATCCCGGTTCCTCAGATGATCAAGAATCAAATTCACTCGGAGGCCGCGTAGAAAAAAACCCACCATGACTTACTCAGTCCATCAACTTTATAAAAACGTCCTTTATGTGAGCATGTAGATATTTTGCGGTCATCCATAGAGACCATTCTCAATCTGGCCGGAAACTTCAGAGTAAAAGCGATCTTCCGTCAATGCAAAAGTTTCTTGAAGGAGTCATGCCACAAAACAAACTCCAGCCGCTAGTCGGAGCCAATGCAAAAAGAAACAAAAATGGTGCCCAGCTTCCTTAGACAGTCGAGTTATATACAGCGAGTCAGTCCACTCACATAAATAACATGCAATGGTTTACTCGCCCATAGTTTCTATGTAGGCCAGTGCCTTTTTGGGGCAAAAAATACTTTGCTGGCGTCCTTGGTGTCTATTCTCAGTTTTGCCGGAAACATCAGTGCAAAAGCAATCTTCCGTTGATGTAAGAGTTTCTTACATTCCTTGAACCGATTGCGTTTCTCTCGTGTTGAATTCGCAAAGTCCGAGAACATGAAAATATTGTGATTCTTCCAAGAAAGCTTTCCTTTGCTCCTCGCCTGGTGCAACACGAGATTTTTATCGGATGATCTGAGAAATCTGGCCAGAATTGATCGGGGCCTGTCTCCCTCAGCAGATTCACCAGCAGGGACTCTGTGAGCTCGCTCGATTTCCATCTTATGTCCTGTTATGTCGAGCAGACTCGGGAAGAGCTCGTCTAGGAATTTCACCATATCTCTGTCTTCTTCATGCTCTAGAATTCCAACAATCCTTATGTTATTCCTTCGGCTCATATTTTTGAGATATTCCAGTTTTTCCAAAATGTGTTGCAGGTCTATTTTGGACGCGGGCGGATTAGCGGATGATTCCCTTTCAGATGATTCCAAATAATCAATCCGTTTTTCAACTTCTGCCACTCTTGTGACCAACTCAGAAAATTTTGTTTCCATCGCCGTAATCGATCGATGAATTACAGCGAGATCCTCCAAGTCAGCAAGAACCTTCATCAGCATCACCGAGATGTTGGACAGTTGATGCTGAATTTCTTCTCCAGCTGAGCTTTCCAAATCGAGTCCCCGGTCTGCAGGCCCGTCAGAGGTTTCAGCTAGAGCACGTAAGTGTCTTTTAATGTCTCCAGAGTCTGTGGAATTTTGACTTCTTTGCCATGTTTACCTCAAAGAGCAAATATGTAACTGGGTGTATCGAATCTCACCAGATTATAACATGAAAATAATAAAACTATTTGCAAAGTGCGCAGAGCTTGTCGCTCACACGTCTGCCTCTTGCATGGTGTCACATGACCTCCTAGGATTATGTTTAGTGATATGGGAATAAAATAAACAATATATTGACTTCTAAAGCCACTTTTGTATTGTCTAGTCAATGCTTTACTTGTCTGACACAATATATGAATATCTGAATTGTTGTATTTATTATATAAAGGATTATATATAGGATTGGAAAAAAAATTAATCAATTGACATTCCTAAGTCCTCAGAAGCAATATACACTCACTGAGCACTTTATTAGGAACACTATGGTCCTAATAAAGTGCCCGACGTGGTCTTCTGCTGTTCGACATGTTATGCATCCTGGCTTTTATGATATTTGATGGTGAAAATCCCAGGAGATCAGCAGTTACAGAAATACTCAAACCAGCCCGTCTGGCACCAACAATCATGTCATGGTCGAAATCACTGAGATCACATTTTTTCCCCATTCTGATGGTGGATTTAAACATTAACTGAAGCTCCTGATCCGTATCTGCTTGATTTTATGCACTGCACTGCTGCCACATGATTGGCTGATTAGATAATCCCATGAATAAGTGGGCAATTCAGGTGTTCCTAATAAAGTGCTTAGTGAGTGTAGTAGCTTTGTATGAGGAACAGATTGAAATTTTAATTTTTACTCACTGTTAATTTTCCCCTATGCTGAAGCTCTGAAATGGACTACAAAAGTTATATGGATGACAAAAAGTAGCATCATCGCCATTTAACACCAAACACATTGGTTCTCCCATGTCTCATAAACCAAACATCATTGACGTCATACCTGACCAAGTATGCACTGACTTACATTCCAGACCATTCTTCTCACAATGATATTGTATGTGTTCAAAAGACTTGAAATAAAGCACACAAGACATTTAAACCGCTTTTATGATATTTGATGGTGCATTTTGGAGCTTGACAGTTCAAGCCCCATCATATTCTTCAGCATTTCTCATTTTTTGTTCCACTGAAGATAGAAAGGCATGTGTCTGTGGAACAATATGAGGGTGATTCAGTTCTGGCAGAATTTTTGAGTCATGTAAAAACTAGAAAGTTTTCGTATCCCTGTTTATGGATTATCCTTGATGCCCACTAATAACTTAATCATTATATATGAAATTACAGTATTTTGCAACTAATGTTTGGTAACAAATAACAACCAATGACATATAGCCATAGAGAAAATTGCTAGCTACAATTTAACAGATGGTTACAAGTAGCACACAATTATTAGACAGATGTAGTATCTCTCTCTATCTCTCTCACTCTCTCTCTTTGCACAGTGACAGTGAGTTCAGTGGCATTGCCTGCTGCAAGTGATGCTAACCCTCCCAAAGAGCAAAGCTGCAGGCCATTGAAACACTGTAATTATGGGTGAGGCACAAAGCATTCACCCACTGGCAGAGCATCAGCTAAATACAAACAAGCCTGTAAGAAATTACATGGATAGAGCAATCAGTAAATAGCAACAAAAGAACAGAAAACACAACAAAGTTTTGACCTTTCAAGGAAAATAATAGGAAAATGATAATGATGCAAATACAGAGGTGGCACTAGGGAGGGGCTAGTATGTGCTTCAGCCTCCCCAAGTCCGTAGCACCCCAGCAAATGTTTGTAACAGCCAGCAGATTATCCTCTGTATGAAGATTGTGTGAAGAAACATTTTCCTTGACAAAATTTGAGCAATCATGTTGTGTGTTCCATATTTCTGTCGCCTGTTTAGAATCAGAACTAGTGATTTACGAATGAATTACTCATTTCAGTTGATTCCTTCAAAGAATAAGTCAAGCGTTTTAGCAAAATGGTCCAAATCGTTCAGGCAGCTCACGCACTGTATCGTTTGAAGTGCTTCTCACTCCATAAAACAGAAATGAAATAAATAGAACAGAAAACAATCAAGTGTAATATTTACTGTCATGATTCACAGAGCAGATGAGGAGGTAAACTTAACTGTTGAAACTTTATTAAGCGCACTCCAAATGCAAGTCTCACAACAACTCTCTCTCAGTACTGGTGGAATAGCCTCCTTAACCTAGCAACCCCAGAACCTGCTTTGTAACAACCAGAGCCCTTCTGCCAAGGTGAGCCTGCAAAGTTTGCAAAAAAAGCATAACGCAGCGGTCCCAGTTCACTGGCGAGAAGACAAGAGACAAGAATAATAAATTGCTTTTGTGAGGAAACAGTGCATAACTTAATGAATAGCCATCTGTCCACTAATCTTCAACATGTTTTAAACTCAACAATCCTATTGGAGTGAACAATGTGTGGAGTTTACTATGATACAAATTGCTGTTTTTTAAGAGAAGTCACGGATGATTTTGCAACATGTAGGCGTCAGTTTACGGGCTCTCCCCATTCATACGGTGACTGTGATATTTTGAATCAAAACATGCAAGTGCATCCTTCGTTTGACAGCGATGAATAATATCTTTATTGAATTCAACACCTGCATGTGCAGCTTTTGAACAACTTAAGGTAAAGTCATTTTTCCAACCAAACAGGTATCAAAAAGTATCATTGCCTGTTTTTTTACATGTACATTGGAGCAGGGCTGTAGCAAGGTAATCTGGGCCCCCTGACTGTATATTGCTCTGAGCCCCTTTCCTATAAAAAAAAATACAGTTAAGAATTTGTTGTGGGGCCCCCTGGACCTTTGGGCCCCTAGAATCATTACCACCTTTCACCCCACTAGCTACGGCCCTACATTGGAGTGCTATGTAAATACCATGGTGTACATCAGTACACCACAGGACTGCCATATGATGCCATCACAATAACATGGTCCTGCCACAGCAGGCTATTTTAAAAATTTTTTAAAGGTAGCTGATTTTGAGAAACTTTAACTAGTACTGGATGTGCTGTGTGAATAAGTCTTTTATCAATACTTGGTAGCTTGTAGTTACATTAATTGCTACACAAGATATATACTTGTGAAAAGGCAAAAATACTGCTCCTAAAGTCACCAGAATTAGATGCTTTAGTTCCGCTTTTGCAAAAAGTTTCTCCTGAGGGAGCATGTCCCCAGACCCCCAATAAGGGTACACTGTTTTGCTGGACCTGTGCTTCAGGCAGTACTGCAAAAAGCTGAAAACACCCCTGAAAGTGTGTTGCCTGTATATTGAGTCTGCAGCATAGAGATTTCACTACTGTTGTCACCACATGCAAATTGATATTAATAAAATCGCTTGGCCATGCCGGGTTTTGCACATATTTGGTGACGAAAGCTCAGCTCCCCGTCAATGATTTAGCACCTCTTAAGCACCAGCAATCGAAATTCGCTGGCGCCGCCCCCGTGCAAATGGGACAATTTATGGAAAAACAGTTGCTGCATTGCAAGAATTCAACATCAGTGTAAAGTGTACAGAAGGGTGCCAATCATAACTCATTATCTGGTCACCATCTGCACTAATTTACTGACAATTTTATATTAATGTCATTGCATTAAATATCAAAATATCAAATAAAATGCCATTTATTTTAAAGGAAGATAGCATAAGCACACTAAAAATGAACAAAAGACAAGTATTTGGACAATATTTTCAAACTTAGTGGGACGTTTCCATATTTAATGTGATGAATTACACCTGTGGTAACACCTGCAAGGAAAACTGTGCAAAACTGTTCCATACATCCAGTGAATGACATTCGGACAAGTGTAGGGTAAGATGGGGGAATTTTCCTCTTGTCCACAAATGGCGCCAAAACTTACTTTACCATATTTATAAATTGCATGTTTACTACTTCATGTTGATATTTTATGAAGGTAAAATAGTGCCTAAATATTTTGCATGTGCAGAGTAAAACTTATAAAAGCGTAAATGAAGTTACAAGCGTGACAGAAAAATTGGCATGCACAGAGTAAGATTTGTGAAAGCGTAAATCAAATTGCATGCGCACAGACCATTTTGTAAAGCCGTAAATCAAGTTGCAAGCGTAAAAAAAAATATTAGCAATACTAATATTAATATTTAAGCCAAATTTACTTTGTGTTAATACTCAATTCACAACACATGAATTACACTTATGCAAAGCATTAAAGTATTGCTAATATTTTTTTTCTTATGCTTGCAACTTGATTTACACCTTTACAAAACATTCTGTGCTCATGCAATTTATTTTTAAGATAAAGAGTTAAAGAGTGAGTAAGAGTGAACTGGGAGTGTTAGCTTTAGCTTAGCTACCTCAGGATTAAATATTTAAAATACTTAAAATACTATGAGGAAGAGGATAAAATGAGAGAGTGTGAATTTGAGTGCACACTATATAAAACTGTATGGGGGATAGGGTGTGTGTGTGTGTGTTGAGTGTTGTGTGTGGTGGGGGGCAGGAGGGGGTGACAGAGATTTGACTGCACAAAATGTGTATGAATGTCACATACTGTTTATAATTCCATAGCTTGATATCAATCTATTTTAAACTTCATATGCAATTAAATGAATATACTTTTAAGTAGGGCTTAAGTGTGCATATCATTTTTGGGACCACCGTATACAGAATAATTATTTTCATACATGGCTTTTCTCATTTCAACAGACACATAGTGTCTGGGTGTACCAGAGTCCCTAAATTCAAGCAGCTGGCTATCGCTCAAACCAAAGGGGTTTTCAATGCATTCTTCTCGTATTAGTCTCTGACAGCAGGGGATATTTTCACCATGGATTGCGCTGGCACCTTCTCAATGATCCAAGACAACACTCTCCATACCTGTTCTTTTTCTGATCTAGATGTAGTAGATGAGGCCAACCAATAGCAGCATTTAAACCATCATACTAAAACACTGCAAACATGCTAAAGCAGTTATCTTGTCATTACTCAAAATATGAATTTACACTTAATCCTTTGGCCAGCAGAGCATGTGGACTGTTCAAGACAGATTCGACTGCCAGAATCCAACAGCTTCTCAGATGCACTATTCTAGAATAACGGTCTATGAAATCTGGGTGATATGAGTTTCTGATAGTTTCATGGCTTTTTCTTCAACTGAATTGTGCCATCTCAACCTCAAACAGTTTTAGTTTATTACATTGTGCAATGTTGGTCTTGCAGATCTTGCAAACAAGGTTTAAAGTGGTTATGTCAGTGGTTCTCAACTGGTTTTGCAGTAGAATCCAGTTTTTACATTAAGTGGTGACCTACATAGCACAGTGCCAACAGGGTTTATCATACAAAAGTAGACAAATATAGTAGAAAAGTAGAAATATCCTCAAAATGCTTTCAAAAACATTAAAATAAATGAATTAAATGCTCATGGCAGCCAACAGACTAATTAACCATAAAAAAAAAAAACACATTGGGACCTTTGTTAAGAGAGCTAGCGCTAAGCGCAATGCTATGCCATAAGTCACAAGCACAAAGTCAATGGGCAGGGCCATGAAGTTTTGGTATTTTCATGCAAGCATGCGCTAAGTCTAGGTGCAACTGGGTTTGGCAAAATCGCGTGCGCAGGGTGCTAATGGGCTGAGTCAAGTGCAATTTAAGTGCAAGGTTCTTCACTGTCTGCATCCTATTATATAGTCCATTCCCTCAAGCACCAATGATATAAACAAAGACAGCACATTCATAAGAAAGTTGGTAGTGTAAATGGACTTTATGAAATTAATTAGAACACTAAAAATATAGACTTACATTATTTTGTGCATTAACTTTGTCTTTGTTAAATGGGACACGCTCCTTTTTACACGCATGGAAAATGTGGTTCAGGATTTGGATTTACGCTTTGTTAAAATATAGAGAATGTAAATATTATTAATCATTTCCATCTACTGACCCACAAATCATGGCTAGCATTAACAGTGATTGTATCAGCACGTACTTCACTTCTACTGTTCGATTATGAAAAAACAAAAACAAAACAATTAAACCAAAAATATTTCTAAACACAAATGTTGTAAATATAAACATAATAATCATTTAAAAATAAACCACGAGCTATAGATAGTTTAACACAAGTCTCATAAATATTTGTTTCATAAAACAGCTACAACAGTAATCGTCATGGACTTTGATGTTCTGTATTTTCAGAGTTTGGACATTAACTTTATTACCACTTGCTGTTGGAATCTCCAAACTGCAAATGCAGGAACTGAGCTTGGACTCTGCACTGAAAACAGATGTGGTATTGAAACGACCTATTTGTCAGGAAAATAGCAAATTGCACTTTGCGTCAGTTCATAAAAAAATTAAGTGGTGCAATTGCTCGTTGAATTGCTCTCACAAAAATTGGATAAGATGTAGCGCATGGTCGTAACGTGTAGCACTGCGCTTAGCATGCTTACGAAAATAGAGACCATTGTGTTACCACAAACCGTGTTTATCCTCATTGCATGTCAACTTGTATTTAATGTAGTCTGGTTTGTTCTTTCCTTACCATGGATCATTTTGAACACTGTGAATTCGGCAACAGTATGTCGAAAGTTATGCTGCTAAAATCGGTCTATGCTTACAGAAATTCAAATCACTGCCCCCAGTGCCCGAAGCTGAAAGTGTTGTTGAACTTATGGACTTGTGTGAGTTCCAGTTTCTGGGTGTGTCTCAAGAACACGTCTTGAGGTTTGCTCGAGGAAACAGTTACGCCTGTATTTATGCTTGAATTGATGCAAAATTTCTGATGAAGGATGGTGCTTGTCAATAATTTGGCTGAATGGGGTTGATTTCAGGGTACATGAACTTTTGGAAGCACCATGTCGATTTCCAATGTGATCATCCCATGTGATTTTGAAGTATGAAGGCATGTCATTGCAACCTGTTCATGTTGCCCATCTGCCTAATTTAGCGACTTTCTACTAACTGATAGATTCATTTTGGCCAAAATACAGTTGTTTGACTGGATGCACAGCCTTTGAAGTTAACATCAAAAGATATGGGATGCATTTTCACCTCCCTTTTAAACTTAAACTAAGCCTATTTATTTTGCCATCCTACCTATGCATGATTAAATGGTTAGTCATGGGCTATTTTATTACTCGCATTCAGCATTGTTGTCCACGACCCTATCAGAACATTTTGCATGGGGCTAGGGTGTTGTGACATCTGAGCTTGCAGAGACATCTGTGTCCAACCAGTCCCAGATGTGTCCATTGGGAGAAGGGTCCAACTGTTTGTTTGGAGCGTGGATGCGTTTCATCCCTGAGGGTGGCGTGTGGGTGTGAGTGTTATCTGGCTTAGCCAACCGCAAGCAGTTGTGAATTAGGGTAGCATGCCTGAAGTGTGTGTGTGTATGTGTGTGCCATCTGAATAAAGATTAAATTAAATAGAATGTGTGACTATAAGGGGATGGAAAGAAAAAAGAGAGAAATATGGTGTATAGATTAAAAGAGACAAATGAGAGAGAAGGAGATAAACAGAGGGTGTGGGGGAGACAGCCGTCTGTGGTGAGCTAGATCATGTGGAGTCAGCTCTGTGGAGCCTCAGTGTGGAAACCAGAGAAGCCCACCATCCCTCCACTTCAGATTTATCATACTTTAACTCTGCAGACACTCTGGCTGCACAGTTACCATGTGCTGCAGATCTCTAACTTCTCATCATGTCAAAATCAGGGGGGGCTTGGGAATCAAATCCATAGGGAGGTATGACAGGACAGACGTCAGAGGATTTCTACATTTGAACACAGTGGATTTCACTGTTTTACTTTGGCATGGATGTGTTATTTTTTATCACCACAGATCTACCCCCATATCCCAACTAATGTTTTCTCTAACTTTCCATTGTGTATACACACTCTCTCTCCTATTGAATAATATGTCTATTCCACTGACAATGTTATGCACTGGTGTAACTTACTAGAAAGCTAATTTTGGGCAGTACTGGGGAAGCTACTTTGAAGCAGTTGCTTCTAAGCTATTCGTAATTTGAAGTATTAAACTACAATTAAGCCACCATTTAAAAAAAAATAGCTTGCTACATTACATCCGCTAACAAAACTATCTACATTGAAGCTATTTAAGGAAGCACTGTCTTTTTAAAATACTCAACTATCTGCATTAAATTTTCACTAAATACAACAAATAAAACAGAAAACATAATATAACTAGTTAAAGGGATAGTTCACCCAAAAATTATAATTCTCTCATCATTTACTAACCCTCATGGCATCTAAGATGTGTATGACTTTCTTCTGCAGAACACTAACGGAAGATTTTTAGAAAAATATCTCAGCTCTGTAGGTCCATACAATGCAAGTGAATGGAGATCAGGCCTCTGAAGCTCCAAACAGCAGACTCCAGTGGATTAATCAATGTCTTCTGATCCAATCCAGTTGGTTTCAGGTGAGAACAGACAAAAATATAACTCCTTATTAACTCAGCGATCATGATTTCAAGCTCGATTACGCTTCCAATAGTGCCATCTAGCGCTCTGCATGCGTGAAGCACTAGGAAGTGTAATTGAGCTTGAAATCATGATCGTGCATAGAGACTGAAATGGCAAGATGTACAGTGAGTTACATTTTGGTATTTTCTCACACAAAATCAATTGACTTTCTGACTTACTAAATATTGACATTTTCAATTCAGTTTACAGTTTACAGAGGGTAAACACCATGACATTATTTTTATTCATAAAGGTCAACTTGACTGTTGTTCTTTATTTTATTATTTTATTTTGTTTCACGAATGTAGCAAGAGTTGTAACACCATTAAGGTAACCAGTTAACCCTTAAAGAAATAGTTCACCCAAAAATTAAAATTCTCTCATTATTCACTTTCCCTAATGCCATCCCAGATGTGTATGACTTTCTTTCTTCAGCAGAACACAAATTAAGATTTTTAGAAGAAGATAGAGCTCTGTCAGGTCCTTATAACAGAGTACACGGGTGCCAGCACTTTGGCGGTCCAAAAGTCACATTTAGGCAGCAATAAATGTAATCCACATGACTCCAGTCAATCAATGGATGTTCTGAAGCAAATCGATACGTTTGTGTAAAAAATAAATCGATTATTAAAACATTATTAACTTTGAAAAAGTACTTCCTGCCAGAGCTGACACATCACGTCGACATCGCGTGGCGTAAGCGCATCGCGAGTTCATGTGAGAATTCTGAAGCGGCAAAAGAATTTATAACAAAAGAACGTATGTCACGTGAGAGTTCGGCCATTTCAAACCATATCAGAGCCCTGGATGGAAGCGCCGATTTAAAGTTAAAAAAAAATTCATTATTGACTTGTTTCTTACATAAACCTATCGATTCGCTTCAGGAGACATTCACTGGATGAAGGGTTAGGTTGGGGTCATACACATCTGAGATGGCATCAGGGTAAGTTAATAATGAGAGAATTTTCATTTTTGGGTGAATTATTCCTTTAAATGCATGGGAATTTCACCAAATGCTCTTACATATTCGGGTCTTTAGAGACCCGGCACGTTTATTTATCACAAATGGATCTACAAAATGGCCAGAAAGTGTAGAATTTTCCAAATATTTTCAAGACAGTTTTTATTTTTTAAAAAGTTTTATTTTTCACCATCAAAATAATGCAACAAATCTAGAACAGGATTCAATACTTTCACACTGAAATATCATGATAGACACACAATTTATAATTTCAGTAGTACACCCAAATGACAATAGTGAACTCATATTGTTCAAGTGTTGTACTTGCTATAGTTTACTTCCATGTTGTTTCTTCATCAAATAGCAATATCAAATGTAAATCAAATCAATCACTGAAACAACAGCACCACCTCGAGTATGAAATAGCATGTATAACATGTATGTATATATATGTATATATATATATATATATATATATATATATATATATATATATATATATATATATATATATATATATATATATATATATATATATATATATATATATATATATATATATATATATATATATATATATATATATATATATATGTATATATGTATATATATATATATATATATATATATATATATATATGGGATACTGATAATTCACCATTGTTGCAATTAAAATCAACATGATATAGTATTTATTTGTATGAATATAGTACTCATTTATCTTGTGATAAACAGACATAGATATCCTGTGAGTGTGATGGTAAACTTATATAGATATGAAATAATCATAAAAATAAAATTTATGGAAGTGAAAAGAAAAACAAAACATGACTCTCTTACATACCTAGGGTCTCTAATGACCCTATACACTTTTGGTACTTAAACCTTTAATTACTTTATTTAAAGAAATCATTTTTTTCTTTTTTTTTTTTACACTATAAGACAAAGACTGAGGAATATTAAAAAGGTGTGAGCACAATGAAGTCCCGGGACACTAAAGACCCAAGGTATGCATTTAAAGGTTAAATTGTAAATTAATAACTGCACATTTGAAAAGCCTCTTCTTCCTCTGAACTTTGACCTTGGATGTTCTTTTCCATAACCTTTTGTATTTTCAAAATACACATTTTTAACACTGAAAACACGAATGACATGAAATCAAGTGACAAACATTCTTCTTAAATTATTATGACTTGTTTTGTATAGCTTGTTAGGCCATGCACTAATGCTTGACATGAGAAAACTAAAAGTGTAAAAATTAAACACTTAAATAACTGTAAACGTCATAGAAGTACAACCAGATGAAGGGGACAAGTGTGTTTTTAGGCAATTGATAAATTCAAATATATATTTTCAAAAAAATATGTAAAAACAATATAAAGTCAAACCATTTCATATTATTTAACAAAAGGTTAGGTTATAGAATGATGCCTTTTAAATGGGGTCTCTTGAGTATTTGAAATCTTTTTCACGACTGAAAAGTCAAGGGACATGTTTGTCCCCGTATTTTGATAATGAGCCAATGGCCGTTATAAGAACTGTCAATGTAAAGTTAGTACCGTCGTTACTTTTAGTAGTACAGAAAAAGTGCAGATTGTGAATGGTAGAGTTGTGGCTTTGTTCTACATGAATTAATTAATTCGTTTTTAGTCATAGAACAGCTATGAAATATGTCACATTGTTCACAATTTAAACACAAAAATCAAACTGTACCGAACGTTTTCTCACCATTACATTTAGTTAAGAATCTGAGAACATAAGGTTAAAATTATCTAAAAATAATGACTGATATTTCACCAACCAATGTTAAAACCCTCCCTCCACAATAAAATCAAAACCCTCCTAAGGTAAAAAAGATCTATACTGCAACCTGCTGGCCACTTTGATGAACTGATGAACAGTTTAGAGTGGAAGGACTCTAAAACATTATCAGTGGCTTTTAAACTCTGTAAAAGCTGACAGACCATCTAAAAAGTGCAGCAGCTATTTTTATTATCTATATAACAACTCAATTTGACAAAGATATTGATATCAAATTGTGGTGATGTGGCCGTGGCCGAGTGACGTCTGTGAAGAGCAAAGCCGGGAGAACAGTAAGGATTGACACCTGTGGGAAATTCTCTCAAATAGCTGTTCTGTGTTTCAGTGAGAGCTGGAGGGGGATAAAAAGGGTGTCCAGACTGCTGGAGGGGAGATAGAATCACACTCCGTCAGCATCGTGCGTCGCTCTCTCGCCCCTTCCGCAGTCTGGACACCCTTTTTATCCCCCTCCAGCTCTTACTGAAACACAGAACAGCTGTTAGAAATACTTTTCCACAGGTGTCAATCCTTACCGTTCTTCCTCTCCCAGCCTTGCTCTCCACAGACGTCACTTGACTACGCCCAAATCACCACACAAATATATTAATATTTGATTAAAGGAAGAGATATTAAAAAAGTACTAAACCACCACAGTTAGTATTCAGAAACTAATTTTCTCAAAACAAAATAGGCCATCATAATCATACACAGGTAAACAGAGAGGTTGGTTTGTGGCAGGCACTTACAAAGATTAATTCACTGCACTGACCCTTTCTTGAAAATCAATCATTTATGCTCGGATCCCGGTCTTTTAAACAAAGTTTGTGAAAAAAGCTAAGGACAGATAGGTAACAACAGTCCATTCAAATTTTAGACATAATCTAAAGGTCTAGAAAATTGGAACAGCAGGTCACAGCTTAGTGGCTGAATTGCTCATGACTTGGATTTGTGCAAATATGAGATAATGAAAACTTGCCACACTCTGGGAAGCAAAGATACCTTTTCAACATCGAGTATGAACCTGAGTTAACAAATCAAAAGTCTTTTGTGGTTCTTTTAAAGTGAAATGCATCTTAAATGTTATGCTTAATTATTCAAAAATACAATTATAAAATCTAATTGTAATCTTATACAAAACAACTTATTGCACATCAGCCCAAACTTCAGATCATTTTTCCTAAAATTATTATTAATATTTTAAATGGTCTTCACTCTATTACAAAATTTCCCTTTAGAAATATAATGTTATGCTGTGGTTCATCCTTTCTATACTGAATACATACTGAATATACTTCATTTTAGTAAAAACTCACACACTTCATGACAGTCACTCAAAAAACTCTAAAGCTTTGGCTTGAAGAAAGTAGCCACATGTGCACATTTCTATCCAGTTCTTTGTTTATCTGCTGTGTGAATCATACCTACACAAAGTATTTGAGTAAAGAATCACACAGGGGAATTGAAGTGAATAACTGAGGTATCTGAACTCTCTTTGTTTTTAAGCCACAGGTGCATCATCTGAGTTTTCAGTCTCATCGTCTGATAAGAGTGCTTCAGTCTCATTGGAATCCACTGGATGAAAACATCTAAGGATGCTGGAGAGGGACACAGAGTCAGAGTGAGTCAGCATTCTTGGACACTCATGGACATGTGCATCTTTGCAGAAACACAAACACAAATGTATGCAAAAAGTAAAAAAATTAAATGTAAGCCTGGCATTTTGCAAAGAGGAACTACAGCCTATTTACCTAAATAAACCATGGGCTGTGGTCTTAGTTCAAAGTACCAGTTATGACAGATGAATAAAGAAGCTCAGAAAACCTGTTGTGAATAATCACTAATCATCTACAGTATGATAAACTGGTCAAACAAGGTGCATTCCAGACAAAAGGTCAAGCCATACCAAACAATACTGTGCAGGAACTTCATACTTTTAAATGAACGAGTTAACTGTGTTGTGGTGAGTCATATTATCAAAATTACCAGACTTGATTTTATGAACCAAAATATAACTGACTTAAGGAGATCTGGCATCTGCCTGCACAAAGGTATGCTAATAGACTTATCACAAAAGACCTGTGGTAGAGCATGGCACAAGCAACACCAAGGTCACCCCAGGAACACACATACAGTAATGATAAATGTATACCTTTAAGGTGCCTCTCTAAAACACATTGATGTAATACACTTGTAATGTAATATTCTCTTACCCTAGTAGACTAACAGGAATGAGGCAGAGTCCAGCACCCAATAGGAAAACAAATCCAGGGCACCATGCCACAGTAGCTGCATAAATGCTGCTAAAAACTGCAGAGGCCACGTAACCACTCAGGTTTTCGGTAAAAGCCACACAGGCAAAAAGGGCTCCTAAGAAAACAACAAACGACAATAGAGAAAATACTAATTATACAGTATATACAAATATTTCCTTGTTCGCATACAAGGTATCAGAGGTCAATCTGTAATTTGAAAGTTGGGCTGTAAGGGGATTTAGATTTGACAACACAGAACACTGAAATGAACCTCTTGTTTAAGGAGCATAGTCTCTTTAACTCTTAGGAGTGGCATCTTGCTGAGTGAGGAGTTTTGCATTGGAACAGGGATTTTCAGAGAGCCACTCACCCTGCTCAGACTTTGAGATGACCTTTGACATCATTGAACGCAGAACGGGGAACGGCATGATCGCAAACATTGTAGGAATCCTCACTGTAAGCAAACATATCAGTATTCGTATTAACTGAACAAACAACTCCATTAGAACTGCAGTAAATTTTGACCTAGCTGGTTACATTAAGAAAATGTAGGGCACAAATTAACTTTCCAAACTGGTTGTTCTGGACTAATATATGTGAGAACTAGTTTACAAAAAATGAATAGAGAGTTTTGATCATATTTTAAACAGCACAGTTACCAGTGTAATTGTATAAAGTCATCTAAATGAACAAACCTTGGCTCAGTAATTACATATAATAAGTACATAAAATGTGATAAGCCATGTGTTGTTGCTGTAATCCAGTGGCAGCTGTTGTTTGTTCTTTTAATTAGTGTTATAATGTCTTATCTTAAAAGAACATAACCAAGAGTTATTTAAAGTAAAACTGAGCTAATCTCAGATCTGGAAACCTTTCTCTGCTTATTTAGATGGTGGGATAAACATTGTATTTTTGGGGTAAACTTTGTACACTAAAGAGTGCAGTAATGGTAATGCTGAATTTATATCAAAAGGTAAACATGAAATTTCACAGTGCTGTATTATAATAATTATAATAATAATAATAATAATTAAATTATTTAAAATGTTATTAAAATAATATATAGTTTATATAATAAATTATGAATATTAATAAATATGATTATTATTATTACTTTAATATAATTAATACATTATATATTAATAATAATACATTATGAATATATTAATAATTGTTTATAATAATTAGTAATAATAATAATTATCACATTTGTCTTTTTTTGTTGTATAATGTGACAATTCCTTAAATAATATATACATTTTAATTTATATCAAAAGGTTAACCTGTCATTTCCCAGTGCTGCATTATAATAATATAATGATTATTATAATTAATTATAATAATACAAATAATTATTTATTATTATTAATCATAATAATAACTATACCTTCTTTAAAATATTAATTATACACCATAAATAATAAATCGTTTATATAATAAATTATAAATATTAATAAAAAATGAATATTATGAATTTAATAATATATTAATCACTTTTATTATTACTAAATATTTTATAATAACATATTAATAATTTATTATTATTAATAGATGTTAATAATTTTTATAATAATAAGTAATCATAATAATAATAATAATAATAATGTTTGTGTTTTTGTTGTCAAATGTGAAATTGCCTTAAATAGTATATACATTTAAATTGATATCAATTTATATCAAAAGGTAACCTGTAATTTCACAGTGCTGAATTATAATAATAATTATTATTATTATTAATTATAAAATAATAATTTATCATCATAATAACTATTCCTTATTAAAATATTAATAATATATTATAAATAATATATAGTTTATATAATAAATTATAAATATTAATACTATTTGTAATGATTAATATTATTAATTAAATAATATATTGAATAATTTTATTATTATTCAATATTTCATAATAAATTATCTATTCATAATAATAAATTATGAATATGCAAATAATTGTTCATAATAATTAGTGATCATAATAATAATAATGTTTGTCTATTTTAGTTGTAAAATGTGAAAATGCCTTAAATAATATATTTTTTAATTCTGCTCTTCCTTCGTTGCTGAACATTTGAGCATCCTTTCTTTTACTTATTGCTCTTAAAACTCATCGTTATTTCAGAATGGTCTTAAAGCAAAAACAAACCCAGAGCCACTACAAAAGCCTTTTCAAAACCAGAATTTGGACATGCTCACCAAGGAACATCATGACTGTGGTCTTTGCGAAGGATACCATCACCATGCCTATAAAGACCGACAGCATTCCTATGAAGGCGATGGCTATGTCAGGCAGACAGCGGGAAAACACATACACACCAACAAAACTGGTGATGAAGACGGTGAGCGAAGCCGCGGAGCCGTAGCCAACGAGTATCTCACTCCAACAAAGCGGTTCATTGAGTTCATAGAGTGTCATCACGGACAAACCCCCAGTATTGGCAAAAGAAATAGAAGAAAATATGACAATCATCAGCACAAGAATCCAGCTTCTTTTCCTGTTTCCTCCAACAAACAGGTAATAGATCCCTGATAAAAGTTTCTGCAAAGTCCGGCAACAAGCCACAGTCTCGGACCGGTCAATCACCTTGGTTTCTTCCAGAATGAAGATGGCGTACAGCAAGTTAACCACCTGAAACATGGCTGATGTGAAGAAAGGCCAGTTGAATCCAGACGCTCGCAGAAAGTAGCCAGTGGAGATCGATGCCACGCCCGCCAACAAGCCGATCACCATGTCCACCACAGCCATACGAAGGGTTTTCTGCTTGCCGTCCTCACACAAATCAGCCACGTAGGAGAAGCAGCCACCCAGCATGGTGCCAATACCACCAAAGAGGGCACTTACAAAGGAGGCAGCTATTAGGAGGTAGAGGTTTAGTTCAAAGAAGGAGACGGCCAGGAGGGAAAGCGTGTAGATCAGGGACCCGATGAGGGGCATAATAATGGTGAACTTACGCCCACGCTGATCACTGTATGCCACCAGGAGAAGAGTCACCAAGAGACTGGGGATCATGGAACACAAATCACTGTACATGGAAAACAGGGAAGCTGCTTTCTGCACCTCCTGAAAATAGAGAAAATATGAATAAGACAGATGTGCATACATAACACTGTCACAAAAATGTCCAAACAACAGCTGTGAAATGAGAAAACAAAGACGAAATGAAACAGATGTGCTTAAATATTAGTGATAACCAAAACTATATGAGACTGTTCTCTGTAAGTTACACAATATGTGCAATAAAATCAATATAACACATTCAGACTAGTTCAAGTCTGAATATGATTTTCAAAACAATAGATTTTATAAAACAATACACATACTTAGTGGAATATGTCAATTAGCGATGAAAAGCACACCACCGGTTACTCTTTTAGGGGAACCTGTGTGAACTTGAGAGGTACTGATCTCTTGCATTCACTAAAAATGACCTTGGGACCAGGGTCAGAAATTAAGGGGGGCTAAGGGCAAAAATGCCACCAAAGGTGCCCCTGAAATTCAAAATGTGTGGGCAAAAAATTATGATTTTTTTTTCTGATTTTGATCATACAATGATTTGATGTTAATTTAATTTGTAGGTAGGAGGAAATATATTCTCAGTCTTATTATTTAGATTGAGAACTTATGTAAATGAATTGATTAAACTGAAATATAAAACAATGACAGGTATACTTTTTATAGGTTTAGAAAAAAAACATGCCTTCATAAATGTAAAAAATGCCCTTGAAGACCAAATCCAGGGGGCGATTTTTGCACCTTTATGGAAAAGTTCATTTTTAACTCTACTTGGGACCTATTTGTTACAAGTAAATGCAAAAATGGGTAAGAAAAAGTTAGTTATGGGAACAGTCTTGCAAAAGCCATTTGGTCTACTATTTTGTTATCTAATGTAATGACATATATTTTAAGTAGAGTTTAAGAGACCAAATAACTTTGGGGCCACTGTATATGATGTAAAAAATATTTCGGTGTTATGTATATTCATGTGACATTTGCATGATGCAGTGCTGGAATACTCACATCTTGCTGGCTGGTGTGGTTGCTGCTGGTGCTGGCACATCGGGAAGTGTTGTCGGACACGGGATAAGATGAGTTTGTGATCTCCAGCCACAGTCTGCGATACACATACTGCTGTACCAGAGGGTAAATCATAAAGCTGGCAAACGAGTATATCGCGACGATCGGCTCGACTAAGTACAGTCCCTTCATACTGTCGAGGAAGTGCGCTGTAAAGCCAAGTGGAAATATACACAAGGAGATAAGTCCACGTGATCTGACTAATTGGAGACCTACATAACTAGTTAAAGTAATTTATAGGACTGACCCAGCAAACACAGAACGTTCCCCTAACGTTGGCGAATGGTTTCCGTTTGGTTATTTTAAAAGAACGTTCTAGGAATGTTCTTTTTAGGTTCCCAGAACGTTCCCAGAAAGCTCTGGGAACCAACACCCATAACATCCTGAAACTGACCTCTCAAAGAGTAAAGATATTACAATGTGTACATAGCGATTTGAAACATGCATACAATTCTTTATTGGCTTGGACACATGAACAAACATCAAGGTAATTATATGAGTTAAGTCCGTGCTAAATCATATCCTTTAGTCGACCTAAAACAGTTCCATCAAGGTGATACGTTGCAAATATGACAGATAATTCAGCCCAAAAGTCCTGTCTGAATGCTTGCAGTAGTAGCCTATTTACGAACAATGCCAACAGATTCAAGACTTACTTCTTCATTAAAGTACATGCAGCAGAAGTTCCTCACTCTTCAGGGACTGGGTTCTATACTTTGTTTATGAAACCACGATGACAGATCGCAACCACTTATGAAATGTTGGTTTCTTGAACCTAATAATCTAATTGGACACTTGTATTTAATGACTCCAGGTCATTGGTTGGTGAGACTGCCAATCATCGGAAGTGGGCGGGTTAGAGGAGGGAAAATGAGTGAGGGGCAATGTAATATCAGGGCTTCCAAAATGTGGACCCCGTGTGCTGTTTTTGGTAAATATAATTTCAAGGTCAGTAAAACAATTGAAATGCCCATTTTAGTCACGATACAATAATTGCTGTGCGATTAAAATTGCATATTCATAATTAGAGAAATTATGTTCAATTGTTTAGTTCAATAGCAATGTTTTTGAAAATGAATTCTAATTTACCATTCACGTATTTAACAGTTTAGACTGTTCTTTGTTGCAGGGGCTTGATGTTCTTCCTTGATTACACATGCTTAATTTGACAGAACATTTATTGAAACCTGAGGTGTTTTTTTGGTCCTCGTTCTCGTATTCCTGCCAGTTTATTGGGAGTTTCTCACTCTAAACTTTAACACAAGCGAATATTGGTTTGTATATACTGTAGTTCAGAGAGCGGATCAAAAAGAAAATAAATAAAATAATTATTATTTATTATATAATTAATATTTTTATTATTATTATTATTATAAATATTATTAATAATTTTATTATTTTATATGATTATTAATATTTACTTTTTAAGCACTCTCAATTCTCAAAAGTGATAACTGTTGTTATTAAATGAGTGTTCACTTAATCTATTAAGACATAAAATAATCTTTACTAATTTGTATTCACCTATTGTTGATTATTATTTATTTTCTAAATAAGTGTCTTAAAGACGATACTGACATTTAAAGTGTCGTAATATATATTCGCCACATATCTAAGTGTTACGGTAACATTGAATAGGCGTGTGGGAGGGGCCTGGATGACTGAACTGCACAAAAACTAGACACGATAAAGTAAATACATGCTTTTGCCATACACCAATTCTGCCAGAGGGGGCGCATCACGGCCTAAAATGCACAATTCTTTGTATTTAGGTGGAATTAAAGATACTACATGATTTTCTTTTACTCAGGGGGGATATTTAAGCAGCACAGAACGAGTATAAAGTTACTTTATACGGTGTGGTTTGCTCGTGACTCGCTATCTTAAATCACATGACACAAATTTGACCAATCAGTGGTTAGCATCAGTGCGCGGAAACTGTCAGGGGTGTAACCAGAGTTTATCTCCTGCTGTCATTTCTGGGTTCCATCTGTCGTTGAACTACCTGCCCCGCGAATCATTTTGTTACTGTTAGCCATATACGCTTTTCAACCGGTGGAAGACTGACACAGCTCTGACAGGTACACAAGGCAATACATTTCTATACCAAGCATTAGCATACATAAATAATAAGAGCGGAGGCATTGCATTTGTACCTTTAAACATATAAATGTACATAATCCGCCGCTAAAAATGTCATTTGTTTATATGGTTCAGGAAGGCGATGGTGAGCTAGCCGGCTAACGTTAGCCCCTAGTGTTGAGTTAACCTGCTAAAGGATTTTTCGCGCTGTCAGTCTGTCTTAACTCTTGCTTTTGACAGATCAAGTGCCATCAGTGCCTGATCATCTGTATACTAGTTTTCATAGATGATTACTGTTATGTTACGAACTAACCTTCAGCCACACACTGAGACAGTGGCCCAAGGTTAGACACAGGATGAAGCTGATGATGTGTCTTGTATCTTCATTATCTGTAAGCATCTTTATATGTTTGGGTTGCAGATCTGTCAGTTTGTGGTCTGGGATATAGATCGTGCTTGTGATGAGCCCCTGTCATCCTCAGTTTCGGCACGATTTGATAAGAGTCGGACATTTAAATGTGTTGCAGCTCGTTGCTTCGGCTTTGCTGGGATTTGGGTGCATCCTTCTTCTCTTGATTGGTGTTTGACCTGAGATAAGCGGGATTCTAGCCGTTCGTCATCAGTATAAGGAGTCGTTAACACCGAACTCGTTTTTGCGCCCGTCTGCGCTGTTTTTTAATTGTTTTTCTATGTAACAGACGCCGTTTTTTTGAAACGCCATGTCAGGTTTTTTAAAAAAACGCCAAATTCTTTCAAAACGCGTCTTTAGAGACATCTGCGTTTAGTTATAGTCGCTGCGTCTAGACGCGTTCGGTCTGAACGGCCCCTAATAACCGCTTTTATCGCCAGTATTCTTTCATATATTGTTATGATCATGCGATGTGATCTCTGCTGCAACCTAACGAGTGAATTCAAGGAGAGCTTGTATTTACAACAGCAAGAACAGTGCAAACATCTCATTGTATTCCCGTCCTTTTATGTCTATGGTAGTGTTTAGACTGCATTTCGCCATGCTGCATTTGATGCACCTGTTCATCTGAATCTGCAGGCCGATTGGGGTTTTTAATGTTTTTATCAGCAACTTAAAAACATTTCAACATATTAAACATTGAGGTTTTATCAGACGGACTTTGAAGTATGTTTGTGTGTTTGACATTTGAATTGAATTTGCTATTATTTCTCATTTTAGGATTGAAACGGGTTGTGTCGAGCCATGGCATTCAGCAAAGGTTATCGTATTTATCATAAACTGGATCCACCTCCATACAGTGTGATTGTGGAGACGAGGAACAGAGATGAATGCCTGATGTTCGAGTCTGGAGCTGTTGCCGTACTGTGTAAGATCATCCAAAGACACCTTTGTGCACCTCAAATCGATACCTGTCAATCTTTAATAGTCCTTGTTTTTTTATTTATCCTAAATCTGATCATTTATTGACACATTGCAGACTTTTCCCATTGGAATAGATGAAATCCTGCTTGCAATAGATGAAATTTAATCCCATGTCCTCAACAAAGAGATGCAAAGTGGCTTTTTTTTTTTTTTTGTCATTTATATGTGAAACTATGGAGTTTTCAAGTCTATAAATCATGACAAAAATATGCTATGTGGCTTTCAAGTGAATGTTTCGTTGTCGTCCATAGCGGCAGCAGAGAAGGAGACCATCAAAACAGCATACACCAAGATGCTGGATGCTTATGGTATCCTGGGAGTTCTTCGTCTTAACCTTGGTGCGTTTCTCCTTTCTTATGATTTGGCTCTTTGTGTTTTTGTTGTTCTCAAATCAAGTACAAGTTCCCTTTGACATCTGATTAAAGAAAAATCCCTACAGTAATTATTTTAATGATAAGTTGACATGAAATCTCTCCAGAACACTGGCTAAAAATCATAGCACAATAAAAATTTGTGGGAGGTAAACCGTTATTAAACAGTTATTATGTGCACTTAGTGCATTATTACAGCATTGTAAACAGTGCTGTAACCCTATCTCAAACATTTACATTTATTAATTTAGCAGAAGCTTTTATCCAAAGTGACTTACAAAATGAGGAAGAATACAATATAAGCGATTCATCCTAAGGAGACACGAAAACTAACACGAAAAGTGCTGCAATGCAAAGTTTGTATTAGTGATTGTATTAGAAAATTACTAGCCAAGACAGAGATTAGAGTGCAATTAGAGTATTAATCTAAATATGTTATGAGTGTAGGGTCAAGTGCTAATGAAAAAGTTGTGTCTTTAGACGTTTTTTGAAGACAGAGAGGGACTCTGCTTCACGGATGGAGTTGGGGTTCCACCATCGAGGTACAGTGAAGCCGAAAGTCTGGGAAAGTGATTAGATTCCTCTTTGTGTCGGTACCACAAGGTGCTGCTCATTTACAGACTGCAGCCTTCTGTAAGGAACTTAGCCCTGCAGGAATAATTTTAGGTAAACTGGCACAGAACCAGTGACTATTCTGTATGCCAGCATTAGAGCTTTGAACTTGATACGTGCAGCAACCGCCAGCCAGTGTAGAGAGACGAGGAGGTGCGTAACATACGCTCTCTTGGGTTCATTGAAGACCAGACATGCTGCTGCATTCTGGATCATTTACAGAGGCATAATTGTGCATGCAGGAAGGCCGACTAAAAGAGCATTGCAGTAGTCCAGTCTAGATATGACAATAGATTGAACAAGGAGTTGTGTGGCATCAAACATATGTACAGTAACTACACTGCCATCTATTATTTGAGCTTAAAATATTTGAAGGTAGACCTTTAATCAATCCATAACAATAAATAAAGGCACATTTACAAAAAAACTCTCTTCTCTAACTCTCTATTTTCTGGATTTACACTTCCACTCTAGCTTCAGTACTGCTCTGCTTTACAAATTTGGTATAAATGGCCTGTATTTTTCCTTTGAATAAAAGTGTCTGCTAAATGATTAAATGCAAATGTACATATATGGAATATACTTTTAGTGTAATTTCCTTTTTATAGGAGATTTCCTAAAGATTACAGACTGCAGGGGCTGAATTCTGTGGCACTCTTCTTTCATAGGGGATTCTATGCTACACAGCCTAGTGGTCGCAACAGGATGCAGTTCAGTTGGCAAAGTCCAGGATTCCGAAGTCTTTCGGGTAACTGGTACAGACTTTGTGTCTCTGAACAACGACCCCTCGGATGAGGACCGGATCGCTGATGTGAGGAAAGTCTTAAACTCTGGGAACTTCTATTTTGCCTGGTCCTCCACTGGAGTGAGTCTGGACCTCAGCTTGAATGCACACCGTAGAATTAGAGAAGACATATCGGACAATCGATTTTTCTGGTGGGTATTTTTTCAACTCAGAGGTCCTTTTTTTATTTAACGTTAGGACTTGTATTTATCTTTTGTAGTTACACATTGATCCAAAGCATATTTCAAGACCACTAGGTGGAATCCACATCAAATTCCATGTGGAGTAGCATAATTAACAAATTATGTGCGACCCACGCCCTTCTGCGCGGACATCATGTTTCGGCTTTGCTATAAGCAACGCAAAATTTGTATTCATTTAAACCGACTGATCTCAGTTTAGGAGACTCTGTGTTGTCATTAAAGGGTTTAACTTTCGAGTCATGTGACAAAACAGCATGGCGCCGATCACAGCAGAGTTAGTCTTTAGGAGAAACGCTCAAAAAAAAAAACAACTACATTTGGTAAGAAACCTAATTAAGATTTTATATTAATCCTGTTTGAGTCAAAAGATTGAGTCTCTAGTTTCATCTGATGTGCCATTTTTTTTAAATTTGAGCAATTTATTGCGAAACAGCATGCTGTTAAACACAATTATCACTATAGTGGACAATGGCACTAGTTTTTCATTAGAAACCCTATATTTACTGTGCATTTTCACATTGAGAAAAATATTTGCTTTCAGTGGCTTTATATGAAGTTAGGATGAAAATAAGGTGTATTTCGAACTGTTCTGAGACCAGTGCAGACAGACAGCACACTGGAGGTTAAGTCATTCACTAAATATGCAAGGGAGCATCCTATAGCTTTCTATGCAAGTCCATTCACTCCTAACATTCGGTCAAAAGTTCAGTTTCAGGCTGCAGATGATGTTTGGACCACTAAACATATTTGGCAGACATGGGACAATGGTAATCAGTACATAGATTCAGAATTTATAATGTATATTTTTATTTTAATATGGTTGGCAGTGATTGGATGATGCTAGACATTACTTTGAATCAGAATGATTTATGCTACTTTCTGATTGGTAAAATGCTTCAGCACAGGCTATCACTTGTTTGTTTGTTAGTGCAAGATTGAGATTTTGTTGCCAAAGTAGGAAGAAAACATTGTAACATAAGTCAAATTAAGTCAAATTAAATTTTTTACTTGTATAGTTTTTTCATTTGTGCTTTTCCCAATACACATTGTTCCAAAGCAGCTTTACAGAAAATCAGCTGTAATGTCTGTAACGTCTCAAAAACATGAATAACCAACACTCCTGGAAACAGGATGAACGATTGATAAAAAATAAAATTAAAATAAAAACTCTGTATTCTATTGCTTGGATTATTTAAAATTTCACAGCTTAGCGCCACTGTCCAAATTTACGGACATCCATTTTTAGGAAAGCTATTTGCTCTAGAATTTGTTGTTTTTTTGCATGCTTATTTGGTGCTGCTAGTTACAAATCAAAAAAGGAAATGGAAAATGCACATAGCAGTCATGCTTGGGTCTTACTGTATGGTCGCGACCCCTTCAGTCTTCACTCTATTCACAATATAGCATGGCCTTGAAAGCCTTATTGATTTTATAAAATGGTTACTACATAAAAATTTTATTGGGCATGCACATTTTCAGTAAAACAATATTTTAGTAGGCAATCTCATAAATTCCCTCTGGTAAAAGATAAAATCCCTAAATAACAGAACATTGGTATGAAATAAAATAATATTATGGATATATATATATATATATATATATATATATATATATATAATTACTGTATATAATTGGTTCACAGGAATCAGTCCTTGCATCTTCATCTCAAGCATTACGGGGTGAACTGTGATGATTGGCTGCTGAGATTGATGTGTGGTGGAGTGGAGATCCGCACCATCTACGCTGGACACAAGCAAGCCAAAGCTTGTGTGATCTCGCGGCTCAGCTCGGAGAGGGCAGGCACACGTTTCAATGTCCGGGGCACGAATGATGACGGGCAGGTGGCCAACTTTGTGGAGACTGAGCAGGTATGCCAACAGTATGAGTCACATTTGATCTCACTTCCTTGAAGAGATAGTTCACCCAAACATAAAACATTTACTCACCTCAATATTGTTTAAAAAACATATGACTTGCGTCCTAAAATCTCCTTTTGTATTGCTTATTAAAGTAATACAGGAACAGCATGAGAGTAAGTAAATGACAGAATTTTCATTTTTGTGTGGACTATCCCTTTAATTGCACCTTATGTGGAATACTAATGCGAAGATTTTACAATGCAGTGCAGATTCACTTTATGACGTGTTTTTATTTGTGTTACTTGCAGGTTATTTTTCTTGACGACAAAGTGTCCTCCTTCATTCAGATCCGAGGCTCAATACCTCTATTCTGGGAGCAGCCGGGTATTCAGGTATGGTAAAGCCCTGAATCAATAAAACACCTATATGCATTTAAATCAGATTGTGGAAAAATATTTGCATTTTCCTTTAGCAAACTTTAACTCAGCTTGTCGGTGATCCAAGCCTCTGCTGAGTAATCATTCTGTTGTTTCCACTTCGTCATTCATGGCCAGTGCTGACCCCTTCTATTCATATTATCAGAAACACTTGTTACAGGGGATTTTCTTGCAGCTGAATCAAAGTCGACACTCAGACCCAAAAGGACAGCATGGAAACGAACAGCTTTTATTTCAAAGGCTTAGTTCTATCTGGTGGTTGATCTGTTGTATGCTGCAAAGACTTTATGCAATGTTAGTTGGCGAAAGCTGCATATAAATTGGCTTTGGTCCAGATTCTGATAAGTTTATTGCCTTCTTGCGAAATCAAATTAAGATGCCAGGAAGCAGGTCTTGAAATGCCTCTGTCTTTCCCCTGACATTGCATAGACGTTATCATTGCTGCTTTTATTGGGAAGCTGGTAAGGGGATCTATCTTCGGCTGATTTCTTCAAAGCTGATGAAATTGAAATGCAAAACCTATAGATGCTATGGATTAACAGGTGTTCTTTGTCATTTTAGACCACAATGGAATTGGTTAAGAGATTGTTATATCCTTGGTTTTGTTTAAGTTATTGGTTTGTTCCAGTGCAGTTGTTGTGTGCATCAAAGCAAAGGGCAAAAATAAGGATAGTAAAATTGCCATCCCTTTTCTCTGTTCCCAGAAAGCTCAGGGTAATGTGAGCTTGTCTCTGTTGCCATTAGAATGTATGAAATATTAATTGCAGGGACCTGCAGAGGCAAGAAACAGAATTGGGTGGGACTTTGACGGACAGGCACAGTCAAAATAGAGCCTAAGAATCAAACAGAAAATATCCAGTGGTACTAGTTCCAGACCTGTAACAGAGAATCCAGACCAAGATGTCTTGGGTGAAAATAAATGGGTGATTCTTAGGAAACCAGTCAAGAAAATTTCCTATTTTACTTCAAAAGGAAAATAAACAAATTAGAAATTGTAATTTGCATTTAGAAAATGAAGACCGCAATGTAAAAAAAAAGTATATATTATTTAACAGGGTCATGTCATGAGGAATCGCATTTTTCTTGATATTTTGACATTTAAGAGGTCTTTCTACTATTAAAACATACTGTAAATTTCAGAACTCAAAACTTAATCTCCAAAGCAATAGATATAAGCATTTATTGAAACCAAGATGCAAAATGCATCATTCTCTACTTCCGTGACTTCCCTACATCATTTAGGGGCTCATTAATTCATGACTACCTCTACAGCTCAAAAACATTAACGCCTACTTAAAATCATCGCACCCTTGGCCCTGCCATATGGTGCTTCAGTTCATAAACTGAGAGTGAAGGACAAACAAGGCCTACTGTGACCTAACTATTCCTGAACACCAAAGGGGACCCATCTGGATTATTTTTAATTATTTTTGTATATAAACATTCACAGACAGACTTTTAAAAGACGCTGTGTCAGGTTACAACTCTGAAGAGGAGAATCCATTCCTTGTCATTCAGCTGCTCTGCCTCTTGCTGTTTGAGCACAAATGCATCATGGACATGTTCTTTCGCCTATCTGCGCTATTTTTAATTGTTGGTGTATGAAAACATGCGCTGGATGGACATCTTTCACCATTTAGATGTGTTTCCGGCAATGTGCATTTCAGTGCAGGATGAAACTGGATGTATGTACGTAGTTTACGCTGTGCTTTGGACTATGTATGTGCGTCATGTGGATGTGTCTTCAGCGTATTTCAACATGGATTGCTTGTGAACAGTCATAAAGCGATTCAAGCTTTGCAAAGGAACTGTTATTGAAGGATGGGGCAGTTAAAAACTCCCGATGCAAAACAGTAAGTAAACAGTTCCATTCATGAATATTTCAAATGTTTTGACTGTTTGATAGTTTATGGTGCTGACACTCTCTTTACACCGGGCGCGTCCGTTGACGCGATGCAACGGTTTGAGGCTGTAGGGTTGCACGGTATACCTGTGCTACAGTAGTATCGTGATACTAAAGCTTCAAAATGCCACAGTATATTTTTAAACAGTAGTACCATCTATATGGTAGTACCATAAGTTATGTTGTATGTGCGGAAATAAATATTCTTTTTGCTAAAACCTTCATTTGAAGTAACACCTTCACCTTCATGTCTGCAGTAACATTAAAAATGTAGTCTTTTCGAGTGGCGTCCCCTTCACGCAGTGCCCTTTAAGAGTGCAAAATGCTGTTTAGAATTTGCCCCTTATATGGTATTATTTATTTTTCAATGTGGGGTTTTCCCATGCTTCAAACACACACACGTCTGAATCCCAGCGTCTTAATTTGGAGGTCGTGTCTCCTAATGGATATTATGGATTTAAATAAAACTTTGGAGAGTGAGAAGCTTTTTAAAACACAATTCATGTAACGAGATTTGGAATTATTTTGGATTTTGCCTGATGAGACCGGGAAAACCCATCTGCCGTGAATATCGACAGATATTTAAAGTCAAAGGAGGAAACACCAGAAACCTTATTAAACACCTTCGGACACATCCCACTGCTTCTGCAGTATACACACCAGTTAGAGCCACTTCATTTAACCTTTATGCTTTATCTTAACATTTACAGATTTACCATTTCTCTGAAAAATCTAATGTTGCACTCGTTTAATTTTTTCCAATTACAAATGCATGGTGGCGATAACATCGCACTTATGATAAGATCGATTTGATCACGTCCCTGAGCTGTGTGATCAAACCGGTGTGTGTGTGTAATCTGCATTCGCGTTGCTGTTTAGCAGGAGAGTGGGCCGGAAGCGGTTGTAATAATGAAAAAGCTGAACAGTCTTTTCAGTGTTACAGTATCTTTATTTATGTGTTACCAACATTCAGATAATCACAGAAAAAATGGAACAAAAGTTCCATTGCCATTTGAACTGGCTGTTTTTTTTTTTTTTTTGTGGTTTTTTTTACAACAAACTAAGAATGTATTAGGTAACAAGTTAATCCATCAGTTATTTTCACCACTTCCGGAGCAACAAGTGGAATGGCTAGTTTCTAAGAACCACCTTTGCTATGACAAACTTTAACGCAGTTTAATGAACATTGAATGAACATTGTGTGGTATCGTGATACTACTGGGTATCGTGATACTTTTGCTGGTATAGTATCATAAGATATGATTATGGTATCGTGACATCTCTAGTATACACCTGGTGCGTCAACACAAACTTTCTAACTGTTTATTTGTGTTGTTGGCAGTAGTAGTACCAGCGCATGCAGCGCAAAATGGAACGGGGCATTTGTTTTATGTCGGTGCAACCCTATACGCCACAAAGGACGCTTCCATGGTAGACAGCATCATTGGTTATAATGGGTTATATTGCTTTTGACATGACACAACTCTCACGTCCGGTGTAAACAGGGTTTAATATATTCAGATGGAATGTGTTGGATGTGCGTTATGTGTAACCCCTGAAATTTAGTTGTTGTGGAGCTTGTTCATTATCTTCAGATTGAGTTTAAAAAATGGCTGAATTTGAGGGGCTGCACGATGTTAGCCAATCAGAACAGTGGGCGTTTACGTTGAAGTTTTTAGGAGGCGCTTATGCCAAAACCGAGCATTTCAGACAGAGGGCCAGAGACAGGGTGGAAAATGATCATATGTTATTACATTATGACTGTTTTAATGCAGTAAAAATACTAACATTATCAATGGATTTCAGGGAAGTTAATAAAACTATATAAAAAAGACTCCTTTAAATTGCAAAGTATTTATACATCTTACTCTCCTGGTACTGCCTTTTATTGTCGCTGATATTAATTAAAGAAAAATGACACTGAAAGGTGCAATCTCTGATCTGTAATGTGTTTAGGCTGTGTGTACCTTTTAAAAGGGCCAGGACCTCAAGACTTTGTGGCTCTAGTGAGAAGACATGATGAACCATTGTATTATTGCAGGAAAATGGAACTGATTGTGACAGTTGCAAAGGTGTAACCCTTTCAGTGACTTTGTTGTGAGATGAGGAAGAAATGAGAGTGGCCAGTCATATCCAAAATGTCTTCTATATAGCCTACCTTTTATGGTTCTGGGTGTGAACATAATACAAGAAGGATGTTTGAAAAGACCATTATTTCGGAACAGATCTTGCTTCCATTATTAACAGCTTCAGATAACATGTGCCAGTTTTACCTTGTTATACAGTAATTGTCCAAGGCAGCTTAATTGTGATTGCAATAACTGTTGTCTTGTATGACCAGTATAGCTCTTCTCCAATTTTAGAACCTCAGACTTTAATCTAAAGAACAAATCATGACTGCCTATCTCTTTAAAGATCTTCAAAGTGAGTTATTACCGATGGTTCCGCTGTCTTATCCTGCCCAAATATTTCTCAAATCTTCAAGTGCAACTCAATTCAGCTGGCAAGCCAGGCCTACATTGTCTTTGAGACATGGCTCTCTTTCTCTGTGTGTCTTTCACATCTTATTTCCTTATGTATGGTACTTAATTTCCTCTTGTCTTACTCTCAAATAATAAAGAACTCATACAATACCTTCTTTGTGCTTTTTGTGTCTTTCTTAAAAGGTTGGTTCCCATCGTGTAAAGCTGTCCCGTGGTTTTGAAGCAAATGCACCGGCTTTTGAGAGGTAATTAACATTTTTCTGCATTCTGATGGAGATGGATCTGGCTCAGGTGTTCTGATTCAATAGACATTGTGGAGTGTATGCAGCCCTGCTTCAATCAGTCCTGCCTTTATAACAGTGTCTGGAGGGGCAGTCTGTGTCCTACAAATACAAACACAAGTCAAAATACAGTACATGATCTATAGCAAATCTCAGATTCAAGCTTTGATAAAAAAATAAAGGTGCTCAGCCTTTGTGAGACTGTTTTAAAGCATTTGTAAGTACACTAAACACATCCTACATCAGTACTCTATGAAAAAAATTCAGGGGCGAATTCCCGAAACAGTTGTGCCACTTTCGCACATGGCATTTTAGTGCAAAAATTTGCGTCTTATTTAAGAAAACACCCGGAATTCAGTTTAACCAGGCGCTATCTGCAAGGGTATAGCGCTGCACCATGCATATTTAAAGTACGTCATTGTCATTCTTTTCAATGCAAACATGCCTCATTTCAATGTAAATGAGGCTTAATAATATAAATTGTGCCTTATTCCCAAAAGTCAGTACTATTTCCCTGACTCAGTTAACGTTGCACTTCTACCACCTGCAGATTCTAAAGGGAATTTTGTTGAGATCATTAGCAGAAGTAATTAATAAAATAATGATCAAATAATGGAAAAGAGTGTTGTAGAGCTCAATGTCAGCACTAATTTTATGGCAGTGTTTGCACCGTTACCTGGTTTGCATAATGGCTTTAGTTAATCAGGTGCTAAAACAGCACAATACGTCATGCGCATTATCTTGAGGGAGCCTGCCTTGTCTTGATGGAGCAGCTAAATGACATCCTTGCTTCGGGGAGAGTTGTATTAGCAGGATCGGAGCAATTGTATCATGTTTTATTAAATGCTACCGGGAAACACCACAGAATAAGTGTAATATCTGATATAATGAGGGCTGAAATGGATGCGATGCCCATAAGCTGCCAGCCTCCATATACATGGGAACGCCCATGCTCAAAATTGTTGTGGTGGATTGTGAGGACCCACTTTAAAGACCAGCTTGTGGGTTAAACTTCCGAATGTCAATCGCTATGCATGAAGAATTGTGTGCCGAGGTCAGACCTTTCATTGGGCCAGTCACATCAAATGGTCAAATGGTCAAAAGTAAAACACGTTGCAGTTTTGCGAATAAACTGTTTCCATCACCTTAATGTGCATTTTAACTAATACAAAACTCTAGAAAATCCACCTCTTCAAAGTGCATTACATTTTATGTGAATCTTGAGAGTTTATTCACATATCAAGCATCTCCATTTAGGATTTCTTGTGTGCAAATTTGAAAATACGCATTAAAATTGTTGGATGGAAACACAGCTAGTGGGTGCAATTCATTCTTAGTGAATTTAAGTTGCAAGGTTGCCATTTATAAGTGATCTGAGACCAGTTTTGCATTTCTAACATACACATTAGCATAGCCTTATCTTGTATATAATATGTGAGAGTCACTTAAAGGGATAGTGAAAAAATGAAAATTCTCTCATCATTTACTTACTTTCATGCCATCCCAGATGTGTATGACTTTCTGTCTTCTGTAGAACACAAACGAAGATTTTTAGAAAAATATTTCAGCTCTGTAGGTCCTTACAATGTAAGTAAATGATGACCAGACCTTTCAAGCTCTAAAATCACATAAAGGTAGCATAAAAGTAATCCATACAACTCCAATAGTTAAATACATGTCTTCTAAAGTGATATAACATGTGTGTGTGAGAAACAGATCAATATTTAAGTCCTTTTTTTTTTTTTACCATAAATCTCCTTCACATTCTGAAAGTGAAAGTTAAAGTGGAGATTTATAGTAAAAACGCAATGAAATATTTATCTTTTTCTCACCCAAAGTGATTGCATTGCTTCAGAAGACATATATTAAACCACTGGAGCCATATGGATTACTTTTACTCGCCCTTTATGTGATTTTTAGAACTTGATTTTTAGGTCTGGTCACCATTCACTTGCATTGTATGGACCTACAGAGCTGAAACATTCTTCAAAAAATCTTGGTTTGTGTTCAGCCGAAGAAAGAAAGTCATACACATCTGGGACGGCATAAAAGTGAGTAAATGATGAGAGGATTTTAATTTTTGGGTGAAATATCCCTTTAAATACAGCAGTGATACGATTTGTTATTAGCCAGCCCTGGCTTCTTCCGCTTTGTTCCTCATGCTGGGCATGATGGACATTCTGTATTTATCATGAGTCACTGCTCAGTTCCCTGGAGTGCTGAGTCATGTCGTGATTAAAGGGGAAGTAGATGCAGTCTACAGTCCCCAAGCTTTTATTTCTCCTTCCTTAATGATCTATTGATCCATTCATCTGCGTCTTTGTAGCTTCCTTTGTTTAAAAAAAGCCCCTTACATCTAGACAGGCGAGCTATATACCGATCAGCCACAACATTAAAACCACCTGCCTAATATTGTATAGGTCCCCCTCGTGCCACCAAAACAGCGCCAATTTCTCACCACAATTGTACAGAGCGGTTATCTGAGTTACCGTAGACTTTGTCAGTTCAAACCAGTCTGGCCATTCTCTGTTGACCTCTCTCATCAACAAGGCATTTCCTTGTTGGACCTACACAATATTAGGAAGGTGGTTTTAATGTTGTGGCTGATTGGTGTATACAGTATGTAAGGGATAATGGACAGCCAGTCAGTCATTATTGCAAAATACATGCCAAAGAAGTGATCTGTTGGGTCTGCAATCCGTTACTTTTTCCATGGACTTGTTAGCTAACATATGTAGCTACAATGCAGAATGTTTTGCTCTCTTATCCAGCTCTTAACAGTTTCTTGTTCTTCTGAGAATTTTCTTGCATTAACTCCTGGGGACTCCTGAGCTTTAAACAATCTATAAGTTTTATGCTTACCATATATATTAAAATTAATACTGAAGTCCTCTAAGGCCATTTTTACTACGGTCAGCTAACTTTGTGTCGCAAGACGGCACCTATTAGCTATTCTGACCTGCATTGGTATATAAAGAGAGACTGATACGAGAAATGTGAAAATAGCACATGTATTGTATGTTGCAAAGGAAAATATACATATCTCATTTACTTTGCTTCTGTTCTTTTTGAAAATGCTTAATTAGTTTGTATATGAGTAATAACCTGTTCACCAATGTGACGTTCCCTGTCCAGACACTTTAGTGCTCTGAGGAGGCTGTATGGCAAACAGGTGATCATCAACCTGCTGGGTATGAAGGAGGGTGAGAACATGCTCAGCAAAGCATTCCAGGTGACTGTTATTTTGAACATTGAAAATTGTTCCAGTTGGTCGAAAAACAATGTATTACTTTAGGCATCTATAAATAACCAGTGTATGCCTAAACCTTAGATTAGTTTGTACACTTGATTGTTCTACTTCCTTTACTATGTAAAGACAGTCTTGTTCTTCACCCACAGAGTCACCTGAAAGCTTCGGAACATGCAAACGCTGTGAAAATGTTGAACTTTGACTATCATCAGATGGTTAGAGGTGGGAAGACTGACAAGCTCAGCACTGTTCTAAAACCTCAGATCAGCAAGTTTCTGGAGGAATGTAGTTTCTTCTACTACTCCGGGGAGGCTGGCATTCAGAGGTGCGGTCATATAATGCTCCAACACAACTCTACTGAACTGGTTGTTGAAGAATAGCTAGTGACTTGTGACTTCCAATCCTTTTTTGCATTTATGTATTTGTTATAGCCATTGGAAGTTTTAAAGCACAATAGTGAATTTAACTGACCATAAAAATTATCTTTTGTACATTCTAAAGACTTAATTGTAATCGGCCAAGTGGGATTGGTTATCGACTCATAATCGAAAAACATATCTACACAAGATTCATAAATATTTGACTGGTTATGCTGATCATTTCAAACTGCCAAAAGTCAGCTGATCCAGTATATCGGTCTACCACTAATTAACATTCTGTCCTTTTTTCCACCACAGGTGTCAGTCAGGGACCATTCGTTCCAATTGTCTGGACTGCTTGGACAGGACAAACAGCGTCCAGGCCTTCATTGCACTTGAGGTGGGTTTCTGTTTACAAAGTCTAACTTTAAAATATTTCTTTTTTCTATCGCTCTTGATTTGTCTCTTATTTATTATGTATTATGTCTCTTTTTGTTCAGATGCTTCCAAAACAGTTGGAGGACATGGGTCTGACTGAGAAGCCTCAGCTGGTAGCACGCTTTCAGGAGGTCTTCCGCTCCATGTGGTCCACCAATGGAGACTCAGTCAGCAAGATCTACGCAGGCACTGGTGCTCTGGATGGCAAGGCTAAGGTATGTGCCATAGTCTAGTGGGCAAAGATATGGGCTAGTAACCGAAAGTTTGTAGGTTTGAACCCACCAAGGGGTAATCCATGAACTATCACCATTGTGCCCTTGAGCAAGACCACACAAAGGCCGTTCATTTCGCACTGACAGTAGTTTGCAGCAAAACAATTACCAGAAGTCATTTGTTTCAATAAGAGTTGGTGACATCAGAGAGAGTTGGAGTTGGCGACATGAGACAAACCATTGGAGATGTGACAAAGTTGCACAGAGTTAATTTTTTGGAAATGAGCTGCGATATGGCAACATCAAATGGGAATGCAGACAGTGAAGCTCATATAATCCAAGTCCTTACACAGTTACATCAAGTACGAGCATGTATCAGCATCCAGCAGTTCATTAACTTGCCGACCTCTAGCGATTCAATTGCTGTCAGTGTGAACGCATCTTGAATTGCTTTGGATAAATATTTTGGGTAAATGATACATTTTGTAATGGTTTAGTTCAAGCATAAAGATAACAGTGGGGTGCCAGTTTAGAGATGAAAATGGTTGTGTCTGTGCCATTTTCACCTTATAAGACTGTTTGTTTTGGTCTTTAAACTCATGTATTTGCTATTTTTCCTTGCTTTCCTCTGGATGTTCCTCTTCCCATGTGGTAAGTTACCAGTAGCTAGTTGTGTGGATTTGAGTTGTGATACTGTATTTATCTTGTCTGCTCCCTTTTTGTGTCTGTTCTATTTCATGAGGAGACAGAAAGAGATTACTGCAGCTGGCAGTGCTGTCATCTTTAATTAGGCCTTACAAAAGCTTGTAAACCTCTCTTAGCTTAGCCTTAAACCTCAAGCTTTATGCAGCTAGCTACAAAGATGGGTAGTTGACATATAAGATTGTCAAAGATGTTTTTTTATTGTTCAACATCTGGATTTTAGGTTAAAATGTCTATATATATATATATATATATATATATATATATATATATATATATATATATATATATATATATATATATTAAAAACTGTTTATCCTTTTCTTTGTAGTTTCCACCCCCTTTAATCACTTTTTTAACCTTCACTAGTTCATTTTAAATTGTTCTGTGGTATGTCAAATACATTTTTAAAGTTGTAAATATTTCACTTAGTCTTGCAGTTAATATAAGGTCATAAAAATTCCATGAAGAGGTTGACAGATAGTGGATTTTTCCGATACCGATAACTAAGGTGGTGGGAAAGGCCGATAACAGATTAATCGGCCAATAGATTTTAAAATTGGTTTATAGAAATTTATAAACAAAAAACAAAATTATAATTATTTTCTCTGGATGTTTTTACTATGACAGGCACAGACATAAAGGCTACAAGATTAATAAAATCCCAGATCCAGTTTATTGTTCAACAAAAATCCCAATAATAACCAGAAAAAAGTGATTTGGTGCATAACACAGGATTTTTAAATATAAAGAAGCCTGAAACACACCGGAGGCTCTTATTTTGAAATGAGACTTAGACCATTACAGTGCTCTAGCCTATGTTAAGTATTAACCAAATTAAGCTTTTTATAGCCTTATATTCACCGGATGAAAGGTTTTATACAGTATTCACTGATGAGCCAAAACATTATGACCACCTGTCTAATATGCTGTTGATCCTCCACGTGCTGTCAAAACAGTGACGACTCGTGTGTGTGTGTGTGTGTATATATATATATATATATATATAAAAAAAATCAGATGAGGAATAATGTTTATTATTATTCACAAGACACAATGTATGTGCTGAAAAGCAACTATTGGCACCGATTAATTGGTAAAACCGATATATCAGTCTACCTCTATTGTATAATAATTATAGAAGAATTGGAAAAAGGTTTGTTTAAAATAGTTTTTGTTGAATTATAGCATGTCACACTGCAGGACACTGCTGAAACCACTCAAATTTATGAGCATGAGTGTATGAAATATGAGCATGAATGTGCTATTAAATGGATCTATTATAGGTTTTGCATTTTTGTTTCTTTTTGGTTGACCGGTTTGGTTAATTCAATTCCAACCCTTCTGAACTGAATATTATTTGTTGGGTTCTCTTCATCTATAGGGTGGAAAGCTGAAAGATGGAGCTCGCTCAGTCACCAGAACCATCCAGAACAACTTCTTTGACAGCTCAAAACAGGAAGCCATTGACATCCTGAGGCTGGGCAGCACTCTGAATAGTGACCTAGCAGATAAAGCACGAGCCCTCCTCACCACCAGCAGTCTGTATGGTACGATTTACGACACCACAGTCTCATTTCAACAAAGAAAATCTTAATATGCATTGAAATAATTAAGTGAACTGTAATAGAAAATAAATTAAAAGTGAATAATAAAATAATTGAATTGAATTTTAATAAAATTTTCTAACAGCCATTTTTACAGTGTGTTTTTTGTTCTCCAAGAAAAAATAGATTCTATATTAGACTTTCTATAGTACGACAGAGGTGATTTTAATCTCCTAGCCTCTTTCCCTTTTGGTCTGATTGAGTTTCTGTTCGTGGATTATGGGATAAGTCTGCACTTGTGGACTTATTCTGTTTTGTGCATCTGGATAAAAAAATGACTTTCTTCATGCTATTTTCCTAATCTGCAGCTCCAGGCTGTTTTGGGTGTGAGATCAGAGTGAGGATTAATGCTGTTACCTGTCTAACGGCTGTCTGTCTAACTGTTAACTTCTCTCTCTCTCTTCACCCTCTCCCTTTCTTTTTTCTCTCCTTATTGCTTGCAATGTTAGTCACTGAGCCCATTTTACAGTCAGGTACAGTATACACACACACCAGTCATAAATCCATTACTGTTTATGGCTTTTGTGCTATGATGTCGTTTTGCAATGTTTATTTTGGCACTTCTGACATTGAGTGTTTTTTTTTCCATTTTTATCACCCTCATATCGTAATTTGTTATAAAGTTTTGTATTGAATAAGTCATATCTTTTGTCCAACATTCAGAGACAGAATTAAAGACCCTCATGTCTGTTAAGTTTGAAGCCATTTACATGCTAGTGTATGCTTAAAAGACTTGGATATATACGCATTTAAAAATTGCAGTCTGTTTCTTCCCAGAAAACAGACAAAATTATGGATCACTCATTATGCATTTACGGCATATACACATTTTTGTCCAATAAACTGCTCTCTAAAATGAGAATGTCCCCTACCCCTAAAACCATTTGCCACCAATTAGCCACCATTATTCACACAAAGTAAAGAGTTAGGGTTCATGTCTGTAACAGAACTAAATGCTTTTGGCTATATAAAAAGGGACAAGCCTGACCAAACTTCTTTTTTCAAATGAAAATACATCTCCACATGAAAGCCATTTTATGGTGTCTTTTTTTTGGGGGGGGGGGGGCGGGATTTTTCCCCTTTTTCTCCCAATTTGGAATGCCCAATTCCCAATGTGCTCTAAGTCCTCGTGGTTGCATAGTGATTCGCCTCAGTCTGGGTGGTGGAGGACGAATCCCAGTTGCCTCCGCGTCTGAGACAGTCAGCCCGCGCATCTTATCACGTGGCTTGTTGAGCGCGTTGCCACGGAGACATAGCGCGTGTGGAGGCTTCACGCCATCCACCGCGGCAACCATGCTCAATTCACCATGCGCCCCACCGAGAACAAACCACATTATAGGGACCACGAGGAGGTTACCCCATGTGACTCTACCCTCCCTAGCAACAGGGCCAATTAGGAGACCTGGCCGGAGTCACTCAGCACGCCCTGGGATTCGAACTAGCGAACTAGTGAACTCCAGGGGTGGTAGCCAGCGTATTTTACCACTGAGGTACCCAGGCCCCCATTTTATGGTGTCTTTAAATCCGTCTTGTGTGTCTCAAATTAGTTTGGTCAATGTCACATTCTCAATAGTTTGGTAAATTTGTGTATTTTCTCTGTGGCTATTAGTGTCATGATTAAGATATTGTTTCAGTTTAATTATACACTCATAAAGCCGTTTATTGTTGGTCTTTGATAAGAAGTTGCCAGTTTTGTCTCTTTGTTTTTAGCATCTCCCAGAGTCCTGCTTGGTATGTGTCAGAACCATTACAAGTACACACGTCCCAAGAAGATCAGAGTGTGTGTGGGGACTTGGAACGTGAATGGGGGCAAGCAGTTCCGTAGCATTGCATTTCGTAACCACACACTCAATGACTGGCTACTGGATGCACCTAAGAAGGCCGGGCACCCAGAATTCCAAGGTATGTGCTGATGCAGATTTTATTAAATTAGGAAAGAGTTTTATTGGCAAAGTGTGTCATGCACACAAGGAATTTGGCTTTGTTAACAGAAGCTTCTAGTACTCATAGAAATACAACAGCTAGAAAAATTCAAATATATATATAAACATTACACATATTACTTGTGTTACACTTTAAAACCAAAATGTAACAAAGGATGCGGGGAGACTGGTGTAAGGAGAAATAGGCATATTTTATTGACAACGCTGTATTTAGAAGAACAACGAACTCTGGAGTTTTAAGATCAATATCCACAAACTCCCCACTCCAACTGCAGTGGAGAACCCAGGAGAAGAGTCAACACGCCCGAAAACCCGTGAGCAAGGTAGCACAGCTCAAAACTGCTCATCACTCAGCATCCTTCAACCAGGAAACCTCCATCTTATATAGCCGAAGAACACACTGCACGCTGGTGTGCCCCATTGGCAATTAGCTCATCCGGATGCGCACACCTGAGGGCAACGAGAGAAAGAGGGAGAGAGAGAAACTGAGAAAGGACATACAACACACCACAAAACTACACACCCAAACCATACGGCTCCAGCCGTCACACCCTCCCCCTTAAAACAATCCAACGGGTTACTCAGATCAACTTGGTGAGGCATGGTCATCTTATTAAACAGGTATGCAATCTAGTCTGGCACCATGGGCCCCTGGCAACAAAAGAGAACAGCAGATTAATAAAAACAGAAAGAAATTAACACTTAATTTTCTTTTGGGACTGACACAAATTTTCTTTGGCCAGTCTTCCAGCCTCATAAAGTCGACGTTTAAACCCACACACATACTCATTTAAAGATTCAGGAGGATCGTTTTGAGACCAGTTATCATGCAGGCTAATGGGCCTATTACTGTATGTCCAAAAAACAAGTTTGTTCAGGCTAAAACCAGTACTCTCCTGAACAACTTCTCTAGCGGCTAATAGTAACCAGGGCAACCCCTCTTCCCAGTCACGTGACAACTCCACACAAAACGCTCGCAATAGGGACTTCAGAGTTTGGTGGAATCGTTCCAAAGCCCCCTCACTTTGTGCATGATAAGCGGAAGACGTATTACGTTTAATATGTTGCTGATGCAAGACCTTTGTGAAAAGGCACGGGGTAAAATTAGTGCCCTGGTCAGTTTGAATGATTTTCGGAATACCGAAAAATGAAATAAACTGAGAGAGAGCCTTCATGATCGATTTAGCTGTAATGGACCTAAGCGGATAGACAGTAGGATACCGAGTAGCTTGGCACGTTACAGTCTGGATTTAGACCAAGGCAGAGGACCCACGCAATCCAAAATGAAATACTCAAATGGCTTTGCATCGACTTCAGTGTATTGTGAAATGTCTCTCTTGAGATGTGGCCAAAACAAATACAGTAACACAATCTTAAGTTTTTTTTTTTTTTTTTAACACCCACATGGCCAGCAACATCATCATGAGCGATTCTCATTACAACCAAGCACAGCGGAGCAGGAACCAAAATCTGAGTTACGCAATCATTCAACGAATTCTTTGGGAGCCACTTCCTCAAAAGAACGTAGTCTTGAAAAAGGTAGCCCTGCACTGCACCTTCATCATTGTGAACACGTTCAAACAAAGGCTTTAAAGTCTTCACCAGATCCTCTCGTGAGACATCCAGCGGAAAAGCATTAAGCTTAAGAGATTCCCTCTCACCAGAGCCTTCCTCCTTACTTTTAGCACGTGCTGCAGCATGTGTCACCACACAAGCCGTAAAAACATCGGGAAATATTTTTAGTAACACATGTTTAATACAACCTCTTAACTCAAGGCACAACTGAATTGTCGGTTAAGAGTTAATGATTAATCGTTGCAATAATTGCCTGAATAGTCAATAATGGTGCCTAAACGTGCTATCGGAATTATCGTAAAAACGAGTTTCCCTCTCGGAAGTTGCACATGAACTACCCCTAGAGTTGTAATTACAACTGGGAAACTCGGAGACAATTTTGATACCCGAGTTTCCGAGATGGGAGGAGTCCTAAACCTTCAACATGGCAGAGGAGAGTACAGTTTCTGTAGTGAATGACACATTTTATTAATTTTTCTAAATACAGCTAATTGTTAACACTTGCAGTTTCGGTAATATTCATTTATGTATAGCTGCAACCATTTGATGCATTTTGTACATTTTTACACCATGAAAATACAGGTGCATCTCAATAAATTAGAATGTCGTGGAAAAGTTCATTTATTTCAGTAATTCAACTCAAATTGTGAAACTCGTGTATTAAATAAATTCAGTGCACACAGACTGAAGTAGTTTAAGTCTTTGGTTCTTTTAATTGTGATGCTTTTGGCTCACATTTAACAGAAACCCGCCAATTCACTATCTCAAAAAATTAGAATATGGTGACATGCCAATCAGCTAATCAACTCAAAACACCTGCAAAGGTTTCCTGAGCCTTCAAAATGGTCTCTCAGTTTGGTTCACTAGGCTACACAATCATGGGGAAGACTGCTGATCTGACAGTTGTCCAGAAGACAATCATTGACACCCTTCACAAGGAGGGTAAGCCACAAACATTCATTGCCAAAGAAGCTGGCTGTTCACAGAGTGCTGTATCCAAGCATGTTAATAGAAAGTTGAGTGGAAGGAAAAAGTTTGGAAGAAAAAGATGCACAACCAACCGAGAGAACCGCAGCCTTATGATTGTCAAGCAAAATCGATTCAAGAATTTGGGTGAACTTCACAAGGAATGGACTGAGGCTGGGGTCAAGGCATCAAGAGCCACCACACACAGACATGTCAAGGAATTTGGCTACAGTTGTCGTATTCCTCTTGTTAAGCCACTCCTGAACCACAGACAATGTCAGAGGCGTCTTACCTGGGCTAAGGAGAAGAAGAACTGGACTGTTGCCCAGTGGTCCAAAGTCCTCTTTTCAGATGAGAGCAAGTTTTGTATTTCATTTGGAAACCAAGGTCCTAGAGTCTGGAGGAAGGGTGGAGAAGCTCATAGCCCAAGTTGCTTGAAGTCCAGTGTTAAGTTTCCACAGTCTGTGATGATTTGGGGTGCAATGTCATCTGCTGGTGTTGGTCCATTGTGTTTTTTGAAAACCAAAGTCACTGCACCTGTTTACCAAGAAATTTTGAAGCACTTCATGCTTCCTTCTGCTGACCAGCTTTTTAAAGATGCTGATTTCATTTTCCAGCAGGATTTGGCACTTGCCCACACTGCCAAAAGCACCAAGAGTTGGTTAAATGACCATGGTGTTGGTGTGCTTGACTGGCCAACAAACTCACCAGACCTGAACCCCATAGAGAATCTATGGGGTATTGTCAAGAGGAAAATGAGAAACAAGAGACCAAAAAATGCAGATGAGCTGAAGGCCACTGTCAAAGAAACCTGGGCTTCCATACCACCTCAGCAGTGCCACAAACTGATCACCTCCATGCCACGCTGAATTGAGGCAGTAATTAAAGCAAAAGGAGCACCTACCAAGTATTGAGTACATATACAGTAAATGAACATACTTTCCAGAAGGCCAACAATTCACTAAAAATGTTTTTTTTATTGGTCTTATGATGTATTCTAATTTTTTGAGATAGTGAATTGGTGGGTTTTTGTTAAATGTGAGCCAAAATCATCACAATTAAAAGAACCAAAGACTTAAACTACTTCAGTCTGTGTGCATTGAATTTATTTAATACACGAGTTTCACAATTTGAGTTGAATTACTGAAATAAATGAACTTTTCCACGACATTCTAATTTATTGAGATACACCTGTAGCTTGTATCTGACCAAAATTCCATTATCGTCAGCATGCTGAGTAATATGTATTATGCTGTCAAAGTACACCTTCCTCAAAATATATGTATGTCTGAACCTGCCGTCATCCATGTTTCATGTTCTTTCCGACAATAAAGCACATGAACTTCAAAATTGGGAAGTAGGAATTAGGATAATTCCGAGAGCACATGAAGGCAGCATTAATCGTCCTATTAATTATTAGTTGCAGCCTTACTTGCATCACAAAAGATTTGTCATTTTTGTCTTTTTTTTTCTGAAAGCCATGAAAATTCCCACCATGGTGTCATTTCAATCACATCTCAAATTCTGTTTTGCATCTAATAGAATTCCCTGGTAGAAATGATGGTGTTAAAAATGGGGACTTTTTTTGTTTTTACATCTTGCTCAGGCTAATTTCATAGCTAGCATTTTATTAATCTTAAATACACACAATGAAATATTATTTTAACACTTTTGCCTAATTGGGAAATATTACAGCTTGATTGGAAATTATGCCCAATGAAAATATAAAAATAAGGTATATTTACCTTGATTTTTCTTTGTTTCCTTCAAATGTCACTTTTTTCATATTTCAGCTCAAGCACGCTCTTCACTGACACTTTTGCCAACTTGGATAACAAGTAAACTAATTTTATAAAAAAAACTTTATTAGGGGAAAAATTGGTGTGGTGGAAATGACGGCACAACTATAGGACAGTCATAATTTTCACACAATAAATATTTAAAAGGTTAATGTTTTTTGCATTCTTTGTTTAAATGGTCTTAGTTTTAAACATGGGATAATTTGTATTTTAATAATAGATTTCCATAGTTTAAAATTGAGAGTTTGGGTCTAGGACAAGGCTAAAACTATAGATACATAAAAGGCATTTGAGAAGTACCTATAAAAAAAAGGTTGAAGGGCCTGGTAAAAGTTTCCATTGTGACCCTCATCAAACAAAAAAAGAAAGTTGAACTCAACCCCTGGGACATGAATTTTACCCGAAGTTGAAGAAACACCCATATATCAAAAATATAATTTTTATAAGAATGTTTATTGTTGAAAAAAAACAAAACAAATGACATCATGCTTCATTGTCTCTTTTTGACTGATTTGAATCCTGCAGACAGTAAATCCAATCCTGTGGACATCTTTGCCATTGGCTTTGAGGAAATGGTGGAGCTGAATGCTGGCAATATCGTCAGTGCAAGGTAATAACTGATGTGACGTCAAGAGATTTCACTGGTGGTAATTACACAGTAAGCGGAGGTAAATTCCCCTGTGGTTTTTGGTCTGTGTTTCTTTCCATTAGTATTTAAAGTTAAATATGTATTTGTAACATTTTCTTGCTCTCATTTCTGTAGAGACTATCTAATTTCCTTTTTCTCATTGGCAGCACCACTAATCAGAAGCTGTGGGCTGCAGAGCTGCAGAAGAACATCTCACGAGATCAGAGATATGTGCTATTGGCTTCTGAGCAGCTGGTGGGGGTGTGTCTGTTCGTCTACATACGGCCTCAGCATGCACCTTTCATCAGGTATATTCACACACCTGTGCCATCATTTTACCAATGAACAGTATATGCTTGTTTAAATATGCTCAATGCTTTACAACATTTATTTTTTTTGCAAAACCTATGGAGAAAATGAATGGGAAAAATACTTCCAGAATCAAGCCTGCTAAAAAAGTGGGCAGTCACTGTTACTCTCTATTCTGATATTCTTTGTCATTTTCTTACAATAGGGATGTTGCTGTGGATACTGTAAAGACTGGAATGGGTGGAGCCACTGGCAATAAAGGAGGTGTGGCCATCCGCATGCTCTTCCACACCACCAGTATCTGCTTTGTATGCTCGCACTTTGCCGCAGGCCAATCACAGGTCAAAGAAAGGAATGACGACTACAACGAGATTGCACGCAAACTATCCTTCCCCATGGTAAGCATTGTAATAAATGTCTGTTACTGTTCAGTTTGTTCAGTTTATGACCACCTTATTTCATTATTAGGGTCGTCTGCTGTACTCCCATGATTATGTATTCTGGTGTGGAGATTTTAACTACCGGATAAATCTGCCAAATGAAGAGGTGAAAGAACTGATCAGACAGCAGAACTGGGACGCACTGATTGCTGGAGATCAACTGGTGGAGCAGAAGAATGCTGGACAGGTATATCAGGAAAACCCCAAAATATACACTGTTTTTTTAATTCTCTGCTCTTCTGAACCATTTTGTTTTTCTTTCTTTTTTTATTAATATTTCAGGTTTTCAGGGGCTTTATTGAAGGGAAGCTGGATTTTGCCCCCACCTACAAATATGACCTGTTTTCAGAGGACTACGACACCAGTGAGAAGTGCCGTACACCAGCCTGGACCGATCGTGTGCTCTGGAAGAGACGAAAGTGGAACTTTGATAAAACTGGTGAGGATTATGATGGAATGGCATCTGCATTCATTCAGATGTCAAAACAGATCTTTAAATGCCAACCAACCCTAAAATGTAGTTGTCATGCACTTTTTATATTGGCAATCAAAAAGAAAAAATACATTTATCCTTCAACATGCCTGCACTTTCTTAGACTGTTTAAGTTTAAGAGATGCTTGAGTTTTTTTGCTTGTGTGTGTATTACAGCTGAAGAGTTGGAGTTAAATGTAGTAGGAGCCCAAGTGAATGAGGAAGATCAGTACCCATGGAGCCCTGGAGACCTCAAGTATTATGGCAGAGCAGAACTGAAGACCTCTGATCATAGGTGAGAGATACTGTACTAAATACAGAACACCAACCTTTAAAGTTTACTATACCTGATTTTCTTGGGAAGTGGTTTTCAACCTGATGGGTGTCCTCATAGGTACTGCAGGGGGCCAGAATTAAATTGTTAATTAATTAATTCACAGTAAAAATAAATACATATATACACACACACACATACACACACGTACACTGGCGGCCAAAAGTTTGGAATAATGTACAGATTTTGCTGTTTTGGAAGGAAATTGGTACTTTAATTCACCAAAGTGGCATTCAAAAAAATGTGTCAGTTGATAGAGATTGTGCTCTTTCATGTATTTCATGATATGTAAATTTCTATGTGTGTGGCGTGGGCTACTGGGCTTATCTATCAGTGAGCAGGGTTTCACGTGAGACTGTGAGAATTGAAGAAGCATGGGTTTTTCCGGCAATTAAATGTATTTTTTTTTTTTGCGGCCGCCCAAGCAAATTCAATGACATTTAAAAGCACTAAATATGCTTCTCATCTGATGTGTGTATGTGTGCGTGTGTGTGTGTATATATATATATATATATATATATATATATATATATATATATATATATATATATATATATATATATATACACACACATACATGTATATAGACCATTTCAAAGACTGTTTGTTGGTGATGTCAAGTGACATCATTGTTCCATGAACATTTCCTGCTTGTCAAAACCGAGACTATTTAGCAGAGATAGGCCACTTCTATTAAAATGAATGGGACAAGTTTGAACGCCCAACGGATGTAGAAAGGAAGTCCTGCAGAAATCGCCTGTCAATCAGCGGGAGAATGTGCATGCGCATTAGCTATACAAGACAGCAAATTTTTTTAGCGTAATCTGAGTTAAAGACGCAGTATTTATTATACCAGTTGTGGCAGAACGACACACCCCTCCCGTGGATCATCGCCACCCACAGTGACTTTTTCCCATTTGGCGGCACCTGAACCCAATGAAGAGCCACATCACTGTTGCCTTCAAACACAGAGCGCGCCTCTCCTTGAGAGACCTCGGCGCAAGTTAGATGCGATGCCAAGGATTGGATCACGCGTCGTGGCTGACGGGCCAGGATGCCAGCCCGCTATTCCCCTCAAGTTCTGAAGCACAGGGAAGCTGGCCGCTCGAGTGAAGCCGCCACCCCACGCACCTCGGACCAAGAAAGGGAGCGTGTCACAGCCGCTATGATCCCACCCACTATCACCTGGACCTTTCCCTGTCTTCACTACTCTTCCTTTACGTGGCCCTTACCACCGCGAAGGCCCCAGATTCCCCTTTACTTTGAACATTTTAAATGAATGCCTCTCCGAGGCCTGAAGCCACACCCACTGTGCCCATCTCTTGCTCACCCTGCCACACAGTGTTATCAGAGTTTACTTCTTATTTGAAATAGGTTCTTTTATCGTAATCTTGACTGCACTTTCATGATGCTTGTTTACATAGAAAAATAGCTGCCCAAACTGCCCAAAAGCGTTCCAAAGACAGAAAAAGAGACTTTGTTGAAATGATCCGGAAATACGTTTGGACCATTCTAATTCCTTTGATTTTGTTTACATTCTTGAAATGGTCTATACAGTAGAATTTTTTTTTGTTGCAAGTAATTGTTCTAATATATGAGTATATAGATAATATGTATATTAATTAATATATTTATGGGTGGGAACTTTATGTTCTAGTGCCCTTAACATCCATCTCTTGCAGGCCTGTGGTGGCCATAATTGATGTGGACATACTGGAGGTGGATCCAGAGGCCAGACATCAGGTGTATAAAGATGTGATCGCCATGCAGGGTCCACCTGATGGCACCATCCTCGTCTCTCTCTGCTCGTCTGGTCCCGATGACTTCTTTGATGATGCTTTGATTGACGAACTGCTGGATAAGTTTGCTAACTTTGGCGAGGTTATTCTTATCAGGTATAATTCCATTGTCTGTTGTCATGTCAATACTCTTTCAAGTTTTGTACTTGCATCATTTTTGCATCAAGTACAAATATTTCTCTTTTAAAACTAATTATTTTCCTAAACAGGTTTGTTGAGGAAAAAATGTGGGTGACATTTTTAGAGGGCTACTCAGCTCTGGCTGCTCTCTCCTTGAGTGCCTCCACTGTAAGTTGCAATTAAATTCATGCTTTTAAACAGATTTCTTAGATGCTGATAAGAAAGTTTGTGTTTGAGAACTGGATACTAATTCAAGTTCAGTATCAAGATATTGATGAAAAAAGAGGGCTCATCTATCCTTCCCTTTGTGTCTGAATGCAGGTGAATGGAAAGATCATAGACGTCCGTTTGAGAAGTCCTGGCTGGATAAAGAGTCTAGAAGAGGAAATGAGTGTGGAGAGAATCTGCGGGAGCATCCCAACTTCCACCAGCTCAACTTTGCTGGCAGAGAATTCCGACATGGGAGAAGAGTATGACATGGAAGGTATGTAACCTGTCTTAGTTACTTGGTATCAAAATGTGTTGTCAAATTGTGTAATACTAGTTTATATCATAGCTTAAAGGAATAGTTCACCCAAAAATGAAAATTCTGTCATAATTTACTCTTTCCAAATCTGTATGTCTTTCTTCTGTGGAACACAAAAGGTGGAATTTTAAAGGATGTCTCGTTCTCTGATTTTCATACAATGGCAGTTGATAGTGAATGTTAAAAAACACCCAAAAGTGTCATAAAAATAGTCCATGCGATTTGAGTGCATCCCATTCCAAGTCATCTCAAGACATACAATAGGTTTAGGTGAGAAACAAGCCGAATTTTGACTTATTTTACAGTTAAATCATAAACACTTTACAATAAGGTTCCATTTGTTAATGTGAACTATGGCAATACTTATTAAGCATTTATTAATCTTTGTTAATGTTACTTTCTACATATAGTAATACATTTTTTAAATCAAATGTTGTATTAGTTAACATTAGTTAAGGCACTGTTAACTAACAGAAACTAACAATGAACAATAGTATTTTTATTAACTAAAATAAACAAAGATTAATAAATGATGTAAAAAAAAAATATTGTTAATTGTTCATTACCTAATGCATTAACTAATGTTAACGAATGGAACCTTATTGTAAAGTGTTACCGTTAAATCTTGACTTCTGGCTTGGCTTTCCTTTGCTTGTTCATTAGTGCATGAAACATATGAGATATGATGACTGGAAGTTCATTTGAAGTGAACCATTTCTTTAAATGCTTCTAATTTCAGTTATTAATGTGCTTTATCAGCTCTGCCACTTGAAACCTCATGAATGTCTCTTTTTATTCTTTTACTTATCTCCTAATACTTTACCAATGTGATCTTTACATGAGCCTCTGGGACTTTCACAATATGGAGTTACACTTGTAGAAGAAGATACCAAACAAAAACTAGAAGATTTTGTTGTTAGTACACAGTGTGTTTTATTTCCATGTTGACAGGTGATGTGGACGAGGAGGTTGAGGATATCTTACCCCAGCACCTGCAGCCAGGAGCGGGCATGGATCTTAGTGCATCACCCGCCACTTCCCCTCGCAGCAGCCCCTGCCCCTCTCCTACCCATGGAGAGCCTGCACCCCCCATCCGGCCCAACAGAGCCACTGCACGCACTGCTGGACCACCACAGGGTAGTGCTAGTACTTTACTTGTTATGAGCAAACCCTCATTTAAAAACATGAATATATAAAATTTCTCATCTATAACACAAGGGATTTGTGTTATTTTTTTGCTTTGTTGAAGTCCCCATGAAAACCCCATCAAAATGTATTTTAGTCCTTGTCTGTTTGCTTAAAGGTCATCTATATGCTAGCGTACTCCTAAAAGTGGGTAAAAATACCTTAAAGCAAATATACATTATCCATTTCAAATTAACAGTGACTACGTTTACATGGACACCAGAAAGCCATTTATTGTGAGAAAGCTGCATAAGGCTCAAAATCAGTGAATGCGTTTACGTGGACTTTGTTACCGGCTTTCTCTTTACTCCCGTATTCATGCGGCTCAGTCTTTAAGCAACATTCTACACAGAAATAACAAACATGGCATCCAAGGAAGACTTTGCAATTTTATTCTCCGTTGCTTCGCTTTAATTCCAGGTATTCCAGAGTTGTTGTTTTGTTTGTTTCCTTAACTTTCTATCGCGACCTGCCGCGAAATTGAGCTTCAATAGTGGGGTTTCACTCTTATGTAAAACTCTGGGATTCCCCCAGTGTACGAGCACATATATGCTAACGTGAGGGACAGTTGGTATTTTACATTGCCGTTTATAAATTGGCATAGCATGTAGTGTATGTGCTTTCCTCACTGCACTCCCAGAAATGTTGAATTCTTTCCACTGTGTTGGCTTGTTGTTGGGCTGTCTGTTCACTCACATGCGCACTCCTCGAAAACCTGTAAGAACGCCGCTTATGTGTTTACAGCGTCAAAATGCCACTTATTGCAAAAACCCTGGAATAAAACTGTTTCTCAAGTGCATGTAAACATGGTCATACTTTCTCTTCTAAAAAAAAAAAACTAAACAAAAAAAAAACAGAAAATATAAATGACTCATCTTGCACATGTGGATGTATCAAAAATGTTGTCCAATAAAATGCTCTATAGAGTGGCAATGTCCACTTAATACCTGCATCTGACTAGCAAGTGACATAAACTAAATGTTAGCCGTTGGCTTTAGAACAAACTTCCTGTTTCAGTATGAAATACGTCAACAAAGGGAAGGAAACCGTGCTTGTCAAGCTATTTCATGGGGTCTATAAAAAAAGAAAAGGTTATAACAGCAAAGAAAACAATACTGATTAATTCATTTTCCTTTACGCCTTACTAGGTTTAAAAGGAAGTGTATACAGTTTTTTGTGTTTTTATTTATTTTAGTCAATTTAATTTAATTAATTTTCTTTTTGTTTTCACACTGCAAAAAGGAGGATTAAGTCCAGCGACCAGTAGAAGGGAACTGGCAGGTAAAGAGAGCAGCTTGCAGAGGTGTTGCTGATGTACTTCAGTGGTTACTGAGCCCTTAGAGTGTGTTTGTGTTCTTAAACATCAGTATGGTTTCCAGTGCTGTCCTCTAGTTTGACACATGCGATAATGAGATGTTTTTTTACTCTTCAGGTTCTCCTGTTGATGGTCAGCCAGCCGGAGCTCTCTCATTTCAGGGACTAGAGCCAAAACGCCCCCCTCCACCACGCCCTAATGCACCACCAGCTCGACCTGCACCTCCACAGCGCCCACCACCACCCTCAGGTACAGTTGTAAAGTGTTTGTAAATGCTTACATGAGGGTTACATATTTAACCTAATGGTCTGAACCTAAAAGCCCTCAAGTTTTTCAGGATTAAAATGCACAACCAAATAAGTACTCTTCAAATCTAAATTATTTTTCCATAAGAAACTATACTCCATATTCTGATTTCACTTGTCTTTTTGTTTAATAATAATGCATTTCATTCATTTCATAATTCCCTGCTATTTCTAAAGGAGGGAGAAGTCCTACTCCTGTTAGGAAAGATTCAGCAGGTAATAATGTAAATTCATCAGCAGTGTGTTTTAGCAGCTGAACATTTACTGAACATGAGCTCAGTGGGCTTGATTGCCATCTAATGCACAATGTAGCAGTTTTGTATTGTGTTTGGTACTTTTTATTCATGCTTTATGCTAGCATGTAACGTTGGCCTTTTAAATGAGTAAAAATCAAATTATAGTGTTAAATGTATAGTGCAAGTGCTGCTGTTGTGGCTGTATTTTGCTGTGTGGGTTTCTACAAATTAGAGCGTTCTAGAGCATTTTTTGCATTGTTTTGAGGGTATTGATTTTGATCTTGATGTCATATGTTTTGGAAACTATTCAATTTTCTTTCAAAGGCTTTGCTGAGCCTCTCAATCTAGACTTTGATCTGACTGATTATGAAGGTAATTTCTAAAAAGATTTAGATTTTAGGTTCTTGCAGTGTTTGCTCTTGTGTATAGTGACCTGTCAATTGAGACCTTTTGTGCTTGCTAACAGAATTAAACTAACTTGCTTGTTAAAGCTGAAGTGTGTAGTTTATGGTTGTTAAACTTCTTAATATGCAAAGCCAACAAGAAGTAAGCCATTTGTTGGTTAATTTACTCCCAAAATGTGTCAACTTCAGCACATCAAGTCTCAATTGTTCCACTTATTTGGATTTAGCTTTCCTGTGTGGGTGGGTTGACAGGTGAATTAGCTTTTGTAATTGAATAAGATAGAGATGATCTGTCCTGCAGGTAAGGACTATATAGACAAACCTTCTAATGACTTGTCTTCTGCAAATAGATCAGATGCATTATCTCCCTAGCTGAAGACTGTAATGTGTGCAGCAAAACAGTAAATCATTTTGACTAATTTCTTTCCTCATGCTGACAAAAGGACAAAAAAGCCCAGCATTAGCACGGGCAGATCCTGGTGAGTTCCTACACACTCTGCCTTTCAATCAACCCTCCAAAATAACGTTAAACACCTTTAACAGACATCCGATTTCATTGAGGAACATACAGTATTTAGGCCCCCTCCACTGCCCTACAAAGGCAAAGAAAAATGTAACTACCCCAACACTGAAGCTGATTAAAAAAAAAAGAAGTAGTGAGGATTTTGTAGTTAGTATAATTTTGTAGTCTTGAGATCGATGCCTTTTTCACACATGGATAATCAGAAGATTTTCCTGAAGATCGGCATTTTTTTCATAATAGATATAAATGGGCTGTTCGTTGCACAATAGTTTTTGTATTATTTCTCAACACAACTTTGTTAAAGTGTGAGCGGCAGGGTAAATTAAAGGGGGTCGCACACTGGACGCATCTAGCGGACGACATGGTGCATTCTAAAATTCAAAACAATTATTTTCTACGAAGGTTCAGGATGCCACCGCTCACTGAAATTCTGCAGCACCACAGAGCTCAACTCGCATAATTTTCCATTAAATTCGACCCAAATCATTATCAAAGGACAAATTTTGTTTACTCCAGTCATTACTGGATGGTATATTGTGTATAAGTATCTTTCATAGAGCCTACACAATGTATTTTCAGTTACAAGTATGTCTTTTTGTGGTTTGACAGCTTGAATGAAAGACCTATTTTAGCTACATACAGAGAAATTGCTCAATAAATGTCACCATTTCTAATAATTTAGTTTGCACAGTTACACCAGTTTCATACACTAACTTGCCAACTCATCAAACTCACTTTGTTCATTCTCGAAAAAGTACAAAACCTTCGTAACTTTGGACTGCCATCTGCTACGCCATATCCACACATCCTGCGTGTGATACCTGTGCCTTTTCCTACCCGCGAACGTCTTCAGTAAATGTTATATCACCCTCTTGTGGTCTCCCAACGCTATTGTGTCAGACTGTTAAACAGAGGCCAACTGAGTGAATTGGAAAAAATGCAAATTAGGCTTCTCATTTAAATGTGGGCTAATGTTAATATATCGATGTCTCAAAAATATATTGATAAAATAATGTGCAGATCAAAACTCGATATTTTACTGTATGACATCCCTACAATTTTGCCACTTCGTTTTCTCTGAATCAGAGTATAGGTGAGCTAAACCCGTCTGTAATAGGACAGCTCTTTTTTTTACTAGACCCAATTTCAGAAAATAAGCTTGAAAATAAGCTTATCAGAAAATAAGCTTGATTAACTTGACAAGTATTTCTCCAATCTGAGATTTTAATGGCCTGAAGTTGTCTGAAGTCAGGTGATTTTGAGTTTATATAACTCCCACTGAATGTCTGATTGAAATTGGCTGTTTTTAAGGTCGAGTTCAGGCCAGTGGATCAGCCCCTGGAGGTGCTCCAAGGCCGGTGGGTGGACTAAATAAGATGAATATTATAAAGAAAATTTGTCTATTTGTCTATATTTTATTCTAATGTTGCATGAACGTTCATTTTCATTTTGAAAAACACAGTTTAAAAGGAAGGTGTTTGTTTTGCTTAAGATCCCACCTAGAGCAGGAGTCATCAGCGTCCCTTCTCAAGCCAGACCTCCCCCTCCTGCTCATCTTGGGGCCCCCAGACCCATAGCAGAGGTGCATCCTGGGGCCCCTCGACCCTCACCTGATAATCACCCTGGAGCACCACGACCCATTTCTGAACCCCCAAGCAAACCGTCCGAGCTGCCACTGGGTTCGTTAAATGCCACAAATCTCACAATTCCACATACTAAACACAACAAAAACTCACTGAATCGGTGGCTAAGTTTGACGGAAGTTCCAGAACAGCTAACATGGCTTACAGCATCTTTATACATAATTTATACATATATTTTGCACTTTTAACAATGTGTTTAAACATGTAATTACCCTGTGTGTTTGTCCAACAGGTCCACCTCCCACACTGCCAGGTCCCATGAGACCTCAGATGATATCACCCATGCAGCCCCCAACTGTGTCTACAATACAGCCTCCGGTCCGACTGCAACAGCCCTCACCCATTCAAGCCCAGCTCCCTGCACCAATGCAGCCCACCTTTCCTGCACCTCTGTTGCCTCAGCCGGCCGCCGCGGCCCCCAGGCACCTTTAGCTGGATCTTCTGCCGCCTCTCAGCCCGGACTGGCCTCTCCCAAGCCTCCACCTCGAAGCCGGTCCTCCCATGCACTGCCACCTGAGTCTGCACCTACTACTGCTGCTCCTACATCTCAGGTGAATCCTCTTTTATCCTAATTTCTGGATCACAAGCCCTCAGTTTTTTTCTGACTGTTGAAAAGTGTAAAGTGGAAAAGGTTTATTCAGATCCCAAAGTTCACGATCAATCAATCAGAGTGCTACCAGTCATAAATTTGGACTCCTACTCATTCTTTATTATTACTATTTTCCACATTTTAGAATAACATTAAAGTCATCAAAACTATTAAATAACACAAGTAGTATAGGAATTATGCATTAAAACATTTAAGTACAAGAATTTGATTGTGACTACTGTAGTGTAGTTATGGGCAGGCAGGCACCCATTATGTTCAACTGAAAACCAGTCTCTACCTCCATTTCATTTCCTGGATCAATAAAGTCTATAATAATAATGTTATCTAGCCAATTAATTTCCAGGCTTACTTAGGGGCATCTTCTTTTTCTCTACTCATCATATCTAGTTGATCAGGTGGCTCTCGTAGTCATGTTTCCCACTTTTCTTGATTCATGTGTCTCTCTCTTTCACTAGCAGGAGCAATCCTCAGGTTGACAGGTACTGGATTAAGTAATTTTTAGTCTCCACATTGTCTTCATCGCACCATAGCCTGTAGTCACCATGTATGGGATGCTCATACATTACAGGAACCTCCATGTTATAAATGTTTTTTTTCCCCTCTTGTAATATTTTGTTTGACTGTTTTATTTTCAGTGTCAGAAATATAACTTGAACCCCTTGACATAAATGTGTCACTACTTAGAAAAAAAAAACGTAATTATTTTAGGCGTATGTGGGTAATTAAGTTGAACTGACAGGGGGTTCAAGGAAAATGTCATCTGTATTTGTTTTGGGTATTGTTTGTTTTTGTTTTTAATCAGTGGTATCTGTTATAAGTGTTTTTGATGTTTCATAGAGCTTCTTGGATGAAGAAAAGTAATTATTAGGGCTGGGAAATGTAACGCATTAATTTCTGTGATTAATAGTTGACTGTTTAATGTGTTAAAAATAAATAAATAATGCAATTTAATGCAGTTTTTTGCACTTCCCCACTTCCTGTGGCTAAAATACGCATATATAAATTTCCAGGAGGTATACGCTCAACTCAACTGCACATCCTAGTACAGAAACTGATTGTGTGGAGAAGTGCATGCTTATTCACTACGCATGACGCATGTTCTTTATATACACGGGAGCGGATATACTGTATGGATAATTGAGACTATACACGCAACTGGTGAGCCGGGTGTGGGAGAGATATGGGTCAGCTGCCGCATCTCTTCACATCGCCCGAAAACGCTTACTCACTGTCATCTGAATCAGTGGCAAAAGCGAAACCGTGCAAGAGAGATGCAGCGTGTGTGCGATAGAAACAGAACGGCAACCAGAGAAAATAATGTTTTTCAGGTTATAAACTTCAGCAAATCAAACTTTAGCATTCAATTTTGTTTTACATCTATGTATAGTGTCTTATAATGCATTGGCAATGTACACTTAAGTTAATCTTGCCAATAAAGCTTGATATGAATTGAATCTGCTAATTTGATCCTATAATTAATGTCAAAAAACTGAAAAACGTCAAAAGCTTTTGCAAGTTCTTTGAGACAAAGTATAAAGTAAATATATTTATGATTATATTTTAATAGCGATTAATCACAGAAATCTGTGCGATTTAACCTCTTCAACTCTTCGGGTCCAAAAGGGGGCACTATGTCGCGTAAAACGTTTTCGCTCCGAATAAATAAGTCAGTCATATGTGGTATCGTTTGAAAGCTTAGAATCTGAACTTTTCATAGGTTTTGTATTTGCTATTTAAAATAACAAAAATAAGGCCTGAAAACATTTGCCTCGTAAATCAGCGCCACCTAGAGGACTTGTGGTAGAAATATTAAGATGAATATAACAGTCTTTCAAATAGCACTTATATAGACAAATCATATATCAAATGTAAGCTCTCATTCTCAGGCATTCGACTGTATAGTTTATTTTGTTGCCCTAATACCACAGTTTGAAAGATTTTCAAAAGAAACACAAAGTGTAATATGATATCTGTAAGATATCAAATATGAAGTCCTGAATAGCTAAAAACTTTATAGCTGTTTTCTAAAAAATGAGCCATTTTTTACTTGTCTGTGAGCTTGCTTGTGTGAATAATTCAATGTTATATCTTAGATGTCCAAAACAAAATATGCAGTCCAGCAGGAAAAGCATGCTAAACAAATCATCGGAAACATATTTTATCGACTATAAAATGTTATACATCACCGCAAAGGGGAGGATCTCAGCTTTCTAAGAGCTAGATTGAGCCTTCGAGTCCACTCAGAGGCCGAGATATTCGATGAAACAATGGGGGTGATGTATCAACTGAAAATTACACTGAATGTCTATGGAAGAGCACATCCGTGAGGGCTAAAATGTGTTAGAGCGCCACCTACATTTCAGATCAGCATTTTGTGACAGAAGGCGATTGAAAAAAATTAATTTTCCTTTATTTTCCTCTTGGAGTAAACAGAACCAGAATTGCCTGCTTACAAGTTTTTTTATTTGTTTTTTATTCTATTCATCGTAAGATTATTATAATTATGATATTATTTATGAATAATTGGAGTCTTATGTTGGGGGGTTGTTCTGAAAACAATTGACCAATTTTTGGCAATTAGTCCACAATATGTGTAAATGGTGAGCTTTTAAATTTGAGTGTGAAAAATTGCAGGCAGCACCCCAAAAGAGTTGGTTAATTAGTCAAACAAAAAAATTATAATAATTAATCGATTCACAGCCCTAGTAATTATATCACTGATGAATCATTCAAAATAAAAATAAATAGGGTCAGTTTTGATTTCATGTTGACTTTCAATCTCCATTATATTGTAGCTTATGTGTGTTTTATTTCCCCAGGTCAAGAATGGAGTCCAAAGAGAAGCACAATGGAATCTAGACCCCTTTGACATGCTTAACACCCAGTCCATACTCCAGGACACATCATTCTCCATGTCCCTTCCACACTCCTCCTCTTCCTTCACCCCATCTCCCTACTCTTCCTCTTCTACATTGCCCATCTCCCTCTTCTCCTCCTTGCAAAGCCCTCCTTTAGCTCCAGACACCAGCAGCGCTCCATGTTTTCTGCCTCCACCTGTTCCCTCCCGCAGCAAGTCCCAGGAGACCCTCCGTGCATCCCCCAATCCATTCTTTGCTGAAGCCCAACCCAGACCCAACAGTACCAACCCCTTCACCGGTGGCTTGCTGTCCTCACAGCACCGATCGCTCACACCCGATTTCTGTACCCAAGTGACCAAGCCTGGCCTGAACAGGGCGATGTCTGCTGTGGTTCAGAGTTCTACTCTTCCTCCTTCCTTCTGTAGACAGCAACCCTTAATTCCCGCTGCAGCACCGGCCCCAGCCAATCGGACCCAGAAGTGGGTCACGTTTGACGATGATTCAGACTTTCTCCGGTTAGGAAAGGTTCAATCAGGACCTCCGCTTATACCGGCAGCCTCATCTCTTTCCGTCCCTCAACCCCAGAGCAGCTTCTCCAACTCGGGCTTTGACATAGACAGCAACTGGGCGTCTCTTTCCACCTCCTCATTTCCAACAATCCCCCCTCCGATCTCATCAAGGACTAATACCAGCATTAAAAATGGCCACAATCCTTCCATAAATGAATTCACAGAGAGATGATACAGGGTGGATTAAGGAGCTGAGAGAGTATATTATTGTGTATCTATAATATGTGAATGGTTTGTATAAAAGTGCGAGATATCCGAAGTGTTGACCCGTTTTGACTGAAATGAATTTACCAGGCCCTCTCTTTGCCCAAAGCAGACAGCAAACTAGGGGGATATCAACACAGTTCTTAGTGAATTAGTATATTTTTCATGATATCTGCATATTAACCTGCATATACACACATATGTGTGTACAGTTTTACAGTTTAATGGCCAGATTTAATATATTAAGATTTATTAGTACAAGCTTCATAATTGGGCAATAAAAACTCCACATCTCACTTGCAACAAATCCTAACCCTAATACAAATGAGGAAAACCTAGGCTTTTATATATTTCAGACACACAGATTTAAAGGAATATTCCTGGTTCAATACAAGTTAAGCTCAATCGACAGCATTTGTGGCATAATATTGATAACCACAAAAATATTTTCAAATCGTCCCTCGTTTATTTAAAAAAAAAAAAAAAATAGAATTTACAGTAAGGTGCTAACAATGGAAGTAAATGTGGCCAATCCGTAAATATTCAAAGTACACACTTTTTCAAAAGTATAGCCATCAGATGTAAACATTATGTGTTAACATGATTTTATTGTGATACAATTGCTTCCTAACCTTATCAGTGTAAAGTTATATCCAATTTTACAACTTCGTTGCCATGATGACGCATCGCAAGTAAACCCTATGAGCCATTTTAGCACACTAAAATCATGTTAACACGTATAATGTTTACATCTTGTGGCTATACTTTTGAAACCATGTCTATTTTAATGTTTTTGTGCTGGCCCCATTCACTTACATTGAAAGTGTACAGCAATTTTGTACTTTATTTTTTTTTTTTTTTAAATAAACATGGCGAAAATATTTTCTTTGGTAATCAACATTATGCTACAAATGCTGTTGATTGAGCTTAACTTGTATTGAACCCGGAACATTCCTTTAAAATGCCTGGCTTTCCGACCTGTTCTATGCCATCACGGCAACAGTTAAAGTGGGCTTGACCGTGAGCTGAGGTCAGATATTTTTGTCGTTAATCTTATTATGAATGTATCTTTCACCTGTTTCTATTGCCTATGTTTAGATAGTTGTTCAAACACTCTGTGTGCACAGTACATAGATGTATGTAATGAAAGTTCAATTGTGGGTCTGATTTTTCTGGGTGTTCACAACCCCACCCCAACTGTGCTTGTGCTTGGCTGTCTCAGTTGTAAAAATATATCTTCTATACATATTCATGGTGATTCTATATGTCTTCCTAGTGGGACAAATGTAAACTGGTTATGAATTGTGTCTATATTTGCAGCATATACATGCCATATCTAAAGTGCTCTGAAGAGCTCTGTCTTTTAGGCTTTTAAACAAAGGATGAAGCCAAAGTTTGAGATATTGGGGTTGTGGACAGTGGAGAGCATATCTGTTTCATAAGCATGAGGGCATTAGCTGCCCCTCTTATTTATCAACCCTGATATACATATGTGCTTTCAGTTCATCTGATCCAAAGCTCACAACAGACCTGCTGTATTTAACTAATGTGTTGTGTGTCTTATTTGGTGGGTTCCTCCATTAGGGATCCTGGCTTTCTTTCGTGCAATGGATGTGTACTTATTCGCTCAATTAAATCATACTTTTTAATTTCAATGGACAGGTACTTGATAAATCTATTTATTGTTATGTGGATGAATACTGTGCTGTGTTTTGGAGTGCACTGTCGGTTTACATGTACTAGCTGTCTGTGCGAGTGTGCTTGCGAGTTTGCGTTGTCATGTGGAAGAATTCAAACATGTTTGTTACAAGTCAGCTGACCCCAGAGTCACCATGCTTTTTAAAAGTAACATTCTGTACGGTCCTTTAAAGGTTATAACTTTTAAAGATTTAAAGCGCATTCTGTTGGTGAAAAGTGAGAAGATTCTGAGGCAGTTTATCATGTTCCAGCCTATGTTGATTTTTAGCATACCAGACTGTAATGGTGCATTATGGTTGAACAGCCCTCAGCACTGTTTTTGTGTAACAAGTCATTTTTCTTATGTTCGTCTCGTAGTTTTATGTGCAGGTTGTATCATTGTGCCTCAAGGGCATAATGAAGTCATTTATTCAGGGTAGAAGTGTGGGTGTTTCAGTGGCAAAAGTATTTTACTTGTACTTTTAATCCTTGTTTACATTTAGGTAAAACTTTAACATCAAACGTTGAGTTTTCAAAAGCATTACAGATTTACTGTATCTTTGATTATCACAGCACTAAAAAGACTGAGAACACAGGTCCTCCATTTGGGGTTTTGTTGAGGATGGGGTCAGGAGAATGCCATCCAGTGAGAGAATTAATGCAATGAGTTAACCATTCCAAAATGCATTCCAAAGCACTAACTGTGAACGTCACTTGAATTCAGACAGGTATCTGGCCATGGATGGTATATATTTTTTTCCTTTGATGACTGATCAATGCTATGTAACCACTTCAAATGTAAAGGCATTAAATGTCATTTGTTCAGGTGTTCTGTATAATGAAAGTATCTGATGCCAGTGCTAGTTATTTATGAGAAGCAAGGTTTTATAGGAATTTACTCCTTTTGTTAAGTTAATGTTCCTTTGTAGCTTTAGCCCAGTAGTGAACAGAAGTCTGTGGTATTAACCATATTATATGTATGTATACACAAACCACAAAACTGCAATTCAGTAATTTAAGTGCATACCAAAGGTGCACATTTATGTACGAAGCAATTGATGTTGTATGTATGCAATAATAAATTTAATTCAGTATGGAAAATGTGTCATGTTTTAATGGCTGCTTCAGAACATACTTAAAGCTGATGTAATTTCTGCACCACCAAACGGAATTTTAAAAGTAAACGTTGTTTCAAAACAACTTTCTGATGACCACCCCCCGTCTGTCGTTGGTCAACCAAAGAGATAGTCCCGCCCCCAACTCACACCATTGTTTGAGAAATGTTGTTGAGGCAGGTCTCTCAAAACAAAGAGTCATTTTCATTGCACAACAGAAACAGTGTATACCGTTTCTGAGAAAATGAACATATGAACGGCTCGCTTATAGTTGTCTCTGCATATTAAGCTGGGATAGGAGAAAGTATTTTAACACAGAAAAAGTTACATATTTCAGCTTTAATAAGAGTTTTCAAGTGGTGACAACTTCTCAAAAGCATATGGGTAGTTTGGTTGTGACTGTGAGATGCATACTGTATTTAAAGCTGTTTTTCATCATTCTTCTCATTTTTGTATAATTATTGTAGATGCAGTTGTTATGACCTCATATTACTTGAGCAACAACAGAATATTTGCATTTTTAAAAATGTGTATCACTCTGCAGTTCTATGAAAGTGAATTGCAAAAGCTCTTAAAGGAAATTAACCCTAAATCTGGGTTTGTTTCATGGGGAAACATATTTGAGGGGCTGGGGGAAGGATATTGAGTGTGGGGATCAAATTAGATTAAAGTATTGAAAATATATAGGTCATTTAACTATTTAAAAAAAAACTTTGGCATCCACACACAATCTTTAAATGTAACATGGCAGCATTTTTAGAAGGCAGCTGTAAAATTTAAAATAAAAGTAATATTTAAAAAACATTAACATTTATTTTAATTTATAAACTGAACTGGGGCCAAATTTTTTTATCCTTATTTATCTTACCTAACACTTTTATTGTAACTAACATGTTAACATGTAAAAACAAAACGGTTAATAATGTGTTTATTTACATTAAAATAGTATTCAATTACGTTAAAAGAGGTGTTTAAATAATATTTTCAAAGTCTGGCCGTAAATTCCTTCTTCAGATCAGGCAGATTCTTCAGATTTTTGCTTTTAATGATTATTCTATGGGCAGACATGCAGTAGTCTAACCTAATTTATGTCCTCATTTCCCCAACATTAATTTAAAGTCTATTTAAACAGATGTGTGTATGAATAACGAATGCAGACTCAAAGTTTATGTACTTCATTTATTTTGACAGAGAACAGAGAAAAAAAGAAAAGAAAACGCAACAATAAAATAAACTGAGACTTATTGCCATAACAAATATGACCTTATATCCTCAACTAACAAATAGGTTTTGAGTAGCTTTACTTTGAAAACAAAACATACAACGTAGGGTTTATGTATTGTTTATGAAAACTGAGAAAGAATATTTACATCTGCTGAAGTCTGTATATTTGTCAATATCAACACACATAAGAGAATAATGGCAATCTAATGTACACAAAATAAATGTAGCGTAAAACTGAAAAAGAGCTTTATGTCTGTTTTTCCTTTTTAAAAATTAAAAAAAAAAATTATTATCCACCCATTCAATGAGGGTAAAATTTGCCTTCCTTATCCTTCACACATTCTGTATTCTATATCTATCTATATATATTCATTTTTAATTGGTAACTTTTAACTTTTTGCTAACTGATTAATTTGACATTTTTGCTATAATTTAATATAATTATTTTTTGAAAAAATATGTAGATCTTCTGAAGAGTATATTATAATGAAGTCATTAACCATTTTATATATTTTATATATCCTTAAAATTGCATTAAATGAAATGAATAAATGTAATTCAAGACATTAGGTGTTAAGCTGGTCTAAGTACAAAAGTCATTTAGGCTTGTAATTTCGTTGCAATTCTGTGGCAATAAGTCTCAGTTTATTTTATTATTGCATTTGTTTTTTTTTCCTCTCTCTGTTCTCTGTCAAAATAAATGAAGTACATAAACTTTGAGTCTGCATTCGTTATTCATACACACATCTGTTTAAATAGACTTTAAATTAATGTTGGGGAAATGAGGACATAAATTAGGTTAGACTACTGCATGTCCACCCATAGAATAATCAGTAAAAGCAAAAATTACCAACTGGTTACCAACAAACAACTATTGACAGGGCCACGTTAATGCATGGGCTTAACCTTGGCTTAAGCCCTGGGGCCCATGGCAGCAGGAGGCCCCGAAGTCACAGCACCTTAAATACACACTTGTATTTTGTATTATTATTATTTTAACACAAAATTGTATGTTGAAAAAAGGTTCAGGTCCATGTCATTTGCTATCTAAAAATATTGGCACTCTTGGTAAATATGAGCAAATAAGGCTGTGAAAAAAATCTGCACTGTTTATCCTTTTGATCTTTCATATAAAAAATTCACAAAAATCTAACCTTTAATTGAAGTCAAACAAATGAAAGAGGGGAAATATCTCATTATTAATTAAATATTTTTCTCCAAAACACTTTGGCCACAATTATTGGCACTCCTAGAAATTCCAATAAGTAAAATATATCTAAAGTATATTCCCATTCATATTTTACATTTTTTTAGTGCACCAGGGTGACTAGGAACGTGAAATTGTTCAGCCATGACTTCCTGTTTCACAGGGGTATAAATATGAGGGAACACACAGGCCAAATTCCCTTTATCATCAAGAATATAGTTCTGATGTGTGGAAAAAGGTTGTTGAGCTTTACAAAATGGGAAGTGGCTATAAGAAAATAGCCAAAGCATTGAAAATACCCATTTCCACCATCAGGGCAATAATTAACAAGTTCCAACCAACTGGAGATTTTTAGAATCGGCCTGGAAATGGACGTGTGTCTATATTGTCTCCAAACATGCTGAGGAGGATGGTTCAAGTGGCCAAAGAATCTCCAAGGATCACAGCTGGAGAATTGTAGATATTAGTTGGGTCTTGGGGTTAGAAAGTCTCAAAAAATGTCAGACATCACCTACATCACCACAAGTTGTTTGGGAGGGTTTCAAGAAAAAAAGCTTCTGCTCTCATTCAACAACAAACTCAAGCATCTTCAGTTTGACAGACACTACTGGAACTTCAAATGGGACCGGGTTCTATGGTCAGATGAAACAAAAAAAGAGCTTATTGCATAAAACACCATGGATGGTTTGGTGCACACAGAGATGAAGAAGTACCCTATGCCCGCGGTTAAAAGTGGTGCTGGATCTTTAATGTTGTGGGGCTGTTTTTCTGCCAGAGGCCCTGGACATCTTGTATGGATACATGGCATCATGGACTCTATCAGATACTAACAGATAAAAATTCAAAACCTGGCTGCCTCTGTCAGAAAGCTTATAATGGGCCCTGTTTGGATCTTCCAATCTCTCCATCAAAATCAACACAAAAATGTTTCACTAACCACAAAATCAAGGTTCTGCCATGGCCATCCCAGTCACCTGACCTGAACCCCATAGAAAATTTGTATTTGTAATCTGAAGTGGAGAGTCCACCAACACTGACACCTCTGAATTTGAAAGATCTGGAGAGATTCTGTATGGACGAATGGTCTCAGATCACTTGCCAGGTGTTCTCCAACCTCATTAGGCATTATAAGAGAAGACTCAGAGCTGTTATTTTGGCAAAGGGAGGTTGCAAGAAGTATTGAATAAAAGGGTGCCAATAACTATGACCAATGCGTTTTGGAGAAAAATATTTATTTCATAATGAGATATTTCCCCCGTTTCAATTGTTTTACTTCAATTAAATGTTAGATTTTTTGTGATATGTTTTAATGAAAGATCAAAAGGATAAACGATGTAGATTTTTTTCACAGCCTTTTTTTGCTCATATTTACCAAGGGTGCCAATATTTTTGTCCACCACTGTATATTTCAGTTAAGTTCATCAGATGAACTGATCCAGCGAAATACTTTCTCTGCCAGATCTTTCCTTGCCTGCCAATTATAGCCATGTACGTATATAATTGCATTTATAGCTAATTAATAGTAATAATAAAATATATTGAATTTAAGAAGGAAAAGGATAAGTTTTCATAGACCGTAATATGGCTAATAATAGAAGTTTAAAGGAATATTCCGGGTTCAATACAAATTAAGATCAATCAACTTTTGTGGCATAATTTATTTCCACATCATATAATTTTGACTTGCCCCTCCTTTATTTCAAAAAGAAAGAAAAACAATCGAGGTTCCAGTGAGGCACTTACAACGGAAGTGAATGGGGCCAATTTTATGGAGGGTTTCAAGTCAGAGAATTTTTAAAGAATTTTATAAAAGCACTTACATTAATTCTTCTGTTAAAACGTGTGTATTATTGGAGCTGTAAAGCTGTTTAAATCGTCGGTTTAGGGTTTTACAGCATTGCGCCGCCGTGACAATGAAGTTGTAAAATTGTATCTAACTTTAAAAGTAAGTGATTTTATCGCACTAAAATCATGTTAACACACATATTGTTTATGTCTTGTGGCTATACTTTTGAAACAGTAAGTATTTTAACGTGTACGAATTGGCCCCCATTCACTTCCATTGTTAGTGCCTCACTGGAACCTAGATTTTTGCTTTTTTTAAGAAAAGGGGGGAGAAGTCGAAATACATACTGGTAGTCACAAATGCTGTCGAATGAGCTTTAAAGGTGCACTCAGCGATTCCTGAGAAACACTGTTGGTATTCGAACTCAACTGCCAAAACAAACACACCCCTCCCTTCAGTGCTCCTTTGTAAGCTCTGCCCTCGACATATCATACTCCTCCTTTTTTAGTTTTTATTCGTCTGACCTTTTTCTCTTGGTCTCTTTCTCAGCCATTTGTCCGCCTTGGGAGTTTAGAAAGTTCGCATCAGCCAGATTTGCCATCGCTCTGCCCCCACCCCTATCCTGTGCACGTGCAAGAACCACCCCCTGTTGCTGATTAGCTGGAGTAGTGTTGTGTGGATCGGTCTGATCCACTTTGTTTTTGTCCCAATTACAGAGCCAGGGCTGTGTACAAATACTTGATTTTTTTTTCCAGCCAACCCACAAAACGGGCAGCTAGCAGACTGTGAGGAGATATTTGCAGAATTTGACAAAAAGTGTATTGGATTAGAATTACTGAGTGCACCTTTAGCTTGTTTTAAACCTACATACCGTTCAGTTTGAGGGTCCTTTTATTTGTAATAACCGATTTCCGGTCAAGCAGGGGAAATTCGCTCAAGGTTGTTGCTGCTGTCTTCACAGCGACATGTAGAGGGAAATATATCACCGTGACTCGCATCATCATCTGTACCACAGAGATCATTCTCTCACAGTTACAGTCGAGATGGGGTTTCACAAAAGACGGTCCTCCGTATCGAGGGCTTTTATTCTTCCACGTTTACTCTGCCTCATGTGTTTCGCTGTCATTTGTCTGGCGGAGGACACTGAGATGGTGAATGTGGTGACGGAGAGGAAGGCGGAGGAGAGTCACCGGCAGGACAGTGCCAATCTGCTCATCTTCATCACGTTACTTACACTCACTATTCTAACCATATGGCTCTTTAAACACCGCCGCTTCAGGTTCCTACACGAGACGGGTCTGGCTATGATCTATGGTGAGAACAGGCATACTCATATTCATATACAAATTCAAGTTCACATTCACTGCAATCTTCTGCACGAGCTCACTAATGCTTAACCAATGGGTTTTGTTTATGTGTACACAGGTCTGCCCTTAATTTATACGTGTTAATGATACTCTGAAATTATAAGTATAGGTGGAAACTTATTTTTTAATATGTAATATATATATATATATATAACAACAACAACAAGTATGTCGTTTTATTCATACAAGTTTGATAATGACAAGAAAATTCAATAATTATTATATTATGCAATGCAGCTGCATAGGATACATAGATTATTTTGTATCATCATTAATCAATATTATGACCGTCATTAATTGCAAACAGTATTTGTCTGTGTATTCTTAGTTCAGAAGAACGAGCTTCGGTTCCTTTGAAATAATGTGTTATGTACATGTTATCTTCTCCAGGCTTGTTTGTGGGTGTGATTCTGCGCTTTGGGGTGCATTCACCACAAGACTTAAATGATGTAACATTGAGTTGTGCAGTGAACAGCAGCCCCACCACACTGCTGGTGAACGTGAGCGGCCGTTTCTACGAGTACAGTCTGAAAGGAGAGGTCAGGGACAGCAAAGGCCATGATGTGCCAAATGCAGAGATGCTCAGGAAGGTAATGATGACAGATCATAATCCTCTTCTAAAATATGATCGTCATAATCTGTTGTCAGCCATGCATTCTTATGGGCCGTTCAGACCATACAATTGTTACACACACAAAAAAAAATAAAGACACAACAGAATGCGGGTGTCTCGAGACAAAGTTCTTATTAAACTGACACAGTGTCTAAAAACCAGTCGAACGCAGCACAACAGTCAATGACATCCATCTACAGAAGCAAGAAAAAATATGTGAAATTTTGAAATGACCTGCATTTATGTATCAGTTTGCTGTAAAATGTGGTTTGATCTTCATCTAAGTTACAATAATGAGTACACACAATCTGTTTTAACTAATAACGCACACATTTTTGTATTGTTCTTGTACATATTGAATACATCGTTCAAACATTCACAGTGTAGGTTGGAAAGAAATATGTGAACCTTTAAGCTAATGACATCAACAGAAGATAATTAGAGTCAGGAGTTGGCAAACCTGGCATCCGATTAATGAAACGAGATTGGAGGTGTGGGTTAGAGCTACTTTGACTTATAAAAAGCACTCAAACATTTTGAGTTTGCTTTGCACAGAATGCTCAGTGAGGTAATAAAAAAGAAAGAACTCTAGAGTGACAGCTAAAGACTTGAAGGAATCATTGGAAATGGTTAACATCTCTGTGCATGAGTCTACTATATGCAAATCGTTAAACAGGCATGGTGTTCATGGCAGGACACCATGAAGGAAGCTTCTGCTTTCCCAAAAAACTTTGCTGCACTCCTGAAGTTTGCTAAAGACCACCTTGACACTCCACAACGCTTCTGGGAAACTGTTTTGTGGACCGAAGAAACTAAGGTTGAATTGTTTGGGAAGAACACGCAGCACTACATATGGTGCACCGGTGGATCAACCAGTTATTAAATCTAATGTTTCACTTACTTTTTCCACAGCACTGTGATTGTTTAATGGTATGTGTTCAGTAAAGACAAGAAGTATTGTTAGCTTAAGCACATTGTGTTTGTCTGAACTCGTGACTTTGATGAAGATGAAATCACATTTTATGACCAATTAATGCCAAAAACCAGCTTATTACAAAGGGTTCACATACTTTTTCTTGCCACTGTATAATATTGTGCACAAGATTTTGTTCTCATACCTATAAATCTGCTTCTAGGTTACTTTTGATCCAGAGGTTTTCTTCAACATTTTGCTTCCTCCAATCATCTTTCATGCAGGATACAGCCTCAAACGAGTAGGATGGTGATTTTCTAAAAACTAATGCATATCTTATTAAAAATATGCCACAAAGGCTTGTTTTAATAGATATGATGTCTTATTTCCTCAATGACTGATGTGGCTGAGCTGCGATGTCCTATTTTTGACACTAATATCTTCAATCATTTTAAATATTAGAGGCATTTTTTCAGAAATTTGGGCTCTATCCTCTCCTATGCCTTTGTGGGCACGATGACATCATGCTTAGTTACAGGGTGAGTCTAGAGCAATAGATGTTGTTTCATGGATACAAGAAACACTTGGTTTGAAATGATATTCATCTTGTGTTTGGTCTTCAAATATCATCTATACAGTTTGGTGATGTATGGCTGCGTGGTGATTATGAAATTGATTGGTCAGCTTGGAGGGGATTTTTTCTTCACTGACTGCCTGTTTTTTGGTGCTATTGTATCTGCGACAGACCCAGGTATTGTTACTGTTACTTTTATGGTTTAATAAACTATGCCCTCAATATTACATATATTATAGATTATTTATTTGGTAATGAGTGCCAGTTTGACATATTTCACAGTGACCGTTCTGGCCATTTTCAATGAGCTGAAAGTTGATGTGGATCTCTATGCACTGATGTTTGGAGAGAGCGTTCTCAATGATGCCGTGGCCATCGTCCTGTCATCGTGAGTCATTTTTTGCAAGCACACACATATAAATAAATTTGAAGTCCTCTGGAATATAGATGCCCTGTTATTTCAAAATTGCTCACTAGAGAGGAATCATGTTCAGATCATCTCATACACTGTGAATATGTCATAGATGATATGTTTCTTTGATACAATACATTACTCCAGATTACACAGATATAGGTTAATCACTATTTAATTTTAATTGACTGAGCTTAAATTGAGTGTTTATGTGTGATCTTTTATTACAAGATTATGCATGTAAGCATTTCCAGTCCTTCATGAAATGTCTGATTTCAGTATGGGCTCTTTTCTCTACTGTTTATAGGTCTATAGTGGCATACCAGCCCGAGGGAGACAATCGTCACACGTTTGATGGCAGTGCCTTGCTCAAGTGCCTGGGTGTCTTTCTGGGGGTTTTCAGTGGGTCTTTTGCGATGGGGGCTGCGACTGGAGTCATGACAGCTCTGGTCTCTTTATGTTTTACTTTTAATTTTTACGTTAAAGCAATATTCCAGGTTCATTACAAGTTAAGCTTGATTAAAGGTTAAGCTTATTTGTGGTATCACAAAAAATAACTTCGACTCATCCCTCCTTTTCTTTAAAAATAGCAAAGATCAAGGTTACAGTGAGACACTTACAATGGAAGTGAATGGGGCCAATTTTTGGAGGGTTTAAAGACAGAAATGTGAAGCTTATAATTTTATAAAAGCACTTACATTACTTCTGTCAAAACACATGTATTATTTAAGCGGTAAAGTTGTTTAAATCGTAATTTTACAGTCATTTTAGGGTTTTAGGGTACATCATCATCGCAACAAAGTTGTGAAATTGTCTATAACTTTAAGGTAGTAAGATCTGTTAATGTGTGCTGTTATTCAGGTCACAAAGTTCACCAAACTTAGAGATTTTCCCTTGCTGGAAACAGCCCTGTTCTTCCTCATGTCCTGGAGTACTTTCCTATTGGCTGAGGCCTGTGGCTTCACTGGTAACTATGGCAACACTATGACATAAATTTCTGTTTAGAAACATGCTGTGCATTACATCATGGAAACATTTATACTGTTGGTCTGCTTATAACTTTCATCTAACACAAGTGACTATATTGCTGTATTATAATTCGTCGCTATTTAATTTATACCATCTGCTCTGACCTTTTGCTTTCTTTGCGTGTATGTGTGTGTGTATGTTTAGGTGTGGTGGCTGTGCTCTTCTGTGGCATTACTCAGGCTCACTATACATACAACAACCTTTCTGCTGAATCTAAGTGCAGAACCAAACAGGTAACAAACAACAACATATGATAATAATATAATGTACAGTGTTGGATAGCAAAAGAATACATACAGTATAATCTGGATTATGTAATATGATTACAAAAACTAAGTGCTTACAATTAGATTACAGATGTTTTTTTCCTGGATTACATATTGATTACATTAATTTATTATTGTTGGGTTATAGGTAGTCATTTTAACGGAACTGCAGCAAGACGTTTCAGATGTGACCACATGTAATCTGGATTAGGTTGTTTATAAATAAATTATATAATGGAATATATATTCTTGTTTTGGTACAATATTATTCCACAACTATGATTCTAAGATCGTGACACCAAATGCATAACAGTTAGATTAATAGAAATCCAGAAGTAATCTGATTATATTACACTTTTTAGGTAATCTGAAAGATAATGATACTGTTTACAATTTTAGTCATGTATATTGTAATCAGTACAAGATTACATTTCAGTGGTATTCTACCAAACACTTAAAATTGATATGAAATAATCTCCCATTGTCTATCGTTTATATTTGCTTGGAACATCTCATAGTTGAAGAATTGTCTGTGTGTCATGATTTGTATACTGTTCTGTTTTTCCTCTACAGTTGTTTGAGCTGCTGAATTTCCTGGCTGAAAACTTCATCTTTTCATACATGGGCTTGACACTTTTCTCCTTCCAGCACCATGTCTTTAATCCCTTTTTCATTATAGGTGCTTTTGTATCCTTTTGAAGTATTTTCTGTCTCTGGATGTGTGTAAGTTTGAGGGGACATGCATGTGTATGTGTGTGCTGTACCCATGAATTGTGTATAGACAAAACATTCACTAATGATCCTCCTTGACTATGGTTTTCGTTTTAGCTCGCCATATTTATTGGAAGGGCAGCTAATATCTACCCCTTGTCTTTCCTGATAAACCTGGGCCGCAAGAACAAAATCGCATCCAATTTCCAACATGTCATGATGTTTTCAGGTACATATATACCTACAGAGACCAGAGACACTTAAAAAGTATCCTTACCTCCTGACATAGCAAATTTGTATTCATTTAAACCTTTAAACTTTGAATGTGTTTTTAAAGATTTCCTGTTTCAGTGGCATGCTCAAAATTAAAGGTGTATTTTTTTACCAAAAAACAAAAACAAAAAAAACAAAAACAAAAAAATCACACACCAAAAAAACTTTAGCCATAAATTCACTTTTTTTCTTATTTTTCTGATTTGACATTATAAATCTCAGGGTGTCAATAAGGTAGCTCCGAAACACTGCTTTTGATTTGTTACCAATCATGTTGCCTGTAATTGAGTACATTTTGTGTTGATACAACAAAGCAATAAAAAATTATAGCATTACAAAAATAATTTATCCTAGTGTCCAAAAACGTCTCCTAGTGTCCAAAAGCACCTTCAAACAAATAAAACATAATAATTGTACATAAGAACTAATTACACATGCAAATACAACAATGAAAGTTATGCTCTTTCTCCAAAGCATGCAGACATGAGTAATGAGATCTCATTCAGTTCCATTCTGTGCCTCTTTGAGCCATCATTGAGTCTGTGTCATGTACTTGGCACCATCTTCTGGTGGCCATATGTAATTAGAGTGAATGATCCTCTCTGCCCATATTTGGATGACTTCCACCTCTGGTTGAAGAAGTCTGAATCTTAATACGATTGGTTTAGTGTTCCATGATGCTGGACAATATACTACATCATTTCAAATGAAGTCATCTGATCAAGGAAAGTGTTTTTAGCCAGATAGCACTTTATGTGCTGTGTGCACATTGTGCCTCGTGTGGTTTATCTAATGATCTTTTCATCCAATTACATTGTGTGTGGGCTCGTTGTAACTGGAATCCCCTCTTCTAAGTAATGGTATGTGATATGTTATGTCCAACATTTGTTTACATGTAACATGTATGTCAAAGACATGTACTTAGCTATTACTTACAATTTTTTTTTGTCTGAGTAAAACAAATAGGCTAGTTGTATTCTACTCTTTGAGAGCTTTCCAACAACATATGACACATGGCTATTTGATCAGTGTGATGTTTTTACTGATTACAATCCGGGCCAATCCAATTTTGTCAATCCTCATATTTTTTGAAAGACTTTATGCAATATTTGTACTTTAAAAAATTTATTTGTCACACCACATAACCATTTAAAATGATTCTGTTGATTAAGAATGGCGAAGAACTTAAAAAATATATAAATAACCACTTATAGCATCTAAAATATACACTTTGCCATATACATTAATACATTTTTACTTAAAATCTTGATATTAATACAAAATATATTTATGCGTTATTTATGTATCCTATATACTGTACATATACATTACAATTCAAATCAGCAAAATTCTGCATACTAGATCTCTAACCTACACAGAACGTTACGTTTCCTGTCATTTATGTCATTCTGACCTCATAGGGCTTCGAGGAGCCATGACCTTTGCCCTCTCAATCAGGGACACTGCGACATATGCCAGGCAGATGATGTTCTCCACCACTCTTCTCATCGTTTTCTCCACTGTGTGGGTGTGTGGAGGCGGGACCACCCCCATGCTGTCACTCATGCAGATCCGGTGAGCTCTGCCATGATCAGTAATTGTTGAGTATTGATTCACACCTAAAAGATTAAATCATTCCTTGTATACAAATTATGTTATATAATTTTATGTCAACAGAGTGGAAGTGGACACAGATCAAGAGAATGCAGTAAGTACTAATCATGCCAACTGTGTTTACAGCAGCTAATATTTAATTTACCAAATATTTTGTATACAAATCTTAAGCATAATGCTACATCTTAAGCATAACAGACATCTACACTACATGAACTGACTTTATTTTTCTTTTTTTTTTTCCTTTACTCATTTAGGTCACAGGACCGGATGGAATGGCACACAGAAGCACCAAGCATGAAAGTGCCTGGCCATTCAGACTGTGGTACACATTTGACCACAAGTATCCTTCATTCATTCTGCCTAGCTGTGTCACTGTCACATTTGTTTTCCCTTTAAATATTATTTTTATTTATTTGCAAATCAGAATGCTTGTTGGCCTGTTAATTTTATTTAATCTTAGACAACCAAAATATTTCTAATTTCTCAATGTCTACTAAATGTTAAACAGCAGAGGGCGCACATGATCAGCTGTACAAATTACACAAGGCTTTGATTTCCAACATGGATCAGCTAGCATTCTGGAAAACCACATTTTAGCTTCTTTTTTCTTTTTTTTTATTTGACAAACCTGACAAATTATTCTAAATCAGCTGCAAAATTAGTTGTGATTAAATAATGTTCCTTAACAAACTGGTTCAGTTATTTGAAACCCTTCCTCACTCACAGTGGGCCTCCACTCACTACCACTCTGCCAGCCTGCTGTGGTCCAATAGCACGCTGTCTGACCAGCTCACAGGCCTATGAGGTATTTCATCAACACACACACAGTAATACATTATTTGTTGATAGATTATCAGAATAGCTGGTTTAAATTGACATATGAATTGTCTTATATTTTTATATTTGCTCCTTGTATGATTAAATTCAGATAGATGCATAATTCATTGGGGTTTATTGAGTTATACATTTTGAAATTGATGCTTTCAATTTTCATTGTCAGATCTATGCATTTTACAATCCAAATAATAAAGGTTAGTATCAGGCATTATTGTTAAAATAGTTGTAACTACTTCTACAGCATAGTAAAGTTATATGTACAAAGTCATATGGACACGTGATTATAATAGTTATAAGTTTAATGGTTATATGAGTGTTTCTTCCTCTTTGGGCAACTTCATGTTCCAGGGTTTGATTTTTATTAAAAAATAACAGATACAAAACAATCAAGATAAATCTTTAATTTGTGTACTTTTGGTACAATTTGGTAAAAATGCCTTTTATGTGCAGATTTGACTGTTTAAGCCTTGTCTCAGACCCAGACTTTCAGTATTAAACTATGTCAATCTATTATAAAAATGTAAATTATATGTTTAAAATGCTGATAATCTAAACACAGTGAAATAAACAAACCATTTCAGTATTTATAGTGTGAAAATGATTTCCATATTTTTATTGGACATCATTTCCATTCAAGATGCAGTTTTGCCAAATTATGCAAAAATTTTGAAAAATATTATTTCATTGTGCGTATTTATGATACAATAAAATTATCCTTAAGTAGACAAACTCAGAAGCCAGGCATTTAATTTAAGTTAAAATGTAATTTCCACAGCAGAATTCTATTAAACACAAAACAGAATTTGAGATGTGACACTGTGGTGCTTTTTCGAAGAAAACTGACATAAATCCTCTGATGCATGTACAGTACATACACTTTTGGACATTGTTAGGAGACAACAACAACAACAAAAAATAGTGAGAGTGAAAAAATGTTTTAACAAGACTTTAATTTCCAAGAAATTCAAACTCTATGGACCTGCCGGCAGGTACAAAGGGGGGGCGCTATATTGCGGAAATGTTTAAACTTAAAATGTTAAAGTCCCCTTATAAAAAGTCAGGCACATGAGCACATTTGAAAGCTTAGAATCTGAACTTCTGCATTTTTGAACATATAATAACAAAATAAGGGCTAAAAACATTCTCGTCAAATTAGCGCCCCCTAGAGGTAATGGGGTAGAAATATTAATATGAATATAATAGTCTTTCACATAGCACCTAAATGGACAAGTCATATATCAAATGAAAGCTCTCAGGAATGTGACTGTACAGTTAATTTTGTTGCCCTAATACCACAGTTTGAAAGATTTTTAAAAGAATCACAAAGTGTAACATGATATCTGTAAGTCAAACACAATCGTCTCTTTTAATGCGCCGTTCACTGCTGCTGTAAGCCCCGAATAGCTAAAAACATTATATCTGCTTTTACCTTAGGCAGTTTCCTAAACAATGAGCCATTTTTTACTTGTCTGTGAGCTTGTTTGTGTAAATAATCCAATGTTATATCTTAGATGTCCAGAACAAAATATGCTATCCAGCAGGAAATGCATGCAAAACAAATTATCAGAAGATATGTATATTATCTGTATTATGTATCATCACAAAGGGGATTTGAAGATTGAGCTTCTAGTCCACTCAGAGGCCGAGCTATTCTGTGAAATAAGAAGGGTGGTGCATGAACTGAAAATTAGGCTATGGACGAGCACATCTGTGAGGGCTAAAATAAAAAAGTGCCACCTACGTTTCAGATCTGTATATTGTGATGGAATGTAATAGAGCGGGGGTGTCCAAACTTTTTCGGTTGGGGGCCAAATCCAGAAAAAAATACTGTGCTGCGGGCCGCATCGCTGTAATAATTAAAAAAATGTCTAGAAGCTACTAGATTGCCACTATGCATAATCTTTAAATTGTACGCTTAATATTATGCAAGCTTTAATCATAATTTGTGTTCTATGGTATGCTTGTGTAGGCCCTACATGTAAATAAAGTATAGGCTATTTCACTCACAAAGAACTCTTATAATGGAGCAGTGATGCGTTTTATACAAAATACTATACTCATTCACATTTTTATCTTATTGACGTCCATTCAGTGGCACTGCAAAGAACACATAGATCTGCTAGAGTGTTGGGTGTGATCCATCACAGTAGTCAGAATCAGATTACATTTGATCACTTTATGAAGTGATGCAAGGAATTACTTTTTATAGCTATACAATTATAACTTCTGTTCTGTTGTTACTTGCGTTACAAATACGATTTTAATTTGATAAAAATTATCATGCTTCATTTTATTTTGTAGATGTGCATGTGCAAGCTGAGTGCGTGCATCAGACACATATGTGCAAGTGCTTTAAGCGCTCTCTTCTACAGTATGTCCTCACTCAAATGGTGCTGGGAAGCCTGTGAATAATTTTTCTTGTTTCAACAAAATATCAGAACGAACCAATTAATTACAGTATAATTGCCAGTGCTACAGAGGACGTTCTGGAAGAGTATGCTCGGTTCATACGTCTCTGGGCGCGCTCAATAAACTCTGCTCAGCCGCTCGCACAACAGCAGCTCTACTCAGTTGTATGATCTAAAGTATCGGGACATTTTAACAAGAACAAGTACATGAGTAAAGTATATAACCTGATGTCAGTCCTTTAATAAATGCATCATTCTTTCTGCGGGGCGCTTCATCCTTGGAAATAAGGAATATTCCAAACTCCTGTTGAACTCTGCCAGTGGATGAAGCTGGTGATGACAGCACAGAACGCACTAGCGGAGACAATGCACTGTGAATAGTGGCTGCACATGATAGCGACATCCAGTGTCCAGAATATGAATGTCATATAATTTCTCCATAGCGGGCCTAATTCTGTTCTGTTTCCGCATCGGAGCAGTCGGAGGGCCGCAGATGGCCCACGGGCCGGACTTTGGACACCCCTATTATAGAGAAAAAATAAAATTATATTGCTTGCTACTATCTAGTGGAATGAAATAAGACTTTTCAAAGTGAGGTACAGTGAACAGAACCAAAATTACAAGATTTTTTATTTTTTTTAAACTGTTTATTTTAAGATTATAAACACATTTTTATTAATGAAAATTTGAAGTCTTTTTTTTTTGGGTGGATTTCTGAAAAATGAGACCAATTGTTTGCAGTTAGTTCACAGTATGTGTGAATGGTGAGCATTTAAATTTTAGTGTGGGGCCTGGGTAGCTCAGTGGGAAAAGACACTGGCTACCACCCCTGGAGTTTGCTAGTTCGCTAGTTTGAATCCCAGGGCGTGCTAAGTGACTCCAGCCAGGTCTCCTAAGCAACCAAATTGGCCCGGTTGCTAGGGTTTGTTCTCAGTGAGGCGCGTGGTGAGTTGAGCGCAGTCTCCGTGGCAACACGCTCAACAAGCCACGTGATAAGATGCGCGGGTTGATGGTCTCATGATGGAACTGGGATTCGTCCTCCGCCACCCAGATTGAGGTGAATTACTACACGATCACGAGGACTTAAAAGCACTGGGAATTGGGCATTCCAAATTGGGTGAAAAAGGGGAAACCCCCCCCCCCAAAAAAAATATACATTTGAGTATATTTGAGTATACATTTGAGCCCAAAAATGCACCAAAGTTTAAGGTGTTAAAGAAGTTGCAGAAACACCCATATATGATGGTTAATCCAGCCAGAAATGCACTGAACATATTTAAATCATGAATGATCTTTTTCTCCTCAGTCAGGTCAGCTGCATGACGAGGACACAGAGCTGATTTTGAATGATGGAGGTGGTTTGATGTATGGTGACATGACGGTCAGCACGGATGCCTATGGCAGGCCCACCACCTCCACAACCCAGACTGGTCTCTACTCACTAGCAGGAACCTCAGACGATCCTCTCGACCAGGAGCTTGCGTTTGGAGGCACTCGCCTGGTCCTCCCCACAGATGAGCCTCTGGACCCCCTGATATCTTTCCCTCCTCCTCCGCCATCCCCACCACTGTCTGACCCTCTACGCCACAGAGTCTGAGCCTGTACCTGCCGAACAACAGCTAACCTCCTGCCCTCCGTGTGGCACTTTCTTCCACAAATGTTAAGCTATTTATGCTTTTATTGGTTTATTTATTGTTTTGTGGCATATTTATTTGTCTGGTGGTCACTGGATACTCTACCATAGTTGTGGTGGCTAATCCTTCCTGTTCTCTCCCTAATTTCTAAAAGAAAAAAAAAACGAATCGTTCAAATGTGCCACAAAAGATTCCAAAAGAATTTTGAGTAGTGTGTTGGAGTAGATCAGACTGAAGCTCTGCGTCTTGTTGTAAATGCATTGATGTGAATGCATTGATGTCTGGTTTGACATTGTAAAATAATACCTAACTTGTGAACCTCTATAAATAAGTGCCTAATGTCCAGTTCCCTGGTGTTTGTATTGTGCTGTGTGACTAATCATTGCCTCATTAATATTAATATTTGTTTATGAAAAAGAGATTAACTATTTGAAATTGTTTTCTTACTGTTCCACATCCATGAACTTTTATTAAATAAGATTTGATGTACTTTAACCAGTGTTGTAAATTATTTTACAACCCCAATTCTGAAAAAGTTGGGACAGTATGAAGAATGCTAATAAAAACAAAAAAAAAAGAGTGATTTGTAAATTATATTCACCATTTGCTATATTGAAAGCACTACAACTACACATTATATGATGTTTTACAGTAATTTCAAATCAGATGATTGCAACACACTCTAAAAAAGTTTAAGACAGTGGAGTGTTTACCACTGTGAAACATCACCATTTCTTCTAATAACACTTAGAAGGGGATAGTGTGGGCACTGAAGACACAAGTTTGTTACATTTAGAAAGTGGAATTTCCTACCATTCATCCATTATATAGGTCTTTAGCTGCACAATTGTACGGGGTCTTCGTTGCCATCTAATGCGCTTCATGCACCACACATTCTCAATTGGAGATGGTCAGGACTGCAGGTAGGCCAATCTAGCACCCACACTCTCTGCTTTCACAGCCATGCACTTGAAATCTGGGCAGTATGTGGTTTGAAGTTGTCCTGCTGGAAAATGCAGGGACGTCCCTGGAAAATACGGTGCTGGATGGCAGTATATGCTGCTCCAAAATTTTTACATATCTGTCTGCATTCATGGTGTTCTCACAGATGTGCGAGTTACCCATGCCATGGGCACTGACACACCCCTGACCCATACAAACACTGGCTTTTGGACCTGACACTAGCTACTAACGTCCAACAGCTTGGATGGCCCTTTTCCTCTTTGCCCCGGATAACACGACGGCTGTGTTTTTCAAAAACTTTTTGAAATGTGGACTTCAGACCGAAAAACACAGTTCCACTGTCCTACTTTCCATCTAAGATGAGACCGAAATCAGAGAAGTCGGCAGCGCTTCTGGACAGTGTTGATGTACGGCTTCTGCTTTGCATAGTAAAGTCTTAACTTGCATCTGTGGATGCAGCGGCAAGCGGTGTTGACTAACAAAGGTTTACTAAAGTTATCCCAAACCCATGTTCCTGATATTCATTACAGATGAATGCCGCTTTTTAAGACAGTGATGTCTGATGGATCAGAGATCATGCGGATTCAGAAGTGGTTTTCGTCTTGCCCTTTACACACCGAGATTTTACCATATCCCTTGAATCTTTTAACTATATTATGCAATGTAGGGGGTGAAATGCCCAATATCCTTCCAATTTGTCTTTGGGGAACATTGTTCTCAAAGTGCCAGATTATTTGATGAAGCATCTCTTGGCAAATTGACAAGTCTTGAATGATCCTTGCTCTTGAAGTACTAGGCTGTTTTTGGAGGCTCCATTATGACACAAGTGCCTCACCTGTTTAACATCTCCTGATTCACATTGCTGTGTTATTTCAACTCGTCAAATTGTTATTAATCTTAAATTGCCCGTCTCAACTTTTTTGGAGCATGTTGCAATCATCTGATTTGAAATGACTGTACATTTTCAAAAAACAATTAAATTCACAAGGTAATACATCATATAATGTGTAGTTGTAGTGCTTTCAATATAGCAAAGGGTGAATCTAATTTACAAATCACTCATTTTTGTTTTTATTAGTATTTTTCTACTGTCCCAACTTTTTTGGAATTGGAGTTGTATGTAAAAATACAAATTTATCTTCTAGGACATACTATACCATCCATTTCGCCTTTTTACAGGTGTATAGGAACACTTTTATTTCGAGTCGTAACATAAAGAGACATTTCTCCACTAAAAGGAGAAATCTGGATATGGGTTAATAAAATGTTTTTTTTTTTTTTTTTTTTTTTTTTTGTCCGGATCTATTAAGTTATTTGAAATTACATTAAAAATGCAATTCACAATTACTAGAATACACCTTACTATAATGTTCAAAATTTTTATATTTTTTTCTGGGGCTTGGAGGTGGCGGAGATGGTAAAAAGAAAGAAATAAAAATCTTACTAAAAACTGTAATTCTTGAAAAAAAAAAAATTTTAAACAATATAAATTTTTTTTGGGTAAAGGCACTTTTTGTTGAGGTCATATGGAGTAATCCTAAGAAAACTTCTTGATATCCGTGACTCAAAATTCATTTAATACCTTTTACTTGATGCTTACGCAACTTGACGTTTTTAAGGCTATTATTTATATTATTATATTTTTTAGAATATGCTATAGCCTAAATGCTTTTTTCAAAAATGTCTACAAACTTGTATTAAACTAGATTTTTAAAAGATTTCTAAGTTTTATTATCTCAAACTTATTTGACAATGACTCATATAATATTCATGACTCCATCTTGAAATACTGAAAAACGCATCCATCCCTCTCGAAATTTAATTGATTCGAATTTCGAATCTTATTATGGTGAAAATTCTTAATATTCATGAGCCAAGCAATTGCTATTGGGATCTAACAACTCAACACCAGCGTTACCTAATTAATATTAACAAGCAGGTTTTCGCCATTGGTCGTTTTCTACAGACCGTTAGCATGACCTAATTTATATTTATTAGCTAAGCCTTCGCCATAGTAGGAGGGATAATTTCGCGTTCTGGAATTGAAGGAGACTGTTCACCGCTGCAGAAACGAACCAAGTGCAAAGCAGATACAGTCTGCTGGCGCGTCAGCGGACAAGATTTTGAGCATCGTGTCCAACAAAAAGAGGTAAGTTCAACTTTTCCTGCTGTACAAGTCTGCGCCAGACAACTCCATTAGAAAAATATTTATAAAGACATCAGTAAAGCTAATTTAACTGGACTCATTTATAAAAAATAGTTGTGCGCAATTGCGCAACACCTATGAATCACAGGTAGCCTACGTCCGCTGCTTTTTTTTAATTTTTATTATGAAGTTTAGCTGTTTATTACTAAATCTGTCCAATACAAATTCTACCTTTTGCATATGCTGCCTTGAAACCTTTATTATCTATAACTGTGACTCTCAATATAAAGTGCACTGATGTAAGTACAATAAGTTTAAGATGGGGCGTTGGCTACAGGAATTTTCTGCATGCTTTAGATCTAATGGGTTTCAGCCTCTGAAATATGTTTCTTATTAAAGATTTGCACTCCGGAGAGCACCGTGTCCAAGGCATGGGCTGATGGGGTGAGAAGCTCTGTCTAAATCATGTACAGAATGGAATTCACCCCTTGAGATGATATCGAGTTTCTGAGATCTGTCTTTGATATCCATAACTCAATGTCATTAAGTTTTGCATATTTTGATGAAGAAAGCACACAGGAAACCCATTGTACCATCTCTGGCATGCTTTTTAAATTGTGTACACATTCTCCCATTTGGACACTTGTTTATTAGCAGAAGTCAATTTGCTTTTTTGATACTAAAGTCAATGGTTTTAAAATCCCGATAAAGGTGAATATATACAGTGGCCCTAAAAAGTAATTGGACACTTTAGCTTACATTTTTGAATGTAACTATTCTGATTCTGATTTATTAGTGAAATACAGTTACTTATATTTTGTATTAGTATATAAGTAATTAGTAAATAAGTATTCCCGTTACATGTATTCCATTACTTTCCAACCATGGATGTAAATAACACCAAGCATAGCTTGGGCGTAAATCACTATCAAAACAGGAACTGAAAACCCTGCACATATAGTTTTCCCAAGACAAGTATTGTATTGTATCAAGGGTGCATGAACAATCTCATGTGTTTGAGTCACAGCCTCGGGACTCAGGACTGATTCTGAGTCAGGACTTTATCAGAACCTCCTCTTTATTACTTCTGAACAAGAATAAAAGCAATCTATTTCTCACGTATAATCCATGCCCTTCCAGTTGTGTGTCCAAGTAATTATCCACTGTTCTCCTGGTTCCAAGAGCAGTTATGTAGGGACCTGTAAAGCCTTTGCCATTCCCTTAATGTCAGATAAAAAGTGGTTAATTTCCTCCACTTTTTTGCTTGTTGGGACCTTTTTAAAAGCATATGTGAAAACATTCAGGTAAGGACTCAGGGGATTCATACTCTCTGTTATTCATAGCCCACTGTTCTGTGTATATGACTATGTATGTATGTAACAGCAGACGGGTATCAGTGGCTGCCATAACTTTCTTGTCTCTTCAACATGTACAAATCTTGACGGTTACAAACTGTTTGTGAAGGTTGCTAAGGGAGATGTTTGCACAATAGGCAATAGTTATAAGTAAAAGCTTTGAGATATTCCTGAGAATTAGAGCCTCTCTGTCTTTATGTTGGCTAAAGGGTCATTATTAAGAATTAAGAATTAAGATATTTAGTCAGCCGGTCATTAATGCAAAATAAATAATGACCGGCTGATCAGGACTATGACACGAAGCGGTAGCCAAATAAAAAAGTGGACATGAAATATTGATATCAATGGACATCATTTCATTATGTGAACAACATGACCTTAGGGAAATCGACATGCTACTTCAGAATGTTCATGTACCTTGAAATCGGCCCCATTCTGCCGAATTAATGACAAGCGCCATTCCCCATCAGACATTTGCATCAATTCAAGTGTTTTCACCTTTCCAGAGCAGTCTTCGAGACATGGGTTCTTGTCCCATGGAAACCAGGAAGTAGTAGTCACATTTTAGTTCTGAAATTAAATTTTTAGTCCTCTGACGGTTAGGTTTAGGGTTGGGGTTTGGTTTAGGGAGTAAGGTTAATAAAATATGCATTTCTGATGTGTATTATGTAATTTACAACTAAAAAAACAACTGTTTTTGGCGCCACCCTGTGGACATTTCACCTCAACGTTACTTCCATGTTCGGCCACTGGGGGCAGTGAATTGAATTTCGCAGCCTCACAGAATGAACATTACTATAACTACATGTTTGCAAACTAAGTTTTACGTGACACTTTCATATTTTGCTGCAGATTCATATGAAATTAACACTAGTGCAACAACTGCATTTTATTCAATTTCACACAAATCACAGATAATATGTCAGTTTATGACTTTATAAACAAATTTTCTGGTCTGATATTGAATTTTTTTTTTTTACTCAATGCATAATTTGAAAAACTATATATTTTAACACTTGTAATACAGACTCACCTACATTTACATACTTATTCAAGTGTGATTAACTTCTGGGGTAGCTAACCTGATAGAATGTTAGACTCTGGACTCAGAGACCGAGCCTCAAGCCCAGCCAATTATGCTGGAGTAAGTGCCATAGAAGTGACACAATATGATGTGGTTGCTTCAGTAAATGTGCTTTTGATGTCGAATTCTATCAGTTATGTTTAAGTGTTGATTTGGGGTAAGGATGTCTGTTTTGTTCACCTCTAATTACATTTTTTGCAACACTATTGGTAAGGTTTATGTTAATGTTTTAGGTTAGGGAGGTATGTTTACTTATTAAAACATCCATCTAATATTCACCTTTAAAACCTCATCTGATTACAACATAATTTCACTCAATTTTGGCACCCCCTGCTGGACAGTTCACTGGGAAACTGCAGCCAAACAAGGAATGAAAAATGGTTGTTTACATACTGTACATTTTTTTTAGATCAGGCTGGAATTTCGGTAAGCACAGACCGATTTCAGCAGAACATTCGACCTACTGTCGCCAAATTCACAGTGTGTTCAGTTTGATGTAAAAAGAAAAAGACCATGGAGTTATCTTAGAGAAATGAAACTAGTAACGGTCAATTGTACAGTCATTATACAAAAAATGTTTGACTGCGGAATGCTGCGAATGACCAATCGGATCAAATGTTTCAGAGAGACATGTAATAAGTAACCTATTGTTAGTACAAGGCCACTTAAAGAGGAACACTAAACTAATTATGATATTTTTTTTACAGTGCATTGGAATCATTGTATGGTAGTTGAAATGTGACCCCTAATTAACCTCAGTGGCCCAAAGAGTGACGGTAATCTTGTTTAAGCTTCCTCTTATTTGTGAAAGTCTATTTAGAAGTGCAGATCAAGAGCACTAGGGTTACACCGCTGGCCAGCCGTCTCGCCGGTTCTCCTTACCACTGTTTCACAGGCTTCCTGTTTCCAAGATTTCACCACATTCTTTAGCAAGTAGATCATGCCAACACAACACATTTCCAAGACCCCTTCAATTTTCCCAGCTGTGTAATGAAGCTGATTCCATTACCAAACACAATTCAGATGACTTAAATTACTTGTAGCTAACATATAAAAACACAACCCAACATATGTCTCTCTGTTCCATTTAGAGCATATTGAGAATGTTACATGTGTCTGCTGTTAAAGCGTGCTAATACTATGTGTGTGGTTTTCGGAGACTGCAGTAATTATTGTGAAAGTGATCTTTCAAGCTAACCAGCAGGTGACGTCATAGTCTTGCTCCCTTCATTGTAAGTAACAGCATGGCACAGCGGCACACTCTTTTACGAGTCTACAAAGAAAATAAATAAATCCAGACCAGAAGAGGAAAACACGTTAAGTGCACGCAACAGTATAGAAGTGAAAAAAACTTGGTCAGTAACACGGTATTTTTTTCTCAGCTGAAATCTTACAGGCGAGTTCTCAAGTGCTCTCATATCAGCCAATGGTTCATGAGAAGTGTGACTCTTCCAATTCCCCTCGTTTGCTTTGGCTGCTATGCTTGCCCAGCTGTGATCCAGATGCTGGTGCATGAGGTCATCCTGAAACCGGATTAATGTTTCCCTGGAGATCATATTAAATATCTGACTAAAACAGGGCTCTGTAGTCTGCTAGCCATTACATCACCGGCTGTAAAAATGACCTCTTTCACTCTTATCTGTGGTCCATTTAGCGGGTTTCCTTAAACAGGGTAACTTGAAGGCAAAGACATTTATTTTAATGAAAGTATTTGTTTGCTATGAATTAGGAGCTATTAATTAGCGTGTATGCTCCATCATATTAAATTCCCATGAAATCAAAATAGCAGTTTTGTGGCTTTTAGTTTGTCTGTTAGCTTTGAAGCCATCTATATGCTAATGTATGTCTCAATATATTCCTCTTTCCCCCAGAAAAATGGACCAAATATGTTGATGACTCATCTTGCACTATCCAGATTTGTGTCCAATCAAATGCTCTCAACAATGAGAGTGTCCCTCCCCCAATACCACCTTCAACCAACTACCAAGTAGCAAATCATGGTGCATGATTGCAACTGATTAAAGCCTATTGCTTGTTTTGTTTTTTGTTTTGCTTTATTTGTTTTGTTTTTTGTTTGTTTTATTTTATATATTCATACATTCCACTAGATGGCAGCAAGTACTAGGATTTTTTTTTTCTCATCTATCACCTTCTGTCACAAAATTTCAATCTGAAATGTAGGTGGCGCTCTAGCGCATTTTACCCCTCACAGATGTGCTCGTCCATAGATGCCCACACCCATTGTTTCATTGAATATTTCGGCCTCTGAGTGGACTTGAAGCTCAAACTAGGTGTCATTAGAAAGCTCCTAGATAACATTTTATCATCAGTAGTCGATAACATATATTTCCGATGATTCGTTTAGCATGCTTTTCCTGCTGTACTGCATATTTTGTTCAAGACATCTTAAATAGAACATCGGATTATTCAAATAAGAAATCTCACAGACAAGTAAATGTCTACTTTTTTTTTTAGAAAACTGCCTGGGTAGAGAGGGAGGGGGCCTGGGTAGCTTGGCGAGTATTGACGCTGACTACCACCCCTGGAGTCGCGAGTTCAAATCCAGGGTGTGCTGAGTGATTCCAGCCAGGTCTCCTATGCAACCAAATTGGCCCGGTTGCTAGGGAGGGTAGAGTCACATGGGGTAACCTCCTCGTGGTCGCGATTAGTGGTTCTTGCTCTCAATGGGGCACGTGGTAAGTTGTGCATAGATCGTGGAGAGTAGCATGAGCCTCCACGTGCAGAGTCTCCGCGGTGTCATGCACAATGAGCCATGTGATAAAATGCGCAGATTGACTGTCTCAGAAGCGAAGGCAACTGAGACTTGTCCTCCTCCACCCGGACTGAGGCAAGTAACCGCACCACCATGAGGACCTACGAAGTAGTGGAAATTAGGCATTCCAAATTGGGAGAAAAGGGGATAAAAAAAAAAAAAAAAGAAAACTGCCTAATGTTTTAGGTTAGGGAGGTATGTTTACTTATTAAAACATCCATCTAATATTCACCTTTAAAACCTCATCTGATTACAACATAATTTCACTCAATTTTGGCACCCCCTGCTGGACAGTTCACTGGGAAACTGCAGCCAAACAAGGAATGAAAAATGGTTGTTTACATACTGTACATTTTTTTTAGATCAGGCTGGAATTTCGGTAAGCACAGACCGATTTCAGCAGAACATTCGACCTACTGTCGCCAAATTCACAGTGTGTTCAGTTTGATGTAAAAAGAAAAAGACCATGGAGTTATCTTAGAGAAATGAAACTAGTAACGGTCAATTGTACAGTCATTATACAAAAAATGTTTGACTGCGGAATGCTGCGAATGACCAATCGGATCAAATGTTTCAGAGAGACATGTAATAAGTAACCTATTGTTAGTACAAGGCCACTTAAAGAGGAACACTAAACTAATTATGATATTTTTTTTACAGTGCATTGGAATCATTGTATGGTAGTTGAAATGTGACCCCTAATTAACCTCAGTGGCCCAAAGAGTGACGGTAATCTTGTTTAAGCTTCCTCTTATTTGTGAAAGTCTATTTAGAAGTGCAGATCAAGAGCACTAGGGTTACACCGCTGGCCAGCCGTCTCGCCGGTTCTCCTTACCACTGTTTCACAGGCTTCCTGTTTCCAAGATTTCACCACATTCTTTAGCAAGTAGATCATGCCAACACAACACATTTCCAAGACCCCTTCAATTTTCCCAGCTGTGTAATGAAGCTGATTCCATTACCAAACACAATTCAGATGACTTAAATTACTTGTAGCTAACATATAAAAACACAACCCAACATATGTCTCTCTGTTCCATTTAGAGCATATTGAGAATGTTACATGTGTCTGCTGTTAAAGCGTGCTAATACTATGTGTGTGGTTTTCGGAGACTGCAGTAATTATTGTGAAAGTGATCTTTCAAGCTAACCAGCAGGTGACGTCATAGTCTTGCTCCCTTCATTGTAAGTAACAGCATGGCACAGCGGCACACTCTTTTACGAGTCTACAAAGAAAATAAATAAATCCAGACCAGAAGAGGAAAACACGTTAAGTGCACGCAACAGTATAGAAGTGAAAAAAACTTGGTCAGTAACACGGTATTTTTTTCTCAGCTGAAATCTTACAGGCGAGTTCTCAAGTGCTCTCATATCAGCCAATGGTTCATGAGAAGTGTGACTCTTCCAATTCCCCTCGTTTGCTTTGGCTGCTATGCTTGCCCAGCTGTGATCCAGATGCTGGTGCATGAGGTCATCCTGAAACCGGATTAATGTTTCCCTGGAGATCATATTAAATATCTGACTAAAACAGGGCTCTGTAGTCTGCTAGCCATTACATCACCGGCTGTAAAAATGACCTCTTTCACTCTTATCTGTGGTCCATTTAGCGGGTTTCCTTAAACAGGGTAACTTGAAGGCAAAGACATTTATTTTAATGAAAGTATTTGTTTGCTATGAATTAGGAGCTATTAATTAGCGTGTATGCTCCATCATATTAAATTCCCATGAAATCAAAATAGCAGTTTTGTGGCTTTTAGTTTGTCTGTTAGCTTTGAAGCCATCTATATGCTAATGTATGTCTCAATATATTCCTCTTTCCCCCAGAAAAATGGACCAAATATGTTGATGACTCATCTTGCACTATCCAGATTTGTGTCCATAGATGCCCACACCCATTGTTTCATTGAATATTTCGGCCTCTGAGTGGACTTGAAGCTCAAACTAGGTGTCATTAGAAAGCTCCTAGATAACATTTTATCATCAGTAGTCGATAACATATATTTCCGATGATTCGTTTAGCATGCTTTTCCTGCTGTACTGCATATTTTGTTCAAGACATCTTAAATAGAACATCGGATTATTCAAATAAGAAATCTCACAGACAAGTAAATGTCTACTTTTTTTTTTAGAAAACTGCCTGGGTAGAGAGGGAGGGGGCCTGGGTAGCTTGGCGAGTATTGACGCTGACTACCACCCCTGGAGTCGCGAGTTCAAATCCAGGGTGTGCTGAGTGATTCCAGCCAGGTCTCCTATGCAACCAAATTGGCCCGGTTGCTAGGGAGGGTAGAGTCACATGGGGTAACCTCCTCGTGGTCACGATTAGTGGTTCTTGCTCTCAATGGGGCACGTGGTAAGTTGTGCATAGATCGTGGAGAGTAGCATGAGCCTCCACGTGCAGAGTCTCCGCGGTGTCATGCACAATGAGCCATGTGATAAAATGCGCAGATTGACTGTCTCAGAAGCGAAGGCAACTGAGACTTGTCCTCCTCCACCCGGACTGAGGCAAGTAACCGCACCACCATGAGGACCTACGAAGTAGTGGAAATTAGGCATTCCAAATTGGGAGAAAAGGGGATAAAAAAAAAAAAAAAAGAAAACTGCCTAAGGTAAAAGCAGATATTAAATTTTTAGCTATTTGGGGCTTACAGCAGCAGTGATCGGCACATAAGAGACGTTTGCATTTGATGTCTTACAAATATCATATTACATTTCGTGATTCTTTTGAAAATCTTTCAAACTGTGGTATTAGGGCAACAAAATAAACTATAGTCACATTCCTAAGAATGAGAGCTTTCATTTGGTATATGATCTGTCTATTTAAGTGCTATTTGAAAGACTGTTATATTTCTATTAAAGGAGACCTATTATTGCCCTTTTTACAAGATGTAATATAAGTCTCAGGTGTCCCCAGAATGTGTCTGAAGTTTAAGCTCAAAATACCCCACAGATCATTTATTATACCATGTTGTAAATGCCTCTTTTTGGGTGGAATCAAAAACACGCTGTTTTCGTGTGTCTCTCTTTAAATGCATATGAGCTGCTGCTCCCCGCCCTCTTTCCGGAAGAGGGCTGTGCCTTTACAGCTCGTGCTTCGGATACTACAGCAACAACAAATCAGAACCACTCATTCCACTTTTAGTACAACTCTCTTATGTTCACAGAAAACATACATAGTTTTCAAAAAGACAAACACCTTACTGTACTGTGCATACTAAAAGTGTGGTTATGAATTATACAGACAGTAAGCGTAAAAATAATGACATAGCTCTGTTCTCTGTGAATACAATCAGAGACAATGGTAACTTTAGCTGCATTAGCCGTGGAATCAGCTAACAAGCACATTCGGAAAGGCGATTTGCAAACATTTACAAAATATAAAGTGCGATACTTACATCTTCAGGATATAAAGCTGGAACACGAACAGTTGGTACTGATCCATGCTTGAGTCAAATTTTTGAAGATCCTGCTTTATATTGACCCTCATTCACAAAGCAGTCCGGTGTAAAATGATTTGCACAAACATACACGAATTTTGGTATGTTTTGGGGCACATTTTCTTCAAAAACAAAACTTGTCCACTGCGTCTTCAGTGGCTCTGATGCCGGGAGTACATGAAGACTCTTATGTTCACTTTTACAGCCAACAACAGAACACTTATGACGCTTACGAAGCTGAGACATTATTCTTCTCACCGTAGATGCTCCAGTGCAGAAAAAAATGGTGGACTGTGTGTAGATCACTCAGGGGAGGATCTATGATAATAGGGTGGAGTCCGTCACCAGTCGTGGGCGTGGCTTGCTCTAAAGTGACGTCACGTTAGAGCAGAAATGAAGACCAATCACTCTGAGACATTGTTTTAGATTATTAGAAATATAAGAAAGAGGAGTGGGTGGACTTTTAACATTGTAGGGTGGTTGTGTACACACACTGCCGACTCACATTCATGTTCAAACACCATGTAAAAGTGAATTTTGCATAATAGGTCCCCTTTAATATTTCAACCACATGAACTTTAGGTGTCGCTGATTTGCAACACGACATTTTTCAGGCCTTATTTTGTTATTTTATGTCAAATAGATGAAGAAATGATTACCTAGGTAAAGTTCAGATTCTAAGCTTTCCAACGATACCACATATGCCTGACTTGCGTAAGCGGAGACTTTTTAAGCTTATCTTTTTTCGTGACATAGCGCCCCCTTTTGGACCAGCAGAGTTGGATAGGTTAAGCTATGCTACTCGTATGCTGGCGACGGTAGTTTGAATCTGACACATATCCCGATCTCATTTATCCCAGCCCCATACTGCCCTTTGCATAATGAAAGGCCATAAAATACAACATAAAAAAATACGAGCCAGTAATTTTTGTGCCTTGGAGAGTGGAGGCTGTTGGCTGGACCTGACTCGACACACTGTTGAGAATGAGCTAAAATGTGATCTCTAAATGTCTCTCTGGTCTGTCATTAAAGTGACTGACCAGGAAACACAAAACTGAAAAAGTTAGGTTCACTGAGAATCCTGAACAGTATGTTTCAGAAGTCTTCGAACTTTTGGGAAAAACAAGACTACGTTTGCCAAATCCTGTAAGAGTAGCCAGTATACTGTATTTGAAATCTACCACTATTCAAATACTTCTGTCCCCGTTTTAAACAAATAAAAGTAAATAGTTTTGCATGAGTAGACTAAGCTACCAGACATGATCTAGTGGTTTGTATTTTGATACTGTTTTATAGGATAAAATGGTTGATGCTGGGAACGCAAAGCATGCAATACACCGAAAAATCAAAGTCTGTAAGAGAGAAAATGGGAGTTTTGGCAGTGATGTTTAACATTTCATTTATGGACTGTACAGGCCAACTTGCTCATTTGAAACATTGGGAACTACCAGTTTCCTGCTCATAAAGAATGTTGGTTAAGAGCTCAGATTCACAAAAAAAGCATGAAGAAGGTAAATGTTTTTTTTTTTTCTTCAGCCATTAGGACTTTGGTGTGCATCAGCAAAATATGTTCTAGATTTCATTAGTTTCAACTGTATACTGAACTGAATAACAGACAGGTCAAACTTCAGCTGGAATGTGTTCAGATCTGCACTTAAAATAATTAACCAGTCATGTAAGCTCGTTATAAAGTGCTCAATTGTCTTAGAGTGAGCGCTTCCCTCTTTAAACATGGTCAAAGAACTGTTAACATTCCAGATCTCATCACATGAATACCAGACATACTAATGTATGAATACAGCCAACCGACCCAATCAAATATGTGCTTGCATAGAAAACACGCACACATATTCGCTTTAAGCCTAAATTTATTTATGTAAAATACTAGTATTTCATTCCTAGTTAGTGATTGGGAACGGGAACCTGCCCTCATGTTGTTTTAAATGACGTTACTACGTGGGAAAGTTCCTGTATAATACATTTTTCTTCCAATGCTGATTTGTTGTGGTGAGTTAAACAATGTTTATTGTTTCAGTGTGATCTAATATCTCGTTATAAATTCAGTTTCCTTGTCTGTATTTCTTGAGAATTTGATATAGCCATGAATGTTTTTAATTAATGTGCTTATTTATTAAATTGGAACTATGTTATTACTGATTAGATTTATCATCTGACTGAAAGAGTGATCTTATTTCTTACTTTCATCCTCTCCGCCACTGACATAACCTGGTTTACAGATAAACTGTACCCGGTATCAGATCAAGATAAGACAGGAGTACAATAAAAAACATGTGCTGTAGTGTGTACCTGCTGTTGCCTATGGTTGCATAGCAATTTGGACTGCTATTGTATCTTTCCTTAGGTGAAACGGAACAAATATGCTCTTATCATTAAATTACCTCACATAGTTGTTTCCTGGGGAAACTCTGACCAAACTAAGATCTACATGTGTGTGTGAGGGAGAGAGCTTTGGTGTGTGTGAGACGTGTTGAAACAATTCCCATGAAAAGATCTATTACTTTTTATTCATTATAGGTTATGATCTAATTTTAGGACCTCTTTTTATGAGCAGAATGCGGTAATCCATGTTACTTTTTACAGTTTTTTACAGTTTTATTGGGTGACCATGGCAGACCGTTCCAACTGCTTTTACTGTCGTGAGGACCTCGGAGGAAAGAAGTTTGTGAGGAAGGACGAGAAGCAAGTCTGCGTGCGATGCTTCGATAAGTTCTGCGCCAACACCTGCACTGAATGTCGACGCTCAATCAGCACTGACTCTAAGGCACAGTGTCATATCTCTATCTGTCAGTTTAGGTTTTTTCCCATGCGGTGGTTCTGCAGTTAATGCCATGTCATGCCTGGTCTTATGTCTTATTTCTGACAATCCCTCCACAACCTCAAATCCACCACTTTATCTATTCACTTCTATTTTGCATCAAATACTTAGATACAAAACAGTATTATATTATATTAAAATATATTAGATTATATTTTATTATAGATTATCCCCCTTCTTATGCAATATGATCATGGGGTGAGAGACGCTGATTGCTGTGCGCTGACTCAATTCACGTCAAACTTAACTGGCTCATAACACATAATTGTCTTTTGTTGCCACCAGCTGTCTAAAATCTTTAACGTCTCAGGGAAAAATGAAAAGACATACAATTAGCTCTTTTACACATCTGCTCTGCTCTTGCACTTTAATTCAGAATGCCACAAACATAAGCGAAGTGATAGAAAAAGTGAAGCGTCCAAATGCTGATGGTGCGAGACATCTACTCATGGAACGTCTCTCGTCAAATCCGATTGAGGACTGGAACTAACTGTTGTATATTATATTATAATACATTATATTTAGGGTTTAAGGGATATTATGTTCAGGGATATTAACTTTTTGGCTCATCGGCCACTGTGGCTAGTTGTGTTACAAGGTCACCACAAAAACTGATAAAGGTAACTGCACACATACATCATTCCAGATGTCTATTTGATGTGTATGTTTATATCTGGAAGACGTATTTTTAACATAGTTTGCTCATCTGCAATACGTCTACGTGTATTATATTATAATTTATTTTACAGTCTTGGGTAATCTCTTAATAGGAGGTCCACCATAAGGGGCAGTACTGGCACTCGGATTGTTTCCGATGTGCCAAATGCTATAAGAACCTGGCTAAGGAGTCCTTCAGCACCAAGGATGACAGGATTCTGTGTGGAAAGTGTAGCTCACGTGAGGATGCCCCTCGCTGCCACGGCTGCTACAAGCCCATACTGGCAGGTACATGACAAATAGTTTCCACACCTTTGACTTTGGGAGCTCGAAGCAATGATTAAGGCTTGTTCTCTCTATGATGCAAGTCAGAGCCACTATAGATGTTCTTTTTGCTGGTACTGGCTGAGCTTTGTGGATGAGAACATTTTGGCGAAGCAATTCAAACTCTTCAGTCCTACACAAGACATAACTTGCCTTTAAGAAATTATCTGTTAAGACATCACTCTCAATATCTTGTGCTAGAATGTCTGTCTGAAACTCATTTTACTTGTAATGATTTCTGGATTTCCACCATAATGAATATTAAAAGCCAATTGAACATCATAAATGAGGAAGAACATTTTAGAGCATTTTGAAAGTCTCGGGCACAGCAAACCAATCTCCAATTTGAACTTGGGGTCTGAAGGATTTATTATGTCCAAAGGCATGAAATATAACTTATACTGTATATGGACCTGATTTGTGAGGCATTATGAAAAGGATTGTTTTCATTGGGGCGAAATGAAGAGAGTTTCTATAGGTGAAATTTAATTTTAGCACCTAATTTATGGGTAATATATTAATGTGTTTTTTATTCTTTCCTCACGTGTTTGATAAAGGGACTGAGAATGTGGAATACAAAGGCAACTCGTGGCATGATGAGTGTTTCACCTGCTATCAGTGTAAAAAGCCAATCGGCTCCAAAAGTTTCCTTACAAAAAATGACAACATCTACTGCAGCCCTTGCCACGAGAAGAAATTTGCCAAGCAGTGTGCTTGCTGCAAAAAGGTGAGAGACAGAAGGAAAGTTTTGTGTTAAGCATTTGTTTTAAAGTCATAGGTTAGTGCAGATTCTGTGAATGGGTAGTGGATGCATATCATGTCCATTAACTTTTTTCAATCAATGTTTTGTAAAGAAAAAAAATTTAATATACGAAGTACTTTTAGTGCCTTCACGATTTAGTTCTAAATGTCTACTGTGTGACAAATACATTTATTCCATGTAGTACAAATACTTCATGTAGTTTCTCAATTAACATTGTATTAAAAATGGCATGCATTATAATTAAGAATTAGTAAAATGCTGTTTAAAATGGAGATGTCATGTCAACTACTCGAATACAAAACAAGAGCTTTTCTCTGTTCTTTTGTAATGTCTTAATTTACAGGAATATTCCAGGTTCAATACAAGTTAAGCTCAATCAACAGCATTTGTGGCATGATGTTGCCACAAAAAATCATTTAGACTAGTCTCGTTTCATTAAAGCAAAAATCGTGGCTTTAGTGAGGCGCCTACAAGGGAAGTGAATGGGGCCAATTTTTGGAGGGTATATTAGTAAAGACAACATTTTACAGCTATTTTCCCCAGCAATAACAATTTGCCAGTGCTTATCTCCTATTTTTTATTTATTTTTTATCAGACTATTCGAATTGATCAGATACTGTCATTATATTAGTAAAGATTGAACATAAGAACAACAACAAAAAAATATGTATAAACTTAGCAATCTTGAGTGGAGTCTGATGGCTCTTCATCTGGTAGCTCTACAAGTATGTCTGGCTCGTTGTCGCTGGAATCAATGTTTTCCTCATCTCTACTGTTATCAAGCTCTTCTAAAACTTCCAGAACTGAATAATACTTTTTTGGCCTCACTGGATCCATGTCCTGATGGTAGCAAAAAGCGATTTCTGCTGCTTGGCAAAGTATGTGTGCTCCAGGGGCCTAATGTATAAAACTCTGCTTAGATTTCTTCCTAAATGTGTGCGTAAGCACAAAAGTCAGATTTTGCATACGCACAAAAAAATTCAGATTTATAAAACCATACGTACGCCAGAACCTGCGCATAGTTCCCTTAATAAATCCCAGCTAGCGGAAGATTGTGTGTACATGCACGTGATTCATTCCCCACCCGTCTCCTCCCCAAAATAAACATATATGGAGTGTACAATGCCTGTTTTTACTATGCATATCCTCATCTGCATACAATTACCATATGCATTTCACCATCCAGACACATGATTACTAGGGGTGTAAATCAGACATTTCATCACGATTCAATCTTGAATCGTTTCTCTTGACCTGCGATCCAATATTTGCCGATACTTCAAAGTCTGCCGCAATACGATTTCGATTTGATTCGATTCAGGGCCCTGTGATCGATATTCCGATATTATGTGTCTATTTTACAAAATTAAATTATTCTATTTTTTTTGCCCTCAAATGCAACCAAAATATAATTTGATTATTTTATTCAGCTCTCAGCAGGGTTGGGAGGATTACTTTTGAAATGTATTCCACTACAGATTACAGAATACATGCTGTAGAATGTCATTTGTAACGTATTCCGTAGATTACTCAAAGTCAGTAACGTATTCTAAATACTTTGGATTACTTCAGCACTGGTGGATTTTTTCACTTGTTTTGACTATAAAAACTCTGGCAGTACATTCAGACAAAATACACGTTAAAAATACATTCTCTGAAAAACCTAAATATCTTATGCAGTGTTGTTTCTAAAACAAGATCAATCAAATTGATCTTGTTTTAAGGATTTTTAGATATTTTTACAGGAAAACCAAAAAAAATTATCATCAAGAATATGATTTTTGCCCTAATATCAAAGGTCTTACTAGAAAAAAAGAAATTATGATCTAACGTGAATTTTCTTGATAAAAAAATATGAATGTGCCTGGTAACGTGCATGTAAAATGGCTAGAAATAGCATTTTATCTTAGCGTAAAGCTGACAATTTACACAAGGATTATTTCTATTTCTTCTGCTCCAAACTTACTTCAAACTTACTTCTCTGTCTGCTCGTATGAATGTAACACATCATAAGAAAGTGTTTCACCACTGTTCAAATGCACTTTGGATCGCATCATTTATATGTATAAATGTTTTCCATCTGAAAGGACTAAATATGAAATGAAACAAATGACAATAAAATGCAAAGTAATCTCTTCAGTAATCAAAATACTTTTTGAATGTAACTGTATTCTAATGACCAATGATTTAAATTGTAACTGTAGTGGAATACAGTTACTTATATTTTGTATTTTAAATACTTAATCCCGTTACGTGTATTCCGTTACTCCCCAATCCTGGCTCTCAGTATCCACAATGGGACACCCACAACAAAATAAGTTACTTCAGATGTTGAAAAAAAATTATACAGATAATAATATAAAAAAATAACGTCACACACACAAGTGATCATCAGTTGTTTGATTACAGCTTATTTTTCAGTTTAGTCCAATTCAAAGTACTTTCATACCCATGACTTGTTTCCAACTATCCGTGCTATCCACGGTTTTCTTGGCTACAACTTCCACAGTTGTAATGAAAAATTCTGTTACAGTTAACTGGGATAAATGTTAGTAAGGGTGAAGATGTGTAAAGTCTTATAACTGATTCTAGTGTTGGGTAGCAGGTGATTTCTCTTTCCCTCCTTAGTGCTGTTCAGAATGTCAGCGTCGTCAAGACATTTCACATGATGGTTGAACTGATCCATGGTACTTTTAAATAGCAAATTCTCATGTAAATTTCAAATGGGTCGCATGCGCAATGATATCGATGGAAGCCCAAATTAATCGCACATGTGAGCCGCTCTGCATTTGTCACGAGAGCTCGCATTTTAAGGAGAGCCCGGTTGATGCGCTCACACAGATCCTGTCAGTGGAGCTGGCATTTCGTGTATATTTGGCATATTTAGCACTTATAAAGTCAAATGAATGTAGTAAGGTTGCTTCATTGCCTGACGGAAATGTGTACGGACGTGGTTGACATGAGTATTAAAATAAAGGTACATCTTAAAAATTCTATATCTATAACACTGGATCGTTGGTCATTGGATCGATGAATCGTAACACCCCTAATGATTACTGCGTTTAACAGTACGAGAAACTGTATTATAAGAGATCATATACTGTAAATGTCACGTGCCCAAAGGTTAGATACTGCACCATGAAGAAACATTAATTATTAAGATATGAACTTGTTTTCAAAGAATATATCTTGAAAATCCCTTGGCAAAATGTTTTTATCTTTGCAGATGTAACGGTAGCCAGCTGGTAGGTAGCTGTGCAGTGTGTAAACCTCATTCCCCTGGCCTCAAGAGGCGCACTAGCGACTGACGCTAGAGGCTGTAGCCTCCCACACCGGAGACACCAGTTCAAAACCCGTTCGGAGCAAATCGAGCAGGACCGAGCAGACATAAATCTAAACTAAGCAATTTTGCTTCTCAGAAAACCTTTTAAATTGTTTTAAGGGTGTTTTTATTGAGAAGTTAAATATTTAGTACTTAAAACAAAAATTATAACAATTCTTTGTGCAGCATTGTCCGATATCATCGGATTACTAAGATTTTATATTTGACTGGTATTTATATTCAAAAAACAGCTAAATGGCAAATGTAATTTTCATAATGTTTTTATTAGACTAGAATGGGGGTTTCATTGCGATGAGGGTCAGGATGAAGTGGAGCAGGCAGCACATTTGATGCGCATTTTATGTGCTTTGCTGTACCTGTTTGTACAGTAGCGGATTTAGGCATGGGCGACATGGGCAGTTGCCCAGGGCGGCATCTTGTGGGGGGTGGTGCACAAGATGCCGCCCTGGGCAACTGCCCATGTCCCCCCCCCAGTCAACAACTTCGGGGGCGTTCTCATTTACAATCACCCCCCACCCCCATCAACAACTTCCAGGGGCGTGTTGAAGCGGGTTTCGCCTAGCGCGCCATACAAGCTAGAACCACTACTGAGCTGTACAATACTGTTTCTGATGAGACATGTCTCTTCAATGGTCCGTTTGACTACTGAATGTGGCCAGCAGTGCCTGTCTTATAGCTACTGTCCATTTTACCAAGCCATTTCACATCAGAGTCAAGTGCACATCGCATTACAGATAATCTTTATTCAAAGGCTGTACTTATCTCAGTACATGATTGTAATAGAACAGAAAATATCTCAAACTAAGAAATCTTCGCTCTCATTTTTATTTACTGTATGTTCCTTCTGTATGATGGCATGGGAAAGTTCTCCAAACGTAGCGCATCCCAAACCAATATTTCCCTTTTACAGCTTATATTTGAATGCCTTTTCAATTAGTTACATAAAAATAATATAGCCTACTATTGGCTTGATAACAATTACTTCTGTTTCAAGTGCTTAACTGCATACATTTTTATTCTAAATGTGAATTAAATGAAAATCAGAGTTTATAATCAGTCTGTTCATTTCATTATTTGTCCAGCTGGAGTCACCAGTTCACACACAGCAGTAAAAGAGTGCGTACGCACAGTCAAGAGTGTCCGGACGGTGCGCACATTTATGGCAAGTTTATTTTTTATAAATCCCGATGCGTTCCTGGGAAATTGCTTGCACATTTCAATGCCCAATTTGTGCATGCGCAACATTTATACATTAGGCCCCTGATGCGCAAACGGATTACGCACGACAGCTGAATGCATCAAAGGATCTATTACACAAGGTTTTCTTTCAAAATTTCTTCAGGTGGAGCATATGATTTTTTCAACAGCCTGCAAACAACTGAAATGAAACGTCTTTCATTGGCTGTATATTTTCAAAAAGGCAAGATTGCGATTGGTGACAACACAGGAAAGGGCTTTCCAAACTGCCCTAAACTCATTGGCTTTTCTGAAAGACACGCTTACCATCATTGGACAAAACGTTTTGAGGAGGGCTGTCCCTGTTCAGTAACTACAAAAACCTTGTTCAAAAGACTACAAACATGTCACTGGGCTGTTATACAATGGACACACAGCAAAGAACATTTGAACATGCATCATATTGCTCTTTGCAAACATGATACATCAGCCATGTTTTTTTTTTTTTATCCCCTTTTCTCTCAATTTGGAATGCCCAAGTGCAGTTATTTACCTCAATCCAGGAAACGGAGGACAAGTCTCAGTTATCTCCGCTTCTGAGACAGAAAAGGTAAATAAGTGATTTTATCACACTAAAATCATGTGAACACGCATATTGTTTACGTCTTGTGGCTATACTTTTGAAACAGTGAATATTTGAACATTTACGGATTAGCCCCCATTCACTTCCATTGTAAGTGCCTCACTGTAACCCAGATTGTTGTTGGGTTTTTTTTTAAAGAAAAGGAGCGTTGCATCAAAATTATTTTTTGTGGTAATCAACATTATGCCACAAATGCTGTCGATTGAGCTTAACTTGTATTGAAGCCGGAATATTCCTTTAAAAGGTCAAAGGTTTGCGAGTGCATTGCTGTTCTTTCTCCAGTCCATTACCACAGGAGGTGTGAATTACCAGGACCAGCCATGGCACTCTGAGTGCTTTGTGTGTTCCTCCTGCCGAAAGCCTCTGGCTGGCACCAGTTTCACCTCCCACGAGGAAAAGGTCTTTTGTGTGGACTGCTACAAAAGCACTGTGGCCAAGAAGTGCACTGGCTGCAATAACCCCATAACAGGTTTGAATTCACACACTAGTATACACAAGCTTCAGCTTTGGTCACTGACATACATTATTCTTTCATTTTCAAACTCGAGTGACAAAAAAAAATCTACTTTTTCTCAATCCACAGGATTTGGCAAGGCTACGAATGTCGTGAACTACCAGGATGGCTCTTGGCACGACTACTGTTTTAACTGTAAGAAGTGCTCCCTCAACCTGGCAGACAAGCGCTTTGTATCTCACAATGGAGAAATATACTGCTCTGAATGCTCCAAGAAACTGTAAGACAAGAAAAATATCAACATTCATTCAAATTTATAACAAAATCCCACATAAATATCTTGAAGTATTGACTAGGGCTTCTGTTATGTTGGTTCTGGCTTCTTTATGAGGGGAGTGTGATATTTCCTGTGACTAATGTAAAGTTTGCTTAGAGGCTTTGGTGGGAAAACTTCATCCTCTCTCTTTCCAAAAGAAAGATTGTGACAGGTTAACAGATAGGTGAAGGAAAGTGTTCATCAGGAGGGTGAAGTCTGTTCTTTGGAATTTCCTTGTTGTTATTATTACAGAAATATTTCTAGTGCATCTGTTTTTCAAAATTTCATTGTAGCTTAGTGCTGATAAGTTTTGAACTTGTAATGACTTGTAATCATGGCGGCTGTACATTTTCAGTAGCCTGCTACTAAACCTGTACTGGGGAAAAAAAAAAAAAACTTGTTGTTGTTGTTGTTTGTCCTCTTAAGCAAATTACACGTTGTCATTAACGTGAAAACTGTTGTTTTGGTTACCTTTGTATAATCTCAAAAGAAAGCAATAAAAAAAAAATAAAGTTTGGGTTCTGAAAAAAAGGAAAATAAACGTCTAATTGTGTTTGATAAACCTGTTTGTGTAACTGTCATATGCATTTACCAGACAACAGCGACATCTGCCGGTCAGTGAAGATTTGCACTAAATAATACATTAGATTTCAGTTTGTTTCTCACCAAATCTTATCGTATGCTTTCATAACAATCATGGAATAATCCTTTAACACACATTCTGCAATTTTTCTAGCATTCTAAATGGGATATTTTTAAGGAAATAGTTACAGATGGCAAATATGAGTAATTTGAAGACCTCTATTTATAAATTACAGTCTGTATTATGCTAGAAATGCGTATCTGGAGAGAATATTAATAAAAAAAATACATAGAATATGTTTAGGGCTAAACTTGGAAAAAGTAGCAACCATAAAATAAAAATAAAATAAATTTAAAAAATAACAAGTGTTGCGTTTTTAGAGATAGACCTTTTTCACAGTAGCGTCGTATTTTTGACGCTGTAATGGATAGAATTAAGCTCCAAGGTTACATATAATTTTCCACAACTTCTGTTTTCTGTAGTTTTTGTTTACTGCAGTTTCTTGGAAAAATGTTTTTTCGTCAGTAGAACAATCCAAAAGATCCGTTTATCACTTAAGTGCCCAAAATGTCACTGTCCCACTATAACATCAAACTGAGGCCATCAGATTTTTAAATCAAATTTGCATTAAGAACATACACAAGAATTAAGAACATATCAATAAAATATAGTGGGGGGAGTAGTGATTTATCGATATATGACTGTATCAACAAAAAGCAACAGTGAAAATAAGTGAACCCTTACAATAACTAACAGGATACAACTAAAATTATTTCAAATACCCAAGGGTTTCACATCTTGTAGATAAGTTGAGCAAAATAAAGCACTTTTCCAAATAAAACTATAAGAGGATTCCTTACCTTGATCAGAAAATATAGCAATTAAATTCGCAGTCAGACTTGCGTTGTCCATTGCAGAGCGGGAAAAACTGGATTCAACAAAAGGCGCGTATAGACCGGAAATGCTTTTGAATTTAAAACTAATTACTTGCCTTAAAGCTTATATATATATATATATATATATATATATATATAAAATATTAAGAGAGTGCAACAAAAATCCATCTTCCAAACTATGTATTTATTTTTCCCAAATACACGTTGATAAACCTATAATAATGATTTATATTTTAGAGCTGTCGGGACAGATTTCGTGGGAAATTGCATACATACGTCATTCGCCCATGCCTGTTGACGTCATATCCGTACACAGAGAAAATAAGCTCCGGCTACTGTAGCACATGTGTGGGAGTAGCTGAAGCTGAAAGTTTGTCACAACGAACGAGAAAAATTGACCATGGATCATTCAAAATGGCAAACCTCCAGGGAATCACTGGTTGTAAAAACAAAGAAACCCCGAACAGAGCAGAGTCTACAAGCAAAAATGGAAAGTGACAGAGTTCGTAATAAAACCTGAATCAACATCGACTTGGCTTTTCAGAGGTGGCAACAGCTCCGAGATCTGAAAGGATTTAAAAGCGACCCAGAGATGGCTTTATTCTTACTCAACAGGTAAGATATTTTATTAATATGGTTTATGTATAATTGTGTAACCACACAAGTCTGTGTGTGTGTAGTGAAATACAATAATTATACTATTATCAGTGCAGAACATTTCACTTGCTAGCACATGTGTGTATTTTTCTTTATAACAGCAATAATTTATATAAATAACTCCTTTAGTCCTAGGCTTGCCATTTGAGTCTTGAAATGATGTTGACCACTGGTTGGTAACAATGACAATCTATAAATTAGTTACTACCGTGGTCTATCCAGAATATCCTGCAGTTATAAAAACTTTACAACGTTTGACCTTATCAGACTAGCAATCATTATGTCTAATGTTAACAAACATTGCCTAACTTTTGTAATGTCATTTCTTTCTAAACATCAATGTTTCCAATAAGTCAAAACAACAGCATAAGATATGGCACTTACCTGCTTAGATGACATGTTTTCAGATATCCGCCTTTTCCTTTATTTTGTTATTTATTTGTCCATTCGCTCTGATAAGATGTCCTGTATCCATGTGTACAGCGGTGTCTCGAACCACATTCATCCGCACAGAGGAGCAGAGCTGAACCACAATCAAAACTATGTTCTTCTGCAAGACGCATGCAGTTTTATTTTTTAACCGCTAGAGGACCAAAAGTTACATAGTGTAGCTTTAAAGGTGCTGTAAGTGATTTTTCATGGAAAAGTATGGAGAAAATTTTCCTACTCCTTGAAATATATCAGTGAAATAAGTGTTATGAGATTTCTCACCAGTCTCTGTGACAGCACTAGACTTTGTAAACAGCAAATAAAAATGTGACCGCGGTCTCTGACGCTTTATGGCAGTCAATAATTTTGCGTGTTCTCATAGTATTGTTGTTGCGGGGAATTATTGAGGCGTAATGCCATTTATAATTTGTCAGTTGAGGGTGCTATTTCGCTACTGTTGTGTTTGACAACCGTGGGAACATGCTTTGTGTCATTTCAACGATATCGGTGTGGTGTTTTGGATATGGGGGCGTGGCTAAATCAACAGCTCAGTCTCGTGGAAGTTAGAACAACTAAAATCACTTACTACACCTCAATCATCAATATCTTTATTTGCAATTTGATTAAAACTACCTATTTGCATTAAATAAAACAAACTTAATATTTTCATTTAAATTTAATCAAACTAATTGTTTATACTCTTAACAACAACATTTTTTAGATTTTATTCCAAAGATTTTTTTAATATTTTAACTAAAATTTTGGTAAAATATATATTAAATAAATAAAAATAAATAAATAAAAAACAAGAATATAATTTAATTCATTATAATTTACTCATTCCATTTTCAATAAACCTAATGCTCAGAATAATTTTTTTACAGTGGGTACCACTATAACATTAATTTGGTGCCATGAGTTTTGGAAATCAAAAAAGAAAAGTCTGGCATTCCCCTTCTCCAAATTGTTAGAAGTTAGACAGAGTGTCAAAAAGAATGTTACAGATCATGCTAAATATATTTTTCATCATGAATTAAGGTCAAATATTATCTTTGATGCATAATCATGAACAATGAGCGATAACAATTAATTCAACAGGCTGTACATTATCTAAAAGTTCTGCTATGGGGCCTTGCATTTACTCATCTTTTTATTTTCCTCAGTTACCTATGGTTTATGAGATCAAAACACACAAATGCACAAATTTTAGTGTTAAAAGCAGGTGAGTAGTAAATGCATTTCAGCACCATGGACAATTCCCCTCTCCCCTCTCAAATTTTAACATTTTCATAGTATACAGGTGCATCTCAATAAATTAGAATGTCGTGGAAAAGTTCATTTATTTCAGTAATTCAACTCAAATTGTGAAACTCATGTATTAAATAAATTCAATGCACACAGACCGAAGTAGTTTAAGTCTTTGGTTCTTTTAATTGTGATGATTTTGGCTCACATTTAACAAAAACCCACCAATTCACTATCTCAAAAAATTAGAATACATCATAAGACCAATAAAAAAAACATTTTTAGTGAATTGTTGGCCTTCTGGAAAGTATGTTCATTTACTGTATATGTACTCAATACTTGGTAGGGGCTCCTTTTGCTTTAATTACTGCCTCAATTCGGCGTGGCATGGAGGTGATCAGTTTGTGGCACTGCTGAGGTGGTATGGAAGCCCAGGTTTCTTTGACAGTGGCCTTCAGCTCATTTGCATTTTTTGGTCTCTTGTTTCTCATTTTCCTCTTGACAATACCCCATAGATTCTCTATGGGGTTCAGGTCTGGTGAGTTTGCTGGCCAGTCAAGCACACCAACACCATGGTCATTTAACCAACTTTTGGTGCTTTTGGCAGTGTGGGCAGGTGCCAAATCCTGCTGGAAAATGAAATCAGCATCTTTAAAAAGCTGGTCAGCAGAAGGAAGCATGAAGTGCTCCAAAATGCTTGGTAAACGGGTGCAGTGACTTTGGTTTTCAAAAAACACAATGGACCAACACCAGCAGATGACATTGCACCCCAAATCATCACAGACTGTGGAAACTTAACACTGGACTTCAAGCAACTTGGGCTATGAGCTTCTCCACCCTTCCTCCAGACTCTAGGACCTTGGTTTCCAAATGAAATACAAAACTTGCTCTCATCTGAAAAGAGGACTTTGGACCACTGGGCAACAGTCCAGTTCTTCTTCTCCTTAGCCCAGGTAAGACGCCTCTGACATTGTCTGTGGTTCAGGAGTGGCTTAACAAGAGGAATACGACAACTGTAGCCAAATTCCTTGACATGTCTGTGTGTGGTGGCTCTTGATGCCTTGACCCCAGCCTCAGTCCATTCCTTGTGAAGTTCACCCAAATTCTTGAATCGATTTTGCTTGACAATCATAAGGCTGCGGTTCTCTCGGTTGGTTGTGCATCTTTTTCTTCCAAACTTTTTCCTTCCACTCAACTTTCTATTAACATGCTTGGATACAGCACTCTGTGAACAGCCAGCTTCTTTGGCAATGAATGTTTGTGGCTTACCCTCCTTGTGAAGGGTGTCAATGATTGTCTTCTGGACAACTGTCAGATCAGCAGTCTTCCCCATGATTGTGTAGCCTAGTGAACCAAACTGAGAGACCATTTTGAAGGCTCAGGAAACCTTTGCAGGTGTTTTGAGTTGATTAGCTGATTGGCATGTCACTATATTCTAATTTGTTGAGATAGTGAATTGGTGGGTTTTTGTTAAATGTGAGCCAAAATCATCACAATTAAAAGAACCAAAGACTTAAACTACTTCAGTCTGTGTGCACTGAATTTATTTAATACACGAGTTTCACAATTTGAGTTGAATTACTGAAATAAATGAACTTTTCCACGACATTCTAATTTATTGAGATGCACCTGTATATGTCTATTTCAGTAATCTGGTCAACAAAATAGCAACTTGATAATTCTGTATGATTATGTCGGTAACACTTTACAATAAAGTTCCATTCGTTAACATTAGTTAATGCATTAGGTATCATGAACAAACAATAACCAAAATATTTTTTTACAGCATTTATTAATCTTTGTTAATTTTAGTTAATAAAAATACTATTGTTCATTGTTAGTTCATGATAGTGCATGAACTAACGTTAACTAATACAACTTTTGATTTTAAAAATGTATTAATATATGTTGAAATTAACATTAACCAAGATCAATAAGTGCTGTAAAAGTGTTGTTCAATGTTAGTTCATGTTAACTAATGTTGTTAACTAATATTAATAAATGGAACTTTATTGTAAAGTGTTACCATTATGTATACTGTATGTCTCCAGTATGAAGCTTTCCAAGTTTGCAAAGATGAGAGAGAAATTGTAAAAACTGTCATCTCAAAGTTGTTTCACAGCCAGACAATTTCCTATGCACCTGCTGTTTGCTTAGAATTTAACTATACTGAGTGATCGCATACAGCTGAACTTCACTTAAAATGTTTAGTTTATGAAAAGAACACTGTATGGTATTGTATGTTCAATAATAATGCATCTTACACACATACACTGTAAAGTAATTAATTGTATTGAGTAGGGAAAAATGAAATCATTCAAATTAGTTCAAATAAATTAATCTTGATGAGTATTTAGAACTTTCTCTTTCTTTTGAGTTCACGAAACTGACACCTTTTAAGTAACCCAAACTGTTTTATTGTTTTGAGTTTAATGAACTTAAAAAAAAAAATTTGGTTTGGTAAACTCAGATTGGGCAGGGGATTTCTTGTTCCCAGCACACTTAGCATGGGACTCGATAGGGAAAGTAAATGAACCATTGAAACATGAACGCAAAGGGGGAAACTTGTTAGTGTTTATTGTTTTGTTCTGTTGACATTTAGAAGAGTTTATGTTGGAGTTTTGGGGATTACCATAATGGTGAAGATTTGAGCTTGAGCTAATGTTGAGGACCGATACCCAAGTGTGTATCTTACTTATTGCTTTATCCATTATTAAGCAAGTCACTAGTCTGACTTCACTTGGGTGAATAAAGTGATGGAAATAACTGATTTGTGTTGCACAAAAAACAAAAAAAAACAAAAAAAAAAAACAATCTGGTGGGTCACTCAATGTTTAAAGTTAGGTGCCATCAAAATGTATTAGTTAACTTATTACATTTTTCAAGTTAAGAGCAATTAGCATGCATAAGTAGTACAAAAATCAACCGAACAGTTCCACACTCAAATTTTGAATTTTTTAACTTAAAAAATTTTATGTAACTGATTACCTTGTATGATATTATGCTTGCAATCAATTATAACCTGCTATTAAAGGTGGAGTAAGTCATTTTAATCCAATACACTTTGTGTCAAATTTCTCTTCACAGTCCACTAGCTGTCCGTTCTGTGTGTGCGCTGAAAAAAAAAAATCCGGTGTTTGAACACAGCCCTGGCTCTGTAAATGAGAAAATAAACAAAGTGGATCAGACAGATCCACACAACACTATTGCCTGTGCATGAATTTGGGGGGGGGGGGGAGGAGAGAGAGAGAGAGAGAGAGAGACTACCTGTCTGTTACCAGAGAAAGAGTGTTTTTGATTTAAGCTGGAAAGCAGACTTTTGGTTGAGTGCAAGCTGAAAAGTGATTTCTGTTTTATTTGCTAATAAAGACTGACCATGGAAACCGGATACCGCTTCCTCCTTAACTGTCTAACCTTTAAGCAATATTCATATATCCATTCTTTATATATTCATTTATGCAGTCATGTCATCAATATACTTGATAATACTCTAAATGTATGCAGGGATATTAAGTATTTCTTATTCAATGTTCAGTGACTGTTTTGTTACTCATGACACCTAAGTGCTTTGAATTAGTTATGGTTATTATAAAAACAGTTATGTCTTAAATAATACTGCTTATGCAGTTTTAGGCCTTGAATGTCGTCGAGACCCATGCTGAATGTGTTGTTTTCTCTGTCAGAACAAAAACATTGAGATAAACCAAGCTCGCACACAGATTTGCATTATATGTTCGGACAAATATCTTTTCAGTTCTTCTCTCCTCGCTCTCTGCAAAGACTACATATCTGAGGCCTCAGTCTATCTTAATCCTTTATTTTACTTAGTTAATTAGATGAGACAACATAATATAGACTTAGTTTAGGGGTTTTATCTTCAAGACCTGTTTACTCAATATTAAAAAAAAAAGTCTTAATTGTTTTGCATTTATTCAGTATTTATTATAATTGAATTTATTTAATTAAATTTTACCAATTAAAATTATTATTCCTTCTACACATCTTCTGAGTTATTGGAGTTATTTTCCGTCTGCTGGATCAGCCTGCACCAGTAAACACTTGTCATGTTTAATCTGAATATGGGGATGATTGATGAGCTTAATGAATAACTCAAAAGGGCAACAGGGGGAGGTTTTAAATTGAGCACTATATTGGTGTCATGGTCATGCCTTTCACATCAATTTTTATGTTCACTCAAAAAGTTACTTTCTTGACTGAAGAAATGAGCTACATGGACAGCTGACACCAACAGATGTTGACTGTGGTGAGTAACTTTTACTGATACGCTTTAATTTGTTTTGTCTTTTCAACAAATTGTTGACTTCACCATCTCTATCTATCTATCTGTCTGTCTGTCTGTCTGTCAGGTTTTTTTATATCTTAAAATGCATTGTAAATCAGAATGCACTTAACTCTGACAAAACAAAAAAAAAACCTAAATCATTTTTGCTTCCACTTTTTCACATTTTACAGTGTGCAATATGTCAATACACAGCTTTCAGACCAAGTTCAGTAATATAATTTTACTACAATATCTTTTGTCAGGTGAAGAATGGAAAAACACAATAAAGAGTTAGAGGCCTTAGTCATCTTCTTCATTCTGGGTATAATAATATCAAAGGATAAAGGTATTATTGCTGTACAAACATCATTTGTAACATTCACAATTTGTAACATTCATTCTTTATATACTCCTTAAATTTAGTTAAAGATGTATAAAAAATGAAATATGTTCGTTGTAACATTGATGCATAGATAGACCTTAGTTTGTTTTGATATTAAATTAACTCATTTTATACACAGCAAAGTTAAGCATATTTAAAAGAAAAAATAACTCATTTAAACCATTTGTTTCAATCTTACTTTTACCAGAAATAACTGAGTGTATTAAGAGCCTGAATTTCAGCACATACAGTATGTGTTTGTGTGCTAAAAATCTACTTTTTCACATCTAGGTTCTGTAAGTGCTTTGAGTCTGTGGGGAAAGGAGGTGGATTTCATGCAGAAAGACTGTGGCTACTGGCTGATTAAACCAGATCACTCCATTCCTGCCCTGGACGAGTTCACCGTATGTGTCAACATAAAGCGACAGATCAGTAACTCGCACTGGACCGCGTTCATGTATCTGCACCCTGATAATAAACAGATAGAGCTAGGGCTGAAGGGTCATGGATTAGATCTCTATACCTTGATGTTTGGGAAGGTCTGGTCCACACCTTCTGTGGTATCCTTGCATTACTGGCACTCAGTCTGCATGGCCTGGTCCAGATCCATGATTGAACCTAAAGTCTATGTCAATGGGACCAGGGTGGCCTTAAGACCAGAGAACAAAGGAAAGTCTTGGTTCCCTTACAGCTGTAGTTTGGCCCCAGGTGGCACTCTGACTTTAGGTGTGGCACACTATTTTGTGGAGGGAAAGATGGTGTTTGAGTCAGGCACTGAACTGAAGGGTAGTTTAAGTGTGTTCAGGGTTTGGGGAAGAGCACGCAGCGCTCAGGACATATCAGCGATGGCTTGTACCGATGGGGATGTGCTGCACTGGGAGGCCCGAATTTGGGACAAAGGCCAAGACTGTCAGCCTGTACCAGACAATATGCTACGGTGTGGTAAGGGATGCAAACAGACACAGCACAGAAAGAGCACATACATACTTCATGCTGGATATGTGAAAAAATCGTTACGTAATGATGGTTTTGTAAGGTACAATGGGGCCAAGGTATCGCTTTTTTAAAAAACTTGTACGACCACGTAGTATTATTGAATCAAGCCCAATTTGTATTAATTTTTTTATGTTCAGAAGGCAAATGGAGGAAAAATCACCAAGTCTTGTACTGCTCAGATAAAGGAAACCATTTTTATAAAATTTTACAAAATGTATTTCGGTCAGAAATGACCGAATACCATAGGAGGGTTAAATGTTATATGAAATTACAATAAATGTTTATTACATTAAATAAACAATATTATTTTACAGCATTTATTAATCTTGGTTAATGTTAATTTATTAAAAAATATTGTTCATTGTTCAACTATGTTAGTTCATAATGGATTAACTAATGTTAATGTATACAACTTTTAATTTTAAAATTATTAGTATATGCTGAAATTAACATTAACCAAGATTAATAAGTGCTGTTTAAGTGTAATACTATTTCAAATGTTGCTGATTTAATCCCTGAAGCTATCACATATATTTTCAGACAAAATACCTGTTTATGATTTTTGATTTTGCTCAAATGTATTAAATCAATTGTTTTTCAGGAACTGTCGAATAAGTGAACAAATAGCATTTGGGGTATTTCTGTTTACCCACAGTAATTTAAATCAAAAGAAACTTCTTGCACTATTTATTTTAACACAAATTATATTGCAACATCAGTATATTCATATATATTCATAAAAATATTGTCATTTATTTTGAGATCACAAAAGTTTGAATTTTCCTATAGCACAGCTTTTAGCTCTGTTCGTCACGAAGTAAATTTTGTAATTTTTTATTGTGCAATTCATTTTTGCTTAATTAAATAATTTCAGGACACATAATACTGTATGCATGTGTCTACCCTTTATTGGCGTCTTTTATATATGATACAATATCCTCATGTTCCAGACTGGCCTTTTTATGAAGTTAAAGTTGTGTTTATCATCCTTCGCAATGACGGAAACAAAACAAACGTTTACGACGCTCGAGATATTGCACATCAGTGGGTGAGCTACAGGACACACAAAACACTGTATTGCTGCTACCACAAAGACTAAATGTAAATTAAATAAAGTATATGTGCATGTTTTCCCCTCTCCAAGTTGAGAAAGGTGTTGCCAACAGAAATGAATTTGCATAAAGTCTCAGTGTCTCCTTTAGGAGGGTAAGATCTTGTTTTTGGTTCTAGCACAAAATCATCTTGTTTGAAATGCATGGAGTAGAATTGTTTTTGAGGCAAGAATCTAAGCTTTACTGTCATTCTGTTTCAACAGCTCTCTTATGCGCTCCAGTGGAACTGCAGAGGTGTGTTAAGACTAACTCTATTTTCTATGCAAGTTGAACAAAAAAATTAAATGCTCAATAACTAACCAGATCAATTTCTCATTTCACCAGGACACTATAAAACTGAGGGCCACCTCCCCTGGAGTCAGCCAGTGAGAATCTCTTCTAAATTTCTTGTTTCTCTTACCCAAGAAATTTAAGTACCAACTAATTTAATAATTAAAAGCTAAATCATCAAAAATGCTTGTAATACCTTTCATGCTTGACAAAGCCATCATACTGTTATTCTACAGACTTTTCGTTTTTTTTTTTCTTTTTTTTTTTCCGTTTTTCTAAATCCCTAAAACAAGAACAAAATTATCAATTACTACAGTCCTACTAGAGCTTTTAAGCTACATCCACCAAACTTGGCACAGACCTTCAGACTGTTGTGGGTTGTGTTGCTATATCTTTTCTAACTGATCTGAACAACTGTTTTCGCACATTGGACCATCAGATATCCTAAACATCCCATATGCATTGACAGAATCTTCAAATGGACCAGTGGAATTCTCGTTTATTCAAAATCCATCTGTCAAAAAATTCAAATGTAAACAGTCATACACAATGCCTGCCATATCATTGGTTTTAACCAAAGTCTTTCTAGCAAGTCAGTCCACTGGCGACCATCTTTTGAACACTCTGGGGCAGCTATTTGTCTGTGTAAACAAGCGGCATGCAAGTGCAGCTCCTATCTACTTTAATGGGGAACGGTTGGTCGGTTGGTCAAGATTATGATCAAAGAACATTTCAAATCAGCAGTAAAATCTTACAGCACTGTTATCATAAATTACCATCATAATTCTTTACCTCAGATTATGCAAAAAAAAAAAAAAAAAGGGTTGTATAGCTAATGCGCATGCGCATTCTCGAGTTGATTGACAAATGATGTCTGTATTTAAAAGGCAATTGGCTCTTTTGCCTGTAAAGCGGGACTTCCTCTCTACATATGCTGACCTTTCTAATTTCTCCAATTTATTTTAATAGAAGTGGCCCATCTCTGCTAAGTAGTCTCTGCTTTCATTTACAATACAAAGTCTATCTTTCTTTCTGAAGGTCAACTTTCAGAAAAGGCTTTGTCTAGACAACAATAAAGTTTGTCTTGACAAACTTCACCTATCTAGTTTGTTAATGTCATCCTTCTCTTTACAGGTTTGACTGCTTGGCTCACCTGAATGTGATTCCTACTGATGATGTAGGAAAAGTGCAGGATGTTCTCTCTAAGATCCTGATGACGGGTGACACTTTAAACTGCTGCAAGCTGATTACAAATCCTGACTTTATCTTCATATACCCTCTTGGTAATAAATTGGTCGACATTTCTATTTCAAGCTGATTTGGGAACACTTCACAAAAACTTCAACAATTATAAGAGGCACTTCCCAAACTGTAAACATATAATGTCCATCAGCAAAGACGAGCATGCATTTTATGTGGCTAACAAATATAAATCCATACATATGTCTGTTTTAAATTCACAGATTTTGTTCTTTTCACTTTATTAGAGGATCTCTTGCCTGTCCCACACACAACAGTAACTGGGACTTTGCCACATACGACTAAGAGACCAACGACTACAACTCTTCAGCCGATGTCTACAACTACAGAGATTGTTACGACTCTAAAACCAATATCCACAACTAAGGAAGCACTTCTTTCATCCTCAACTGCAACAAGTCTGTACAAGAACTGTGTATCTATATTTGTCTTATGGATTGTAATATGCACAGAATCTTAGCAAATTGCTGTTCTACATTCACACACAAAGTTCTTTAAATGTATTTTTGTTAATTGTTTTTTAAACAATCCCAACCCCAGCAAGTCCTTTGACAATTAAAGAAGCATCTTCGGGGGACTGGGTAGCTCAGTGGTAAAGACGCTGGCTACCACCCCTGGAGTTCGCTAGTTCGAATCCCAGGGCATGCTGAGTGACTCCAGCCAGGTCTCCTAAGCAACCAAATTGGCCCGGTTGCTAGGGAGGGTAGAGTCATATGGGGTAACCTCCTCGTGGTCAATATAATGTGGTTCATTCTCAGTGGGGCACGTGGTGAGTTGAGCGTGGATGCTGGGGTGGATGACGTGAAGCCTCCACATGCGCTATGTCTCTGTGGCAACGCGCTCAACAAGCCATGTGATAAGATGCGCGGGTTGACGGTCTCAGACTTGGAGGCAGCTGGGATTCATCCTCCGCCACCTGGATTGAGGTGAATCACTACGCAACCACGAGGACTTAAAAGCACATTGGGAATTGGGCATTCCAAATAAAAATAAAAAAAGAAGCATCTTCAACAGCAACAACATCAAGTCTGTAAAGATGTACTATCCATACCTCGTCACATGAGAATTCATCACAATAATACGAACAAGCATTCAGAACATGGAAGTGGCTTAATTCTGTATTACAAAACAGGGCACGAGGGATGCTCCTCTCATTTGTGGGTGTATAACTCGTACGATTTCATTTGAATGAACTTACACGAATGGTACGAATTCACCACCTCATAGTATTGTGACTAATTCTCATGAGATCGGGCTGATAGATTCATACAGTGACAAGAAAGTGTGTGTTAACACTTTGGAATTACCTTCATTTAAGTATAAATCTGTCTTAAAATCTGGTTTGATCTTCATTTAAGTTACAATAATGAACAAACACAATCAGTTTTAACTAATAACACACACATTTTTGTATTGTCCTTGTTCAGTACATATTGAATACATCATTCAAACATTCACAGTGTAGGCTGGAAAAAGTATGGGAACCCCTAGGCTAATGACGTCAAAAAAGTAATTAGAGTCAGGAGTTGGCAAACCTGCCATCCAAATCGTGAAAAGAGATTAGAGGTGTGGGCTAGAGCTATTTTGACTTCAAATATTTTGAGTTTGCTATTCACCAGAAGCATCTGCTGACGTGGACCATGCCTCGTAACAAAGAGATCTCAGAAGACCTACGATCAAGAATTGTTGCTTTGCATAAAGCTGGAAAGGGTTACAAATTTATCTCAAAGAGCTTAAATATTCATCTGTCCACAGTTAGACAAATTGTTTATAAATGGAGACGATTTAGTACTGTGGCTACTCTCCCTAGAAGTGGCCGTCCAGCCAAGATGACTCAAAGGGCACACCGCAGAATGCTCGTTGAGGTTAAAAAGAACCCTAGAGTGACAGCTAAAGATCACCTTTACACTCCATAACATTACTAGTAAAATGTTTTGTGGACTGATGAAACTAAGTTGTTTGGAAAGAACATGCATCACTATGTATGGCGTTAAAAGTGCACAGCATACCAACTGAAGCTCAGTAGAAGTTGGGTGATGCAGCAGGACAATGACCCTAAACATCGAAGTAAATCCACTACAGAATGGCACCTTTTGGAGTGGCCCAGTCAGAGCCCAGACCTTAACCCAATAGAGATGCTGTGGAATGACCTCAAGAGAGCCGTTCACACCAGACATCCTAAGAATATGGCTGAGCTGAAGCATTTCTGAAAGAATGGTCCAAATTTCCTTCTATATACGTTGTGCAGGTCTAATCCGCAGCTACCAGAAACACTTGGTTGAGGTTATTGCTGCCAAAGGAGGATCGACCAGTTATTAAATTCAAAGGTTAACTTACTTTTTCCACAGCACTGTGAATGTTTAATGGGATGTGTTCAGTAAAGACATGAAAGATTATAATTGTTTGTGTGCTGTTAGCTTAAGCACATTGTGTTTGTCTAGACTTGTGACTTTGATGCTGAGGTATATGCAATTATATATACACACCCAAAGTTCTCTTCATCTTTTCAGCAGTCTTTACCACCAAACCACCCTTGAAAACAAGTTCAACATCATCTTCTTTGACTGAAAAAGAAATTGTTTCATCTTCAACAGCAACAAGTTCACACAGTATGTGCAAACATATCTCTCTTATGAGCTGTAATATGCATAAAAACTGAGCAAGATTCAATTATATATTCACTCAAAGTTCTCTTAATGGCTCTTTCTTCATCTTTTCAACAGTCAGTACCTCCATACCAATGGAAACAACCCGAACAGAAAGTTCATCGACAATTAAAGAAATAATTCTTTCATCCTCAACAGCAACAACAACATTAAGTCCATACAGTATGTGTTTCCGTATCTCTATCATAGATTTCAATAAATATACAAATAAATACAAGTATAAAGGTATCAAAATGCTCTGAACGTAACTCTCTATCTCTTCACTAACAGTCACTACCTTCATACCATTCATGGAAACAACCCTAACAGAAATTTCCTCAACATTTAAAGAAGCTATTGTTTCATCTTCAACAGAAAGTCTCTTCTTAACAAAGACAACCACATGCCCTTCTCCTGATGGCTCAATATCAGGTCACAAATTTGTTCTTAATTCTTGAGACACTGTGTACAGTAACAAGGTTTACAGATTTTCATTGTGCTATATAATATTTTTTTCTCAGACATACACTCACTGAACACTTAATTAGGAACACCTGAACACCTACTTATTCATACTATTGTCTAATCAGTCAATTGTGTGGCAGCAGTGCACAACATAAAATCATGCAGATACGGGTCAGGAGCTTCAGTTAATGTTCACATCAACCGTCAGAATAGGGAAAAATGTGATCTCAGTGATTTCGACCTTGGCATGATTGTTGGTTCCAGACAGGCTGGTTTGAATATTTCTGTAACTGTTGATCTCCTGGGATTTTCACGCACAACAGTCTCTAGAGGTTACTCAGAATGGTGCCAAAAACTAAAAACATCCAGTGAGCGGCAGTTCGGTGGATGGAAACACCTTGTTGATAATGGCCAGTCTGGTTCAAGTTGACTGAAAGGCTACAGTAACTCAGATAACCACTCTGTACAATTGTAGTGAGCAGAATAGCATCTTAGAATGCACAACACGTTGAACCTTGAAGCGGATGGTCTACAACAGCAGAAGACCACATTGGGCAATTTATAAAGACCATAGTATTCCTAATAAAGTGCTCAGTGAGTGTATATTAAATAAAATCAATCTCATCTTTACCAAAGGTTTACTTACCACAGTGCCCATATTTAACAATATATCTTCTCACAAAATAGACAGCTTTTTTAAGGTCAACCTCACTGTGACTATAGAGGGCCCAGATAATAATCCCGAGAGCATAATTAAAACCTGGGTAAGATATAAAAAAGTAAAATATATCCTTTATTGAAATATCTTTAAAGCAAGTTATCTTTCTAAGTATCACGTTTGATTTGTTTTTATCGTGTCTACAGCTTTACAAAACTCTCTCTAGTGAAGAAATATTTGTGTTGAACTTCAAACTCTTGACCCCCTTGACACATGGAAGAAAGCGGCGGTCGGTCTTTTTATTTTATTAGCGTTGTTATTATATATATACTGTATATAGAGAGAGAACAGACAAACTAGAGAAATTTTCTTAAACCTGCATTTCTACTCTGTTTTTGCAGCGCAGACAAACATACACCATCCAAAGCAGTAGAAAAGGTTTGTGCTTTTCAATCAAATGTTGTCTATCTCACCACCTCATTTTTTGTAATCTCCTCATGTGTGATCTTCTGATCTTTTGGTCTCATTCATTTGTCTTACAGCATTCCCTGCTCTTAATAACAAGGTGAGAATTTCAGTACAAGACATAGCTCAGCAAAGACTTTAAACATGAGTTAACAACAGAACTGTAGTGAAAGCACTAGATGATGCTGTCAGGAATTGTTCACAATTAATGTGGTTATCTGATGTAGAAATCTTCTTTGTTCCCAGCCATAGCTGTGTCTTTCAAGCTAAGGTTAAAACTTCCTCAAACATTGAAGAGACACAGCAACAGATTCATGCATTTCTGGACAAACCTTACACCAGTGGAGCAATCAGCTTGGATGCCCAGCCCGAGGACATTTTGATTTCTCATATAGGTATGTACGGTATCTGAAGGGAAGGGAAATATATACATAGCTATTCAAGTATCCATTTTCAAGTGTATTTTTATTACAGTCTCATAGAAAGATTGTAGTATAGACAGAGACATGAGCAAAGATAGATGTAAATTATCTATTCATGTACAGAGTTCTTTGAATGTAATTCTTAATTTCCAGAACCAGGTTCATGCACTGAGTACAATCATCAGACCAGAATGGGGCTTTTCCACTGGTCCCAAACTGAGGTTGAACGCGTCGCCTGGCATTCCTGTGAGGGGAACCCAGAAAATACAGCAAATAGGAAATGGTAAGAGTCTTTCTCCTAAATGGTAGATACTAATTGATGCAACATACCTATTACAACCCAAATCCAATTGGTCGGCCAAACAGATAGTACCATCCCAAACATGCCATTGGTTGAGTCAATGTTGCTGTGTCAGGCTGCTAAAAAAAAAGTAGACTTATCGGAGCCAACCAATAAATTACTTACTTATTTTTTACTGCATATTAAGCTAGAATATACAGTACTGTGCAGAAGTTTTAGGCACTTGTGAAAAACTTTCAAAGCGAGGATTTCTTAAAATAATAATTACATAAATAGTTTTCATTAATCAATTAACGTCATACAAAGTCTAGTAAACAGAAAAAGAGCTAAATCAATATTTGGTGTGAACACTTTTTCCTTCAAAACAGCACCAATTCTCCTACTTACACCTGGACAGTTTTTCTTGGTTGTTGGCAGATAGGATGTTCCAAGTTTCTTTGAGTATTCACCACAGTTCTTTTATTTATTTAGGCTGTCTCAATTACTTCTGTCTCTTCGTGTAATCCCAGACTGACCCGATGTTCAGTGGGGGGGGGGGGGGGGGGGGCTCTGTGAGGGCCATGCCATCTGTTGCAGGGATCCCTGTTCTTCTATTCTATTATATTTGCAAAAGTAATGTTTGGGAATATAAAATGTATATTTCCTATTGACACACTAAAGTAGCAGATATAAATAACCATCTTAAGACAAATGTTTTTGGAAAGCATCTTATGTGCCTAAGACTGCACAGTACTGTTTGTAAGTATTTTAACATTGAAAAATTACACACTTTAGCTTAAAAAACAAACAAAAAACATTTCCAGTTCATCAGTTGCCTGCCGCTTCCTTAGTGATATCTGAATTCAGCAGCTTAATGAGATATTGATGACAGAATATAATCATTGAACACTCCACTGTCAGGGTTATTGCCCCTACTCACTAACTCTAAAAAAAGGAAGCTATCTAATTTGAGGGGTTGTTGTAAATCAATTAGTCATGTGTATGTTGCAGATAGTAGCATATATTACAGCAGAAGTGTTTGTAGGATCAATTTCATTGCAGAGGTTAAGCAATCATTGTGTGATTTCACATTGTACCAGTCATTCCAGGTTTATTTACAACCATAAAATTGATGTACAGGTTCTATGAAAACCCTACAGAGAGTATTATATAACATTGTGTATTTTGGAGCGAAGCAGTACCGAACAGTTTGCAAGAAATTGGAGAAATGTATCCAAATTATTCAAGGTTTGATAAGTTTATCGACTGATGGTCACCACTTCTTCCACACAGTTCACTGGGGGCTGACTCTAACAAAGCTCACTGGATCGCTCCAGACTTGGGACGATGCCAGGTTGTGGTCAAGAGTCTGAAAGACCTGGAAGACATTACAGTTACTAATGGTGAACCTCTCTCAGTATTCACTTTAGATACACAAGCATTCTCTTCAAATCTAGCTCTTTATGTTTTCCAGCATTTGAACTGCAGTATACATAAATACGTCTTGAAATGGATCTCAATCACATTAAAGATTTGTAATTAGCGATAATTTACATAATCTGCGTAAACATATACCTTTACCACAGTCATATTATGCTGCATCTCAGAAACTAACTGTGAAAGTGTCATAAAAACAAATGTGAGATGAAAAACAGATTAGGTTTGCTGTGATGCTCTGTTGAGTTTAAAATCAATGAAAGCTACCTACCTATCCTAAACCTTAAAACTAATCCTAATCGATAGTGTCATAAAAGCAAATGTGAGATAAAAAACATAATTGCTGTAGCAACCCCATCATTTTGTGGTGCTTCTATGACACTGTCGGCTCACGTGTCAACTCACATGCTCTTCAGGACTGCTAACCCGGTCATTCGTATCACATGTGCAATGATCTATTAGTTGAGCAACTGCACAATTTGATTACATTCAAACAAGTTTGTAAATGTAGTTGATTATGTAATGCAAACATGAAAATGTATTGCCTTATAAGTCATGTGCTGTAGTAAAAGTGTTTAGATGTCATAAGATAGCGTTGTGTGAGAAAAAGGGTGATAAGTGTTTATGAACTGATCTGTCCTTGAAAATAAATAAAAGTTGTAGTTGTAGCGCCTTTAAAGTTTATTTCACCAAAAAACCGCCGCAGTATGTACAACAACAAGGAGCCACGTAAAAATATTTAGCAAAAATGTAGTTTGACAGAATGACATGCCCCTCCCTTGGATCATCGTCATCCTACTGACTCTTCCACGTTTGGAAGTGCTTAAAGAATAGCGTCCCTTTGGGTTAAAAAATCTGACTTATCATCACTCACTCACTCATCTCACTGAACATGTCGTTTTTATGGAAGGCCAAAGAGACAAAAATGTCTTTAGGCGTAAAGTGCATATAAGGCGATTTTCGTTTAATGACGACATAACATGTGTACGCATTATTGCGTCTAAACAGGCAATTACATCTCCAGACACCCTTGAGATTTTAGCCGTTCTGGAAAGCAGTTGTCTGATGTGTGGCTTGTGTGATTGCTTAAAGGTGCTGTAAGCAATTTTAGCCATTCTAGAATTTCCACAAAATGAGCTGGTGGATTAGGCATGGTAAAACCCCGCACTCCAAAAATACCAAATGAACTTTATTAAGACCGACAACAAGCAGAAGCGATTGTCAAAAACCACAGCAGCAAAATAGCACCCTCAACTGGCAACTGTTATGAACAACATGGCACAAAAATGGCATTAAGCCTCAATAAATGAGAATTTTTTGCTGCAACTGCAAATAAAATCGTCATTGGCTGCTGCCCGCAGACACATTTTTGTTTGCTATTAACAGAGTCTAGTGCTGCCACAGATAGTGAGATATCGCACAACTTATTTTATTAATATCTTTTAGGGAGTAAGAACTTTTTTTGCATAACCTTCCTTTCCATGAAAAAATCACTTACAGCACCTTTAATGCAGCTGATCAAGCATAGTGAATTTACTGATGGCTGACTGACTACAAAATCACTCAGGAAATTATGATCATTTAGCTGCAGTCATTTTTATAATCTTTTTGTCATTTGAATTAGCGCTGGTAAGTTTTCAGTAATGTGTAGTTGTTTAGTGGGCGAGAAATAAAGTCATATCAAGCGGAATCGATTCCAAGCTTTGGAGTCGATTCTCGATTCCCAGTGCCTCAGAATCGAAGAATACATTATTTTTGGAATTGATTACCAGCGCTTATTATACCTGGCCCTCACCCTCTCATCACAGTCCTTCTTTCACATAGCCCCTTTCACGGCGAGGACGGCAGATTCCCCTTTTTCTTTTTTCCGCTACCTACTTATAAGTGCACTTCATGATGATGAAAATCCCTTTGAGTGTGCGTCACATCAAGCTACAACTCTCCCCCCTGTAGTTACATACTTCCTTCCCTCTCAGGCCACAAGGGGGCCCGCATTAACTGTCTAATTGAGCCATAACAGCTGCCTGTGTCTTACTGGCAGCTTTTAGTATATTTAAAATAAATAAATAAAATGTAAAAAACACCTTGCTTTGCCGGGGTCCCCTGGTGGCTCGGGGGCCCTAAGCGGCCGCTTATAGCTAGAAACGACCCTGTTTATTATTTCAAATAAACGCCTCACCGAGGCCTGATGCCACACCCACTGTGTCTGTCTCTTGCTCACCCCACCACAGTAGGCAAAATAACACAACACGCCAGCCAGTAAATGATCAAAAAAATTAATCCTTCTTAAAAAAACATCATATGTTCTCCCCCCATAGAAAATGCAGTTGATATTCTGATCATGATAGAGGACTTGATACATGAGAAAAGAGTTCTGGATGAGTACGAGCTTTCAACGGTGCTGGATAAACTGGCCGAAGTGATAAACGTTAGTGTGATCACGCCAAAAGTAGGAGAGGCCATCATCAACATCACCTCTGACATCCTGGAGTCTGACAGCAACCTGCAGCCTTTCACTAATTGGTGTGTATGTCACCATAATGCAGAGTGTCCAATCTGTATGTGTCATTTAGTCTAATTGATGTGGTTACCGTAAATATACAGCACTAGCGGTTAACTGTTTTTACCAATGTAATATATTGTGTGTACATATACAATACATTATTAGATCTGATGTTATATGTATTCAATCCCTGTTTGTGTACAGCATTCTAAACATCACAGAGGCCATCGGAGACAAGATGTCAGGTTTCACTGGCGAGTCAGTCAATTTAGTAGCTCCAGCCATTGCAATATCAGTGGTCAATATTGACCCAGGAAATTTCCATAACCTCACCTTTGGAGTCTCATCTGCTAACAAAGACTCTTACCTTGAGGTGAGCACACCTACACAGCACCTTGATGAAACTAGGTGAACTTTATATGCACATGTACTGTACATCATGTACACACTCATAAAATCACATATAAGTTTTTTATACATAGAACTTGCTGTGTGTATCCCTCTCTCTATTGTATAATTTTATCTTTCTCTATATAATATAATATACATGTAAATTATAATGACCATCTGACTGTACATAATCACTCTTAAATAAATTAAATAAAACTGCATAATAAAATATAATATGTAATTTCACAGGTCACACAATCGCTGATCTATCATTGTTCTTATGCTGTAGATTTATATCAACCAAGAGCCTTTTAATGGTACAGTGGCCTTCATCTCCCTGCCCTCAATAATACAAGAAAGCTTCCCCATCCTCAATGACACCATCCCTCGTATTCAGTTTCAGTTTTATGGAGTTCCATCTCTTTTTCAAACAAAGGTAACCAAGTGTAACGATCTGTCCGTTTGTCTGATCACTTTGTGTAATATTATTTTTAACATGCAACTTGTGTGATTTTGTCTCAGGAAGAAATGAAAAAATTGAACACTTATGTGGTGTCTGCCAGTGTGACTAATGCCACAGGTCCCATTAAAAACTTAAAGGAGTATATTGTAATCACTCTGCACCATCTCAAGGCCAAGAGAGTAAGTACAGCTCTTATATGGCCATGACTAAAAAAATAAAATAAAAAATAATAATAAAACTGTCTTTGTTGTTGACAGCATGACCAGGATGTCCAGTGTGTTTTCTGGGATTTTAATAAGAATGGTAGGTCACTTCCTTTAACCACCTGAGACCCGAGCGTGGCTGCTGTGTGCATTTTCCACATACAGTATGTAGACAGCAGGACTCAGTTGTGAAATTTTAAATGTTAAAATTGTTATGGATAATATTCGTTACGAGGTAGAAGATATATGCAGATCGTGATGTCAGATCATTCACCTGGCCTGGTGTTCTGTCTATCAGTGCAGCACAACAATCACCAAAGGAAGCAGGAAAACTGTAATATCTGCTTGTTTAGGGTGACAATGCGTCCTTACCCAGAAGGGACTTTAAAAAAGTCAGACCGGGATTTCTAAATCGCCTTAAATGCCCAGGATTTGCTTGTTTTCACACTGAAGTGCTCTCTGTAGTCAGTTTAATTCTTTGTCCTCAAGTCGAACCCGTATCAGTTTAATTTTAACCTGCTTTGCTTTGCTTGTCTCACCCAATCTCAGCGCCCGCTGCACGTGTGATAGAGGGAGAGAGAGCGCACGCTCTTATTCAGCATGCGCTCTCTCTCTCTCTCTCTCTCTCTATATATATATATATCAGTGATAATCAGGGTTGGATAAGTTACTCTAAAAAAGTAATTAATTACTAACTACTAATCACTATTGTTTTATACAGAATTGTTCTATAGTCTATACAGTATTTAACACAATTACATCAGAAGTAACTGTAATTAAATTACTGAAATTAAGAGTAATCCCTTACTTTATTTTTTTCAATGAAAAAGTTATTAATTACTTATTAATGCATTACACCCAACACTGGTGATAATACCAAGTAATGGCCAGCATCGTCCAATCACTGCCAACCATGTTAAAATAAAATTATACATTATAAATTCTGAATCTACAGTGTGTACTGATTACTATTGTACCATGTCTTTCAAATATGTTGAGTGGTCCAAACATCATCTGCAGCCTGAAATGTAACTTTTGATAGGAAGTTAGGACTGATTGCACTTAGAGCTGCATAGAGCTGAATCCTAGCTATAGGATGCTCCCTTGCTCCCTGTTTAGTGAATGACTTAACCTCCAGTGTGCTGTCTATCTGCACTGGTCTCAGAACAGTTTGGAAAAAAAAATGTATTTCCATCCTAACTCCATATAAAGCCTCTGAAAGCAAAATTTTTCAGTGTACAAATGCACAGTAAATATAGGTGTGACAAGGTTAAGATGGGCAAGGAGGAGGCGGGAACCAGCTGAACAGTCAAAGTAATATTTAATTAAACAAAAAGACACAAAACACACACACGGCAGCTGCTTGTGGCTCTCTCTCTCAAACTGCTGCATCCAGCTCGGCCTTATCCCTCTCCTCGGCTGAATAGCCTGATTGGGGGCCGGCCGTGCGGACTCATGGCCCGGACCCGCCCTCCTCTTCATCACACTCCTCCCTCCTTTGCCTCAGGCTGGGGGAACCCCCGGCATGACGTACATCCCCAACCCCCCCTTCCGGCCACGCTTCCCCACCTTTCGAGACCTGGGAGGAAGATAAGGGGAGGGAAAAGAGGAGAGGGAAGGGGCAAGGTGGAGCGACAGTGAGAGAGAGAGAGGAGAGAAGAGAGAGGAGAGAAAAAAATTTGCTCTCCGGTTCCCCAACACACCGTCGACTGGTCCTCGACCACTCCTCCACCCTCTGGCGGACAACAGCTGCTCCTCTCCGGGCGGACCGGAACGAGTCCTCTGACCCCTGGCGGATGGAACACCCCTCCGCGTTCTGGCGGCCGGTAGCGAGCCCCTCCGCCCCTGGCAGCGGCTCCACGCTCCAAGCGGCCGGCAGCGAGCCCCTCCTCCCCTCACGGACGGTGGACGTTCCTCCGTGTCCAGGCGGCCAGCAGCGACTCCTCCATTCCCCGGCTGAGGCCCGTGCTGCTCCTTTGGGTGGACGGCAGTTGCAAGGACTCCACGACAGCGCATTCCTCCTCCTTCCCGGGTTTCGGCACCAATGTAACAGGGTTAGAATGGGCAAGGAGGAGGTGGGAACCGTCTGAACAGTCAAAGTAATATTTAATGAAAACTTAAAAATACACAAGCATAAACACACACACACACGGCATCTGAGTGTGGCTCTCTCTCTCGAACTGCCACATCCGGCTGCATTTATCCCTCTCCTCGGCTGATTAGCCCGATTGGGGGCGGGTGTGCCCGTCCCCGCCCTCCTCCTCGTCACAATATTTCTAATGAAAACTGTGCTATTGTACACATTAGTGCACATTGTGTTTAGCAGCGTTGCGCTTCGTGATAAATCGCTCAAATTAGCAAAAAAATAGCATATCGCATGAAACTAGAGACTATAATCTTTTGACTCTTAATTAGGTTTCTTACCAGATGTAGTTCTGTTGGCGTTTCTTCCAAAGACAAACTCCGCTGTGATCGGTGCCATGTTGTTTTGTCACATGACTCCATTCGTCGAAAGTTTAACCCTTTACTGACAGCCCAGAGTCTCCTGAACTGAGATCAATCAGTTTAAATTAAGTTAAATTATGCGTTGTGTATAGCGAAGCAACATCCACATATGTGTACGTGGGATCGCGCGAGGATTAGCAAACTTTTTAAAACACATGAAGACAAAAGTATTCTTTTCTACATTAGGTGCTTTATATGATCTAGTTTTTTATATGTGTGTTTGTGCATGTAGATGGCTATGGAGGATGGAACCCAAATGGGTGCTGGACATACAATGTCAGCAATGATTACACCACCTGTCTGTGTGACCATCTCACCCATTTTGGGGTTCTGCTGGTATGGTAGCATTTTGTGTTTAATAATTCATTTGCAGTTTAGCCTAATACAAACTGTCATTTGCTTAATATAGCAATATAAATATTATATAAATATCCAAATTAACTTGATCATTTAGCACTTTGGCCCTTAATAATCAACTTCAATACTTAACTACCTGCTAAGCAATCTTCACACACAAATATATTCCATTTCTTTTGAGAAACTGTCTGACAAAAACATAGAAGCACATGTCTAATATGTCCACTAAACCATGAATTTCTTTGAATTATAGGATGTATCCAGAACTCCTATTGATGCAAAGAATGAGAAAATCCTCACTCTTATCACATACATGGGCTGTGGTGTCTCTTCCTGCTTTCTTGGGATCACAGTGCTAACATACACTCTCTTAGAGTAAGAGCTCTAAAGCCATAACACATCAACTGTTATTATGATCAAATTATTTGAACAAAAACACCTACCACCATTTTGCAATTGCTAAACAGAAATGTCTTTGATGTACTGTATATAAATACAATATACCTGTCAATCCCAATGTTTTACTATGATAATGGAAACGCCATATCATTTTTGTATTAGCAGTTTGTAATTATAATGCTATTGTAATTATTTTTGCATGGAAAAATGAGCAGGAAGCTGAGAAGAGACTACCCGTCCAAAATTCTATTAAACCTGTCCCTCGCTTTACTGGGACTCAACCTGACATTTCTGATAAACTCCTGGATCTCTTCTTTCGGGATCTATGGCCTATGTATTGCTGTGGCAACAGCCTTACACTATTTCCTATTGACTTCCTTTACATGGATGGGCCTGGGAGCTGTGAATATGTACTTTGCTTTGGTCAAAGTTTTCAATGTGTATGTGCCCTCATACATCTTGAAATTCTGTCTGCTTGGCTGGGGTGAGACATTTGTTTAGCCTGTTTAAACATCTAAAGACATATTTATCTCTTTACTTTATTTATTTTTATTTACAAACTATACTGTTTTTACACAGGGATTCCACTTATAATATGTGGCTTTGTGCTGGCCATAAAGAGAGATGCATATGGCATGATCATGAGTGATTCCCAGATGACTTTGGATGATTCAGATATGTTGTAAGTGATGTTCAACATTTACATGTTTGTTTTTACATTTTTTAATTGTAAGCATGAAATACTGTATGTTCCAGCAATGTTACACAATTCCAAATCTAGTCATTTGTCAAATAGATGTGGTCTTTTCTTTCTCAGCTGCTGGGTGCAAGATGATGTGGTTTTCTATGTGTCAGTGGTGAGCTACATAGCTCTCATACTGCTCTGCAATGGCTCCATATTCTTAGTGGTTCTCATCCAGATACGAAACATGCAAGTCAATCAGCCAGCAGGCACTCGTAGTGACCTCTTGAAAGACCTGCGGGCTGTGGCGAGCCTTACCTTCCTATTGGGTCTCACCTGGGCTGTGGCTTTTCTTGCCTGGGGTCCAGTCAAAGTGTTTCTCCTCTACCTGTTCTCCATACTCAACAGCCTGCAAGGTAGGAGAGAGTATCACTTAAAATGACTTTAAGGACAGTTTTGTGATCCATTCCGGTTGTCATTAACACTGAATATTATGATTTGTTTCAGGTTTCTTTATTTTTGTCTTCCACTGTCTCATGAAGGAAAATGTACGCAAGCAATGGAGAGTACATTTATGCTGTGGAGTTTTCAAGCTGCAAGAGTATTCAGGTAAAGCACAACTTTCTTAACCTTCCTCGGCTGTTCGGTCATTTTTAACCATTTGCAGATTTGTTTTTTCCTAGACATGCAATCTAAACATATGAAAAAAAAAAAAAAAAACATGCACTTGATTCGATGAGTCCAAGTCGTCATAAAAAAAGCAACACCTTATTTTTTCACCAGATGTCAGCAATCTGTCCCCAATATGACACATTCTTACATTTTCTTCATGTTTCAACTTATAGAGTTTAACTGAAGTGAAGTTAATATAAATTTGCTTATTTGCATATGCAAATGAATGATGTAATTGAGACATTAACAGGTAAGTAAGATCTAAATAGCATAAAATCCCAAGAGAAGTGCATAATTTTATTGTTATTACTTCAGGGAAGAAGAATTGTTATCTTTTTTTCCCAATAATTTAAAGTTACAACTGTACTGTTTAAAAAAAATGACCCGTGTCAACCTTTATTGAACAGCCTAGGAGGATTAATCATTCAGTAATATAACACACACATGCAGAAATAAAAAGTACTTTTAAAAAATATGTTTAAAATGTCCAAGATGACTGCCATATCAGCCAGCTTAACATAAAAACATATCGAATGCACCTTTAGCGCAACAAACAAGCACTAACTTCTTGATTGTTTTCAGAGTGGAGCCAAACTGCAACTGTCGGTCCCAAACCCAAACCCAATCCACCAAATAAGTTTCCCTTAATAGCATCTGTGAGATCCATCAAGTCTAATTCAACCCAGAGCTCATCAGTTTCCTCAGAATGCAGCCAATGGCAAGTGTCTATTACAAGACCTGACCTGGGTAAGAAACTATGACAGTAGCATAACCAATATAATATACTCTAATTCCATACATTTTAACATAATCTTCCATTTTCTTGTACTTACTTTTGCCCATGACAGGTTGTGTATATGAAAACAGTTTGGTAATCCCAAGAGCCAGGGCAGGACTGTCAGCGCCCTCAGTCACAGGAAGTGGACATTAGTTTCTCTCAAGACAGTGAAAGAACTGAACATTCACAGACATTTAGCAAAAATAAATGAGACCATTTTTTTTGTTTCTCATAACAGTTTTGTGGCACATCCTATATGGAAACGTTCAGTTTTAAAAATTACACTTGGTTCCTCTGGTAGAAAAGTAAACCATGTTGTAGAAGATAAACCTTTCATAGATCCTCAGATTATATCCTACATTATAATCTTAGGCTTTGTTGTTGCATGATATAACAGTAAAGTTGTAAACAGTAGACAAACATGTTGTTGTATCTTAAGCAAAAACAAATTTAAATTGTCAAGCTTGATTGGGATTGATTCATTGTACTAAGAAAAAAAAATTACCTGTCAAATCAAATTATATTTCAATATAATATCAAATGCAAACCCCATTATATTAAATAATGTTTAATCCTCCTATGGTATCATGTAATTTTTTTTTACCTTAATACAGTATTAAAATGTAATGGAAAAAGGTTTCCTTTATCTGAGCAGTACAATAATTGGTGACTTTTCCTCCATTTGCCATCTGAACATGGCATAATTCTAAGTGGCCTAAAAAAAAAGTGACACCTTTGGTATTCACGGTCAAAATTGACCGACCACTGAAAATAATTGGGAGAGACAAATACAATCAATAAATCAGAATCAGAATTAGCTTTATTGCAAAGTATGCAGATACAGAAATTACAGGGTGAGACTCTAAAACATCCTCAGTGCAAAACATACACACCCACTCACATACACAAACACACTTGCACACAAGAATCAACTGGTGAGACTTTAACACAACACTTTTTTTTTTTTTTTTACATTTGTCAAATAAAACCAATAAATCAGCGACAATGCTAAGCATACACACTCAGAAATGAAGGATTGAGAAGATAACACTCATAATGCAGAACACACACACAGAGAGAGAGAGAGAGCGAACCAGGGCATAAATAAGTAGAGCTCTACAGCCATCTTTTGATCGATGTTGGCATTACAAGTCATCTGTTTTCCAGGTGATGACAGCAATCTGATACACTCACATACACACACATGTTTGCAAGATACATTTTTAGTATAGAAAGTTTGTAATTGCAAAATGTTTACTCCGATTCTTCTGTATTATACTCTAACTGGATATTCAGAATTTTGCAGTTCATTCCTGTTTTTTATGTTAATTTTTTGACATTATTATGCATTTACTTTGAGTTATTACATTTTTATGTTTGAAATAAATGATTGGTAGAAAAATGCTTATTCTGTGTCTTCTCTTTGTAACACCATGGTCAGGTCTGATGACAAGCATAATGACATTAACTGTGAAAACGGACACTTCAAATCAATTTTAAAATGCTAAACTTTGACAAATAATAGTTTGATGATGTCTAAATATATATCCAAATGCATATCTTGTGATAAAACATAAAATTAGGTTACAACAAGCCATCAGACTTCACAGTAGGTGGCCACAGCCATCTACTGGCTGTTACTGGAATGACATGGTTTTCAAGTCATGTTATTTATATTTTGTTCACCAGGTGGCAGCAATCTGCCTCCAATATATGTCACATTCTCATATTTTCTTCATGTTTCAACATCTAGAAGTGTATGTTCTGAATTTTTTATTTTATTATTATTATTATTTTCAAAAATGTGCTTATTTGGGATGCAAATTAATGGTAACATTTAGAAATGTACATATAAGATCAAAATAGCATTAAACCCCAAAAGAAATTCCTAATTGTATTGTTCTTCAGGGAAGAAACTTTTTTATCATTATCATAAAAAGTGTTACACATCTAAACCTTCAGGTCAAAGATGACCGTGAATGCCAAAGGAAGGTGCCATTTTTGAATAACATAGAAGGGTTAAAACTTACCTCTGGAAAAAAATAAACAATAAACAAATGCATTATTTGCATTGTGAAAATGTGTCATTTGTTTTGTGAAAATGGTACATTTTTGAAAGCGGAACGTTAGAGCGGAACTAAACATGTTTGTGCAATAGTTGCATTCCGGAAGATTTAACACGGTGCATTTGTGCGCTGCCTTCAGAACAAAAAAGCAACTTTCAGGCATTTTTGGGTGCTCTGTGCTGAATAAAGGTGGGCTCTCTTTTAGTTTTCCTCAATGTAAAAACGTCAAAGCTATATATATTATTACAGTTCATCCTTCGTGTCAAAGCTAGACAGTGCGGTGCCATTGTCTCTCAATGTAGCCGATAGAAAAGCGCGTAAACACCCGCCGATCAGCATAAACGGATTGATATGTGTCTCATTATCAAGCAGACGTGTTGTAACTAAAGATAACTATCCTGGACTTAAAACAAATGAGTTTGCCAGATTTAATCAAAATCTTAATTCATAATGTATTATAACGGGATGTGGGTGTGTTGTAGCACAGAGCACATTGGAAGCCTCAAAACATACCGAACGGCCACAGGTCATTTTTGGTCATTTTCAAAAAATGTTTACATTATCGACTTACAAAGTACTGACATTTTAATCTCAGTTTAGTTCAGTTTTAGCCCATAAGAGCTGAGGGTAAATGTTTATTAACATATCGTCATTTTTTTTATTCATAAAGGACAACTTGACTGTTGTTGTTCTTTATTTTATTATTTTATTTAGTTTGACGAATGAAGCAAGGATTGTAACACCAGTGACAAACTCTCCTAAAAGTTGAATTTTCCAAGATGTTGTCAATTGCATCACAAAACAAACACCACTGATTAGACTAAAATTAATAAATCATACCATTAAATGCATGTTTTTTTTTTTTTTTCAATAAAAATCTTTCAAATGATCACTAAACAATGTAACACCAATGACATATTTAAATGAACCATGTGGGGAAAAATTACAGTTAAGATGTAAATTAATAACCTTTTCAACATTTGAGCAGTCTCTTCTTCCTCTGAACTTTGACATTGTAAGTTATTTTCTGAAATGTTTTTTTTTTTTTTATAAATGTTTTTAACATGGAAAACACCACTTAAAGGAATAGTTCACCCAAAAATGAAAATTAGCTGATAATTTACTCACCCTCAGGCCATCCAAGATGTATCTGAGTTTCTTTCTTCATCAAAACAGAATTTAAGACTTTTAGGATTTCATTTCAGGCCTCCTCCTCTAAACAATGCAAGTGAATGTCCTCCATTTTTTGACGGTCCAAAATGCATATTTAGAGTGCATCAAAATAATCCACACGACTCCAGTCGACAAATAAAGTTCTTCTGAACGTAAACGATTGATTATTTTTAGAAACAAAACAATACTTATATACTTTTTAACTACAAATGTTCACTTCCGTACATCTCTGTGACGCGCGCTCATGAGAGGGATGACGTAAGCTTGTTGGTAATGTTACGCGTCACGTGGAGGAGGAGGCAGGAAGCGCGTCATTGTTTACAAGTGAAACTTGTGCCGTTCACAAACCAAAACAGTCCAAAACAATATAAAATAAATCATTTCCAAATAATAATAATTAAAAAAAACCAATGTAAACGATGATGCGCTTCCTGCCTCCTCCACGTGACGCGTAACATTACCAACGAGCTTATGTCATCCCTCTCATGAGTGAGCGTCACAGAGATGTACGGAAGTGAACATTTGTAGTTAAAAAGTATATATGTAGTGTTTTTTTTCTAAAAATAATCAATCGTTTGTGTTCAGAAGAACTTTATTTGTCGACTGGAGTCGTGTGGATTATTTTGATGCACTCTAAATATGCATTTTGGACCGTCAAAAAATGGAGGACATTCACTTGCATTGTTTAGAGGAGGAGGCCTGAAATGAAATCCTAAAAGTCTTAAATTCTGTTTTGATGAAGAAAGAAACTCAGATACATCTTGGATGGCCTTACGGTGAGTAAATTATCAGCTAATTTTCATTTTTGGGTGAACTATTCCTTTAAATTAAACAAAGGGATAAACATTCCTTTTAAATTATTTAAATGATTAATTACTTATTTTGTTTTGCTTTTTTGCACACTTGTTAAGCCTTGCACTAATGCTTGACCTGAGAAAAGAAAATGAGTAAAAAATAAACACAAATAACTGTAAATGTCATAAAAGTGGTGTACCAGATAAAGGGAACAAGGGTTCAGGCAATTGCCAGATCTAAATATATTTTCAAATTTTTAAAAAATAAAAATATAGAGTCAAACCGTTTCGTTTTGTTTAATAAAGGATTAGGTTATAGAATGATGTGTTTTAAATTGGGTTTTTTGACTCTTGAAATATTTTTAATGACTGAAAAGACATGTTTGCCATCATATTTTGATAATATTAGTTCCCTCTGTTTTCTTTCTCTTTTATCCCTTAATTTATTTTTCTCTAAAAGCATATTATGATATTATCTAGCCCAGTAACTATTTTACATTTCTGTTCTGTAGATGAGCGGGGACTCAGATGGTAATAAAGAGTTCCATGAACAGCTTCGTTTGCAGCAGCTGTATGGCCAGAGGGAAGAGAGTGGAGATGATCCATACACGTATGTCGATCCAGAGGATGGCACTGTGTATGACTGGGACCATGAAAAGAGGGCATGGTTTCCAAAGGTAAAGTATTAATTTTTCCATGTGGATCAGTGTTTTCTATTGAAGTTCACCGGTTAAACTGATTTATTTCTTTGTAGATAAATGATGATTTCATCGCAGCATATCAAGCAAACTATGGCTTCAATGAGGAGGGGGACCCTGATCCAGCTGCTGCAGCGCCTCCTGCCGAATCTCTCCCTGCACAGCCAGAGGCAGCCAAGAAGCCAGGGGAACCCAAACAAACAGAGAAACCCAAGAAACCTGAGGAGAGCTCTGACCAAGACAAAGCTGAAGAGGGAACGCAGAAAGGAGAGAAGAGGAAAGCAGATCCAGGTATGCCTAGGCGAGTTTTTCATAATCATTAATCTGATAAATGAATACAGATGATTATACTTGTTAACAATAATATTAAATTAAATGATGTATCTTGGGATTTACAGGCTGGTTTGAAGTTGAAAAGGATAAAAACACAAATGTTTATGTGACAGGTAAACACTTTTCCGACTTTTATATTATATCATATTATATTTGTCTTCAATGTTGATCACAAGTTAGTATCTGTGGTTTAGCCTTAGGACTCCCCCTAGTGGCCATCACGGCTTTCAAATCCTTTTTTTACTTTCAGTGTTTGCTGGTTTAAATGGAAAATCAAATATTTATTTGTATTTTATTTCTGCCAGGTCTTCCTCCAGACATAACTCCTGATGAGTTTGTAGATGTTATGTCCAAATGTGGAATTATCATGCGTGATCCTATCACAGAGGAATATAAAATTAAACTCTACAAGGACAAGGATGGGAACCAAAAAGGAGACGGACTTTGCTGCTACCTCAAGGTTGGCCGTTATAACAGCTTAAAGGGATAGTTCACCCAAAAATGAAAATTCTCTCATCATTCACTCACCCTCATGCCATCCCTGATGTGTATGACTTTCTTTCTTCTGCAGAACACAAAGATTTTAAGAAGAATATCTCAGCTCTTTTGATACATACAATGCAAGTAATGGTGACCAACACATTCTGAAGCTCCAAAAAGTACATAAATGTTGCATAAAAGTAATCCATAAAACTCCACTGGTTTAATCGATGTCTTCTGAATGATCCTAGTAGTTTTGGGTGAGAACAGACCTAACAGACCTTTTTCCACTAGAAACAATATTTCACTCATTTTCAAGCTCAACTACGTTTCTTAGCCCCTGACACATGCGCAGAGCGCTAGGAAGTGTAATCACTTGAAAAGGAGTTAAATTGTATTTCTAGTTAAAAAAGAAGTTATATTTTGGTATTTTGGATTGCTTCAGAAATCATGGATTAAACCACTGGAGTCACATTTATGCTGCTTTTATGTGCTTTATGGAGCTTCAGAATGTGTTGGTCACATTCACTTGCATTGTGAGGACTTTCAGAGCTGAGATATTCTTTTAAAAATCTTTGTTTATGTTCAGAGAAGAAAATAAGTCATACACATCTGTGATGGCATGAGGGTGAGTAAATGATGAGAGAATTTTCATTTTTTTGGTGAACTATCCCTTTAATAGTATTTGAGTGAATAAAATAGAACTAAAATTATATTTCAAACTTCTACATATACATTCACATAGTTTTATAAATATACTGTATATATTAATATATATGCTTTCACATATACAGTAGTACACATGTATATATACAGGTGCATCTCAATAAATTAGAATGTCGTGGAAAAGTTCATTTATTTCAGTAATTCAACTCAAATTGTGAAACTCGTGTATTAAATAAATTCAATGCACACAGACTGAAGTAGTTTAAGTCTTTGGTTCTTTTAATTGTGATGATTTTGGCTCACATTTAACAAAAACCCACCAATTCACTATCTCAAAAAATGAGAATACATCATAAGACCAATAAAAAAAACATTTTTAGTGAATTGTTGGCCTTCTGGAAAGTATGTTCATTTACTGTATACGTACTCAATACTTGGTAGGGGCTCCTTTTGCTTTAATTACTGCCTCAATTCAGCGTGGCATGGGGGTGATCAGTTTGTGGCACTGCTGAGGTGGTATGGAAGCCCAGGTTTCTTTGACAGTGGCCTTCAGCTCATCTGCATTTTGTGGTCTCTCGTTTCTCATTTTCCTCTTGACAATACCCCATAGAGAATCTGGTGAGTTTGCTGGCCAGTCAAGCACACCAACACCATGGTCATTTAACCAACTTTTGGTGCTTTTGGCAGTGTGGGCAGGTGCCAAATCCTGCTGGAAAATGAAATCAGCATCTTTAAAAAGCTGGTCAGCAGAAGGAAGCATGAAGTGCTCCAAAATTTCTTGGTAAACGGGTGCAGTGACTTTGGTTTTCAAAAAACACAATGGACCAGCACCAGCAGATGACATTGCACCCCAAATCATCACAGACTGTGGAAACTTAACACTGGACTTCAAGCAACTTGGGCTATGAGCTTCTCCACCTTTCCTCCAGACTCTAAGACCTTGGTTTCCAAATGAAATACAAAACTTGCTCTCATCTGAAAAGAAGACTTTGGACCACTGGGCAACAGTCCAGTTCTTCTTCTCCTTAGCCCAGCTAAGACGCCTCTGACGTTGTCTGTGGTTCAGGAGTGGCTTAACAAGAGGAATACAACAACTGTAGCCAAATTCCTTGACATGCCTGTGTGTGGTGGCTCTTGATACCTTGACCCCAACCTCAGTCCATTCCTTGTGAAGTTCACCCAAATTCTTGAATCGATTTTGCTGGACAATCATAAGGCTGCGGTTCTCTCGGTTGGTTGTGCATCTTTTTCTTCCACACTTTTTCCTTCCACTCAACTTTCTATTAACATGCTTGGATACAGCACTCTGTGAACAGCCAGCTTCTTTGGCAATGAATGTTTGTGGCTTACCCTCCTTGTGAAGGGTGTCAACGATTGTCTTCTGGACAACTGTCAGATCAGCAGTCTTCCCCATGATTGTGTAGCCTAGTGAACCAAACTGAGAGACCATTTTGAAGGCTCAGGAAACCTTTGCAGGTGTTTTGAGTTGATTAGCTGATTGGCATGTCACCATATTCTAATTTTTTGAGATAGTGAATTGGTGGGTTTTTGTTAAATGTGAGCCAAAATCATCACAATTAAAAGAACCAAAGACTTAAACTACTTCAGTCTGTGTGCACTGAATTTATTTAATACACGAGTTTCACAATTTGAGTTGAATTACTGAAATAAATGAACTTTTCCACAACATTCTAATTTATTGAGATGCACCTGTAGTTTCACATTTACAATAGTATTCTGATAATTAGTAGTAGATCATATTGAAGGGCTCCATTTGGTTGCGCCTGTCACCTGCAGAAAGAGTCTGTAGCCCTCGCCGAGCGCCTTTTGGATGAGAATGAGATTCGGGGCTACCGACTGCATGTGGAGGCAGCACGATTTGAACTCAAAGGTTCATACGATGCCAGCAAGAAGAAGAAAAAGAGCAAAGAGTATCGCAAGAAGCTTCAGCAACAACAAAAGTAAGAACCTGTTTGAATTTAAAGGCTCTGCTGAATTTTGTAGACAATTGTGGCACGAGGTGCAACAATCCTCTGCTTAATCTATCAACAGATTTTTAAAATTGCTATATATGTGACTAAGATTACTTTTATGTAACGATTATAATGATAGACAGCTGGACTGGAGGCCAGAGAAGGCCGGGGATGTTCGCAAAAGGCATCAAAAAGTTGTCATCATCCAAAACATGTTTCATCCCAGCGACTTTGAGGCAAGAGACAACCTCAAAACACACAGACGCACCCACAAACACACAACGAACTGCACATAATGTTGGTTAATGTAATTATTATTATTTTTATTTTTTTTGGCATCACTTTGCATTATGTGCCAAAAGACATTCTCTGGTATTGGACATGTATAAAGTTGATTACAGTTATGCATATGACTAGTAACATGATTACCAGTTTAAGAGCTACAGCATTGTTTAACTAATCTGTAACAGTGAAAAGTCTGTCTGTGTCAGAGAACACAGCAGGTCTGTCTGCATTCCTAATGTAGGTGCAACTGAAAGGCTCAAATGTGAGCAGGAATGCAGGTGTGGATCTGCAGTTCAAGGATCATCACAGTCTCTTTAATCAGCTTTAATGAATGAGGCTGATGCTTGTGACTAATTCTTCACCCCTTAATTTGTTAAAAACATATGCCTAATATAAGTAGACATAAACTACATAAAAAAGAATATACACTCACTGAGCACTTTATAAGGAACACTATGGTCCTAATAAAGTGCCCAACGTGGTCTTCTGCTGTTGTAGCCCAACCGCCTCAAGTTTTGACATGTTGTGCATTCTGAGATGTTATTCTCTCACTAGAGTTGTACAGAGCGGATATCTGAGTTACTGTAGCCTTTCTATCAGCTCAAACCAGTCTGGCCATTCTCCATTGACCGCTCTATTCAACAAGGTGTTTCTGTCCACAGAACTGCCGCTCACTGGATGTTTTTGGTTTTTGGCACCATTCTGAGTAAACTAGAGACTGCTGTGTGTGAAAATTCCAGGAGATACAGGTGTTTCTAATAAAGTGCTCAGTGAGTGTATATACACTACCAGTCAATAGTTTGGGCACACACCTATTCATTCTTTAATAATTCTGGTTTACACATTTTAGAATATTAAAGTATAAATATTAGCTTCTTCAAAGATTACAGCTCTGCAAACTCCGGTCATTCTCTCAACAAACTTCAGAACGTGAAATTATCTGGAATTTTTTTAAACCGTATTTATGGAGTTCCCATGTATGCTGAGCACTTATTTGCTGCTTTTCCTTCACTGTCTGGTCCAGATTTGTTTTAATTAAAATGTTTCTTATTAATGCAAACATTAGCTATTCATATTTGTTTACAGGTCAGAAGGTTTAAGATCAGGTAACAGACTGGTAGTGTATTCTGGTTTATGAGTAAAATAGCTGCATAATATGTGTTACGCAGGAGGATCCACTGGTGCTGAATGAGTACAGAGATGACCTGCGGACAGAATGTGAGAAATTCGGGCAGGTGAAGAAGGTCATCATCTTTGATGTAAGTCTGAATACTTCTCCTTCATAGCAGTACTATTATGTATGCAGCTTTTTTATAGAAACATTTTTCTAGAAACTTAAATTATATATTTACTAGTGCTGTCAGTTGATTAAAATATGTAATCGCATATTTTCATAATCACGATTAATCGCAGAGTTTGAAAGTGCTAAAATTTGACTCTATATATACTTATTTTCTCTTCAAAATGCATTTAGTTCCTCTTTAGAAAAGAAAACAATATAATATGTCATAATGTTTTATTAACTTTTTCCAAACAAAGCCTTCTACCGTATAACGATAGAAATGCATTAAAATATCACCAGTTCAAGTACTTTTAAAAACTTCTAAAACAAAAAAGTCTAAGTAGGAGGTTGACAAATGGAAAGAACTAGTCTCCATAGGTTGCATGTTCATTGCAATGGGTATTTAATTTCTTAAACCCTCATCCTCCACATCGGCTGGCAGGCTGTGGCAACAATTGTGAAGCCGCATTCACATGATTCAAACTTGGAACTCCACATGAAAAGAGCTGCAGCTGAAGAGAATGTTTTTTATTTTCTTTGAGCGCTGATACTGCCCACGTAATGGCACTGCCCAATGCGTCACCATGGAAAAACGCTGTTGCTTCACTCCTGCTTGTCATGTAAATGCGGCTTTAGTTTGTTGCGTGTCTTTGGCTTTTGGTGGATAGTTAAGACATGACTTGCTTCTTTGGTAATTAAATTAAGAGGTCCTTTCTCCATCACTTGATAATTTACACAGAATTAAACATGAACCAATGTCAAAATGGTAAATGTGTTCATCAAATTAACCGCATGCTTTTTGTGTCTTATCATGGGAATCAGAGGCACCCAGATGGAGTGGCATCCGTAGCTTTTAAGGAACCTGAAGAAGCAGATATGTGTCTGGCAGCTCTGAATGGACGCTGGTTTGGAGGGAGGCAACTATCAGCACAACTGTGGGACGGTGTAACTGACTACCAGGTAAAATACTTGGTCTTTTTAAAGCGGTCATATCATGAGGGAGTTTAGTGTACTATGACAACATTGTCATTTTCAGAACTCAGCTTTCAAAAACAGAAATCCGAAACAGTTTGACCACCAGGATCTTAAATTAACTTTTCCTTTAACCTCCTGAGACCTGAGTGTGATTGCTGTGTGCATTTTTTTATTTCCCTTTTTGATTTGTAACTAGTGGCACCTAATAAACAAGAAAAACCAAACATTTCTAGAGCAAATAGTTTTCCTAAATATTTATGTCCACATATGTGGACAGTGGGACTAAGTTGAAATTTTAAATAATACCAAGCTATAGAAAGTTTTTTATTACATTTTTTTATTATGTTTCCAGGAGTGTTGGTTATTCATGTTTTTGAGACGTTACAGAGATTACAGCTTATTTTCTGTTAATCTGAATAAATAATTCTGATTCAAAGGAATGGCCAGCATCATCTAATCACTCCAAACCATGTTAAAATAAAATGATACATTATAAATTCTGAATCTATGTACTGATTACCATTGTCCCATGTCCGACACTCTTTTAGTATGGTCAATGGCCAGAATATACGCAGACAACGTGCACAGATGAGGACCGTGTGCATGAGTCAAGAAAATCTAGGCGGCTGTGCTAATGACGCAGTTTGCGTCACACATACTGTGCAATCAGCAACATGGACGCATGAAATATACTTTGGCCTTTAACCTCCAGTGTGCTGTCTGTCTACACTGGTCTCAGAACAGTTTGAGATGCACCTTATACATGCTTTTTCAACTTTTGAGGGAATAATGTCCCAAAATCCACGTATGTGGACATCATGTTTATCAGGGCGCTGACGCGCGATAAATGAAAGGTTTTTTTAAAGCAGTATATCTAACAAAACTAGAGACACTACTCTTTAAATCCCAAACAGGTTTCAACGAAAAAAACATAAAGAGGTTTCTTACCAGAGGCACTTTCATTGGCTCTGTTCCCGTAGAAGTGCTTTACAGAAATCAACGTCATGTCGGTGAGCCAGTAGTTTAATCCTTAAATGACAGTCTAGAGTCTTGTGAACAATATTCAGTCGGTTGAAACTAATATAAATTATGCATTGTGTATAGCGAAGCCAAAATACAACTTCCACGCATGTGGACAGGGAGGCGCACGAAGGGGGCATTTTTATCTAACCATATAAAAAATATAAGGTGTCATCCCTTTTTTGTCATATATTCAATTGATTTACTCGATTCATATAAATTCTCAATTTGCATAATTGAAAATGTATTACAGTTTACACATAAAATTCAATCAACATCAACTCATACTTTACACAAAAATATGTATAATAATTCTGCATAAATAAAGGAATTCATTATGGAGCATTTTTCGTCCCTCTATTTAGAAATTTGGGGGCATTTTTGCCCTGAAGCCCCCTTAATTTCTGACCCTGATGACAACCCGAATTTGCACATAAATGATGCCAATTCTGTGTTCAGAAACTTGGCCCGCCCAGTCAAAGAGAGGTAGTACAAGTAGGATAGATGCTATTATTCCTAAACATCAGAAGATTTAACGATAAGTTTAAAATACGAGGAAGTTTGCCAAATCTTGTGCTGTTCCTGGCTGCATATCTTAAAGCCACAGCAGCAAAAAACAAACCGTTTAATGTTAAGTGTTTGAGAGAGTGTAGAAAATGGTCATCAAGTACTAAATTATGACTATATTTTGATGCAAAAAAATTGACTAACTTTTTAAGTGGAGCTTGGGGAAAAATTATGATATGTCCCCTTTGAGATGCAAAACTTACGTGCTAAATAGGACAATGATTAAATGTTAAGGTGAATGTAGCCATATATATATATTTCCTTTCTTGGCACTGATTTTCTCTCCTGCTTCTCCTTTGTTGCACTTTGTGTCTCTGGTCACCCAGGTTGAAGAAACATCACGAGAACGAGAAGAAAGACTGAAGGGCTGGTCCTCTTTCCTGAGTAATGAGAGTGCATCTGGTAAAGCTGAAGCAGAAACTCAGGGTGAAAAACAAAATTCTACCAAACAAGAGGAAGCAGCTGAACAGACCCAACAGGAGGAGCACAGAGGAGAAAGCACAGCAGAACGACAGATGGAGGCCAACAAAAAGGAGGAGGAGGAGGAAGAAGGAATGGCGTCAACTGACAGTAGTTTAGCAGGAAGTGATGATGAGGATGCATAGACATGGCCCATGGGAAAGGACAGAACTTGTTTAATGTTCCTACCTTATAAACATCTTAACACTCAATGCCAATTCACTGTGTTTCCCCTGTATTTCACCATATTAAACTGTGGTGCTTTCTGGCTAGAAGGACATCGATAGAAATTTGACTGGTCATGTGTTGATTGCTTTTCTCACTTTTCTTCATGCTAATGTCCCTCAGTGTCTGAATCAATTTGAACCTCTGTTAATAGTTTTATAATAAAAAAAATATCTGTGACCACAGCAATGTTTTTTTTTTTTGCCTGATCAGTGTTTTAAAAAGATGAACTTTCAAGCTACATCAACCAAACTGCACAGTCCTTCAGCCTCTTCTGACATAGTATGTTATGGTTTCTTTCTTAAAGGAATATTCCTGGTTCAATACAAGTTGAGCTCAATTGGCAGCACTTGTGGCATAATATTGATCACCACAAAAAATAATTTCGAACAATCCCTCCTTTTCTTAAAAAAAGAAAAAATCGAGGTTAGTGAGGCACTTACAATGGAAGTGAATGAGGCCAATATTTCGAGGGTTTAATGTCAGAAATGTGAAGCATTTCTGCCTTTAAAACTGTTAAAACTAATGTGTTTGAGCTGTAAAGTTTTAGGGTTTGTTGACATTACATTGTCATTGCAAGGAAGTTGTAAAATTGGCTGATAACATTACACTGAAAAGGCTAGTTAGCAATTTTATCACACCAAAATCATGTTAACACGCATATTGTTTATGTCTTGTGGCTATACTTTTGAAATAATTCGTATTTTAACGTGTACAGATTGGCCCCCATTCACTTCCATTGTAAATTAGGGTTAAAGTTAGCGCCATGATGACACAATTCGACCCTTTGCTTCACTTGCGCTTGGGGGGCATTGGAAGGCATTTTTTATTTTTTTTTAACCATCAGAAGCATAAATCTGTGTATGTTATCTATGATTTAGATGCCCTTGTTCAACTCGCTCGGGTGCATTTCCAAGCGTACCTGTAAGGAAGTACAAAACCTGCTGCGTTTAGTATCGCATTCGTTTTCTCTCAGTACATTCAGTGACTGAATGTGCGCTGGATTATTTTCGGCAAACAGTGAACGCGAGCAGCATGCTGGACACTTCTGGGGTTTGAAGTTCTATGAACGCAACTGAAATAGGAGGTTTGAGGAAGATACCGTTTGGAGGATAAAGCGACTACAAACTTATTTAGCAAAGGTGAGTTTCAGATGTCATTTTTCAAATTAGTTTTGCATTGTTCTATGGTTAGCTATTTCTGAACTAAATAATATTTTACTCTTATTTCCTTAAGTAGTGTTTTATTGTCCTGTTTTCTTCTCAAGTTGAGGTTGTGATTGATTCTGATACTAGCCAGTTTTCTTAGACTGCACTTTTGTAAATCATGATACATGTACTTTATACTCTTAAATTAGGATGATGGAGGATAGAGTGTTGGAGAGATCAGAGGCGAAGGATTTTAAAGATCCCCCTCAATTGTTTACCTACTATCAAGGCGACATCAACACAGCTGTGGATGAGCACTTCTTCCGTGCCCTGAACAAGGCCACCATACCAAAACACCTCAGCACTAAAGTCAAGGACAGCAACAGGACTTCTGGTTTTTGAATTCTTATATATGTGTTCAAGTCATTGTTTACCTTGTATTATATCTATCTATCTGTCTGTCTGTCTAATGCATATGCTGTTTGTTAGGCTATACAATATAGCTAAAGATAGATATGAGTTGTACTAATACTATTATGCACTATTTACACATATTCGTTGCATTCAGAAAGTATTCAGACCCCTTCATTTTTTCACATTTTGTTATGTTGCAGACTTATGCTAAAATGCTTTAAATTATTATTATTTTCACATCAGTGTACACTCCATACTCAATAATGACAAAGCAAAATAACTGATTTTTGATAACTTTGTAAATGTATTAAAAAGAAAACACTGAACTATCACGTTGACATAAGTATTCAGACCCTTAACTCTACTTAGTTGAAGCACCTTTGGCACCAATTACAGCCTCAAGTCTTTTGGGTATGATGCAACAAGCTTTGCACACCTGGATTTGGGGATTTTCTGCCATTCTCCTCTGCAGATCCTCTCAAGCTCTGTCAGGTTGGATGGGGACTGTCAGTGGACAGCCATTTTCAGGTCTCTCCAGAGCTGTTAGATTGGGTTCAAGTCTGGGCTCTGGCTGGGCCACTCAAGGTTGTCTTGGCTTTGCATTTAGGATCATTGTCCTGTTGGAAGATGAACCTTCTGCACAGTCTGAGGTCCTGAGCGCTCTGGACCAGGTTTTCATTAAGGATATCTCAGTATTTTGCTGCATTCAGCTTTCCTTCAACCCTGAACAGTCCCCCAGTCCCTGCCACTGAAAAACACCCCCCACAGCATGATGCTACCACCACCATGCTTCACCTTTGGGATGGTATTGTGCAGGTGATGAGCGGTGCCTGGTTTTCTCCAGACATGATGCTAGGAATTGAAGCCAAACAGTTCAGTCTTCATTTCAACAGACCAAAGAATCTTGTTTCTCACAGTCTGAGAGTCCTGTAGATGCTTTTTTATGTGTCTTGCACTGAGGAGAGGCTTCCGTTTGGCCACTCTGCCATAAAGCCCAGATCGGTGGAGTGTTGCAGTGATGGTTGTCCTTCTGCAAGTTTCTCTCATCTCCACACATGATCTCTGGAGATCAGCTAGAGTGACTGTCGGGTTCTTAGTCACTTCTCTTACCAAGGCCCATCTCCCCCGATTGCTCAGTTTGGCCAGGCGGCCAGCTCTAGGAAGAGTCCTGGTTGTTCCAAACCTCCTCCATATAAGAATTATGGAGGCCACTGTGCGCTTGGGAACCTTCAATGCAGCCGAATTTTTTTTGTAGCCTTCCCCAGATCAGTGCCTAAACACAATTGTGTCTCTGAACTCATGCCTTGGTTTTTGCTCTGATATGCATTTTCAACTTTGAGACCTTATATAGACAGGTGTGTGCTTTTCCAAATCATGTTCAATCAATTGAATTTCCACCGGTGGACTCCAATCAAAGTATAGAAACATCTCAAAGATGATCCAGAGAAATGGGATGCACCTGATCTAAATTTCATAGCAAAGGGTCTGAATACTTACACAACCGTTCAAAAGATTAGGATCACTTACTCATTATTTTTTTTAATTTTTTTATTTTTTTCACATTTTAGAATAATAGTAAAGTCATCAAAACTATGGAATAACATAAATGGAACTATGGGAATTATGTTGTGACTAAAAAAATCCAAAATAAATCAAAACTGTGTCATATTTTAGCATCTTCAGAGTAGTCACCCTTTGCCTAGAATTTGCAGAAATGTACTCTTGAGATTTTCTCAATCAACTTCTTGAGGTATCACCCTGGGATGCTTTTTAAACAGTATTGAAGGAGTTCCCATCTATGTTGGGCACTTAGTGGCTGCTTTTCTTAATTATTCGGTCCAAGTCATCATTTGAAAAAAATAATTTTTTTAAATAACATTTTAGTTTTGTAATGAAATAAATTAATATGGTGGCACAATTATATTTTTGTCTACAAAACTAATTTCAAACATTTAAGCATACGCCTGCAGATCAAAAGATTTTTAAGATCATGAGAAACATTTCAGTCAAGTGACCCCAAACCTTTGAACGGTAGTGTATGTCAATATGATATTTCATTATTTTCTTTTTAATACATTTGCAAAGTTATCAAAAATCTGGGTTTTGCTTTGTAATTATGGGGTATAGAGTGTAGATTGATGTGAAAAAAAAAAAAAAAAAACATTTAAAGCATTTTAGCATAAGGCTGCAACATAACAAAGTGTGAAAAAAATTAAGGTGTCTGAATACTTTCTGAATGCACTGTAGGTAGATAGTATATAGTATAGTTATACACTATCGTTACTATCCATAGATAACTGTAACAATATTCTTTCCTCATCACAGATGTCTCCTCATCATCTTCATCATCATGGGCTTATTCGGGTCTAACATGGTCTAAGTCCTCACATTCTTCCAACTCCTCAAAGCTGACCCAACTGACATCCATAGACGATTCTCCTCCATCCCAGGGAGTGATCATGAATCCCCCAGGAATATCTTCAGCATCATCACTCTGGCCCTGTACCTCCACACAAAGCACAGCCTTTGAACTGCCTCTGTCACTCTACCAACAACCTGCCGCTGCTGAGAGCAGAGCCAACTCTTACATGAATATGTTACAAATGGAGCGGCCAACAGGGGGCATCATGATCTCGCCATTTTCAAAATCAGATGCCAGGCCCAAGTGGAATGCTGGGGCAGCCTTTAAAGACACATCTGGAAGCAGGATCGGCCTAGATTCAGGTACTTCTAGCAATGTCATTTTTCCTAAATAAATTGCAATCTGCTTGTCTGAGTGGCCCGACTGAGCCGGACATAAATAGCATTGGCTCAACCAATGATGTGAATTTCGGGCAGGACTACTTGTTGTAGAAACAATGGCAAACATTTATTTTTCCGCAAGTGGCAAAGAAATTACTAGAGGTCGACCTATAGTGGATAGTGGATAACTAAGATGGTGGAAAAGGCTTATAACCCATTAATTAGCTGATGATTTTTAAAAATCAATTTGCAAAATGTTGAAAATCTTTTCTTAGTTTTTTTTTTTTACTATGACAGGTACAGATATAGCTACAAAATGGATAAAATCCCAGATGCAGTTTATTGTTCAACCAAAACCCCAATAATAACTATAAAATTATCAGATTTGGTGGATAACGCAGGACTTGTAACTATGAACAGGCCTTAAACACACTGGGGACTCTTATTTTGAAATGACGGAGACTTATAGCAAAGACATGTAGCCCAAGACAGACCACTTGTATTAAAATAAATGTGAGAAATTAGAATGCCCAATATGGCAGATGTAGAAAGGAAGTCCCGCCTTGCAGGTAAAAGAGCCAATCATCTTTTAGATACAGACATCGCCTGTCAGTAAACTCGAGAACGCGCATGCGAATTAGACGGACCAGCCTGAAAAATAGCGTTTTTTAGCTTAATCTGAGCTAAAGAAGTGCAATTTATAATACCATTGTTAACAGATTTTACTGCCGATTGAAAATATTAATAATGTTCCTTGATCGTAATCTTGACCAACCGTTTTGGAGATTTCGGTCTTTCCCCTTTCAAGTAGATAGGAGTTGCACTTTTATGCCTCTTGTTTACATAGAAAATAGCTGCCCAGGATGGCTACCAAGTGGAATTAATTGCCCTTAAAGTGACTTTGCTTATAGTTACATAGGTTATTAGATTTTACTAATTCGGAAGGAAATTGGTACTTTAATTCCCCAAAGTGGAATTCAGCTGATCAAAGAATAGTCAGGACATTACTGATGTGAAAAGCAGCACCATCACTATTTGAAAAAAGTCATTTTTGATCAAATCTAGACAGGCCCCATTTCCAGCAGCCATCACTCCAACACCTTATCCTTGAGTAATCATGCTAAATTGAAAATCACTTGCCATTATATCAAACATAGTTGAAAGCTATTTGGTTTGTTAAATGAAGCTTAACATTGTCTTTGTGATTGTTTTTGAGTTGCCACAGTATGCAATAGACTGGCATGTCTTAAGGTCAATATTAGGTCAAAAATGGCAAAAAAGAAACAGCTTTCTCTAGAAACTCATCAGTCAATCATTGTTTTGAGGAATGAAGTCTATGCAATGTTTGAAATTAGGGGTGTAATGGTACATGTATTCGTCCCGAACCGTCACGGTACTGACGTCACGGTTCGGTGCATGCAGTCAGACGAAGAATACATCTGTCACAGGCAATCCACACTCCAATCCAGAAGGGGGGCACGCAGTAATGCAACGCTGTTTGCTAACCGCCACAACAGGAAAAAGAGCAGAAGAAGTAGAGACCATCTATGCACCAACCCAAAACAAGAATGGCTTCTCCTAATGCACAAGTTTTATTTTTCATTATTCATTATTCTATTTATTTTGTACTTTTATAACTCAAGAGATGCTTTCCAGTTTTGTAGCTGATTGTGACCAAATACCTTTTGTTTTTTTATCAACCCAACAAAAAAATATGACCTATTCAAGAGTGCATTCTGTTTACTGCTTAGTGCTTGATACACTAAAGGAGGCTGTACTGTACCAACTACCTCAGGGGGGACTAAATGCCGCTAGGTGGAACAAACTGTAATTTGCACTACTGTCTGTTCAAAATAAATGAAAAGAAACCTAGCATTTGGGATTTGTTGCTTTTTCCTGTTGTACCGAACTCGTATCGAACCGTGACACCAAAACCGAAGTACGTACCGAACCGTGACTTCTGTGTACCGTTACACCCCTACTTGAAATTGCCAAAAAACTGAAGATTTCATACAAAGTTGTACACTACAGTCTTTAAAGACAAAGGACAACTGGCTCTAACAAGGACAGAAAGAGATGTGGAAGGCCAGATGTACAACTAAACAAGAGGATAAGTACATCAGAGTCGCTAGTTTGAGAAATAGATGCCTCACATGTCCTCAGCTGACAGCTTCATTGAATTCTACCCGCTCAACACCAGTTTCATGTACAACAGTTAAGAGAAGACTCAGGGGTGCAGGCCTTATGGGAAGAATTGCAGAGAAAAAGTCACTTTTGAAACAGAAAAACAAAAAGAAAAGGTTAGAGTGGGCAAAGAAACACAGACATTGGACAACAGATAATTGGAAAATAGTGTTATGGATCTTAACCCCATTGAGCTTTTGTGGGATCAGCTAGACTGTAAGGTGCGTGAGAAGTGCCCGACAAGACAACCACATCTATGGCAAGTGCTACAGGAAGCGTGGGGTGAAATGTCACCTGAGTATCTGGTCAAACTGACAGCTAGAATGCCAAGGATCTGCAAAGCTGTCATTGCTGCACGTGGAGGATTTTTTGATGAGAACTTTTTTGAAGTTCTGAAATTTTTTTTCAAATTGTAATCATTTTTCACGTTATTAATGTCCTGACTATACATTAGTTGAATGCCACTTTGATGAATAAAAGTACCAATTTCTTTCCATAAGAGCAAAATCTGTACATTATTCCATACTTTTGCAATATATATATTGTTGGTGAAACAATGCACGTGTCCTTATTGTCGCATTTTTCTTAGCCTTTGCTTCAGTTTAGAACACTTAATTATTATCGACGTGATTGTTTTTATTTCACCTCTATAGGCCGCTGTTATACTGTAGAACCAAGCCATTCTGACTATAGAATCCTCCAATGCCTGCCACAGAGGAACACAGAAAAAAAAAACTGATAACCGATAGTTCCAAAAAGCAATCGGCACCGATTAATCAGTAAAACCGATATATCGGTCTGCCTCTAGAAATTACACACTTCACTTTCAATTGTCCTTTGTAATTTTTGTTTAATAAAATCTGCAAATTGTTTGTTCACAAATGCATTTAATGCAAGTGGACAGGCAATAAATGAGTGATGGTTAAAAACATATGTGCTATATCTGCTCTCTAGAGTGAATTTTGAATTGCAATGTATATAGAGTGAATCTACAAAAGCAGTGCTTTTCTCATGTTTAGGTGGCAATAGATTTGTTTAATATGATTATCTTGTGTTTTACAGGTGTGCCAGTTGCAGAAATTAGTAAGGATTTGTACTGGTATTGAAGAAGTGATTTCTGACTTTACAATGAGAATTTGTTTTTTGTTTTGTTTTTTTGCACCAGACTGCCTCATACTGTGTTTACATTATGTAAGCCTAAGAATGCTACATTGGCAGAATGACTCAAACCCATTACATTCATGGTGTTAGAAATTCCTGAGTGATGAATGGCAGTCAGTTGCTTCTTTTAGCCACCACGAGTGTGTGAACAAGCTAACTTTACACTTAATATGACGTGAGAAAACCTGATTTGAAATTCCTCACTTCTCTTAGCTGTGTGATGGGTTAATGGGAAAGTAAAGCCTATTTATATGAGTAGATAAAGCTTATTTGCAATCCCAAAGACAATGCCTTTGCTTTTGATGACAGTTGTACCAAACATTCTTTTTGTATAATATTATGTATTTTGAAAGTCAATCAATATTATTGTTGTAGATCGTAATTGTCTCTATGGAAGAGATGTTTTTAATGTTTCAGTGGTGTTAGTTTCTGTCATAAGGCAAAAATGACAGTAGAAGTTATTTGACAAAAATTCATTCTTCACTATTTTTATAAGAACATTTTTCTTTGAGGAGTTCCTCATAACTAAGTATACCTTGGGGGATAGAAAAAAAATCTTCAAAACTATTTTTGCATGAGTGGTTACTCTTCAGGGCATTATGCACAGAAGGCCATAGTTCAAGTTGCAGAAAGTGACCTGACATGAGGAAACCAAAACGAAGTTTCTCTGAAACTGTGCACAAATGCGATTGAACTTGATCTTCACAAACCTGTTTGCTCATAAACTGCCATCATTTTTTCCCCCTAGAGCATGTACTCTACGGTTTGCACAGCCATGATGAATTTCCTTATTTTACAAGAATAGTAGTTGTCTACTTTTCTAATTGATTGAATTCATACACTATATGGCTGAGTGCAATGAGTTTATAGTCATTTGGGACAGACCTATTGTCTTTTTTGTATATCTTCTTCCACTTTCACACATTTGCATTATTTTAGAAGTGATGTTAAAATCTTTGAGCACAAAATAACCATTAATCCACAGTTATGAAATTTTCATTGTTAGTTTTTTGTGAAGCACAGAACTACCTATTTTAACTCATTTTAAATACTGTAATTTAGTGGTCATCTCCTTATTAGCCTGTTGTTTATTGTAAAATATCAATATAAAAATTCTTATTCAACATGCTTTTTAAGGGGAAGATGTCCACCTTAAGAACAATGTGCATTTACTTTTACATTTAACTAGTTTAGATATAAGTGTAGAATCCATCATCTTGTATATTATAATGGGAAATAAATAGAAACATTTGCTAACTTAGTTGTCATACCACAAATTTTTATATTATAAAAAGGTGTCATCCTACCCCACTACTGGGGTAAAATGACCCCCTACCTGGGGCAAGAAGTCCCCAAGGATAAACTTCTCCCAGCTGCAATCTGATTTTTACAGAATGTATAAAATACATCTGATATCATTCTTAATAATGTCTTATGTAAAGCACTAAATCAAATATTACACTGCCTAGCCAAAAAAAAAGTCGCCGTTTGGATTTAAATAAGCAGATTAATATGTTTCAGCTGGTAACAATTCTTTTAACCCTAAATGATGCAGTGTGTAGCTTCTCATTTCTTAAACAACCATGTCGGAAAACATATCCCGTGGTCGTGGAAAAGATGTTACTGTGTTTCAGAAGGGGCAAATTATTGGCCTGCATCAAGAAAAGAAAACAACTTAAGGAGATTGCTGAAATCACTGGAATTGGATTAAGAAATGTCCAACTTATTATTAAAACCTGTAAGGATAGTGGTGAACCATCAGCTTCGCAGAAGAAATGTGGTTGGAAAAAATCTTGAATGATCGTGATCGGACATCACTAAAATGCTTGAAGTCACATCGTTAAAAATCGACAGTTGAACTCACGCCGATGTTCAATAGTGAAAGTAAGAGCATTTCCACATGCACAATGTGACAAGAATTTACAAGATTGGGACTAAACAGCTGTGTGGCCACAAGAAAGCCACTTGTTAGTGAGGCTAATCGGAAAAAACAACTTCAATTTGCTAGGGAGCATAAAGATTGGACTGTGGAGCAATGGAAAGATCATGTGGTCTGATGAGTCCAGATTTACCCTATTCCAAAGCGATGTGCGCGTCAGGGTGAGAAGGGAAGCACATGAAGCGATGCACCCGTCATGCATAGTGCCCACGGTACAAGCCTCTGGAGGCAGTGTTATGATCTGGGGTTGATTCAGTTGGTCAGGTCTAGGCTCAGCAACGTTATGCAGCAATAAAATGAAGTCAGCTGACTACCTGAATGTACTGAATGACCAGGTTATCCCATAATGGAGTTTTCTTCCCCGACGGCACGGGCATATTCCAGGACGACAATGCCAAGATTCATCATGCTCAAATTGTGAAAGAGTGGTTCATGGAGCATGAGGATTCATTTTCACACATGAATTGGCCACCACAGAGTCCTGACCTTAACCCCATTGAAAGTCTTTGGGGGACTTTGAGATGTGCTGAAGAAGACTTTACGGAGTGGGTCAACTCTCCCGTCATCGATACAAGATCTCGGCCAAACATTAATGCAACTCTGGATGGAAGTAAATGCTATGATGTTGCATAAGGTTGTCGAAACTATGCCATGACAAATGCACACCGTAATCAAAGCTAAAGACGGTCCAACGAAATATTAGAGTATGCGACTTGTTTTTGGCAAGGCAGTGTATGTTTATTTATTTTCAATAGTTGAATAATTGAATAACTAAATACTGAAAGACAAATCAAATAAAAGAATCCCAAAGAGATTCTAAAACGATAAACTTATTCTATGAAGTATACTGTTCAGGCTTAAGAATATATTTATACACCCATATTTTTAATTGAAGGGATGTCGTAATGGAAATCTTATGTGTGTTATATATATTGAAGCTTCTTACATTCTAATTCTCTTGGGTTTAATCTGTGGGTCATGTCCACAACTCAGTAATTGCAGCAGCTGGCCTGCACCATTTTCCCATCATATGTTTCAGTCTTTCCAATGTTCCTTTCACATCCCCTGAGTGTGTCTGTACTGTAAATGAGAAGATGATTTGAGATTTTCTCAAAGCATTTACCCTGGTGAAATAAAGGCTTAAATTAACTACAAATTTAAACATTAAATTAGGGTGAGTCTTGATTTAATCCATTTAAAATTGATTTGATCATGACAAGTGGGCTCTAAATCACACATGGTTGGGGGAAGTGGTTGAAAAATAAGAGGGTTTGATGACATTAGATGAAAATTAATGTTGTTTCAGAGCAAGTTTTCATTTCAATACAAAACCTTTTTCATTTGAAAGATCAAAGTGAAACTTTCATTTGACTGAAGGACTGGGACTGAATAAGTGAAATGGAAGGCTGATCTCTAGATCACTGCAAAAAAGGGTACCAACTACTTGGTGAAACTGTTATTTCAGCATGCTCACTATTTGATTATTGATGCCTTGGTACATTTTAAGTTCTCTCCTATCTGCCTTAATTTTCCTACTCTCTTATAAAGTAAATAAATAGAGCAAAGTGAGAGGATAAAAAGGACACATCCCATCTCAATCTGTCTTTGAACCAGTCCACACTTTTAAAAGGAAAAACTCTGTTTAGACTTATGCACTGCTCATAACATGCAGTTGTAAACGAATGTTTTCCCGACCCTTGCTAAATATCAGGTTTTGTTGATTTGAAAATTTACCACTGTAGCACAAAAAATGTAAATGGATATTTCTGAACATATGTGCGCAAATAAATTTACTTACTGAATTTACAGATTGAAAACAAAAACATTCAGTGTGACGTACAAATGTTTGGGCTTGCAACTCACCTTTTGTCAGAAATCACAGCCTCCAAACATTTCTTGCTTGCAAAAGTAAATTGTACTGTGGGGCAATAATCTAAACAGTTTAAAGGAATATTCCGGGTTCAATACAAGTTAAGCTCAATCAACAGCTTTTGTGGCATAAAATTGATTACCACAGAATTAATTTTGACTTGTCCCTCCTTTTCTTTAAAAAAAATCAAAAATCTGGGCTCTAGTGAGGCACTTACAATAGAAGTGAAGGGGGCCAATCCGTAAACGTTAAAATACTCACCCTTTCAAAAGTATAGCCACAAGACAAAAACAATATGTGTGTTAACATGATTTTACTGTGACAAAATCACTAACTAACCTTTTCTGTGTAAAGTTATACACAATGCTGTCGATTGAGCTTAACTTGGATGGAACCTGGAATATTCCTTAAGAAGTCAGAGACTGTAATAGCAAATAAATAAATAAAACTAGGTGTCCATTAACATTAGTTAACAATGCTAGTTAACATTAAAAATAAATAATAATATTTTTACAGCACTTATTAATCTTATATCACTTAAATTATAAAATTTTTGACATTTTGTGGTAAATCTCAGGCATCAAATAAGCTACACCACCATTTCTTTTGTCATAAAATAGGTACATTTTTCTGTTAAGTATTCCAACCAAATATTTCTACCAAATAAATATTTGAAGATATTCTAAATAAAGTCAAGCAAGTGAAATGTTACAATTGCCCCCGACCGTGGGGTCAGTTTTAACATGGTATAGGGTCAGTTGTGATGTCTATCACATTAAGCCTGTTTGAGAATGATGCAAAAAAAAAGATTTTCATTACCTTTATCAGGCAGTAAAGTAATATTATATTGCTAAATGTTTATTACCAGAAGAATCACTTTTTTCAAATAACATTTTAAGTGCTGTTTGAATTGCAGCATTACACATAGACATCAATGGCTGATTGTCAGGTGCTGTCTGAAAACAGACATGGCCTGTCTTGACCAAGACGTATCTTGAGAATCATTCTGTGCACAATTTTCACGAAAAACACTATACTATATTGTAATTTATTTTGTTTTATATGCTTGGCAAAAAATATAAATAAGAGATTAAACAGCAGCTGATAACAGGAGTGAAATGTTGGCCAACATACATAGACAACATAAAATGAGTTTAAATATTCAATATGATTTTTGTAACACACATACATTGCACTGCAATTAGTGTATTCTTTTTGTGTCCATTGTTTAGAACACCAACACTGGTCAAAGGGAAAAGAGTAGCTCTCATGGTACAGGATGCATTGTTTTTTTTTTTGTTTTTTTTTTTTTTGGTAACACAACTGACTCCACCCTATATGCCATGATGAAATTGGTTATGTTAGCTACATACTTCAACAATGACAGGTCAATCACTCTAACCGATAGACAACTAGTGATCAAAACAAGACTATTTTGGTTTCATTTGCATGAAAATTGACATGTTCTGCAGATTTTAAAATTTACTTTTGTACCCCCAAAAATATGCATTGGGGTGAAGAGGTGGTCTTCAGCATGAAGAAAATTGGTCTTATTGTGGACATGCAGTGTGCTTTAGCTTGTTCCTGATTGTGAGGGCCATGCCATCTGTTGCAGGGCTCCCTGTTCTTCTATTCTATTCTATTTGCAAAAGGAATGTTTGAGAGTATAAAATGTATATTTCCTATTGACACACTTAAGTAGCAGATATAAATAACCATCTTAAGACAAATGTTTTTGTGAAACATCTTAAGTGCCTTAGGTTTTTTGCACAGTAAGTATATTATACTTTTTTTAAATTATTATTAAAAGTTGTATACGTTAATATTAGTTAATGCATTATGAACTAACAATGAACAACTTTATTTTTATAAAACAACATTAACAAAGATTAATAAATGCTATTAAAAATATTGTTCATTGTTAGTTAATGGTCTCTAATACATAATGCATTTAAAGGAATATTTCTGGTTCAAAATAAAATATGCTCAATCGACAGCATTTGTAGCATAAAGTTGATTACCATAAAAATTAATTTCGACTCATCCCTCCTTTTCTTTAAAAAAAACAAAAATATGGGTTCCAGTGAGGCACTTACAATGGAAGTGAATGGGGCCAATTTTATGAGGGTTTAAAGGCAGAAATGTGAAGCTTATAATTTAATAAAAGTACTGACATTCATTCTTTTGTTAAAACGTGTGTATCATTGGAGCTGTAAAGTTGTTTAAATCGTAGTTTTTAAGGTCGCTTTAAGGTTTTAGGGTTTACTGCATTATGTTGTCATGGCAACAAAGTTTTAAAATTGGATATAACTTGAGAAGGTTAGTAAGTGATTTTATCACTTTAAAATCATGTTAACACACATATTGTTTATGTCTTGTGGCTATACTTTTGAAACAGTAAGTACAGATGTTTACAGATTGCCCCATTCACTTCCATTGTAAGTGACTCACTGGAACACAGATTTTTGCATTTTTAAAGAAAAGAAGGGGCAAGTCGAAATTATTTTTTGTGGTACTCAATAGGCTATTATTCCACAAATGCTGTCGACTGAGCATAACTTGTATTGAATCCGTAATATTCTTTTGATGTTAATAAATAAAACCTTATTGTAAAATGTTACCTGCTTGATTTATTTCAGTCTGTTTAATTCAGCAAATAACTCCAGTGAAATTTCAGCAGATCCTTTCCTTTTAACATATTAATTTATTGATTTATTCGGACAAGTGAACTGTGGTATCAGATAAGCATATTTCAATCATGTAGTAATTTTAATAGATTTTAAGAGACATTCTCATACATTCTCAACTTTGTTTCAGTCTCTCTTAACATTTCCCTTTACTATATTGAGACCGATATTAAAAGGACTCTTCATGGATACATTGAGCATGTGATATTGACAATGTTATTTTGTGAGAGGGGTTAATGAAAGGTCTCGTTCAGCAGACAAATCGTTGACGATGTGTTTAGCAGCCTTTAGTGGGGGCGATGACGCTCGAGAGCTGTATGTCTTTATGGTAGGCTAATTAAACAACCCAGAGTGCAACTTTACAGTTTCTCAATTCCAGCATATGACCGTGCTCTGTTTTATTATGGTTACTGTCCGTATAGTCATGTTGCGTTTAACCTTCGGAGAATCCGCAGAAAACAGCTGCCAGTTGCACACAGTGACTCCTGCCGATCTAATCGGACTCGTACAGAACAGTGTGTTTGGGAATGATCTTCGTTTTTGGTTTCTTAAATAACTTTCTTGTTCTCTTGGTCTTCGCCCGCTTCAACTTAATGCTGCTGAACATCAGTGTGAGTGACATGTTTGTGTTTCTGGCGACACCTCAGTTTCGCCGCGTCCGTCTGCGGCTGGTGTCTGACTGGAGATGACGGCTGCACGTAGTATGGTTTTTCCAACGCACTTTTCGGTAAGCCTAGTTTGTTTTTCTATGGTCGAAAAACTAATCACATTTAAAATCGTCCCTGCGTCAAAAAATAAATAAATAAATAAATAAAAATGCTTAACATAGCGCCACGAGCAGAACGCGGGTGTCTTGAAACACGTTACGAACCATTTCAAGTTCTTTTTAACTTTACAGGGCGTCTAAAAATCGCGGCGCAACCGGCAAGGGCGTATAGCGCATGTTTACATAGAAAAACAATTGAAAAACGGCGCGGACGGATGCGAAAACGCGTTCAGTGTGAATGGCCCCTTATGACTATTTAGGAAAAAAAAAATAGCCAGGACCCCTGTCAAGGACCCCTAAATATGACAAACACTTTGCGAGGGATCCAATCCTAAAATATATAAATGTCGCAATATATTTAAAAAAAAATAATTAGCTTTTATACGAATATTATACTATAGGCTAAAAGAAATTATTAAAATATTATCTGCTGGGATGCACCGATGTATCGGCCAATTATCAACCAAATTTAAACTATGCGCTATAGCCATCCATATAAACCGACAATATCAACAATCAGTTTTTCATCTCAGCATTTTCATCCTTTTTATCGCATAAGCATGAAAAGGCTGATATGAAAAATAGATGCGGAGGGAGCTGGGATTCGTCACCTGGATTGAGGTGAATCACTACACGACCACAAGGACTTAAAAGCGCATTGGGAACTGGGCATTCCAAATTGGGTGAAAAAGGAAAAATAAAAATAAAAAAAATATCCCTGTGGTCACAACTTGAGTATACACACACACACACACACACACACACACAAAATCTATATATATATATACACTATATTGCCAAAAGTATTCGCTCACCTGCCTTTAGACGCATATGAACTTAAGTGACATCCCATTCTTAATCCATAGGGTTTAATATGACGTCGGCCCACCCTTTGCAGCTATAACAGCTTCAACCCTTCTGGGAAGGCTTTCCACAAGGTTTAGGAGTGTGTTTATGGGAATTTTTGACCATTCTTCCAGAATCGCATTTGTGAGGTCAGACACTGATGTTGGACGAGAAGGCCTGGCTCACAGTCTTCGCTCAAATTCATCCCAAAGGTGCTCTATCGGGTTGAGGTCAGGACTCTGTGCAGGCCAGTCAAGTTCTTCCACACCAGACTCACTCATCCATGTCTTTATGGACCTTGCTTTGTGCATTGGTGTGCAGTCATGTTGGAACAGGAAGGAGCCATCCCCAAACTGTTCCCACAAAGTTGGGAGCATGGAATTGTCCAAAATCTCTTGGTATGCTGAAGCATTCAGAGTTCCTTTCACTGGAACTAAGGGGCCAAGCCCAGCTCCTGAAAAACAACCCCACACCATAATCCCCCTCCACCAAACTTCACAGTTGGCACAATGCAGTCAGACAAGTACCGTTCTCCTGGCAACCGCCAAACCCAGACTCATCCATCAGGTTGCCAGATGGAGAAGCGTGATTCGTCACTCCAGAGAACACGTCTCCACTGCTCTAGAGTCCAGTGGCGGCGTGCTTTACACCACTGCATCCGACGCTTTGCATTGCACTTGGTGATGTATGGCTTGGATGCAGCTGCTCGGCCATGGAAACCCATTCCATGAAGCTCTCTACGCACTGTTCTTGAGCTAATCTGAAGGCCACATGAACTTTGGAGGTCTGTAGCGATTGACTCTGCAGAAAGTTGGCGACCTCTGTGCATTATGCGCCTCAGCATCCGCTGACCCCGCTCTGTAATTTTACGTGGCCTACCACTTCGTGGCTGAGTTGCTATCATTCCCAATCACTTCCACTTTGTTATAATACCACTGACAGTTGACTGTGGAATATTTAGTAGCGAGGAAATTTCACGACTGGACTTGTTGCACAGGTGACATCCTATCACAGTACCACGCTGGAATTCACTGAGCTCCTGAGAGTGGCCCATTCTTTCACAAATGTTTGTAGAAGCAGTCTGCATGCCTAGGTGCTTCATTTTATACACCTGTGGCCATGGAAGTGATTGGAACACCTGAATTCAATTATTTGGATGGGTGAGCGAATACTTTTGGCAATATAGTGTATATATACAGTTGTGCTCAAAAGTTTGCACACCCTGGCAGAAATTGTGAAATTGTGGCACTGATTTTGAAAATATGACTGATCATGCAAAATTTTTATTTTTATTTAAGGGTAGTGATCATATGAAGCCATTTATTATCACATAGTTGTTTGGCTCCTTTTTAAATCATAATGATAACAGAAATCACCCAAATGGCCCTGATCAAAAGTTTACATACCCTTGAATGCTTGGCCTTGTTACAGACACACAAGGTGACACACACAGGTTTAAATGGCAATTAAATGTTAATTTCCCACACCTGTGGATTTTTAAATTGCAATTAGTTCCTGTGTATAAATAGTCAATGAGTTTGTTAGCTCTCACGTGGATGCACTGAGCAAGCTAGATACTGAGCCATGGGGAGCAGAAAAGAACTGTCAAAAGACCTGCGTAACAAGGTAATGGAACTTTATAAAGATGGAAAAGGATATAAAAAGATATCCAAAGCCTTGAAAATGCCAGTCAGTACTGTTCAATCACTTATTAAGAACTGGAAAATTCGGGGATCTCTTGATACTAAGCCAAGGTCAGGTAGACCAAGAAAGATTTCAGCCACAACTGCCAGAAGAATTGTTCGGGATACAAAGAAAAACCCACAGGTAACCTCAGGAGAAATACAGGCTGTTCTGGAAAAAGATGGTGTGATTGTTTCAAGGAGCACAATACAACGATACTTGAACAAAAATGAGCTGCATGGTCGAGTTGCCAGAAAGAAGACTTAACTGTGCCAATGCCACAAAAAAGCCCGGTTACAATATGCCTGACAACACCTTGACCCGCCTCACAGCTTCTGGCACACTGTAATTTGGAGTGACGAGACCAAAATAAAGCTTTATGGTCACAACCATAAGCACTATATTTGGAGAGGGGTCAACAAGGCCTATAGTGAAAAGAATACCATCCCCACTGTGAAGCATGGTGTGGCTCACTGATGTTTTGGGGGTGTGTGAGCTCTAAAAGCACGGGGAATCTTGTGAAAATTGATGGCAAGATGAATACAGCATGTTATCAGAAAATACTGGCAGACAATTTGCATTTTTCTGCACGAAAGCTGTGCATGGGACGCTCTTGGACTTTCCAGCATGACAATGACCCTAAGCACAAGGCCAAGTTGACCCTCCAGTGGTTACAGCAGAAAAAGGTGAAGGTTCTGGAGTGGCCATCACAGTCTCCTGACCTTAATATCATCGAGCCACTCTGGGGAGATCTCAAACGTGCGTTTCAGGCAAGATGACCAAAGACTTTTCATGAACTGGAGGCATTTTGCCAAGACGAATGGGCAGCTATACCACCTGCAAGAATTTGGGGCCTCATAGACAACTATTACAAAAGACTGCACGCTGTCATTGATGCTAAAGGGGGCAATACACAGTAAACTAAGGGAATGCAGAATTTTGAACAGGGATCATTTCATTTTTTTTCATTGTTGCCATGTTTTGTTTTATGATTGTGCCATTCTGTTATAACCTACAGTTGAATATGAATCCCATAAGAAATAAAAGAAATGTGTTTTGCCTGCTCACTCATGTTTTCTTTAAAAATGGTACATTTATTACCAATTCTGCAAGGATATGCAAACTTTTGAGCACAACTGTATATATATATATATAAATCACACACATTTAAAACTACACTTCTCTCTCCATTGCCCCTCCCTGAGAGCCCTCCAAAAAGGCCAAATTGCTGCCCCATTTTTTATTAAATGAATCTAAGTTGCCTAGCCTTCTACATGACATTTCCTCGAATGCCACTACCCTGCCTGTCTCTGTGCACTACTCTTGAAATGAGGGCACTCCAGCCGACTTCCATCCCCTAAGAATGATCTGTCTGCCGACACTGACTCTCATATAGAATTGTGGCTTTCTTAAAATTTTGGCCTGCCATGTGTTCAACAGATTCAATCCATGTTCAATAGAAATCATTAGTTGTTAGAACAATAAAATAGCTTTTGTCCCTCTTTGTACATTTTAAAAGCATAAAGCAAAATAAGGATTTAGTGACAAAATATGGTAAGTGGCAAAATATCGGTACCAACCTATAGTTTTTTGTTAAAACCGGTATCATATCGGCCAAAAAGTTTCATAAATTGCATCCTTAATAATCTGGAAAATATTTAGCCTACTTTGCAATACGTTGACAGCGCTTTTTTGTTTTGTTTTTGTTAAATGTACACTGCAAAAAAAATCCTGTTAAATTTACAGTAAAAAAACTGGCGGCTCTGGTTGCCAGAAATTCATCGTAAAAAATATGGTAACCACGTTTCAGGCTTTACGGGATTTAATTTTGATGCCTGTATATTTTACAGTGTATTATTAAATAATACACTTGATATTTTAACCTTCTGTAACTGTAAAAATCTGCTTTTCACTTTATAATGTATTGTTAATCACCGTAGTAATTTCAAAAGGGCACATGATGACATGAAGTTCATCAATAGTGGCCCTCCAGGAGCAGTGATCAATAAACATGTAGAGACAGTGCTCAGTGTCACTCACACAAACACTAAACACCATCTGGGTAACACATGTGAAATTAAAATAATACAATAAACATGAACTAAACTACATCAAATATAACACAGAACACCCCAATGTACATAACTGATATTAAAAAGAAATAAGAAATATAACTATTCCCATAAAATATAATGAAATTAACTGGATCAGCAGGGAATTCTGGGAACGCTCGTTATTGATTTTTACCGTCATTTTAACAATAATTTACCGTAAAAAGTACATGTACTCTCTTGTTAAACATTATATACATTTTTACTGTTAATTATACAGAAAATCATACTTTTTACATAAAAAAAAATATTTGTACACAATTTTTCAGTAAAACTACATGTATTGTCTTTTTAAATATATTTTTAAAGAATTACCGTATATTTTAAGGTAACTACCCATTAACCAATTAACTTTTTTTTTTACTGTAGCATTTTTACAGTCTTTTACCATTAAAATTAAGAATTGTTTTTACAGTGTATAAAGCTGAAGAGAAACATTTCGATTAAACTGAAATGTCAAATGTCAAATTCAGAAAATATATATATTTTTACCAAATTTATGGACACTTTTTTTCTTTCTCTGACATTTTCCTGGACCCCAGTTTGAAAACCCCTGGTGTAAGCTGCCCTGAAACTACCACATAGGGCCGTAACTACCATAGACAGTGAGTGAGACGTAGACAATAGTGTTCTACTGATATGGGTTTTTTCCATGGTTGTTTATTAAATTATTACATTCCCCTTTCTACCACACCCTTTCTACCACCACCCCTTTATTTATTCTTAAAATGCAGCAATTTATTATACCACATATACATACAAGAATAGATACAGTTAGCTATACATGATAAGCCTATAAAAATATCAACAATTTACACAATATACACAGTGGGCATTGCACAAAATTAAAAGAGTAACATTATAAACAGGCAAATATAGGGATCAGCAGAAATTCAAATAAAAAAATATATAAAGTTGACATGTACAGCATTTGACATTATTATGGTTTCATTCTGCTTTAAAGACAGATTTGAAATTATGAAATTAATGATTAAATAATTATTTTATTCTATTTACAGCCTAGTTTCTCCTCACTACTGTCAATTTTAGTTTGCTCATTAGGGGTTGTAGGACAGTATTCTCTGTAAAGTTGCTTTGGAACAATATTTACTGTCAAAAGTACTATACAAATAAATTTGAGTGATTCGAAAATATTTCTATTCAGGTTTATATCACAGTTCATCTAACATTATTTTAAAAGAGGGTAGAAAAAAAGTCAATGCTGTAAACTTACTACAACATGTTTTTTTGTTTTTTTTTTACATTTTTAAAAATATATTTGGCTTTAGTACAGTGACAATATAAGCAGCAATTATTTAATTTAGCAAACAACATGTTTTTTTAACAATATCACACTTTATATTTTTCTCACATGCTATAAATGGGTCTGTATACACTAAAAAATATAGCTGCCTTTGCGTTTTCGAAAGGGGGTCACTTGCACGGAAATCATCATATTTGGGTTTAAGATCAAGTTTGAAAACCTCTGTATTATATAATGCAGAGCATTGCAACCAAAATTTTTGTAAAAGCCAGAGCCAGTTGTCAAAAATTAGAATGCACAGAAACTCTTTTGCAGTTTCAGTCTTTTAAATCTGAATAGTTATTGTTAGTACACAAGTTTTTCTTTATTAATGTTCAGCAATGAGATGCTTTCTATTCCATTCTATTCACCCCAAGTACTTTGCAAATATTTTCTGACTTAAGTTAAATACATTTATGAAAAATGCATTAATGTGCAAATGACAATTTTGCATCTTATTAGAGCTGCGTGACTTCAATCATAATAATGTAAATGCCTGTTACAGTATCATAAAGAATATTTAGTTGATGTAAATATTTGTGTATCTGATGTATACCAACAGGTATTGTTTCACTGGTATCCCTTGCTGTGCTGTCTTACAAGTGTTACAGCACCATCCTCTGCTATTCCAAAGCAGATATGTATTACTATAGGAAGGCCTGGCTTTCCATCACTGGCTGCTGGCTGTACTCTCTTGTGTGGACAGTGCCACCACTTTTTGGATGGAGCAGTAATGGTCCTGAGTATCCTGGAACCACCTGTTCAGTCCAGTGGAACCAGCAGTCTCTGGAAACCAAGTCATATGTCATCTGCGTTTTTGTCTTCTGTCTGCTGCTGCCTCTTCTACTTATGGTCTACTGCTACAGAAAGATCCTCATTGCCGTTCATGGGGTGAGAGAGCAGTGAAAGAGGAAAAGGTTGAAAGAGAGAGAGAGAGCGAGAGAGAGAGAGAGAGAGGTTTTTGATGATGAGCTCCCTTCGAGTATGACTCATCCATCCTTCTTGCCAAATGTTTGTTTGCAGACCATATATTAAGCATTTTTATGCTGCTGTCTAGAAACATTTCATTTATTTAAGCCCTCGTCACACTGTCATCATTAATGGCTTAGGAATTATTTGCACAACTGGATCAGTGTTGGGGAGTTTTATATTTAAACTTGCTAGTTCTTGTAGGTCTTTTCTGAACAAATGCAATTCTTAATACATTAAGACTTTGTGCGAGATGAAAAATGTATAATAATAAAAATAGTTAATAATGCTTCTTATAATGCCCATCTGTGCTCAGGAAATGTATCTCCTTAAAGAGATAGTTCACCCAAAAATACAATTCTGTCACATTGTAAAATCATTCTGGTTTGGAACACCATAAGGGTGAGTAAATGATGACACAAATTTCATTTTTGGTGAATTAACCCTTTAACCCATTAATGAAAAATAACAATGCAAAAAAATGTTGGTGTATATACGCCATTGTTTTATCAAATAAGGCTCCCCAAGTATACTGTAAGCCTTGGTAATTGCTGTTATTCTTTGAAAAACAAACTTCAAAGCAAGTCCCCTCATCCCACAGGTTGCTAAGATCAACCAGACAGTTGCTCAGAGGAGGGAAATGCACATGCTGGTGATGGTGGTTTCCATGGTGTCCTGTTACCTCCTCTGCTGGATGCCGTATAGGGTTATGGCATTGCTTGGCACGTTTAGAGTTGGCATTGTCAGCCCCACAGCCAGTGTGGTGTCTTTCATACTAGCAAAGAGCAGCACTGTTTTGAACCCTATCATCTATATTCTGTTCAATAATCAGGTATGTGCTTGTTAATGCTTTATAAACAGGGGTAGACAACATTTTGAGTGTTGTTTTGGGTTTATTTTGGCCAGAAATGATACACACAAACCCATGCATACACACAGTTTCTTTCTGACATAAGTATGGAGTACAATATATAAATAATACAGGATGAGGGTAAAAGGTACCCTCAATGTAAGACTGGATTATTTATTTATTTATTTATTTTTAATTGGATTTAAAGGGATAGTTCACCCAAAAATGAAAATTCTCTCATTTACTCACCCTCATGCCATATCCCAGATGTGTATGGCTTTCTTTCTTCTGCTGAACACGAATGAAGATTTCTAGAAGACTATCTCTGTAGGTCCATACAATGCAAATGAATGGTGACCAGAACTTTGAAGCTTCATAAAGCACATAAAAACAGCATAAAAGTAATCCACATGACTCCAGTGGTTAAATCTATGTCTTCAAAAGTACTATGATAGGTGTGGGTGAGAAACACATCAGTATTTAAGTCCTTTTTACTATAAATTTCCACTTTCACCTTTACTTTCATATTCTTCTTCTTTTGTTTTTGGTGATTCATATTCTTCATGCATATCGCCACCTACTGGGCAGGGAGGATAATTTATAGTAAAAAAGGGAAAAAATCTGTTAACAAATTGGACTGAATGATGTTTTCATGACTCACTGAATCAATGATCCAGTTGCAGCTTTTTGGTTTAGATGCCGTTCACACCAAACACATTTTTTATTTATTTACTTATTTATAAGGGACCATGTACAATATTAAATATAAATGTTTCCATTTGATGCATTGTACCAGATTTAGCCTAAGGCTAAATTTAACCTGCAGTCCCCTGACAGGTCACAATTAGAACTTCCGCACAGTAACAGAACAACACTAAGCAAACTAGACAAATAAGAAAAAACTAATAATACAAATTACACACAATACATCACACATACACACACCTTGTCAGCGCCATAGGTATGCTAGACAGATTAAACACAAGAACATTTGAATACCAAGCAAAACAGATAAGACAAAGTCAAGTAAAATGTGTATAGTCAATGGTTAAAAAGTTGAGTATCTTTTAGCAGATTTTTCAGTTTGATTTTAAAACTACTAATAGAACTAGAAGTCTTTGTCATCTGGTAGGGCGTTCCAATGAGTTGTGGCTTTCACAGAGAAAGATGACTGTCCAAAGGCAGAGCGGTGAAAGGGTACAGTACAGTCTCTTATAGAGATTCTTGTGGATTTTACTGAGTTTTCCGAATGAAAATAAACAAAGTCACGTCATGTAGGAGGGGCCAAATCAATAAAAATTTTATTCACAGTACACAGATTTGAGAAAAGTCTAAAATTCTCAAAGCTCAGAAGATGATGTTTTCCAGTATTCTACAATGATGATATTGAATTGGCTTTATCCAGAATTTTGCATCCATCTGTGCTGATTTTTAATTGATTTACCATGTAAATATGTGCTAGACGAATGTCTTTGACCGTTGCACCGCATCTTGCTGTTTTTTCAACATCTCATGCAGGAGTGTGACGTTTCTAAGGCACCTTTTCAAGTTTTAAAAGTATCTCCAGACACCTGCGTTTTATTGTTGCACTGTGCCAAGCTTTTTTTTTAACATAAGAATGTTTCTGAATGGCCTCTTTAGGAAGAATCAGCATAATAATCAATTGAAATGTCACTTTGGAGGCAGGTTTCCAAACTATCCTTACATACTTTTTTTTAGAGAATGTTAGATATATCTCTATAGGGTTGTGTGGTATTACTGATAATTCTGGATTTACTCCCAGTTATACAGGTGCTTTATAGATTTAGTAAGGTATGGACCAGAACCTCCAGGCCATCTCATCCTGCACACACCACCCAACAGAACTGCATCCCAATGATGGCATATGGAGCTGCTGCTTCTTTGCGTATCATTCCCAGAATTCAGCAGCCTGAAGATAGATAGATAGATAGATAGATAGATAGATAGATAGATAGATAGATAGATAGACAGACAGTGTAGGTTGGTGTGTTTGTTTACTACCTCGGTTTGCTTTTCTGCATGTGCAGTACAATAAGACAAAAAGCAGTGAAGGGTTTTGTAGGTATGGGCACGTGTGCGCTTTAGTTTCTGAGTGAAATGTCCACAGAGGGGCACCAAAAGTGAGTTGTAAAGTGAGTTGTTTTTAGTTTTAGGCCTAAATGATTTGATACAGTCAATAGGAATGCATATTTCATTAACTCTACCTCCAAACCCCAACCCTAAACTTAACCCTCAGTGGAATAAAAATGTAATCTAAAGGCATGATCTTACCTTCGCACTGTGAAGTTCCGTGGGTGAAATACAATAAAAAAGCAATGTAGTATTTGGTCATGTTACACCATTAATTGTTGGAAAAAGTAGCTACACTATTAACAAAATAGGTAGAACTACTATCACGCTACTGTATAACATAATTAAGTTAGCAACTGCCTTTAGTTAGTTACTTCCCAACACTGATGATGTGGGGGCGTGGTGCGACTTGTCGCCCTAGGTGACTGCCTATATTTCCTATGCCAAGTCTTGACCTGGCATGCAATATAATATATTTGGTCACCTGCTTTTTTTCCCACAGAATTGTGTTGAAGTGTAATATGGCATTATCAAAAGAGATTTCAGAGGATCAAAGAAAAGAGGAGTTGTTAAAGTTTATTAGTCTGAAAAGGTTATTTCTAAAAACTTAGGCCTTCATCAGTCCCAAGATACTTTACGAATGGAAGAAATTCAGCAACAGGGGTACTTGTGGTACTTTGGCACCATTCAAAGATCAGAGAGATTTGTTCACCCAAAAATGAAAACTGTCTCATGATTGACTCATGTTTAAGCCATCCCAGATCTGTATGTCTTTCCTTCTTCAGCAGAATCGAAATGAAGATTTTATAAGCACATTTTAGCTCTGTATGTCCATACAATGAAATTGAATGGGTGTCATCAGGCTGCTGGCTGTTTGATGGTCCAAAAGTCATATTTAGGCAGCATAAAAGTAATCCAGATGTCTCCATTCGATCAATGAATGTCTTCTGAAGCAAATCGATAATTAATTTGTTTTTAACTATAAATCGTTACTTCCGGCCAGAGCTGGGATGCTGTTTGAAATTACCTAACTCTCTTGTGGCGTTCATTCCTCTGTAAACAAAGCACACTTCTGACTTCTAACATGAACGCGCATCACGCTTACGTCACTTGTCAGCTCCGTGATGCATCTACTGCTAGCAGGAAGCATTTTTTAAAAGTTAAAAGTATTAATAATTGATTTATTTTTTACACAAACCTATCGATTTGCTTCAGAAGATATAATTGATCAATGTCAACCATCCGGTAGACATTAGTTTGGGTGTAAAAGAATGCGTTAATTGGGTGGGTACAAAGGCCCCGTTTCCACCTGGTATTAAGACGCATTTCATGCCCGGTCAACCCATTAGGCGACATAGGCGTGTGCCTAGGGCAGCATCGTTTCGGGGGCGCAGCGGGTGCCAATCGAGCCAATTTTAGCATGTGTCCAATCTGTGTCGAACAAAATGCGCACTGTGCGTTCCGATAGTGTGTTGTGGCGCCCCCCACAGAACATATAGACAGTGTACTAAATGCCTTACTACCATACTACTCTCACTGTTTCTGTCATATCTGTGTTTGGCAAAAACAGTGAGAGAAATATGGTTAGTATGCCATTGTGAGAACGGCCATAGACTCACAAGCACGGGGCTTGTGAATCGGAGCGATGCCCGATGGACGCGTGAAATAATCTCTGTTTTGAGTTGGCTCTTCTCAATGAATTTATCTAAAGTGCGGGCTGAATCGTTTGAAGCACTTTGTCTCACAGTAAAACATGCTTTCGAAGACAGAAGACAAAAACAATGCTGAATGAAGTGGATATTTACTTGCAGTTCATTGAAACAAAACCTGCAGCTGCATTCAATCGTCACATGTGAGTGGAGTCTGTGAACGATTGTCTACTGCAGGTAAAGACATTTTCTAAATAAAAGTGTATCAAAACACTAACATTAAGTACCAAAAATGACAAAGCCAATACCATGTTTATTGGACATGTTCCTTTGAGTTGCCTACCATATAAATGCCATAATATATTATAAAAAAAATACCATTTTAACATATTGTACCATCACTGAACCATGATACTGCCACAGCAGGCTTTTGAGAAACATAAGTTTGATAAACTTCATCTTGTGCTGTGTCCTAATGTGAAAAGGTGTCAGTATGTTTTTTATTCCATAGTTTCATTAATGCTACACAATATGCAGTATGTAGGCTACTAAAGAAAATGTTCAAATGATGCTCTTAAAATAACCACAAATTAATGCTTTGGTGCTGTTTTTGCAATAAATAAATAATAAATAACAACGTAAAATCTCCCAGGGGAGCATGCCCCCAGACCCCCTTACAACATCATGGTGTACTTGTTGGGCCCCAGACTCGCCAGTATTGATAAAAGCCTACAAATGTCCCTGCTGTGAAACAAACTGTACAGTGTGCTCAGATCTTTTGGGCAGTCCTTTGCTTTTTTCTTTCTTTCCTTTATTTTATTTTATTTATTTATTTATTTGTTTTTTGAACATCTTAGACCACTTGGTTTTGTTTTCGGGCACTTTACATTAAGTTTATTTCTTTCTTTCTTTCTCCCCTTTTTCTCCCCAATATGGAATGCCCAAGAGGCATAGTGACTTAACTCAATCCGGGTGGTGGAGGACAAATCTCAGTTGCCTCCGTGTCTGAGACAGTCAATCCGCGCATCTTATCACGTGGTTTGTTGAGCGCATTAATGTGGAGACCTAGTGCGTGTGGAGGTTCACGCTATTCTTTGCGACTTCCACGCACAACTCACCACGTGCCCCACCGAGAGTGAGAACCACATAGCAACCATGAGGAGGTTACCCAATGTGACTCTACCCTCCCTAGCAACCAGGCCAATTTGGTTGCTAGGGAGTCACACCTGGCTGGAGTCACTCAACACACCCTGGATTCGAACTCGCAACTCCAGGGGTGGTAGTCAGTATCTTTACTCACTGAGCTACCCAGGCCCCCCACATTAAGTTTAATTCTATATATGGTGATAACAATTCATGATGCCTACTTCAGAAGCCATGACATGTTGCTTCCGAACATTGCTTTTATTAATGTTTTGCTAGATTCAGTTTATACCCATTTCTGATATATTTAATTATAAATTAATTTGTATTTTTTGTGTAAAAGATTTCTTCCTTCAAGACCAACATCGTCTCGTCTTGACTACGACGGATTGTCTCATCTTGATCAGCCCACTCTTCCCCATCAACGGACACACTTCGGCGGACGGGATTCCCTGCAGACGCATCAGGACCCTGCTGAGTCCGACACCTGCAGCAAAGTTTCATCCATCCCCTCTAGTGTTCCGGCAAAGAAGTCTCGCCGCCTCGCCGCCAGATTGGGTTCTTTGCTCAGCGAGACATCTTCCCACTTCCCGCAGCATCCAGGCAGGTGTTGTATCCTTTCAATATAATATAATATAATTCCATCCAAGTGACGTAAAACACACATAAAAGAGCCGCTTGTGTGTACACGTCTTTTTAAAGATGTCGTATCGCAAGTGTTCCTGTGAGCGAAAATGAGTCTGACAGACTCATGTTGGTCTGTCAGACCAACATGAGAGCTGTGTTCGCTGCCTGCGCCGCACCTACGCTGAAGCAGCTCTCATGGGGACAGACTGCCCTCACTGTGAAGGCATGAGTCTCAAGACACTCCTCTCTAGGGCTGCCCTTGTTCTGAGGGACAATTCCGCCTCCCACACCTTCCCAACTGCTTCCTCTGTGTTAAGTCTCGAGAGACCAAATGAGGAAGCACGGCAGGGCCGCAAGGTAGAGATGGAAGAACCTGAGGAGGATCTCACACCGGCATAAGCCCCACAAGCCCCTCAAACTTCCCACGCAGTGTCTTCGCCATTGCAGTACGAATGTGACGACATCCGGCCCTCTGTGAATGAGCGCGGTGTTGTCGTATGTGGTAGGTCTGGTGATGATAATGATGCCGTGTCCCTTGCGGCATCAGACATGGTAGAATGGTCCATGGAGGATGCTGCAGCCCCTTCCCCCAGCAAGGGTGAGGAGCGTGCACTGACCACTGATAGAGCTTCTTCATGTCCTTACACAGGCACTTGAGGGGCTTGGTCTCGAGTGGTCCCCTCCAAAGGAGCCGGTAAAATCTCACCTAGACAAGTGGCTCTTGCAGACTGGCTGCCACCAGCAGACCGCGGCACGGAGAACTGCACCATTCTTCCAGGAAGTCCACGACGATTTTAGGCTGTCATCCACATAGCCTGACCGAAGGAAAGCGGGCGCATTTACTCGCATGATTATCCGAAAGTGTAGCACTGCCGGCTGCATGAATGGCTTTCACGTGCTGCATGAGTCTGTTGGATATACTGCAGTCTCATCACATTTTAACTTTTTGTTTAGCCTCCAATTCAGCTGATGAAAACCTGCTGCGTGATCATGAGGAAGGATTACATCGAGATGTAGATTGGAATGCAGGTGAGGAATTTCATATGAATAAAATGGTCTACTCCTGTCTCGCCATTGCTGGCATGCCAATGATTACCCCGGTGCTGGCACACATGCCATAGGTTGTCGACGCCTGTAGGAATTAAACCATAATGTTTCCGTATATAGAGTAGAGATTAAACAGTAGAAATATGCCATAACTTCTTGTATGCCAGAATTTTTCAAAGAATGTATGAAAGGTTAGTAACAACCTAAAGGTAGCATGGGCTAAAAGTAGCCTATATGAGGACAGTTATGGTGATATTTTTCAACACAACATTTTGAATTTGAGCCAGAAAATGCAATCAATGAGCTGGTGTGTTGCGGTGTGGTGTGTTGCGGGCAGGGTTTGGTGGGCCGCTCTGGGCCAGAAAGTCCACGGCCACTTTTTAGCCCCAGTCCGCCCATGCCTGCACCTTATCAGAAATGTTTATACATGACTATGCCTTACTATTAACTATTTTCAGAATGCAAACCGAAACTAAATGCTTTAAAACTTTTAGACTTTATGAAGAAATGTAAGCTTCATGTTTAAATATGTTTTATTTATTTAAAAACTATGAACCAAAAAATTAACCACTATACAAATGTACAGTATATGTTCGATTATTAAATAAATAAAATGCCACTGTGTATATTTCTTTAATTTGAACTCTTTTATTAGAATAACAGATCAAGCAAATTTACAGGAAAATAACACAAACAAAAGCCTGTTACAAACAGAAAGCCAGGGATTTAAATGTTTTTTAAAGTTCATTATAATAATTAAAACCCTTTATAAATTACAGACATTTGTTTATGCAACCAGAGTAACCTGCAGATTTATGAACTATGGCCTGGTCTGCTTGACAGCAAAGTGTCCATCTGTTGAACCCTACGGAACCGCCCCTTTTGAAGTGCCCTTCGAAGCAGCAATTTATAAGCCCTTCGGTTTGGAACGACCCTTCAACATGGCGGCCACGATCGTTCCCCTTCAAAGTGCCCTTCTGAGGCGGATTTATCCCGTTTGGAACGCAAGGTAAGGGAATTTGGCCTGTGTGTTACCTCGTAGTTATACCTCTGTAAAACAGGAAGTCATGGCTGAACAATTTCATGTTCCTAGGCTGCATTCCACTTCACTTTTAACATCGCTAACTCCCCTAAGCACTTCCCCTCAGGGGAATCCCCGCTGCCATTAAGTCCGTCCCACTTCGGTAAGTGAGCGAGGGAAGTTTCTGCTGACAGACTCTCAACCCCTCTATTTTGACCGAGGGAGTGAGTCTACTCTGATGTATGCTTCAGGCAGCTCCATATCCCACAATGCAACTCGATTGTGACGTGACAGCATATCGTGCTTCATCAACCCCACCGCCATGATGGAAGTGAAGTTAGGTCAATTAAGCAGTTTAGAAAAGTTATATTAAGATTTAACAGAATAATACTTGTAGCTACCTTAAACTGTTTCTCACACAGTTATAGCCTATGTGCTCATTGTTATATTAACATTTTTGTGTGTAAATCTTGATTAATCCTTTCTAACAATTAATTCTAATGAAAAAAATAAATAAACATACGAGATTTATACATAAGCCTCTGGAATCAATCTGTGAAAACATTGTTTTCTCAGGTGCAAAAATCACTAAATAATTCCACAAATTGACATCAGCCTTCAACATGCTCCAAGTGATCATGGGTGTTCCAGTTAAACCCACTGCACGTCTTCCGCCAGTAGTAGACACTCGCACAATGTAAGCAGTGACGTACATCCGAGTCCATGAGATGGAGTGAAGTTTGCAAGGGAAGGGGATTCAAATTTGAAATGGAATGCAGCCCCAGTCACTCAGGTGTACTAAAAATGTTAAAACATGAATGGGAATATTCTTCAGATATATTTTACCCTTAAGAATTCAAGGGGTGCCAATAATTGTGGCAAACGTGTTTTGGAGAAAAATATTTAAATATTTTCCCCCCTTTCAATTAGTTTACTTTTATTAAAGGTTAGATTTTTGTGAATATTCTGAATGAATGTTCAAAAGGATTAACAATAAAGACATTTTCACAGCCTTCATTGCCCATATTTACCAAGGGTGCCAATATTTTTGGCCACAGCTGTAGATGTCTATTAATATGAATTTTGAATACAATACATTTTCCCTTGGCTCCTTTCTTAGTTGAATGTTAAAGGGTTTAAACAGGTGACAAAGTATGTGGTGAAATCTAAGACTCTGTAGGCATGCCTGATAATGAATCTGTGAGTCTGATATTAGAATGTCATCATTTCAAAGAAATGAATGCATCAGGATATTCTACAGAACAATATCAGGAAGTCTGTGATCTTGCATAAATGAGGAAAAAAGAATAAACATCAGAGTGGTGTAAACAGAGGAAATTCCAAATATTAGAGAGGCCAGGTGGGTCAGAGTACTGACCTCTATCTCATTGAAATACTGTGGTGTGTTTTCCATTCAAGGCCATCTGAAGCAACCCAAAAATATGCACAACATCCCAAATATATTCATAAAACAGTTTGTACAGAAGAATGGACCAAAATACCTCCTTATTGCTGTGCAGGTCTGATCTACAGCTACAGGAAGTATTTGACAAAAACTGAAGTTCCAAAATGGAATTAATATTCACAATGATTGATTGTTTGTTTTTTGCTTAGCAGTACAATGATTGAAATGGAGCAGAAATTAAATTAGATACTGTAAAAACCCTGGAAGTACATTTTAAAATGACTGTAATACTAATACTAAGAAATCATCATCATCATCATCATAAAAAAAATAAAAAAAATAAAGGTAGAACAAGTTCCAGATAAAAAAAAGTTTGTTTTTGCATTTGTTGAATGAAGATATGGCACTGTAAAATGTTGTGTGCATTGTCCGTTAAAAGGCAGGATATTATTGTTAACTTGATTAAATCTATCAGATAATATTTTGAGAGCCATGCATGCAGAAGTCTAGATAATTCCAAATGGTTCACAGCATTTTTTTCAATGATTAGCCTGGGCTGATTAAGTTCACAGGAAGTACGTGAGGAAGGTTTTTTATTAATAGTGCACCTTGTTCTAATCACAGAATGACTGGCTCTGAAAAAGTGATAGAGCTACATATCACATTCTCTAATAAGCCAGCAAACCAGTCGATAAGAAAAGTGGCTAAGTGCAGAGAATGGCACGTCGATCTGAAGTACCCATCTGGCTTTGAGTTTTGGAATGATAAACTTAAGTTTCAGATAAAAAACTTTAAAATCCTCAGTGCAATTAATAAGACATCCTGGACCATGAGCTTCACCTGATCCAAATCAGACTGATCTCACTGTGAACAGTAGGTCGATGGTTCTTAGCTGTGGAAGTGTTTTTGAATGTATGTGCACGTGTGAGCTCCAGTTTAAAAGCAATGTCCACAGAAGGGAGCCAAAAGCAAGTTGTTTTAAGTTGTAGGCCTAAGTGATGTAATACAGTCAACAGGAATGCATATTTTATTAACATACCCCCAAACCTCAACCCTAAACCTAACCGTCAGTGGAATAAAAATGTAATCTAAAGGTGTGATCATATTAACCTTTGAATGCGGAAATTCTGCGGACAAAATACAGTCATCTCAATGGGAATCTAAGCCATCGTGAATTTCGCACAATGTTCTTCTCGTGGCGAAGAATTCCTTCTTGCGGATTTCTCATGGAGTTCAAGTTTGGTGTACTTTGAAAGGCGAATCCGCCACGTTGAACAATAGGAAATTGTTTGGTTTGGCAGTGACCTCTGTATGGGCGGTGATTCGTTCAGAGATACACTAAATACAGTGGACAAGGATATAATTTAAGTGGCAAATTTCTTTTTAACTTCACTCTTCCAGAGTATAAAGTGCAGCATTAAAAAGAGGCTGCTTGGCAGTTAGTTTTTTGCTAGTTTTACACACGCTCAACATCTTCACTTTATACTCTGTGAAAGTGAAGTTAAAAAGAAACTCGCCTCTAAATTTATATCCTTTTCTATATTGAATATTCAGTGTAGCTACAAATCTCTCTGCTAAACAAAGCAATTCTCTATTGGTAAACACAGCAAATTCGCCTGTCAGAGTTCACATATCTTGAACTCCACTCACGCGAAATCTGCGCTGTGAAATTCTTCGCCACCATAAGTCTATTGAGCAAAATGTACAATTGCGTGGATTCTCATTGAGATGAATGTATTTCACCCGTGGAATTTCACCGTGCGAAGTTCAACGCTATGGACCCACTGGCAGTATATATACGAAAAAAGTTTATGCTTTAAACGTTAAAGTCTCTGTATACATAAGTCAGGCATATGAGGTATTATTTGAAAGCTTAGAATCCGAACTTTTCAGAGATACCCATCACTTCTGCATTTATGTTACTTAAAATTAGAAAATAAGGCCTCAAAACATTCGCATTGAAAATGAGCGCCCCCTAGAAGTAATGGGGTAGACATATGAAAATAAAAGTCACTCACATAGCACATAAATGGACAAGTCATATATCAAATGAAAGCTCTCATTTTCAGGAATAATAATTCCATGTTAATTTTGTTGCCCTAATACCACAGTTTAAAAGATTTTTAAAAGAATCACAAAGTGAAATATGATTTCTGTAAGTCATCAAATACAAACATCTCATTTATGCTCTGATCACTGCTCCTGTAAGCCCTAAGTATCCATAAACTTTATAAATGCTTTTACCTTAGGGAGTTTTCTAATACATTAGCCATTTTTTACATGTCTGTGAGCTTGCTTGGCTGAAAAATCCAGTGTTATATCTTAGATGTCCAGGACAATATATGCCATCCTGACACCTAGATTGAGCTTCTAGTCCACTCAGAGGCTAAGATATTTGATGAAACAATGGAAGTGGTGCATCAACTGAAAATTATACTGAATGTCTATGGACGAGCACATCTGTGAGGGATAAACTGCATTAGAGCACCACCTACATTTCATTTGTATTTTGTGATGGAATTCTCTAGTGCTTTCTGACACTTAGTGGAATAAAATGAGACAAGGTAGAGTCAAAGTGAGGTAGAGTGAACAGAACTAGAGTTACATGGTAACACATGTAATTTAATTTATTTATTTGGGGGTTCTCTGAAAAAAGAGACAATTTTTTGCAATTATTTCACAGTATGAATGGTGAGCTTTTAAATTTGAGTGTGAAAAAATGCGGGTGGCAGTCCAAAAATGCACCAGAGTATACTGTAAGTAGTTAACATGCCTTTAGAGTGAAAATGGAACCTCCGAATCACGCTTGTCACTTCTTATGTGGGAAGAAAACCTGAGTCTCTGATGCTGCTGACACAACACTCTATTGGTCACTCCACAGGAGTAGGTAAACACACTTGAACTGAATGCAAAAATGTCTGACAGGAAATGGTGCTTGTCAGTATAGGATCGATGTCATGGTACTGGAAAATTAATTAGCAGCATGTCAATTTCCCATGTGATATTGTCCAACATATAAAGCAGTGGTTCTTAACTGGTTTTGCCTCAGATATCAAGTGGCGAACACAGTATAAAAATAGTTTATCATACAATTGTTGATAAAAATGTCCTACAAAATTAAACGTGGAAATGTATTAGAATTACCATGAGTGTAACGAGCGATAGCGAGACAAACATACCCAAGAGCAGAAGAACAGTTCAAAGGATTTATTAACAACAAATATGAGCAGCCACTGAGTAGTGGAATGTTGAAGATCCCAGCACCAGCTGCAGCAGCGGGAAGCGATTTCCTATAAGCGTGCGTGCCATGGCCACGCAAGGGGCAATCCGTGATGAGTATGGTCGTAGGATGAGTGTGTGCGTTGTGGTAGTCAGGCATAGATTTGTAGAATCCTCGGTTGAAGCTTAGTGAAACGCAGAACAACATCCAGCTGAGATGGGCAATCTTACTCCCAACACGCGGGCAGAGACGAGGTATCCTACGTGGAACATGGGCGCTTGCAGGATTTAATCTGAGGGTAGCCTACACACAGAAATCTGCCTAGAGGTCTGCACGGGCCTTAAAATGAAACCCGAACCCGCTTACTATATCATTTCTTCTAGTATAATCTAGTATAGCCTAGCTGTATTTTATGTAAGCATATAGACAACATTCTTAACAGTACTGAAACAGTAAACATACGCAGTTTTAACAAGGCACAGCAGCCCCTCATTACACTAGAGCAGAAGGGGAAAAAACACTGCCTTACTGTTTATTTGCTGAAACTTCACTTAGTGCAGAACAATCTGGAATAATATGAAACAATGCAACAGTCCCCTCTATGCAGCTTGAACTTGTTCATATTGTTGAATCTTTGTGACAACTCTGCTAAAAACAATCTAGAAGAATGAAACAGCACGCAGGTGTCTCAACATGCGTTTTTGAAAATTTTAAGTTCTTTTTAATTTGACATGGTGTTTAAAATGTGCCGGTCCTGCACAAGACGCTGAAGAAACAGCGAGACGCAGTGCAAATGTCAAAGACATTCATCCAGCAAGTGTTTAAACAATGGAAAAACAGAACAGACATGCGCAAAAACACATTCGGTGTGAATGGCCCCTAACTTGTCCGTTCCAGCGTGTCTGTGAGTGAGAGCGTGTGTGCAAAATAAGATCGGTAGGCCTGATTATTTTTCATTACAGTTTTTGTTGATCACTTTGGTACTATTATCACAAGTATGTGGTAAAACCTCACAACTGTTAGTACAAAACTCAAAGCAGATCATCAAAAAGGTTGTTTTTTCAAACATGTAATCACATGTTCAATTGACTAAGTACAACACACAAAATTACACAGTAACCTTTTCACCACACCTAATCAGTGTGTCATCAAAGAAATACCTTTCATATGAAGTAATTGTCTTTCACAATGCAATGCAAACAATACTTTTGATATGCTTCTATTCTGATTTGCGTAAATACATTTGACCAACACTTAATCCAACTGCTTTTAATGGTTAATCACTGAGCTGTTTGGTAAACCTATAGATTTTAAATTGGTTTGTCAGCTATATACAGTATATGGATTTTGAAATGTGTGTTTGTATGAACATCTAAATTACATGTAACCACACATAATGAATACTCGTTATTGCTAATTGATTTCACATAGTGGTAACCACAATTGGTCACCATATATTGTGGGGGGGTGTAAACACTGGCAATTTCTTTCAACATGGTGCAGGATAGACAGCAAGGAATAGGAAGAGCTCGTGGACAAGGGATCTGTCAGAGAGGTGGGCATGAGCACCAACAGAGAGGTCAGAGAGGTGGGCATGGGCACCAACAGAGAGGTCAGAGAGGTGGGCATGGGGCCCATCGAAGGGTTGGTCATCAGAGAGAGGGAGGCAGAACTGTTGTCTCTAATGAAATCCGGGCCATCATCGTTGATCGTGTGGTGAACCGAGGCCTTACTATGTCAGAGGCTGCCAGATTAGTTGATCCAAATCTAAAAAGATCAACTGTCAATTCTATCATCCAAACTTTTCGCCAAGAAAACCGGTAAGTCTGGAGAATATATACTATGCTTTACCATTACATTTACAGTAAATTGTAATGCATGTAAATTCATAAAACATGTTACAGTATGATCTATTGACAGTATACTCTGTTCTATGCTTAGAATTGACAGAAAACCCCATAGTGGTGGCCGTGTGCTGACCGACCAGCAGGAGTGGGCAGTGGTGGAAATGGTGAGGGCCAGGAATGATATACGGCTGTCAGAAATAAAGCAGGCAATTGAGGAGAACAATGAAACCTTTGCCAATGTGGCATCCATCAGCCTACCAACAGTAGCCCGCCTTTTGAAGAGGCACCAGGTATCAATGAAACACATTTACCTGGTGCCTTCTGAGAGAAACAATGACCGGCTGAAACAACTGAGGGCTGAGTATGTTCAGGTACAGCACTATATACTGTATTACTGTTACTATTTGATGCATCGCCTACTTTATATGTATATTTGAACTACACTGTAAAAAGAACTAATTAAAATATATTTTTTAGAGGGTGATGGTGCTTGATGCTGATGTGAACCATCACAAGTACATTTTTTGATGAAGCAGGCTTTAACCTGGCCTAAACTCGTCACCATGGACGGAACCTCATCGGCCAATGGGCCACTGTCCAAGTGCCTGGACAACATGGAGGAAACATCTCCATGTGCACAGCTATCTCTGAAGATGGTGTTGTAGGATGTAAACCATTACTTGGCTCCTACAACGCTGCACATCTCATTGAGATTCTCAATGAAATTGAGCCGGCCTGTCAAGGTGAAGGGGTCACCTATGTAATTGTGTGGGACAATGTCAGGTTCCACCATGCAGAGGTGGTTCAAGCATGGTTTCAGGCCCATCCCTGATTCATGACCCTCTACCTGCCCCCATGCTCTCCTTTCCTCAACCTTATTGAGGAATTTCTTTCAGCATGGAGGTGGAAGGTCTATGATCGCCAACCCCTTGAGCGCGCCACCCTCTTTCAGGCCATGGATGAGGCATGTAATGACATCAGTTTAGACCAATGTCAAGCATGGATTCGCCATGCCAGAAGGTTTTTCCCAGGTGCATGAACAATGATGACATTCATTGTGATGTGGATGGGAATCTATGGCCAAATGTTCAAGACAGGCTTGATCCAAATCAAAGTAATGTGTGCTAAATGTTACGTTTTGTTTTCATTTAGTTAATTTGTTTTATTTAACTGTGTACATTTGATTATAGAGAATACTCCTATGTTACAATTATATGTGAAAAACACGATTTGCCCAAATGAATGTAGAGGATGTCTTCATTGATCACACTTGATTACACACAGGATAGATATTATGGAAATGATAGATTCTGTAAATATTGGGTAATGTAAGTGTATTGCTAATGTGAAAACTGTGTAATCTGTCTTTTACAGTACTGTAGCATATTACTTTCAGCACTTCTAAGGGCGTTTTGAAACATGTATCTTGCATTGTTTGTTATTGGATTCACTGGTAGTTAAAACGTCTAAACTGAAAATATATCATTATGTTGTGTTTTGGTGATTAAACCATATGTTCTCATGTCATTTCATGAGAAACTTATATTTTGAATCAATGATTGTGTGGTGAGAGATTTTTAGAATCCAAATGAATGCACAATGGCAAGTTTTGAATGAAAGACTGGCTGCATTACAAGTGTTTTGTATTAAGAGTTGTGAGGTTTTACCACATACTTGCCATAATAGTACCAAAGCTACCAACAAAAACTGTAATTACAAACCTGAACCCGGCCCGAACCCTGTTGGGTTCTCGGGTCCCGTCGGGCCCGTGTCGGGTTGCAAAACCTCTAAATCTGCCTAATAAACCTTATATCTAGGGGGTCTGGGGGCATGTTCCCCCATGAGATTTTTGTTGTTGTTGTTGTTGCAAAAAACAACACCAAAGCGTTCAATTCTGGTGACTTTGAGATAAGCATTTATATTTTCTCGAGTATGAGTAGCATTCACGTAACTATTGGCTAAAGCATTTCTTCCAGTAACCGTTCAGACAGACGCCTTTTTGCATTAAAGCAAAACGCACCAAAATGAATAGAGAAGAATGCAGGTGTCTCGAGACGCGTTTTTATCAGTTGAAGAAGTTCTTTTTAACTTGACGCAGCGTTCCCGTGAGAGATGCTAAAAACATGACACAGTAGCCAAAAGACATCCATCTAGCGAATGTTTACATAGAGAACTGAAAAACAGCGCGAGCGGGCGCAAAAACATGTTCAGTTTGAACAGCCCCTTGTTCACATGACAGCACTAGCTGACGTTTCTCAAAGTTACCTCTCAAAAAGACAGACTTTTGTTTCAGTTGACTGTAGGTAAATTTACACTATCCAGTGCTGTATTCGTAAATATCCCGATACTGTTTTACTGTGTGAGAAACCGCTTCAAATGATTCAGTGAGAGAGTGCTCTGAACAAATTGTATTGAATCACGAATCGATTCAGACCGTTTTGCAAGCCCGTTTGGTCAATTCACTGAAAAGAACCGACACAAAATAATTATTCATTCGCAAATTGGGCATTGCTAGTACTTTTAAACAGCCAAACGAAATATGGGACACATTTAATGATTGGTGAAATATTCAGAGAGTAAATATTTCTCAGGTCATTCGAAGCGCTCGTGGTACACACAGCTGCAGGTGCCACTGCTCTGGAAGACCAGCTGACACGCAGCAAAACTGGAAGGCAACCAACAGATACACGAGTGAGGTTAGTACTCAGCATCAAACAACAATCTAGCAAAGATGTTGCGAACACGACGAGTTAAAGAAGGGAGTGAATTAGAGGAGAACAGGTGTTACTCTGCACCTTAATCAGTGGCATGATCAGCGTTCCCACGGGAACAATCAATGTTCCCATGGAAACGCCGATCATGCATGCCGGCCGCGCCTGCGAGACATGAGGGAGAGAAAATGACAAAATAAATCGGCAATCTCACAGGAGCCGTGACAATGAGTTGCATAGGCCCAGCTACTGTATATTCCAAATTTTTAACATTACAGTACATAGGCTGAATATTAAAACTGACATAGTACATTCATAAACAACAGCATATGTGTGAATTAACAGCATTGCACATGGAACAAACACTGGGTAAGATGTTGCATCAGTATTTGCAATATTGCCAAGTGACATAAGACTTTGTGGCAAAACACCATAGAATTTGATTGGACACAATAAAACACATGGAAAACATTTCCTCCCTTTTAAAGGCCTATTTATTTAGCTATTCTGTGTTAAGTATGATTTTATGGTAAGTTGCAATTTATTATTAGAATTTAGCATTGTTCTTTCGCTGTGGTATGTGACCCTATCAAAACAGACATGTGACCCATTTTGGGGGGTCATGACCCACCATTTGAGAACCACTGATGTAAACAAAATTGCTGTTATGGTTTATGTTGTGACTATCCAGTGGTCCTAGATTTTTCCTTAACATATAACTTTCAATACCACAATGCATTTATTGTTTTAACCATAATTAAATCCACATAGTACAAAGGGTGATTTGTGTATTATGTAAATTCATATGTCATTCCCCTGTGGTTTATCATTTAGGGCAAGGCAAAGGTTTACATGAATGATTACCAGCAGACATTAATTTGGCCTGTCATGTCAGATAATTCATGATATTTCAATCACAGCACTGTGGTAAACAGCTTCTACCCTCAGCAAAAAGGCGACGCATGGACCACATATAATTGCAAACCCCAGTCCTGTGGTTTAATGATTAGATGGTGCCTATATTTCTTTTTAGAGTTGGGTATTACATTCTACCCCCTATTGTGCTCAGTTTAACTGCTTTGTGAGTTTCACTTTTCCATTTTGTATTTCTTGCCTCATGTTCACTCTGCTCTCATTCAGGTAGAATGGCAGCATCAAATCGAATGGTATCATCAAACTGTCATTTTTGCTCTAGAGATCATTCTAATCCTTGAACTATGGATATTTGCTGACCGATCAGAGATTAATGAGTGCCAAAGCTGTGAGCGCATACGAACATCAATGCTCAAACCATGAGCCGAGCACAGAGTCAGAGAAATCTATATATCACTGACAGACAGACTTAATGGCAATGTCCTTGGTTATCCACTATGACAAGGATTTCGTTCGTTCGACGAAGATGTTGTGATATTACACAAACCTGGCCCGTAAATTTTTGTTTGTATTTTTTAATTATGAGCTGTCTGTGGCCCTAATTTGATGACCACGTAAACAACAAATTTCTGTGTTAAACGTTTATAAATTGTCTCTTACATCACATTGAATCGAATGCACTAATATATGTAAGAATGGCCTTATGAACAATTTACGCTGAACAATTTAATCATGCTTTATGAATAAGGCCCTGTACACTAAGGTGTCTGCCAGCATATGTGCCTGATTGTATGTGTGCTTATGTATAAATCCCGATGGATTTAAAGAGAGACTGAGCGGGAGAGAAGGCATAGTACATTGCCAAGCTTTTAAAAATGCATAAAAGAAACACACAAACAACACAAGGTTGGATTTTACAGGGCAACATACATTTTTAACTTGCTCTCTCCACTCATGAGGTAGAAGCTCGAAGCTATCAGATACTTCTTATGGCCTGAGTTTTTTCTTAAAGGGCCAGTTTACCCAAAAATAAAAATTCTGTCAACATTTACTCACCCTCATGTTGTTCCAAACCCACATGCCTTTCTCTCTCCCGTGGAATACAAATGGTGATGCTTGGTAGTATGCTCGTCTAAAACACCTTTCGGTTTCATTACATCTTTTTTCTATAGAATGAAAGTGAATGGTGGTGTTAAATTGTAATCAGATTACTTTACTAATTACCTAGTTGGAAAAATGAATCACATTACTAATTGCTTTACTTTTAAGTTACATTCTAAAGCATTTTTCGCAGAAGAGTTTTTGAAGAGTGTTCCATTGCACTTTTCCTAGTAGGAATTTGGAAATTCTGACATTCCGAGATGAGTGGAATGTAGCATTATCCTTAAAAATAGCTTTTGTTGGCATAACCTTATGTAGTCAGGATGATTCAGTCATAATAAAGCATAAAAAAAAAAAATATATATATATATATATGTTACTACATGAGGCACATTTGTTAGATTACCTCCCAAAAAAGTTTTACAGCGTAGCAGCAAAAAGTTATGTATGAGCATTCCAAAACTAAACTAAACTTTCAGTAAAGATATCCACCTTAAAGGGATAAGCAACCTTAAAGGGGTCATGTCATGAGGAATCAAATTTTTCGTGATATTTTAACATAATGTAAGAGGTCTTTCTTTTATAAAAACATACAGTAAATTTCAGAACTCAGAAATTGATCGCAAGTGCAATAAAAGCATTTATTTAAACCAAGCTGCAAAAATGCCTCATTCTCTACTTCCGCTACTCCGCTATGTCATTTAGGGGCTCATTAATTAATGGCTACCTCTACAGCTCAAAAACATTAATGCCTACTTAAAATCATAGTACCCTTGGCCCGCCCACTGGTGCTTCAGTTAGTAAACTGAGAGAGAGCAGGACAAACAAGGCCTACTGTGGCCTAACTGTTCCTGAAAACCAAAGGGAACCCATCTGGACTATTTTTTTATTATTTTTGTATATAAACATGCACTAGACAGACGTCTTTGACCATTGTCATGTATCTCAGGCCACTTTTAACCTGTTGCTTGTTGTTAAGATGTGATGTCAAGTAACAACTCTATAAAGGAGAAGCCATTTGGTTTCATTTAGCTGCACTATTTTTAATTGCTGGTGTATGTAAACCTGCACTAGATGGACGTCTTTGACCATCTTGATGTGTTTCCGATGATGTGCATTTCAGTGCAGGCTGATACTGGAAACTGGATGTGTGTGCGTCTAGTTCACACCGTGCTTTGGACTATGTATGTGCGTCATGTGGATGTGTCTTCAGCATATTTCAGCGTGGATTGCATGTTTTTTTCCGGCTCATATTAGCGTGGATTGCTTGTGAACTAGTCATAATATGATTCAAGCTTTACAAAGGAACTGTTATTGAAGGATGGGACTGTTAAAAAAAACACTTGGGCCCGATCGCAAAACAGTAAGTAAACAGTTCCATTCATTAATATTTTAAATGTCATGACTGTTTGATAGTTTACATTGAAGTTTTAACGAGGCACTTATGCCAAAACCGAGTGTTTCAGACAAAGGGCTAGAGACAGGGTGGAAAATTGCCATATATTACTAAATCATGACTGTTTTAGTGCAAAAAAGCTTAACTAACATTATCAGTGGACCTCTGGGAAGACAGTAAAACTATATAAAAAGAGCATTTCATGACCCTTTTAAAACAAGATACATCTTCTTGACAAGCAAAATGACATATCAAGTCTTGTTTTCAATTAAATCTAAATCTATTTTTTGCAATGATTATGCTTAAAACAAGAAAAAAAAAAGTATTTGTCAGTGGGGTAAGAATAACAAACCTAAATCTAAGGGAAAACAAGTTTATTTTTCTTACCCCATTTGCAAATTATTAGTATTTTTTTAAGCTTAAACATCACAAATGTTTGTTATTAATATTTAAATAAATATATCTTTTCGTTTTAAGATTGTTTAGATATTTTTGCTGGAAAAAAATACTGATTAAGAATGTTTTTTTTTTTTTTTTTTTTTGCAGTGAGGGGTTTACCATATGTTTTAAGAGTCCCCACATCCATTGAAAGCACATCCTCCCTGACACCATGGCAACCAGTGATAGAAGAGGCTGTCAGCTCCGCCTTTCTTCTGCACTCCATCAACATCAGAGCCTCCAAGGCAGACCTCACAGAACAAGCACACCAGAACAGATGGGAACTTCATGGTCAAATCTGCTATCTTTTGTACTGTTGTATACTGTAAATGTAAACATAGACCTGCCACTACAGAGTCTTTTTTCAGTGTCTGTAAGCCTGCAAATTATGTAAGAACTCATATTAGATCGGCACAGTTACCAATGGAATTATTTGAAGAACAATTCACTATCAGTGTTCACTGAACTGTGTCTTTACCTTAGAGAGTTCAGGTTGATCATAGCTTTTCAAGGCTGGGTTAGAGTGTTATAGATTTGCAGTACTGTCTGTTACCATGCATGACTGCACAAAACGGACTGCCTGGAATGCTCTGTTGTCAGTCCAGACTCACCCTTGTCTGGTTGTCCTTTTATTTTTATTTAATGGTGCACAGTTTCCTGAGTGCTGCTCTTGGTAGGTTTGGTAAACACCAAATCAGCACTGTGCTGTCCATCATAATGTCTTTTCTCCATCTCATTTCCTTTCTTCTGTATCTACACATCTCTTGTCCCACATCACTCTTTCATATTAGTCTTAATTATACACATCACTCCGTGTGTGTATGAGGGGGATAGTAAAACATAAAATCACCTATATAATAAACATACTAAATAGTCTCTATAAAAAGGATTTTGTGAGGGGTATGGGTATGGTTAGGAGATATATATCATTAAAAAATATCATTAGCTCTATATAAAAACAACAAAAGCTAATGGAAAGTCTCCATCATGGTAGAAAAACAAACGTGCTGTGTGCATGTCCAGTACTGATACTTGTTCAGACACCATCTAACCAGCTGATACCACATCCTCTTCTCCCCATGTACAGCTATTTTAATAATAAGAAAGTTAATTAATGCAAAGTCTTTAGCGCCTCTCCCAGGGGCTAATAAGCCTGTCTCAGTGGGTTTATTGGGAGCGAAAGCCCAGTTCATTCAAAATTCATTTCAGGTTATGAAATATTAACATCAGATTTAATGGTCTTAGCTTGGGCATTGGTGATGATGTAACAATCCAAGATCCACCCATGTAACCTTTACATTTTCTTAAATTATTAAAGTACATTATGAGTTGTTGAAGTGACCACACTGTGTACTTCATCTTGGATGGGTGTATGTTTTCTTGGAATCTTTTCCTGTTTTACACAATTGGTCTTTTTCTTTTTCAACCTCTTGAAAATGCAGTCAAGCAAAGGCCATCTTGCTTCCTTTGGACTAATTTAATTCCAAATGCTTTTTCATTAAGACATCCCTCTATATGTCATTAGATTATTAGATCGTGTTTACCTTGTACTTGACTGGAGTTTAATTGGATGGTCTATAAATGAAGCCCATATAATGCCCCTTTACAGTACATTAAACAACAGCTGATTTGTTTTCTGATGGCCTCTCAATCGGTTATGCATTAGATTCGATCAAGGTTTCATTACGCTATTCCACTCAAGCAAAGCATAGCAAAATCAATTCATTCACAGTGTCTTCATCAATATGAATTCATGAATAGAAAACAGGTAGAACTACTTAAAAATCAAATAGCATTGCTGAACTAATGTTTATTCACAAGTTATGGTTTAAATTCAGATGTATTCACCACTGTTATACGATGAAGTGCCGAAATGAACACTGTGTACATTCCTAAGGGTTTTGAATGTCACAGAGGCTGCATATTCAAAGGGCGAGAGAAATTTCAATGACAAACTGGTACTTAAAAATGAGTGAATTAATTAAAACTACTTTTATATTTAAAGATAGTTAGTGTTATCGTCAGTAAGCATTGCTAATAACTTCAATGTCAAACGACTTAGCTAACCCTAACCCTTAAATAAAAATAAATACAACTGTTTTAAACTACTGTTCATTTCTATGGGTGGGACATGTCCCAACCACTTTATACCATGGCGAATTCTGACCCCACTACTTTTGAAATAACTTGTGTCAGTGACGTGTCTACAGGGAAAACATCCAGTTCTTGTGTAGGATTTTCTATTTTGTTCATGTGTGTTATAATGAGTGGGGTCCATACTAATATACAGCCACTAATAGATGCAATCTTGGTATATTAAAATAAAAAGATTAGAACACAGAACCCATTGTACTCAAAGCAAAAATGTTGCCACTACATTGAAAAAAAATATTTTGTGGTAAGTAAATTAATATAGCAGAAAAGATCAAATACTTTAGATATTGAATAAGTTAATTTAAGGGGGAACTTGAACATATTAAGTAAATTCTACATTCAAACATGTAAAAATTAATGCTCTAGATTATAAATAAATATTATTTATTAATGTTTATTATTTTTACAAGGTGTTATCCTGTATTAATCCTAAAGTAGAAAACCTTGTCATATTTATTTGCTAATTTGAGTAAATTTCAATGGTAAGTACATTTTACTTGCACTGGGCTTGAATGATAAATGAGCTTGCATGGCCACAGTGTTTGCAAGTTTATTTACACCGCTTTAATGTTAATTTTGTTGTTACGTTTGGTACCTTCTTGTTTTGTGCAGTCTTAAGTTCATGTTCTACTCAAAATTACCTGTTCATGATCAAAAAAATTATCTGTTGATTGTCACCATCATGGTGTTTTGTACACCAAGTTTTGAGGTCTGCGTCCGCAGCTCTACGTTTTTGTGTTTATCGCCGGTGATGTTGTCCTATGTACTACATATTATACATTAAGATTCCTTGTAGGAGGCTTCCATATGTCATGTTGTGCATGTTGAAACATATATATGTTCTAATAACATTATTTAAATTTTACTACGTTTATTTAAGCACCAGTTATATCTTATTTTTGAGTAAAAGTTACAGAATTTACTAAAATGTTTTCATTGTCACCATCATGGTGAAAATATGCTGACTCTATCTATCTATCTATCTATCTATCTATCTATCTGTCTGTCGGTCTTTCTTTTCCATCCATCCATTCATCCATCCATTGTTTTATCTATCTATTTATCTATCTAAAGTAATCCCCCTAATTCAATAGGGGATTTGATACCCTAGGCTAGTGACTAGATAGCTAACCGTCAGACTTGGAGCACCTATGAGCAATATCAGGGATTCATGTTTATTATGTGTACAAAGCAAAAAGCACTTGTGCAAAAATCATGTGGTTGCCATTAGATACTTTAGATCTTAAAAAACCTAGGGTCCACCCTGTGTCCCACCCACCACCTTGCCGGGCACCCCCTACTTCTAGCTCCCTGTGATTCCCCAGTGTGAATCAGCAGCCCCGCCCACGTCCCATCCAACCTTGCAGGGCACACACTGCTAAAATTCCGCTAATTCCCTAGGCTGGGGCCAGATAGCTGAGATCCAGAGCTAGAACCTAAATCAAATGCCAAGCACCTCAAAGTAATGCCCAGGGACTTGTTTCATAAATCATTTTAAGCATTTAATTTACATTTTGCATTATGCACAATTAGTCTCTAATTTCAATACAATGGCAATTAACACACTACTGCACCCCACCTCAATCTACTCTGTAAAGCCAACCCTATTAACTTCGCAGAATTCACACCCCAGAGTTGGTCTTGAGTAACCCGAACAGAAGCAAACCTGGAGAAATGTAGGATTTATATAGACGACAGACGTTCCATTACAAATTCCAAGTATTATGATGTCAAATGACGGGCCAGTTCCAAATCCCATGACAACTATGACACCATAATAGTTATGCCAAAGATAAATGTGTGCACGCAAGCAGGAAACTACAACTCTCGATGGGAAGATGGATATTGTTCTTTACAAAATCAAACAGCCCTAAGCGGCATAAACAGATAAAATCTACTCTACTCAATAAATACATCTGAATGAATTTTGAGGCATCACAATGTAAAGGCAGCCTCTCAAGTTTTAAAGAGTTAAATGTAGGCTATCATTAATTTCATTTACAGGCACATATGGACCTCAATCCCACAAACTTTAAGTGTATGTAAAAGCAGTGGTGTCACATTTATTAATGTTACAACATAAACTTACTCCTGTAATTACTATTGGTTTGAAGAAGAGCTAGCAACGTGATACAAGTGAAGCCCATAATCACTTAATACATAATGAAATGCCATGAATGCTCTGAACATACAAAACATTTTATTCAGTGCAGCTTCATAAATGTACAACAAATAAACAGGCGAGTGGCAGGATAAAACGCATATATATACAGTTGTATTTTACTCCAGTATCCATTAGAGCACATGGTTCCATATTATGATTCCATATTAAGTTAATATACATAGCCTCACAACATGCAGCGTTCATTGTCCCCCATGCATTAAATATGCTTCATACACACATGAACAAAAGAGGAATTTGACCAAAAGTATATGGAAGGCTTCTCTTACTTGGCTTTCATTATATTTTTGTTTACAAAAAGAGAGAAAAATGTCTGCCCTGTGTTTACGCAACAGAAATCTTACCGGATAGAGGCTAATCAATAATTTAGACACTTTCTGATTTGATTTTTTCGTCCAAGATGCTGGGTACCAAAATTAGAAGGAAAGTAAGGAAAAATATAATGAGACAAAAAACACACCAAGCAGCGATGAACAGAAAGTGGCCTTCATCTATTCTGATTACATTTCCTCTGACTAAATGACATTCACTCTTTCGATATTTTCAACCATCTGTCTGAGAAAGCTGAAATTACACAGATTGACTCACCTCCATACAAAGACACTAATAACATCTTTGGTGTGCAGACAGACCGAATCCTAAATCTGTTTAATTTGCAGAATAGCAACGTGTGGGGGAAAGCTGAAAAGACATAAAAAGAGCAGCGTGGAGCAAAATTCCTTATCTAAAAAGCTCACAACAATAAACTGCTTCCTCAAAAAAGCTGAGCTGAAAGACTTGTATCATACATGTATATCCAAAACCTTTGGGATTTCTGCTTCTATATACTGATAAATGTGTCTCACAAGCTGCTCTTGTCATATTGTAGCTTACACAGCACTATGGAGTTGGCATCCCTATGAAGAAATGGAGCAAAACACAAAAGTAGTTGTTCTAGAAGATTCTGTAACAATGCCATGGGAGAGACAATGTCTTAAGGGAGAACCACAGTGCTGTATTCTACACATGGAAACAGGAATTGTCCGCAAAGGGATCCCTATAACAGTAAGATGGCTTGATTGGTTTGTCTCACCAGGTTGACCTGCAGAAGAATGTACAATGTAGGTTTTTCTTGGAAAGATTTTGCACTTGTGTTCTCATCACAGTGATATCAGGAGACGCTAGCTAGCAACCAGCTAAAGGTTTCACCACACTCTTGTAAACGCATTTGTGCTGTTTAGTTGATGGTAAGAGTCCAACAGCTGTACATGTTATGTTGACTCATTCTGGCTCAGAGTCTTGCCACCGTTGAGCATTGCCGAGGCGCTGCGGCTTTTGGTCGGAGTACCACTTCCGGAGCGTGAGAACTCAGTCAGATCGTGGAGTGACGGCTCTCTGTACATAGCAACTATAAAGGACACACACACAACAAAAAAAACAGGCCTTAATAAGTTTGTAAAAAGTTTGTCTCATTATTTGTAGATCAATATCTTCCATTTGTGTCCACAAGTGCTCTAACACTGCACAAAAATAGCAATAGTGGAGATTTATATTAAAAAAGGACTTTAATATTGACCTGTTTCTCACCCACATTTATCATATCACTTCAGAAGACGTGGATTAAACCACTGGAGTCTTAAGGATTACATTTATACTCCTTTTATCTATCTGCTTTTTGGACATTCAGATTTCTGGCCACCATTAACTTGCATTGTGAGGATCTAAAGAGCTATTCTTCTAAAAATCATTGTTTGTGTTCTGCAGATGAAAGAAAGTCATGCACATCTCGGATGGCATGAGGGAAAGTATCGAGGGATGAGATAATCTTTTTATTTTTATGATATCTCTTTAATGCAAACTGTCTTCTATCATCAGTTTTATCTTTCTGGTCGACTACTGTCAAGGCAGAGCAACAGTTTGAAGAGAATCTTGCTAAACAAGTTAGTTAAAGTTAAAACATCGACATGTTTATAGCTAGATAACTGAATAATAACATTAGGTTTTATGGCACAGACATTTAAATGTAATTCAATCGCCCCCCTTGAGTACTGAGGTTTGTTACCACCATTATAACTCAAGAATGCATGTTAAGTATGTACAATGGGATTGCGTACTTTCAATGCTAAGCATTCATGTCTGTGTTTACGTATGTTCAAGTATGCTTCTGGCCCAAACAAATGTAACTTTGTAGCACCAAACAACTGCAGAGGTGCACACATTTTAGAGAGCAAACAAGCTACTTAGAATTCATGAGCTACAATCGACTAATATCTTCTCCATATAAAGTAGATATTTTTAGAAAGCTATCAGCCTGATGATCAGAATGGGAGACACTTGAACAAACCTTTGAGAGGTTTGGGGATGAAGTGTGCAGCCGGCTTAGTCTTCTTCACATGGTTGCCCTTCATGATTTGACCCTCTTTGTTGAGACCCAGGTACCAGCCTCGGCCCGACTGCTGCTGCCGATAGATCATTGATGAGTAGGTCACGTAATAGTTCTCAAACACTGACTCTTTGAATTTGCACTCTGGTGTGAAGTGCTCCTGTGAGAGTTAAATGGGCAGAGAAGACAACAGAGAATTAATCAGTGGGGAGAGAGAGAGTAAGGGAAGAGTAATATTTTGGTGAGTGTGTGTGTGTGCTTATAGAGAGAGAAAGAGGGAGACATTTAAATTTAGAGATGATAAATGTAGAGATATAAGGGAGAAAGACTTTGAAAACTCTCAAATCTCACTAAACACTTTCTAAAACTGTCTGATGCAAGTGTTACTGCACACCCTCAGAAAACCAAACGCTTTGATCTCAATACTTCATACAACAGCATAGTCATAGTAAAACTTTACTTTATTAAAAACTAAAAAAATATTCCAAACTATTTTGAAGATTTACGCATTTCAATACAATTTGGTAAATGGCAAAGCAACTACATTTGTTAAGCAAACTTAAGCATTTAAATAAATAAAAAAAAATTAAAAAATAAAAGGAATATTCCGGGTTCAATTCAATGCAATTAAAGTTGAACTCAATCAACAGCATTTGTGGCATAATATTGATTATCACAAAAAAATAATTTTGACTTGCCCCTCTTTTTCTTTAACAAAAAGCAAAAATCTGGGTTCCAGTTTGGCACTTACAATGGAAGTTAATGGAGCCAATTTGTAAACATTAATGCATAATGCAGTAAACCCTGTAATACCACAAAAACGATGATTTAAACAACTTTACAGCTCAAATAATACACAAGTTTTAACAGAAAAATGAATGTAAGAGCTTTTATCAAATTATAAGCTTCACATTTCTGACCTTAAACCCTCCAAAAACTGGCCCCATTCACTTCCATTGTAAGTGTCTCAATGTAACCTAAATCTTTGCTTTTTTGCTTGTTTTTTTCAGGAAAAAAAAGGGACGAGACAAAATAAATATATATATTTTTTTGTGGTAATCAACATTATGCCACAAAGGCTGTTGATTGAGCTCACCTTGTATTGAACCCGAAATATTCCTTTAAACATTTTTTTTAATTCCTTTTTAACATAAATATTTTTTATTTTTTTATTGGAATGGCATTTTATTGTTTTATTTATTTTATTTTATGTTGTATGTTGCAATTATTTTACAATTATAGTAGCATACTGGCACCTAATTTTTATTTTATTTGTACTATTTATAATTAATTAATTTTATAATTTTTACTATATCATTAATATTGTTATTATAATAAAATTATATAATTATTTAAATTATAATAATATTCATATTTTATTATTCAATTATTTTTATTTATTTTACATGTTATTGCTGCTTTGGCAATATTGTATACAAAACAATCATGTCAATAAAGCACCTTGAAATGAAAAAATGTACAATTGAGAGAAAGAAAGAGGGAGAGAGGAGAGAAAAGATAGAAACAAATTGGAGCTAAAGACAAGACTCTCGGTCCAGACCAGTCTCTGACGACATCTGCACATCACCTCATCATGATTTCTCTAAAACTGTGGTAAATTCCTCTGATTGGAAGCCTAATAAGTGCTCCAACCAAAGTAGCATGTCGGCCTGTGTGCTCTCCCTCCAGTTTGTGCCACAGATTGATTACCATTAAACTCCTGAGGCCTGAAACATTTTGACTCATTCTAGTGGATCAATACAATCATCCTGGGGAAAACAACCTCTCAAAATCAACAAGGAGATACGTGGATAATGGCGCGACCAAATAACACAGGTGCTCGTTTGAGTATTCCTGTGGGCAGACCATCAGATACAAGCCCACACACAAGAGAACAAATACACTTAGTAAAACACTGCAGACAGTTTACAGTGGCTGCTCCCCACTTTCTCTGCATTACAGTCTTTCGAGTTTCTCTACTGCCAGCAATGTGCCTCAGAATGTCCATTTTGAATTGACAGAAGCACTTATTGGCATGCTACTAAATTATTAATCTTGCCATGGCACATTTAATCAAAGGAGAAAGGGGTGGGAGGCAGTCACAAAGCCAAATATCCATTATAGCAGTATTGTGATTTCTCCGTATTTAATAAATGCAGAGTATATCTATATTGGGCAGAAAGCAAAAATCTTGGGCACCGTGCGGTTCTGATTGATGCGTCATCTCCCTGGAGTATGCTTTACATAGTCTAAATACAAAGCAAATATATCAAGTGTGAATTAGCTTCGAATTTTGTGTGGATGCGAGTGCGGAGGTGCTAATGAGAATGTCTAAATATGTTCATTATCTCTTCTTTGAATATGATCGTAATGCTATGATAAGAAAGAGAGGCAGATGGTGTTGGGGCAAGAGTTGGATCTTATTAACTCTTCAATCTATTGATCGTTGCTGTCTAGGATCCAACCTGCAACCTTTAACAGTTAGCAGCTCTGATCCGTACAGGGCTACCTCTATCCATGAGGCTGTCTAATGTTGATTTGACTACAAAGAGAGGAGCAGTCTACTCTTCAGACAGAAACTGTGGTACGTCTACTGCCCTTAACTGCACTCAGAAGAACTCATAATGTGTGCCATCCCTCAGAATTTAACTGATGGATTATGAGCTGATCCTTCAGGATGGCAATTTCATTGGTCTCACTGGGTAAATACAATGTACTATAAATAGATCCACAGATGGATGGATGGATGGATGGATGGATGGATGGATAGATAGATAGATAGATAGATAGATAGACGGATGGCTGGATGAATAGAAAAGAAAGATAGATAAAGGAAGAGTGATAGATAGATAGATAGATAGATAGATAGATAGATAGATAGAAAATGATGGATGATGGATGGATGGAAAATAAAGAGAGAAAGATAGATAAAGGAAGAGCGATAGATAGATAGATAGATAGATAGATAGATAGATAGATAGAAAACAATGGATGATTGATGGATGGATGGATGTTAAAGAGCAATAGATAGATGGATGGATGGATAGATAGATAGACAGATAGATAGAAAACAATGGATGATGGATCGATGGAAAAGAAAGAGCAATAGACAAATGGATGGATGGATGGATAGATAGATAAAGAACTGGGATTAGAGTGTATTTACGGATGTGTATAGGTAGCCCTCGTTGTTCATAGCCAGGTAGAGCTTCGTTTGGACTCCCTGAATAGCCACCACCCGGAGCCCAACAGGGATGAGGTTGAAAATAGCTGTGAAGTTACAGTACAACAAAAGAGAAGTGAACCAATGGGAAAGATGCGTGTTGGTCTTATTTGAACATGTTATGTGTAGTGAACGAACCATAGCTATTATCTTCCTCTTTTGTACCATCAATGGTCCCATCAGCTTGGAGTTGTAGATGAAAGCCTTGTCGACTGTAGAGCTTGGTGACTATCCCCTTGAGCTGGGGCTCTGTGGAATTTAGACAACAGAATTTAGGAGGAGGAGGAAAAGAGCAAGAGAGATGGAAGGGCGTGCAAAAGCAAAATATATGGTAAAGAAGAAGAGAACATCCAGCACAAAGGAAAGGCTTCTGAAAGCCAAGAAATGACTGTTGGAAAACGATAAAATGTGAATTGTGAAAACACAGGGAGAGTAGGTGCCAGCAGAATTACAAAGCATGCCTCAGTGTTCAGGTGACAGATAACTACCACTGATATCAGTTAGCTGAAAACATGCAGCAAAACCAACATTACATAATTCTAAATGAGCAACCATTGTGACATAGTGAGATTAGTGTAATCATCTGATTTCAGACATTTCTGTTCTTCACTGTAAAAAGTGGTAACCTGCAATTTGAGATATTTTTGCTTGATCAAGCTCTTAAAATTCATTTTGCTGGTATAAATTAATGTGTTCATGTTGATTTCAGACATTTTGAATAAAAATTTTGATGTTAAGCACACTTTTCTCAGCATATTATTATATTAATTTACTTATGCAGTAAAAATAGTGAATATTTATTTCACAAACAGTCCTCCAGACATTTAATTACAGTGATTCCTATTTTACTCCCATTTTAATCTCTGTAATTATGTGCAGATGTTATCTTAAGGACATATTTTATCTGATCTGCCCCTTATAAATTACGGTAACACTTTCAATGAGGTTCCATTCATTAACATTAGTTAATGCAATAGGTATCATGAACTAACAATGAACAATATATTTTTTACAGCATTTATTAATCTTAGTTAATGTTAGTTAATAAAAATACAATTGTTCATTGTTAGTTCATAGTGCATTAACGTCTTGGTTACTGATGTAACCTCTGTTCCCTGATGGAGGGAACAAGACTTTGTGTCGATGTAGTGACACTAGGGGTTCGATCTTGAAAGCCTCACTCACCTTTGCTTAAAATAGAAAAGGCAATGAGAATTTGCGAGTGGAATTTGCATGCCACTCTCTGCCCCCGGACATACGGGTATAAAAGGAGATGGCGTGCACCACTCATTCAGATTTATGCTGAGGAGCCGATAGAGAGTCCCGGCCATGTCAGCGGCCAGTTCAGCACCATGGCAGGAGGGACACAAAGTCTCAATCCCTCCATCAGGGAACAGAGGTTACATCAGTAACCAAGACTTTCCCTGTCTGTCACTCACTTGACGTTGTGTCAAAGTAGTGACACTAGGGGTTCCTTTAGGAAATGCCGCAGGCGCTGAACCGTGTCACGAGGTACGGAAGAGTGGACATGAGCGCTCAACCATGGTGTGACCTTCCAGCGAGTTAGGTAAGGCGTCTCCCTAGTCCCGTTAAGGGGCGAGGAGGCACTTACCCAAGTAGGCTACCAGCGGTGCCTTTCCTGATTTGCTGTTAAGCAATTTCCCTCCAAGCACTTCCTATAATAGCGCTGGGAAGTGCTCTTCCTTCTCCAGGAAGGAGAGCACTATGGAGACCACATCCTACTGGAAGGAGGTTAACATGTGGAGAATACCTCACACGGACTTACCAACGGGGAAGTTTCCATATGGAATGATACCACCGCAGTTCTATCTACAGAGAGGGTACGAAGCCACAGTGGCCGAGGCAGAGAAAACTCTGGCGAGGGGAAATGCAGGGTTCACCTAAGGGGAAACCGAACAGTGGAAACTCATCATACGGGATTACCAAGGGGGAATCACCACATATGGAGCCTGAAAAGGAGCATACCACGAGTACTGGGCCTGGTGTCGTTACTCTTCCGCCGAGTTCATCAACGAACAGTGCTTAATTAAAGAGGCGTCTGGGGTTCACCGGATACGGGGAACTGTTGTGGACAAAAGGCGCACATTATCACCTTTGAAAAAGGGGAAAGGCGCAATGCAAGCGGTACACCCAACCACGTAACTCTCGGGTCGAAACTGGGTCTATGCGTAGGTTTTAAAACCTCGCAAAGGTATTGGGTGTAGCCCAACCCGCAGCTCTGCATATGTCTGCTAGAGAGGTCCCCCTTGCCAGTGCCCAGGAGGATGCAACACCTCTAGTGGAATGCGCCCATACTCCCAAGGGGCACGGCAAGTCCTGAGATTGGTCTGCAAGAGAAATGGCATCCACAATCCAATGGGCTAGCCCCTGCCTGGAGACAGCTTTCCCCTTCTGCTGTCCTCCAACAGAGTTGCTCCAAGCGTCTAAAGCTCTGCGTGCGGTCCAGATAGATTCGCAGGGCGTAAACTGGACACAGCAACGACAAGTTCGGGTCATCCTCCTCTGAAGGGAGCGCTTGCAGGTTCACCACCTGGTCCCGAAAAGGAGTGGTGGGAACTTTGGGCACGTAACTGGGCCGGGGTCTCAAAATCACGTGAGACTGTGCCGGCCCGAACTCCAGGCATTCGCTGGTAACAGAGAGCACCTGCAGGTCATCCACCCTCTTGATGGAAGTGTACGCCACCAGGAGGGCTGTCTTCAGAGACAAAGTACTGAGCTGGGCCTGCTCCAGGGGCTCAATGGGGGCTCTCTGTAGGGCAGGTAGGACCACAGAGAGATCCCAAGATGGAATCAGGCGCAGTCTAGGAGGATTCAACCTCCTCGCACCCTTGAGGAAACTGTTGATCAGTTTGTGCTGTCGTGAGGGCCTCCCATCCAGTGTGTCGTGGTAAGCTACTATGGCAGCCACGTACACTTTCAGGGTAGAGGGAGACAGCCATCTCTCCAGCCCTTCTTAAAGGAAAGAGAGCACAGACCCGACGGTGCATCTCTGTAGGTCTTCCCCACGGGAAGAACACCAGTTTGCGAAGAGACGCCACTTCAAGGCATACAGCTGCCTCGTAGAGGGGTCCCTGGCCTAAGTGATCATGTCTACCACCGCTGGCAGAAGACCTGCTAGACCTGCATCCTGTCCAGGAGCCAGACGTGGAGATTCCAGAGGTCTGGCCATGGGTGCTGGAGTGTGCCCTGCCCCTGAGTGAGAAGGTCCTGCCTCAGGGGAATGCGCCAGAGAGGTGCTACTACTAGGAGCATCAGATCTGAGAACAAAGTCCGCTTGGGAAAGTTCGTCCTCCCTGACTTTGCACAGAGTCTGTGCAATGAGGCTCACTGGAGGAGAAATATACTTGCATGGCCCCCGAGGCCAGCTGTGCACCAAGGCACCTGTGCTGAGGGGAGCCTCGGACAGGGAGTACCAAAGGGGGCATTGAGAACTTTTGGGATGCGAACAGGCCTACCTGCGCCTCCCCGAATCTCTCCCAAATCAGCTGGACTACGTGGGGGTGGAGAACCCACTCCCCACGGAACATTACCTGCTGTGAGAGCGCATCCGCTGCATGGTTGAGGATGCCCGGAAGGTGAGTGGCTCGCGGCGACTGCTGACTCCAGAGGAGGAGGTGGCGGGCGAGTTGCACCGTGGCAGTTTATGTACGCTACGGTCGCTGTGTTGTCGGTCCGGACCAACACATGCTTACCCTGAATCAACGGCTGAAGCCTCTGCAGGGCCAGCAATACTGCCAACAACTCTAAGCAGTTGATGCTCTGCCAAAGGAGTCGGGGCGCTGTCCAGAGCCCCGAGACTGCCTGCCTGTTGCACACGGCGCCCCGCCCGAGTTCAAGGCATCTGTCATGACCATGACGCGTCTTGAGACCTGCTCTAGGGGAAAACCTGCCTGTAGAAACGCCAGGTCCGACCAAGGGCTGAAAGTCTGATGGCACTGTGGCGTGATGGTCACACGCCAGGTGCTGTGGCGCCATGTCCACCTCGGGACTCGTGTCTGTAGCCAGTGCTGAAGCGGTCTCATGTGCATCAATCCGAGGGGGAGAACCGCCGCCGAGGATGGCATATGGAGCCTCTGAAATTGTTTCACCGACACTGCTACCTTCTGCCTGAAGGTTTGGTCATGTTTGGTCGTAAGACGTGCCTTGAGAGAGAACGAGTCCAACTCCATACTGAGAAAAGAGATGCTCTGCACAGGAGAGAGCTTGCTCTTCTCCCAGTTACCTGAAGCCTGAGTCGGTCGAGGTGCTGAAGCACAAGGTCCCTGTGCGCACACACTAGATATCGCGAGTGAGCTAGGATTAGCCAGTCGTCGAGATAATTGAGAATGCGAATGCCCTTCTGTGAATGTGACCGCTGATATGCGCCGTAAAATCCAGCAGCATAAGCGAAAGGTGAGAGGATGAACACAAGCATGCATTCGGCTCCGAAGAAAAAATCTGAATGAGTGGTGCACGCCATCTCCTTTTATACCTGTATGTCCGGGGGCGGATGCAAATTCCACTCGCCAATTCTCACTGGCCTTTTCTATTTTAAGCAAAGGTAATTGGGGCTCTCAAGATCGAACCCCTAGTGTCACTACCACGACACAACATTGAGTGAGTGACAGAAAAAACTAATGTTAACAAACACAACTTTTGATTTTAAAAATTTGTTAGTATATGTTGAAACTGATATTAACTAAGATTCATAAAAGCAGTAAAAGAATTGTTTATTGTTAGTTAATGTTAACAAAAGGAACCTTATTGTAAAGTGTTACCGAAATTACTTTTGTTGGTGTAAGCCAATCTAGTCTGGTTGATTCAGTCATAAAGTGTTGATTATCATGAAACCTATCAAGAAAATGTCCTGGTGCAATTTCACTCCAAAATCAAAAGAAACAGGGCAATTAAGATTTTTTACATTGTGACATTATTTTCATGACAGTTATGCACATTTCACCCCCCGCCCCCCAATTCTTGTTACCTCAACACAAAAAAAATGGCAATTGTGATATTCTCATTACCACATCGTGAAACATTTTTTATATATGATTTAAATTGTCAAGTATTTATACATCACAGTAGTACTCTCTTGGTACTGGCTTTCATTTACGCTGATTTCAATTAAAAAGAGCATTGTACAAAAGCATCTTTTTACTGTAATAGAGTTTTGAAAAAACAAAAATTGACTGTGTTACAGTAATGAGAATCATCATTGAAAATAACAGAGATAGTCAAATGTGCTTAAGTGTCCTGAAAACAATGTCACAATGCAAAAAGCCTTAATCTTCATAATGTAGGCTTCATTTACTTTATGCAAAATACAATTTCTTTTGTTTTGACCTGGGGTTAAAAAATGACCAGGACATTTTTTGACAGGTTTCGTGAGAATCACCAATAATTTTTTTTATTATTATTATTATTATTATTTTATTTTCTCCCCTTTTCTCCCCAATTTAGAATGCCCAATTCCCAATGCGCTCTAGGTCCTCGTGGTGGCGTAGTGACCAGTTGATTTACATGTATCCACATAAAGCACATTTTTACATTGTAAGAGTTTACTTCAGCCCCAACTACAATCAGAAGCTCACTAGATTGATACATAAACAATATCCAAATTTATTGCATTCATAATTTAATTTTATTGCTTTTTAATAAACAGTACCTTCACAAATACAACAAGGAAAGAAAACCCGAAGGAAAGACCCATAGCAAGTTCAACAAAATACTAAATGTTCAACATGCACTCAACATATTCTAAACAGTGGAACAGATATCTATTAACCAGATCTCTGACTCAGACTGTGTATAGACTACATATGTAGAACAAATGATAGTTCTGTGTGCCCTATTGCAACATCACCTCTATACCTCATAAAGAAGCCCGTGCTCAAACGCTGTGAACTGTGAAATCCCCTTGCAACTCTGCACAGTGGATTTCAGGTCTGATAAACACTCATACGACACAGGATGGAGTTAAAGACTCCTACTGGAAAGTTCTTAATGATGACTATGATGATGGTGGTGATGATGACGATGAAGAAGATGATTGATGGACATGGGTTTTTGGGTAGATTCTGATAAAAAGAACACACATATCATCAGACCTGGACGCCTTCTCTTGCGTTTCTTTGAGCCAAAGAGTTTGACGCGTGAGAATAAGTTCAGCCTGCTGGGTTTCTCGCAGTTGCCGATGCTCTTGTTGGGGCTGCTGGCGCAGCGGCCGGCGTTCGCTTTTTCCCGCTCCCTCGCCTGCCTCTTCTGCCGGATGAGGGAGCTGGCGATCGCTGCGGCTGTAGCCAGTTTGGCGTTTTTAGTGTGGCGACGCGTCCCAGAATAAAATCTACCTCTCACACACCATGTGTTGGGTGTGCTCAAAACATTGTCACTGATAAAGACAAATCAATACTCCATGACGGACTGCATAATGGTCATCAGTCCTTCGTTTTCCTCACAGGAATTGAGAATTTTCCAATATGAAAAACAAAAATCACTTTGTTTCAAACATTTACAACAGCTAAACAGTTCATTCAGCTTTCTGACATGGTGCATCAGCAGCCCCCGGGCAACAGCTCCCTTTCTCTCTGGGGAAAAGCTGTCTTCCAGAAACAGGATAGATCTTTAAAACAACGTGTTTGCATGAGATAGAAATGAGTGCCATCGTGCCATGATCCAAATCTCCCTTATTCCGAAGCTCCGATGGGTCCACTACTGATTCAGACAAATGTGAGCACCTGTTAACACACCGTGTCTCTGGAAAAATAGGTTCTTCATGTGAGAAACAGGGAGGGAACTGTGTCACCGCCTTTCAATAACGCACCCATTAATTGAAGTTGAGGTGATAAATCGGCATCTGTGCTCTTGGCTGCTTCCCCTGCAGATGTGATCCTGTTTTCAGCAGTGGAGATCTGCATACAGTAGGTGCTCAACAGACTCGTCCCCATTCACAAGACCGCCCAAAATATGGAGATTCAGAGCCATATGTATAACAAAACATATGTGAACTACAATTCAAAGCACAGACATGTGATTTAATTAGGAAAAATATCCACATCCACAAATGCGGAGATTCCAGACTCCTCTCCTCTCTCTGCAGCAGCACGCCTCATTCCACACACAGCGGCTCCTGCAGCGGGCTGCATGGTGACAGACAGCACAGGAAACGTGACTGTGGTCTTCAACAAAGCAGGAGCCACGAATAAACAGCACTAGTGCCTCCACTGAAATCGGTTGTTATACATTGACATTTCATTTTCGTATATTTTGTTTTCTTATATTGCAGTGTAGCCTATGGCTCATTGCATTAAATTCTTAAAAGAATATTCTGGGTTCAATAAAAGTTAAAGTTATAGTTCACCCAAAAATGAAAATTCTCTCATAATTTACTCACCTTCATGCCATCCCAGATGTACATGATGTTCTTCTTCTGCTGAACACAAACAAAGATTTTTATAAGAATATCTCAGCTCTGTAGGTTCATACAATGCAAGTGTATGGTGTGAAGATCTTTGAAGCTCCAAAAAGCATATAAAGGCAGCATAAAAGTAATCAATAAAACTCCAATGGTAAAATTCATATTTTTAGAAGCGACATGATAAAAAAGGACTTAAATATTGATCTGTTTCTCACACATACCTATCATATCGCTTCTGAAGATTAAAACACTGGAGTCGCATGGATTACTTTTATGCTGCCTTTATGTGCTTTTTGGAGCTTCAAATTTCTGCCCACTATTCAGTTGCATTGTATGAACCTACACAGCTGAAATATTCTTCTAAAAATCTTTACGTGTGTTCAGCAGAAGAAAGAAAATCATACTAATCATATCTATGTAATATCCAATATTACAACTTTGTTGTCATCACGATGTAACGCTGGTATAAACCCTGTAATCCAGTAAAACTCTGTAACGCTAGTAAACCCTGGACTTTATAAACACTAAAATCATTTAAACATGAATAATATTGATGTTTTTTATCGAAAACTGTGTTATGTTTATGGACTGGCCCCATTCACTTCCATTGTAAGAGCCTCACTATAACCGAGATTTTTGCTTTTTTGTTATTGTTTGTTTTGTTTTGGTTTTTTTTAATGAACAAGGGACGAGTCAAAAGTATTTTTGTGGTAATCAATATTATGCCAAAAATGCAGTCGATTGAGCTTACAGGATGTGTTCACAATGTGTGTTTACTTTTTAAGTAGCCTACGTTATGTCACGACATTGTACTTATTGCACTGTAACAAAAGCAAATATATTCAAACGCATCTCTATCATTATAACAATGCAGAGTTTATATTATAGCATTTTCCTCTCAAAGCTAATCTTCAAACAGACCAACAACAATCCATTTGGAAAACTTCTGCAAGTGTTAAATAACAAGTTTCTCCTGATTCTTCGAACATATAGGAAATGATGGGCGGTCCCATCTACGTTGAAAGAAATGCAGCAGAAAATGCATTATCTTGAGAAGTAAATCCGATTAAGTTTCCAAAGCTATTGCAATGTAACAACTGGTCTGTTTCAGGCATGGTTTAATCCAGCATACTTTGATGGAAACAACTAGAAAACTCTGCTGACACTCTTCAGCACAAGTCCAACCGAACTGTAGTGAATTTCAGAACCACGGACAGCATTAAAGTACCACACCTCTCTGTTAATAACAAACAAAACCTTTCAAACAAGCCAGTTAACAGCTCAGCTCATTTTTACACGTAGACTGTACGTCAAACATCTCCAACTCCTACAAAAACAGAAATTTGCTTCAACTGGCACAGACATCTAAAAGTATACCTGATACAGATCTTCTCAGGGGAAACGCCATGCTACTCTCAGAGGCATCTGAAGATGGCTTTTACTCTTTCGCACCTCTTCAGTGTGTGCAAAGCAAGAAAAAAAGGGCGTTTCAAACTTTCAACCAATTCTCATGAGTATTTTGTCCATTAAAAGTGCGCTGCCCAGTGATCATAGCAGATCATTATATGCAATTATTGACAGACCACTATGAGTTTAGGGCGCCTCATGTATTATGCATTAGATGCATCTGTAACACTGCCAACACTAACATACTCTTCAGGGTCATTTACAACAAGAAAATGAGCAGAGAGGGTAGAGAAAGAGAGAATCTTCAGAGCAAACACTTTTTGGGGATAAATGAATCCTAATCATAGATTACGTTGGGTTTTTTATTTTTATTTGAGGATTTACTTATGTTTGAGGGTGCAAATGGATAAGAGGAATAAATGGCACCAAATTATATATATATATATATATATATATATTCATCCACAATAACAGCGAACATTATAGATTACATTATTATTGTTGCCAAGGCAGCGTCATGAAATACAGCAAGCCAATGAACAAAACCCATTTGGATACAAAGCCCTGCTTCTATATATTATTCTTATAAATAAAAACATCAAAGATCTAGCTTAGAAACCCAAGCACAGTTTCAGTACAGCACTGCAAAGCAGCCGAGGCACCAACGTCAGTGCTCAGTGTTCAGTTTTCAGAGAGAGACTAATGAGATATCGGCGTAATGAGGAAACAGGATTTTTCTCAAACAGGGGGAATTGAATTAGTCTGGCCTTCCTTCCTGTTGTGCTGTACCAAAACAAGCATACTTTCCAACTAATCGAATGCATCTGATCTAATGTGAGTTTAAGACGTTCCCTGGTTTATTTGAATGATTGAATATAAAATCGCAAAGCCAGCCGAAAGAACAATACCCAATCATCAAATTCTGTTTAATTTACCTCGCAAATGAAGTTACACTTTATGATGTTAATAAACCAGTTCAATTGACTAAAGGTTGGACCATTTTACCTAAACATTTGGAAATGACTCAGATTGAAGATTAAAAAACAAAACAATATAATTCTGGTTTTCTCTAGGGGAGGGGATTCAACAGGACTCTATTAAGCCTTTGTAACAAAATGCCTATTTTTTCATGAACCTTTTAGCTGAGAGAGAGGAAACAACCCCACCCAAAAAAGAGCTGATCTCACAACACACCACTAGTTGGTGCTAATAGATGTTATATGGAATGAGATTGAATATTGGGCTCACCCTGAGCTGAAGTGCACAAAAAAAGAGACTTCTGAAGTGCAATGTTCTTGGAAGTGCATACATGCAGGAGTGACAGCTTGTGCTGCTGACCCAGACGTGAATGCATACTGAACATTCTCTATTTAATAAAATGTGTTTCTTGTTCTTTATATTAAAAACCTGTGGGTAAATAATGTGATTATTTAAACTGGTATCATAAAACACTCTTATGTGAAATTAGCATTGAAAGCACCACTGTGTATTTTGATGCTAGGCAGGCAGAATTGATAAACCTCTCATCTGGACAAACCTTCAGTATTCTCTTTTTTCTTTAGAATGAAGAGTTTCCAGAATGGACAGCAAAAGAGCTCCTGACATTTATTATGAAAGGGTGAGTTTTCTTTCTGATCTACTGCAAGAGATTGAGTTGACTCCGCCCGCAAGAGAATGTACTCCTTGCCATCTTGAACTGTGTATACTCAACATAATGACAGAACAACACGTATTAGGAAAAGTTATGGTATTTGACAACACATCAACATCATATGTACACTTTACAGTAACAAATCCATGCACGCAACTATGCATGTACACACACAAGAGGCAGAGCGAAAAAGAGCACATACGTTTGCAAAGATGATGCTGACATCTAGTGGTAAAGCCATGGTTTTAGTAGTGTATTCTGATTCATCTTTATGGCAACGATATTTTCACTATATTTATACACCAGTGAATGTGTTATGTTTTCAGAAAAGACAAGAATAATGATTTGAACATTTGTAATGATACTGCAACAGCCAGGTAAAAACAAATGTTTATCATATTGTAAAAAAACAAGACACCTGTATCATGATCATAATGTGAATCACAATTCATAAAAAAAACTTAAAAATGTTAAAAACATTGTATTTTTTGCTTTCTGATATTCAGCCACAAACTATGAGATTGTTCTGGAAGTGTCTTTTTTACACATATGGGGAGGAGCATCACATAGCTCTGACAATTTTATTGGGCTTACAAAGTGTAAATCACTGTAGCACCGACATCGCAGACCAAGGTTAGTGTCATCATCACATTATAGGGTACAACGTGGGTAAAGGCACATTTGATTTGATTTTCTCCCAAAACACAAAGTAGCAACAAAATCTACAACCTTAATTTCCTAAACACTTGTTTGTTACTATGCACTACAGAATATTCTTGATCCATGAGATCATTGCATGCTATGTCTAAAGTTTGATTTTAAGGTAATTTGATCTAATATTTAATATCTTTTAAATTCTTGCAAATTTATGTAGCTAATGAAAATCCCTGAAATTATCACTTATCACAAATTTGCACAAAATATTTATTTACAATTTTCAGTTTTGGTCAGGTGATTAAATCAAAAGTTTTTAATAAAGTGAAAGGATAGTATTTGGGGTAAAAAGCCCCCGTGTTGCAGGGACTAAAAGCCCCTATAAAACACATTGTTTTCTTAAGTGGAGGGAAGAGATTTGTTATGAAAAATGTTCAAAGTGGGCTCACAATGACTGATCTAATCACAATGAAGATTAATTAGTTTATAGTATACTTGAGATGTTATGAAATACCAAATGTGAAATTAACAGGAAATGGTTAACCCATTTCTCAAGTGGTTATTATGAATAAGCATATATTAATTTGTTCCTCAAAAAAGTATCTTGCTGTCTCAAAAGTATTTGCCTAAGTTGACAAATGTTGCCTGACTGTATAACTATTGTCCAACACTTTTACTCCAAGTGTGAGGGCCACCTTTTTGAAAAAAAAAATAAAAAATAAAAAATACAACCTTCCTTTATTTTTTCAAACAAATTATGTTGCTCCATCATTAATTAATAAAAAGAAATACATTTTTTTAATCTTGATACATTTTTTGACCAGAAAAAAAGCTAATTTTCCTTAAGGTGTGCCTTTAGCCCCATTGTACCTTACAGATATGTTTTGGACGGAAACATGGACACCAAAAATAGTGACATACAATAAAAGAAAAAAAGAAATGAAGCCATTAAAGAAAAAGTGCTAAGAAATTATATACCCTGAACCGCATCATAAAAAAAAAAATTCACTAGGTGATTTCTTTTTTTTTTTCGGTGTTTAGTGCCTTCCTGTCCTAAAAAAAAAAAAAAAAAAAATACAAATAAAAATTAAATGTTCTAAAAACTAATTTTTTTCTATCTCTCTAAATGTTTTTTATCTCTTAAAAAAAAAATCTCCACATTTTTTCTCTAAATGTTTTCTCAAAACAAATTTTCCTCTTAAAATTTTAACATTTTAACAATTGACAGATTTTGTGGCATAATGTTGATTACTGCACAAATTAATTTTGCCTCATCCCTCCTTTTCTTCAAAAAGTTAGGTAACAGTGGAGTACTTACCAAAACAAATGAATGGGGCCAATTGTTGGAGAGATTAAAGGCAGAAAAATGAAGATAATAATTTTATAAAAAGCACTTACATTAATTCTTCTGTTAAAAATTGTGTATTATTTGAGCTTTCAAGTTGTTAAAATCAGTGTTTTTATGGTTGTTTTAGGGTTACGTTGTTGTCATGTCACCAAAGTTGTAAAACTGGATATAACTTTAACACAGATGCATCTGTGGTAACACATATTAATTAGGTAACACATGGATATTACTTACTTGGTAAACTTTTTTTACACTAAACTTATGTGATCATTTTATTAAAGCCTTACATTAATTCTTCTGTTAAAACTCATGTATTATTTGAGCTGTAAAACTGTTTAAATTGCCATTTTACAGTCCTTTTAGGGTTTTAGGGTTTGTTGACATTACATCGTCATGGCAACTAAGTTATCAAATTGGCTATAACTACACAGAAAAGGTTAGTAAGCGATTTTATCACACTAAAATCATGTTAACACATATTGTTCATGTCTTGTGGCTCCACTTTTAAAACTGTCAGTAGTTTAGCAATTACAGATTGGCCCCATTCACTTCCATTGTAAGTGCCTCACTGGAACCCAGATTTTTACTTTTTTTTTAAAGAAAAGGGGGACGAGACAAAATTACTTTTTTTGGTAACCAACATAACTTGTACTGAACCCGGAATAGTCCTTTAATAAAACAAGGCTAGCGCATAAGAAAATAAAAAAAACCTGGGAGTTTGCTTTAAAGGTGCACTCTACTGAAAAAAGATACTTCTTTTGTCTTTGTGTCATCTTGGACTTACACTGACACCTAGTGGCGTGGATGCAGCATCATTTAAAATCAATAGTTTTCAGTTTCAGATGCCATTGTAGAAATGTAGTATTCACAGTCAGACATGATTACTTTAATCAATGAGTGAAAGTGTCAAATAACAGGACGGTTACTGAGATTAAGCGAGTAGTATTCGGCTGGTCATGTGATTCTAACATGGTAGCCCCCATGTGCGGACCCTCTCCATGTAGAATAAAACAGCTTTTATAAGATTACTGATATGACTGGATTCTTCATTTCAATGTGAGTGGCCATGATGTCAGTGTTCATGTCTTTAGGAGTTAAACTTTTTTAATGAGGAAAAAATTACAGAGTGCACCTTTAAGCTGAATACTCTCAGGTCTGTTGAATATAATTAAAGGTTATGTCTTGCACTAATTTAACATGGCCTCAGTGTGGATTTGTAGATTGTTCTTTTCTATGACGTAATACACTTTAATGAGTTTCTTTCCCACAATAACTTAATCAAACGTAATCCTCTGTACAACCATTTATTCTCAGGGGTTTAGGGAAATATTACTTATTTATGACCCATCCACAGACGAGTACAAAAACATACAGATATTCATCCTGAATAACGCACTTAGGTGCTTGCTGACCTTATATAAAAAATGTAACACAATAAAATATGCTATTAATGTCCTGTGAGAGAACCACTGTTGACTAGAAACCAGAATACATCCTCGCTTTATAAAGCATGCTATGTATTTTTAATGAGGTAGCCTCTCCGCCTCTTTTAGGTACCCAGCCTACACCCGTGAACTGAAGCGTTTGTTCAAGAAAAATAAATACATGCATATACAATCCTCTAAATATGCATTCGGGACCCTAGCTATCACCCGCATTACCAAAAGAGAAGAAACGCGTTTGCTGTTCTGAGGCTAAAGTGTGAGAAGAGTGGAAAGCTAGTTTTGCCTCTCGTGAAGCGGAGTCGCGCGCTAGGATTTTACAAAAGATTTAAAGTGACCGCACCATGTCTAATCAT